>NC_047139.1:5519563-6119563 GCF_009829125.3 Periophthalmus magnuspinnatus | reverse complement strand
CAACATTATAACATGGACCTAAACCCTCTAAACCCGTTTCTGTTTGCAGTTTTTGTTCACATGCACAATCACCATAACATTAGCATCACATTAGCGGCCTGTAATTACTCCGTTATCGATCATCGTGGGCTATAGATTTGCATTCGTTCTCTGGGCCTGGGTCAATAATGTGGTTAATTGTGGGTTTGACAAAAGAAAAATATCCATTGATTGTGGATTTCACTCATGAGTAAAAATGACTAAATGATCTATGAATCTATGGTCGTGCTAGACATAAAGATGAGACAATATGACCTCGTAAAACCACGTTGGGGGGGTCTGCTACCAGCTAATCTCCATGACGATGTTGTTGTTGGGCTGGAATATTTCACAGCGTTGCGTTATTATCGAGCATTTATTCAATTACAGGTGATTTTACGGCTCAAAAAAACACATTAACAACATGCATTCTTACACCGAGTTGGCTTTCTTTTCCACAGATGTGACCTAACGTTAATGCAATACTGCGGAACGTTCCAGGTAAAGCAATAACATCTCCATCGAGGCAAGCAGGTGGCAGAGACCTCCACCTGAAAAGCAACGGTGCACCTTCGGCCTTCGGGACAATAACTCGTTTTGTAATTTGACAACAGCGCTAAAGGCTGTTTACTTCTACCCTGTTATAACGTCAAAAACCTGAGACTCTGGGAGACTCAGAGGCTTAAAAACGAAACTAAAACTAATTAAACATGTAGAAATATTTAATACAGATGAGGTGCAGCTAAAAATAATATAGTTAAAATGTAGATTTCTGTTGTAATACGGTGAGTTCTTAGGTTTAGCCACTAATAAAAAGGATCAGGATCAGTATTTGTGCATTTACCTTTTGGATATTTCATGGCAAAGTACAGTGTAATCGTATATATATATATAAATGGACATAGCTAACCTGTTAGCCGCCACGTTCCAAACAGGAAGTGAGCATGGGCGCGCTTCCTGCTCCATCGACTCGGCTCCAATTCACTTTCCATTGAAAAATAGTCACCCCTCTCTGTGTAACTGCTGCAGCGAGCCTCACCGTTTTATCATTTTGGCCTTAAAATGTTCGTTTTAATTCGCTTTACATCAGGGCTGTCCAAACTATGGCCCAAGGGTTCAAATGCGGCCCTCAGACCAATTTTTTTCAGCCCTCATGCCTCCTCTTAAACTGGCCCAATTGATCAGGAAGTATTTTTTACTACAAATTGAAGAGATTCTACCTCTATCACATTGCAAAAATAATCTTCCAAGTCTTATTAAAGGTACAATGGCTCTGTCAAAACTGTTAAATCCTCCATTTGACTCCCTGTATCGACACTGGTCTATGGCCCTTTGCTTCAAATATGTTTCAGTGTGTGGCCCTCAGTGAAAAAAAAAGTTTGGACACCCCTGCTCTACATGATCCTGGTGTTTTTATTTCAGTATTGTGCCTATAAATCAAAATAAGAACAATAACAACAGACAAATCAGGCGTCTTCTTTCTCCGAGGTCGCACCTGCTCACGTTAGCAACAGGTTTGATCGACAGCGTTGCTAAGCGCCCACTCCCCGCTAAACCAGTGGTGCGGGCGGGAAGTGGCGTTACCTTCAACAACCTCGCTCCGGATTGGCTCTTTCTCTTATTTCTATGATCCTCGCGGTCGGAACTCAGCACCAACTTCGTCGTTATAATTGCTAGCCTTGATGAGCTTCTTTAGACTGAAGCCGAACGCTAACGGTGACGTCAAACTCACTTAGTCCACTTCTTTACACCGTTTTCACCTTCTAAAATCTGAAAATCATCTATTCTTTATGTTGGTGGTATCAGTTAATAACACATTTACTTTCTACACTCACACTCTGCAGCTTCTTTTGAATGAACTCTGAAACTAAAATATATCTTTGGAATAACTTTTCTTCTTGCACAGCTCAAGTTATCGACCGCGCTGGATCTTTCTGTGTACTGAGATACAGACGTTTTAAAGCAGAGGAATCAAAGCGCGAGGACGCTACGGGACGGGACAGTGCTGGAGGCCGACTGTGATTTCGGTTCATGTTTTTAAATGTGACCTTACCATTCATCTGAAGCCATTACCTTCAGATGTCACAGCGCCCCCTGGAGTCAGCTATTAATGATGCGCCCTGCAGCTGCCTCTGTGGAGATACGAGCTAACGAGCGGCTCCTGATCACACGCTCACCTTTAAATACAGACAAAGTTCACTCGAGCGTAGAAGAAAGTTCAAAGTTGTTTTGCTTGTTTGACATTAAAAGTATTTTGCACTTTATAGGATACATTTGGGAAACATCTCCAAAGTTTACGAGTCATTTTAAGACCACAAAACGATCGAAAACGACATTTTTTTTTTAGACTTTTTAAAATTCTGCAGCAAGAACAATAACATGAGTTTATTTATACGTCTACAACCTCTAATGAGTCAAACGAAGACAAATAGATTCGCTAATTTTGCTCTTTTCTCAAAAAAAACCCAGTCATTGGAGCGACGATGAGGAATGAAAAAGTCGTGGCATCCTCTCGCTATTTCTACAGTTTTTGGAGCCGTCTCTAGGCAACGGAGGCTGGCGCTGTCTGGGCGCTCTGATGTCATGTTGGAACTTGTCGCTTTGAGCTTATGAAGCAGCAACTTGGCAAATAATTGTAGCGCTAACAACTCTACCATGCACCCATCGTCATAATTCACAAAACGTGCAGAAATAATATGTGCAAGCTTCTTAAAAAGGGGAAATTATGCAAAATACTGGAGACTTTTTTGAGCTCCCATGTTATAATGTTGTTTCTTCATCGAAAACGTGCCAGGAGAGGTTGTAAATGTCATCCACGCACGTTTCAGTAATTTAGCGATCTCTCCAGAGCGCTATTTGAACCCTAAGATTCTGTCCAACGCTCCGCCCACAAGCCCACGCAAAAATTCTTCGTAAATACAGCGGTCCCTCGTTTATCGTGGGAGTTACGTTCTAAAAATAACCCGCAAAAGGCGAAATCCGCGAAGTATCAGCTTTATTTTTGACAATTATTCTGCATGTTTTTGTCTGTAAAACCCCTCACCACACACTTTATACACTTTTCTCACACAGGCGTTAACATTTTCTCACATTTCTCTCTCGTTTAAACTCTCTCAAAGTTCAAAAAAACGTCGTAGGCGTCTTTGTCGGTGCAGAACGTTTCATCGACATTGTGGGTTTTGACGCGGAGAAAACAAATTGCAAACACACAGCACTTCAGAGTCACACTGCGATCCAACGTTTATGTAAATTTGTAAAAAAAAAAAACATGCGAAAATGCACCAAAAAAAATCCATGAAACGACGAGACCGCGAAAGCTGAACCGCGATATAAAACTGTGCACTACAACTTCACAAACCTGATGCGATGTGCAGTAGTTTTATTAGCAGGACGCAGGCTAATTGTGCTGTGATAGCGCTCTGAAGGGGGCGTGACTTAGCGCAGGGAGCAAACAGAGCGGGGGGAGGCTCAGAGCGTCAAAAACTAAAGAGAAACTATTAAAACATGTTATTACGTTGTTTTGGGCAAATACAGCATTTTCAAAACAATAAAAGGAAACATGGTGATCTAAATATGTGGTGTGTTCTCCGTTAATGTTCTTTCTTTAACTGTTAAGAGAGAAACTGTAAAAAATGTTGACCGTCTTCCTTCTCTGCCGTGTTTCTCTGTACGTCTCAGTTTGTCTCTGTGGATTGAGCCTCAGTACAAAGCAAATGTTTGTGTCCAACTCCTGGAAAAGTCCGTTTGAAAGTGACATCACCTGCAGCGCCGTCTCCTCCTTATCTTTTTATTATCTGCTCTCTCTTTTCCTCATTCTATCTCTCATTCTCTTTGTCTCTCTCTCTGTGTCTCTCTTTTCCTCTTTGCCTCTCTTGTTCTCTCTCTCTCTAGATATATCTAACCGTTTCTCTTTTCTTCTTTCTATCCCTCCTTCTCTTTGCCTCTCTCTTTTCCTCTTTCTATCTCTCCTTATCTTTGCCTCTCTCACTCAGTCTGTTTCTCTCTTTGCCTCTCTCCCTCTTGATTTTTCTCTCTCTCGATATATCGTTTCTCTCCCTCCTTCTCTTTGCCTCTCTCTTTTTTCCTCTTTCTCTCTCCTGTTTGCCTCTCGTTTTCACACTTTCTCTCTAGATATATCCATCTCTTTTCCTCTTTCTATCTCTCCTTCTCTTTGCCTCTCTCACTCAGTCTGTTTCTCTCCCTCCCACTCTTTTATCTCTTTGCCTCTCTCCCTCTTGCTTTTTCTCTTTCCATCACCCCTTCTTTGTCTCTTTTTCTCCCTCCATCTGTCTACCTCTTTTCTCTTTTTTCCTCTCTTCTTTATCTCTTGCCCTCTTTCCCTCCACTCGTTTTTGCTCTCCCATCCCTTTCTTAGTGTGAGAGATAGGTAGAAAGAGACACATACAGAGGGAGTATGCAGAGAGACTCTTAGCCTCATTTCTCTCTCCGTTTCTCCCTCCCACTCTTTTTGTCTCACTCTCTCCCTCCTTCCCTGCATACCCCTTCCTCTATCTCTTTGTCTCTGTCTCATTTCTCTCTCTGTTTCTCTCACCCCCTCTTTGCCTCTGTCTTTTCCCTTCCCTCTTTCTTTCTCTGTCTCTCCTCCCCTGCATACCCATTCCCTCATCTCTTTCCGTCTATCACTCCCTCTCTCTTAACCTCATTTCTCTCTCTGTTTCTCTCACCCACTCTCTTTGCCTCTCTTCCCCTCCTCCCCTTATACCCCCTTCCCTCCCCATCTCTTTCTCTTCTCCCACCTCTCTGTCTCCCTTAACCTCACGTTCTCTCTCTCTAACCCCCCTCCCTCCGTTCTCTTGCTCTCTCTCTTAACCTAATTTCTCTCACCCACTCTTTGCCTCCTCCCCTTATACCCCCTTCCCTCCCCATCTCTTTCTCTTCTCCCACCTCTCCGTCTCCTGTAACCTCACGTTCTCTCTCTCTAACCCCTCCTCCCTCCGTTCTCTCTCGCTCTCTCTTAACCTCATTTCTCTTTCTCTCAGTTTCTCACCCACTCTCTTTGCCTCTCTTCTCCTCCCTCCCCATCATTCTCTTCTCCCACCTCTCCGTCTCCTGTAACCTCACGTTCTCTCTCTCTAACCCCTCCTCCCTCTGTTCTCTCTTTCTCTCAGTTTCTCACCCACTCTTTGCCTCTCTTCCCTCCACTTTTCTCCTTATACCCCCTTCCCTCCCCGTCTCTTTCTCTTCTCCCACGTCTCCGTCTCCCTTAACCTCACGTTTTCCCTCTCTAACCCCCATCTCTCCGTTCTCTCTCTCCTCCTCTCTTTCTCCGAGCATCCTGCGCTCTAAATAGCTCCCCCCACAGTCGGCGTGGCGTGATGCTGTTTCTAAGCTCACAGTATCACAGCTGTAGAATACCAATAGGCAGTTTGTGCTCTCTCCAGCCAATTCATGCCTAGTAAGCTCCTTTAAATATATTCTGTCTATTCTGGGTTTCGCACAGTCATTCCCTCTCTCCTCTGCATACATCTTACACTCTTTGGAGCGCGATGGGATGCGCCTCGTCAGTCACAGTCCCGGGACGCCAAAGACAAGGTCACCGAGGTCTGTCACTCTGAGATTAAAGCAGGTTCATCCATCCAGAGAGCTCCCCCTCCAGGCAGGCATTAGCATAGCGCGTCGCCGTGCCAAAAACGCTCTAATGGATCGACAGCGCGCGGGGGCTGACCTCCGAACATACGGCTGTCATTTCAGGACAGTGTGACCTGGGAGACGGGAGTTTTGGTAGAATAAATGTCTTTCAGAAGTTGCTGTTTGGAGATTCATTAAACTGTTACACCTTCTGAGTCTTAATGGAGTTTAAAAACACAGTGGAGCACACACTTTTTGTGAGTTTAAAGGGAAAGTTGGATGAACTTTTGATCACAGCGGTGGTAAATAAGTTGGGTTCACGTGTCCTCAAAATATTCTTAAATGTCTGTAGTTTAAGATTGAGTTAGTGAGGGGACTTTTGGCTCCTTTGTGGAAGCCGGAAGTCCCGAATCTTTTGGATCTGTTCCTGTCAAAGAGCCGTTCTAAAGACTGGCTCTTTGACTATAAATTTATATAATAGAAGACATTTTATCTACAAACTAATCACAGAGAAAAATGACCAAGGCTTACATGTGTTTAAAATGGTTCAAACTGAGAGTCGGAGTGTGTTCGTCCTTCGGAATTATGCAGAATCTAAGTAAAATGTTGCTCTACAAAAAACAAAAAAACAAAACAAAACTGCTGTTTTGACGCCAAATCTGTTTTTCCAATCTCTCACTCGCGTCGTCTGCTCTGCTTTTGTTCTCATTTTTGTCTTGGTTCAGCGTGACTTCGTAAAAATGCATAAAAATTAGAAAGTAAAAGATTCGGTTCTTTTAAAAGATCCAGATCCAACCGTTCGTGTAAATGAACCGTTCAAAAAAGCCGACTTGTTCACTAACGTCACATCGCTAAACTGAGTCAGGAAGGACTAAAAGCACAGAACTAATCTATCAGTTTGCAGCGGTCCAAAGTTATTCCTCACTTAACTTATGCATTCTGACCATCCTAATGATTCACCACGATGAGTTTATAAGCCTTTTCACAACTTTTAAAAGGCCAGACTGTGTTGCAGTTACTAAAATTCTAACAAAAACTTGAATAACCACGCGCTGCCTTTGTATGAGACGATAAAACACAAACAGTACAGACATACACTGATCTCCAAAACTGCTTGTACGATATATCTGCACTGGGGCGAGACGATTTTGCTTAAATACGTGGCACAATTTTACCAAATAATGATACGGTGGAACATTTGTGGATGATTATGAGTCCTTGCTATCTGAAATGACATAATCACATTATAAAGTTTAATATAAAATGGCAGGATCACGTTCTAAACCCATTGCTGTACAAAGACGTTCCACCAATCAGCGTACAGAATCACAACATCGTCCTACAGGAACTCACATGGGCCAAAAAGAGCCTTGTGTCTAGGCTACAGCACAAAAAACGAAGGAAGCAATCCAAGATGATATGGTATAATGCAATAAAATGTTGGGTTTATTGATAATCGTAAAAAAAATAAAATAGGGAACAGTTGGTTCTGTTCCTCTGAGGCATAAAAAGTTGTGATCCATGTAGTGAGATATGTAACGAACTGTAACCAGACTCACTACAGCCAAAGATTACTCAGTGACGGAGACGGAGACGGGCCTTTTTCTCGTACATTTCCCATTACTTTGCTTCTTTCCTTATACATTTTTCATATTTCATTATGTTTAGGCTACAGGCAGGAGCTGTATTAACCACACGGGTGTTTGCAGCTGGTCTTAGTCCCATGGCCCCGAGCTGCTAACCCCAAACACATCTGTCAAACCCGGCACGCGAGCCCTATTAGCGCCACCCTGTCCTGTACCGCGCTCTCCCGAGTCTGGCTCAATACGCCGGCGGGAATCTATTTGCAGGAGGGGCCCTCGGAGCACTCAAGCTGTCGTCAAACCATCCATTATTTCTCTCTTTCTGGGCTTAAAAATGAGCAGAGTTTTGGGTTCTTTTTGTGTTCGGTCGGAGTTGTAACTTTTATGATGGAGCGGCCGACACCTGCGGAGGATGTGCTTTTTTATTTCCCCTGTTGAAATGTTCCACAATGATATTCAAGTGGTCTATTTCCATGGAAACAAGCCGGTAACGGCAGCAGCTGGTCATGCCCTGCACGTTTTTTGAGGTTTAAAAAATAAAAATATAATAGCATAAATTAAACCTAGATACCATAGACTGTATATGTAAATGGACATTGCTAGCCTGTTAGCCGCCGCGTTCAAAACAAGAAGTGATGGTAGATATATTCCACAGTATGGCATTAAACATATCAGACAAGACAAATAGACACACAAAGGTGGTGCTCTCTCCACCAGAAAAGTTACACAGTGCACTTTTGAAACACATTTTCTTATTCCAATGGTGTCGTGATGCCGGCGCTCACAGAACACTAAATACTGCAGTTGTGTCCTTGAGCAAGACCCTTTTTCCAGTTTGTGAATGGATCTGTGAATGGGTGAGTTGCTTATTTTGTTCGTTTTGAAGGAGCAGTGAAGCAAAAATACAAAAGTAGATGAATAAATAAATATATTAATATGTAAATCAAAAATAAAAGTTCATTTGCAAAAAAACAGAAAAAAAACAACAAAAACACCAAAACAAAAAAAAAAACAAAACAGATAAGTAGCTTTCAATTTACTCTTGGTTCAGCAGTGTTTTAAAAAGCCAGAAAAAAATAAATAAATAAAATGAATAAAATTAAATTAAAAAATAATAAAAAATAAATAAAATAAAAATAAATAAAAATAAAAATATATCAAATAAATACAAATAAATACAAAAATCAATCAATCAATCAATCATTCAATCACAAAAGATAAGTGTCCAATTTTCAAAACAGATATGTAATTTGCAAAAGTACTCAAATATTTCATAAAGCCAGTATAGTCCTATGTAATACAGCCTCATAAACAGCATGTGTTTGCATGTGATCTGCTCTGGTTCTGCTCTAGTTGCTGCAGTGAGTGAGGTCTGTTGATTTAATTAGATCCTTGTCACATTGCTGTAATTAACTCCACACATATACGCTCTATACAGCCGCTCTGTGGATCATGCTACTGCTAATTAACTACATTTATAACATTGTCACTGCAGCGGAAAACACAGCTCAGAAAGACAAAAGAGTAGACCACACAACGCACAACACAATTCACTTACATTACAATATATGTGTTGGAAGATTTTGTACAGATACCGAAGCAAAAAACTACAAAAACTTTAGTTAAAGTAAAAGTATCACATGAGAAACTCAGCTTAAGTAAAATTATTAAAGTACCCCTTTAAAAATACACTTAAAGAATAAAAAGTAAAAGTATTTTGTGTAGATTTGGAGGTTTTATAAGGCTTTAAAGTGATTTTGAGACAGATCTGAGCAGAATTTTGTTCAAAAGAAACAACTGAAGTAATATTTTTTTTACCTAGCTGTTTTTATGTGTATATTTTTGTTTCCTCAAACTACAAACATGTTAAAAATAAACCCTAGACGTTTCAGCAAGTCTTAAACCAGTAATGAAAAAGTAGTTTAACATTTCAGTCCAGTTCAAAGAAGTAGTAGAGTAGAAAGTACAGATACTGCTCTCAAATATAGTGAAGAAAACGTAAAATGTATCCACTTTAAAATGCCCTTAAGTAAAGTACAGATACCTAAAATTTGTGATGGTGTAGTGGTGTAGCAGCAGTATAGTGACAGTAGTATCAGTACTCACATTAAAGCCCCTGTATCTGATTTTTCCCCCTTTATGTATCTTACGTAACAACCAATCACTCAGCCATTATCAGACATGTGCCAAGTTCTAATGAAAGCATCCCTGTGATGTGTGCAAATAAATGAAAATAGATGATTAGACAGATGGCACGCTTGTTTACAAAAGCGAGGTGACAGAAATTTGAATGATCCTTTCCTGATTAACTACCCTCTGCAGTTCCTCCGGCGGCCAGTAGATGGGAGCAGAGGCCCACAGAGCCCCTTGAGCGAAGCATAGTTGAGTTTTTCCAGATGGTGAGTGGCAGGCAGTAGCTCTTCTTCATGTCCTCCTCTCCCCAGAGTAGAAGCAGACACGGCCTTTCAACTCGCTTCAATCAAGTTTTCATACGCGCGCGCACACACATAGACACACACACACACACTTAAGGCTCTGTACAACGGGGACGGCGACCATGGTTTCAAAAAAGAGAGAGAAATAGACAGGCGCTCACGTCTAAACACGAGGAGTTTACAAGCAACCTCAAATAAAAAAATAAGGGTTAACTATCTGCAGTGTTTCCCAACCAGAGGTACACGGACCCTCGGAAGTACATGAAAAACTGCTGGGTTTCAAATGACATCGCAACATTACATAACATGAATATTGTGTGTACGTGTTCTCTTCTCCACTGCGTCTCGAGCCAGAACCAAACACAATCGTGCAATCTGATTATGAATGATGTGTGATACGTGTCCCTGATTGGCTAATCCACCTGTCAATCACAGCCATCAGAACTCGGGGGACATTCAACACTCACATATGGACCACACTCACACATTTGTATAATATGAAAGTGTGTATTCTAGATTCCAGGAAATACAACAAGTTAATGGGTCCAGTCACTAAGAAAAACTTAAAAAAAGAAGCTAAAAACAATAAAAGTTGGACACTGGACTATAGGATTTTAAGATATATTTTAAGGATGTCATGCATTGTGGGATGCAAAGGGTAAATTTATACTTATTTCACACTGGTTTCACTCCTAGGACCTGGCAACCCAATGAGACTCACGTGGTAAAACCTTTGTGAATTAGAGGGTACTCCGAGTGTGAGGCAAGACTAACTTTTCTTTTGAGCTTCTTTTTAGACACTAGATTACGGCATTTTCCGATATATTTTAAGGATGTCATGCATTGTGGGATACAAAGGATAGAAAGTCATAGAAACTGGCAACCCAAATAAGACTCATGTGGTAAAACCTTTATGAATTAGAGGGTACTCTGAGTGTGAGACAAAAAAATAACGTTTTGTTTGTTTTGAGCTTTTTTTTTTTTTTTACACTAGATTACGGCATTTTCAGATATATTTTAAGGATGTCATACATTCTGGGATACAAAGGGTGAATTTATACTTATTTCACACTGGTTTTAGGACCAAGCAATCCAAATGAGACTCTCACTGCCTTCTGATCAGGGAATTAGAACGACAACATCAACAACTTGTAATTCATGTCCAGTGTTTTATAAATGAATAAATCAACATCTTAACTTTGTATCTGGACACACACACACACAACATACACAAAAACACTTCATGAGTAAGTGCACGATGGAGAAATTTAATGTCACACTGTGGAATCTTCTGGCCAAAGAAACGCCATCTCCAGTTACATCAACATCAACAACATGTAATTCATGTCCAGTGCTTTTGAAAAGAATAAATTAACATGTTTTCTCTGTATCTAGGGACACTCAAGCACAGGTGTTTTTTGTGTTTGTCTTGTGTAAGTGCACGATGGAGAAATTTAATGCCATACTGTGGAATCTCCTAGGCAAAAAGACGCCATCTGCAATTAGAATGACAACATCGACAACTTGTAATTCATGTCCAGTGCTTTTGAAAAGAATAAATTAACATGTTTACCCTGTATCTGGGGAAACACACAGCACACACAACAACACCTGTGCTTGGATAAGTGCATGATGGAGAAATTTAATGCCATATTATGGAATCTTCCAGGTAAAGAAACATCATCTCCAATTAGAATGACAACATCAACTTGTAATTTATGTCCAGTGTTTTTAAAATGAATAAATCAACATGTTAACTTTGTATCTGGGGACACAAACAAAACCATCTGTGTTTGAGTAAGTGCACAATGGAGAAATTTAATGCCATACTGTGGAATCTCCCAGGCAAAAAAACCCAAAAAAAAAACAAAAAAAAAACACGATCTCCAATTAAAATGACAACATCAACTTGTAATTCATGTCCAGTGTTTTTAAAATGACTAAATCAACATGTTAACTTTGTATCTGGGGACACAAACAAAAACACCTGCGTTTGAGTAAATGCACAATGGAGAAATTTAATGCCAGACTGTGGAATATTCCAGGCAAAAAAAAACAAAACGTCATCTCCAATTAAAAATGACAAAATCAACTTGTAATTCATGTCCGGCGTTTCTAAAATGACTAAATCAACATGTTAACTTTGTATTTGGGGACACAAACAAAAACACCTGCATTTAACTGCACGATGGAGAAATTTAATGCCATACTGTGGAATCTCCCAGGCAAAAAAAACCCCACCATCTTCATGAAATCAAGCCAACGCTATACTCTCCCTTTACTTGGCTTATAACCAGAAATTTGCCAGTTCAAGTCCCAGTCCAGCCCGTTGATGATGCATTCACTCAAGGTTCATTTGTTTTCCTTAAATGTGTTGTAAGTAGCATGTTAGCACAGCCGTTAGCTTCATGTTAAGTGTCTGTCCGGACCAATCAGCGTCACACTTACTGTCAAACCGTGAACAAATAAGGGCTGGGATGTTTACGGAGAACTGGAGTGTGCAGAGGTGTGGCTACTGTACATGAATAAGCAATGAATCATATATGCCAGTTTAATGTTGGGAAAAAAAATGGATTCAGGCGAGAAAAATAGTGGGGATAGTGTGGGATTTATTATATGGAGGTGATAAGAGAATGTCAGAGTAAAGCGAAACTGGAGTGGACCTGAAGTGCAGCCAATCAGAGTGCTGCTTTTCGAGGGCTGATATAAGTAAAAATACAGTAAAAAATACACCTGGACAACCACACACAGACATAACTGGTAAGAAAAAGTATATGCCATGATATTCATATAATTTAAAATGAAAAATTTCTTAAGATAAACCTCAGACATTAGAAGGAGATTCAGATTTGGTCCGAAAGTGCTGGTTCTACAACACACAAAAACTATAATCATTTACACAAAAGTACCTCAGCTTTAAAGAGCAGCAGTGATGTGATGTTCATGAAAGAATCGGCTCTTTTGAACAGTTCTTTAACGTGAGCCGTTGGAACTGGATCTCATTTTTTTTAAAAGAACTGACTCCTTTTCTTTCTAATTTGTATGCATTTTTACACTGAACCAACACAACAATCAGATTTGTGCAGAAAGAAAAACATATCTGGCATCATAATAACATTTTTTAGTTATTATTCTAGTGCAACGTTTTATTTCGATTTTCATCATTTCAAACACGTTCCCAGTCTCAGCTTGAACCTTTTTAAAACACATCTAAGTCTTGGTAATTTAAATGAGTTCTCACATTGGCTTCGCTCATAAATAAATAGTAAAAGAGCCAGTCTTTTAAACGACTCTTGAGAGATGACGGAGCCAAAAGATTCGGATCCACCGCGGAGCTGAAAGTCCCATCAGTAAAGAGACGATGCCACAAAAAAAGTCCTAAATGTTTTTGCACGACACACCGACTTGTTTGGAAAAAGCTGATGCCCTAAACTTTTACATTTGATTTAAATAAACACAAATTAAAGGTGCTCTATGCAACTTTTCAGGCTGACCGTCCACCACCTGCTTGTCTCCATGGAGATGTTTTTGCTTTGACTGGTTGTAGATGACACCACCAAGTTACAGATCTGATCCGTGGACAGTTGATCTGGTCTAATGTTTGTTTTTCAAGGTATTTTTAAGGAAATAATACACCTGTAATTAAATAAATCCAAGACAGACATTATTGAACGTAGCAGCCAAGCAATAACAAACATCTCCATGGAGACAAGTGGCAATCCCCTACTGGAAAAGTTACATCATGCGCCATTACAAGGCCCATATTACACCGTTTTCTGATCTGATCTATGTCGTAATGTTGTTTCCTCTTCACAAACAGACCTGGAGTTGTGTTTTTGTTCAAACTCTGCATATTTAGGTTCTTCCCTCAAGCTTAAAACTCTGTTCCACCTTGTGATGTCATCATGTGGTAATACAGGACGTGCTCCACTGTGTTTTTCCACTCCATGCACCTTCTCTAGAATCTTTCAGACAATTTCAGACAATTTCAGACGTGGATTTGCCAATCTCTCCTAAACAAAAAGGTAAACGTCAGCTGTTAACTTGAAAACTGCCTCTTCGTGACATCACAAGGTGGAACAGAGCGTTTTGAGCTTTGGAGATGTAAGACAGACGAATAATAAAGTGTTACTCAAACATGTGTGAATAAAACAAAACAACTCCAGGTCTGTTTTTGAGGAGGTAACAACATTATAACACATTTTAAAGCTTATACGGGTCAATTTTGGCGTAATATCCGACTTTTAACAAAATCAAAAAGTCAAGTTGCATCCCCCCGCAGCCTTGAACGCACTCGCTCTGCTTGCTCCTGTTGTCTTTGGGCGTCTATCCCTCCATCTCTAATTAATGCGCGTCGGTGTGAACCCGGATTAAACGAGGCCAGGGAAATCAATGTCTGCCAGCGAGAGACGAACGCGGATATAGGCAAAGAGCCCGTCACGTTTTAATCGCCCTGCCAACAACGCCACCGATCACAGACCCCGCCGCTCCTTCTGAGGGGGTGATATGAACTTTCTGCGAGCGTTTGAGCGTGTCTTAACCGTGTCAGGTTCGGGCTTAAGGGAGGACTACGGCGATATCGGTGGGAGGGAGAGGACGGCGAAGTTCTCATACGCCGAAAGACCGGAAGATCCATGGATGGGAGAGATATTGCAGAATCAGCGAGATGCGATGTGGGAACGTACTGTATGTTGTAGAAACAGAAGGAGGTTTGAAGGCAAGTTTAAGTACAGCACAGATTGTACACAAAGTAATTCAAAGTGCTTTACAGAATGAGAAAGATATTAAAAAGTGATGGATTCAAAATATATATTCAAGTTATATTATGTTATCTGACTGTTCATTTTAAAAGGTACTGTAATGTTCACTCTTTATTATAATCATTATATTCAACTATGTAAACTATGTAATCTGCACTAATGTTTGCTCTGGAGTCTTGCAGAAAATGTGTTTTGAAAATGCAGGATCCCACGGGAAGAAGGTCACTGTGAAACTGAAACAGAAACATCATGGGAGGATGTTTGTGCGAAGGGGAAGAGTGACCTTCTAGAAATGCAAAAACAGAATATATTTCTCTGTGAATTTCGTCATATGTTTTACGCTGCTTGCAAAGTATGTAAAGTATGTCCCCCATCCCTTGAGAGTAAGCAGCGCATTTGTAACTAGGGTTCCTAAGTTAATAAAGGGAGGAGAAAAACGGTGGGGCCTTCAGAAAGAGGGTGCGAGGTGATGTTGTAACTGAAGGTTTTGCCTCCCCGCTCTTTCTCCTCAATATTGAGACAAAATAATCTCTCTTGTCTTCTCTTTTGAACTGTAATATAGGTTAAAAGGGTGAACCTATCAAAAAGAGTGCAGAATAAAACCCTTTCAGTCATATGCACAGCTAAAAAGAACAGTTTGGAGCCTGGATTTGAACGTTATTAAATTAGAGGCCTGTCTCACATCTTCAGGAAGTTCTCCTTGCACCACTCGGGTTCATCTTGCATGTTTTGGCTCATCTCCATAATCAAAGTACTGGTTTGCGTTTCCGGAAATGGTGGAGCACAAATTTTGAATATTTCATTTAATAATAATAATAATAATAATACATTTTATTTGTTAGGCGGCTTTCAAGGCTCTCAAGGTCGCCGTACATCAAGACAATAAAACAGTGTAAAATGATTAAAAATACATTAAAAAACAAATCTGGATTAAAGCAAATATAGATTAAAAGACAGGGTGAGGTCAGGGTGAGAAGGCCTTTCTAAACAGATGAGTTTTGAGTTTAGATTTGAAGTATTTGAAGTGTGATTTAGCAGTGTAAATGTACTGAATCTCTCTAAATGCAGCTCAACAGTGAACGCCACTCCCAGGTCACAAACAAACTTTACAACTTCTCCAATTTCTCTTTCGTATTTGTCATAGACTTTCTGAAGTTTGAAAGCTTGCTCAGGGCTAATCATCTACGTGGTAACGAATGACACACAAGACCTATTCACCTTATTCTAGAGGCTCCTGTGGGCACCGCCATTGCCATTTGGGTTGTATCATTTTGCGTGAGACTGCCGATCTCGACAGCAAATAAGTTCTATATAAACTACAGAGCGGTTTTAAAGCTTCCAAGAGAATCAGCGCATCGTTGACTTGTTTTTGCACATAAACATTGAACATTCGGCACAAACCAACCAACTTTATATAATATTTTAGCGTCGAAACTTTCCCTAAATTCTCCATTGAAAAGAACGGGATCGCCACTTAACTGGAACTTCTACTACGACGAAAGCGCAGTTGTATTTAGTTGAGTTTACAGAAAAAGTAAAAGGCAGAATAAGGTCAATTTGATTCAAAATCTGTTTCTGAAACGTTATAACCCACTGAGCTATAAAAAAATGTGTTGAATCTTGCAATTTAAATTCGCTTTTTGGGTTTAAAAACAACCACATTATGGATATTAGATTTTAGTTTGCACGTAGCTGTTTAGCCTCCATCTTTGAAATCATAATATTTACATTTTTTGAAAAGTCTATGGGTCAGATTTTTTGCTTGCCCATCCACAGCCAAGAGTTATAACCGTATATCATGGTATAAGTCGCACTGGAGTATAAGTCGCATCAGCCAAGAAATGCATAATAATGAAGCAAAAAAAAACATTTCACATATAAATCGCATCAGAGTACAATGAAAAATATGAAAAAAAGTGTGACTTAGTCTGGAAAACACAGTACTTATGAGTGCAAGTTGGTTATTCAATCCCAGCTCTGACCTTTGACCATATTGTGAATGTGTCCTTGGGCAAGACACTTCTCCAGCCTGGCTTAAAAAGTGCACAATGTGACTTATTTGGTCAAGGGCCGGTCTGTAAACAGTTTGCAGTGGATCAAAGTTATTCCTAAACCCTAACTAACCCTAACCTTATCCTATCCACTCTGGCCTCTAATTATTTCAGACCAGAGCAGAGTTTTGCTCACAGCGCACACACTTCCTGGTTCGTGGATGATAAATATGCTTTATAATTAGATGCAAGCAGCAAAAGATCAGCAAATTTTTTACCCTAAGAGCTGCCTTTGCCATTTTATATCCGAGTTGGGCTAATATAACAAATTTAACTTAATTACATGAACAAATTTGCACTTTAAAATGAATTAGAACTACATATTGCACGATCGACCTCCTGGTTTTACAGCGGTCCAGTTTGAACGCAGTGGTTGGCTGTAGTGATAGTTCATACGACGGTGTCTCTGCAGAAGCTCTCGTCTAAAACAGCGACGTTTAATGAGCCACTGCACAGACAGACACGCTCGGTATTAGCGGTGCTCTCAGGGCGCCAGCGAGCGTTTGTTCCACTGATCTGAGCTTCGGTGCCTCGGCAAAACACAGCCAAATTAGAGCGAGAATTAGAGCGTTGGAGCAGGAGAGAGGACGCAGCAGGCAGGATTCTCTCCATCTCTTTAGCTTCATTCAGAGCTTTGATTCTTCACGTTACTCAGCACAAAAATCACTGCAGAAAGTTTAAGTTTAACTGGAGTGAAGCCCAATAACATTTTTCAAAGTTTGTATCTTAAATCTGTATTTTGAAGAAGTGTTCTCGTCGCAGACTGGGTAAAGAAGTGGACTAAGTGAGTGCGACGTCGGGAGCGGGTGCTTAGTAACGCTGTCAATCAAACTCGTTGCCAATGCTAGCGGGAGTGACCTCGGGGAAAGACGGCGCCTGATTTGTCTGTTATTAATGTTCATATCTTGATTTACGGACACAATAGCGAAATAAAAACAGCAGGATCATGTAGAGCGGGTAAATAGGAACTTTTTAAGACAAAAATGATGAGTCTGACAGCAGCGTTTACGGAGAGAGGAGCGATGATTTTTCAGTGTAAAGTGAATTGGAGCCAGAGTAAATGGAGCTGAAAGTCTTGCCCCTAATCACTCCCCATTTGGAACGCGACGGCTAGCAGGTTAGCAGGTTAGCTACGTGCACATGCAAAATTCAAATGCTTCTCTACTTCCATCTTTTCTCATCTGGGAGGATTGTGTGGTTTTCCTTGAATGTTGCATAATATGGCATTAAACTATCTCCATGGAGACAAGCAGGTGATGCAACAAGGTCAAGCTACAGGTCAGAGCTGTGACTCACACTTGTAACTGAATAAGCGCTAGATAGATATGTTTAATACCATAATGCGGGACATTCCAGGCAAAGAAACAACACTTCTTCCTGGAGACAAGTGGGTGATGTGCCCTCCAAACATTACATTTGATCAAATATAAACTTATAATTAAAAAGAAAACGGAATAATTAGTTGTTAAAGGGGACGTATTATGCTCTTCTCTGATCCATGTTATGTTATTTCCTCATCACAAACAGGCCTGGAGTTGTGTTTTGCTTCATTCGCACATGTTTTAACACAAACCCTGCAGTTTTCGGTTGTTTTCTTCTCTCAAACTGAAACACACTGTTCCACTTTGTGATGTCATGATGTGGTGATACAGGAAATGCTCCACTGTGTTTTTAAACTCCACACACCTTCACTAGAATCATTTGGATGACGTCAACTAAAGTTAAAAGGTGACTGTTAACTGGAAAACTACCACTTCATGACATCACAAGGTGGAACAGAGCATTCTGCGCTTTGGAGATGTTACAGACTAATAATAGAGTTACTCAAACATGTGTGAATGAAACAAAACACAACTCCAGGTCTGTTTTTTGATGAGATAACGACATTATAACATGGTTTAAAGGTCACAAGAGTCCATTTTGTGTAATGTAGGACCTTTAAGTACATCATCAGTTACTTTGCGTCGCACATGACACAAACTTTAACTAATCATATGTAAAAAACCTAATGTTTCATCCTATTTATACAAACAACAAAACCAGCCATTATGTTTTACCACCAGCAATTAGCCTGACTAAATCACACCATTTTAGATTTGATGAGGGAATCGTGAATGACTCATTTCTCCGTTAGCGTGGAGTAGATGAATTAGGAACTTCAGACAAAACAAACTTTACAAAATTGTCCAAATTGCTCATGACGACTTCCCATTGAGACAAATAACCCAAATAACAGCGTGCTCCTATAATTTGGTCTTTTTCATCGAGATTTCGAACACACACATGTCTTTAAAGAGACACTATGCAACTTTTCTTGAGGAGAGCCAGCCGCTTGTTTGTAACCATAGCAATACTAGCTTGCTCGTAGTACAAATGCATGTTTTTCAAGGTACTTTTGAGCAAAAAATACACCTATAACTCAATGAAAACCATGAGTGTGATGATTAAAGTTGTAGTTGAAGTTTAAGACCATACTATGGAACATTGCCGGCAAAAAAAAAAAAAAAAAAAATCCCCGTAGAAACCAGCAGAAGGCCGGAAACGTCAACTATAGCGTGAATTTAAGTCCGAGAATATGAACAAATCAGTAAATATGCCATAACGATGTATATATGGTGTCCACGGAATAACTTTAAAGCCTCTGTGCCTGATTTTTACTCTTAAAACGTAAAAAAAACTGAACTAGTTTGTTTTTAAAAGTTGTTGTAATGTAGCTAGTCCTTTAGATGGATCTATAAACTTAAAGCTAACAGGTAGCTACAAGAAGCTATCGCATCTTAAACCGCTAAAGTTGCTATCCGGGCGATTACGGGTCCAGAGCAGAGTTTAGCATCAGAGTTATGATAACAGCTAACATGCTAACAGTGCTTTTTCTGATTATACTATATGTCCATAATGGCTTGATACGCATTTTCCTCTAAGACATCGGTTTAATCACTTTAAACCAGTGACAATATGCAAAAAAGTTTAAAATATTTATTGCTTGTTTGAAATGGTTGTGCAGTTAAAGTGTCATGTAACAAAAACACTTGAGTAAAAGTGAATCGTCTTAATTGATCGCAACTGATTTGTTTGAATTTCTACTTACCCATGTGGTCTGGCATCTTAGGTGTTACGGCCAAATGAGTCCCCAGGCAGCCAGAGCAACTTAAGAAGGTTCCGGGGCAGACGACTGTGTGCTGAGGGGGAGGGGTGTCCAAATGTTTTAGCTTCTTGTATCTAGTATAAATCTCTATTTTAATAACATATTTGATTGAATAAAGATGGATTTTTTTTTTTGCTAAAGATAATTTAACTTAATAATATGATTGGATGTGTTTGAACTTACCTGTGCTGCAGTGTGGGAGTCACCGATTAAGGGAGGAGCTCTATAAAAGGAGACAACCTCAGTCGACTCAAAGAAGATAGATAGATAGATAGAGAGATAGAGAGATAGATAGATAGATAGATAGATAGAGATAGATAGATAGATAAATAGATAGATAAATAGATAAATAGATAGATATAATAAATAGATAGCTAGATAGATAGATAAATAGATAGATAGATAGATAGATAAATAGATACATAGATAAATAGATAGATAGATAGATGGATAGATAAATAGATAGATACATAGATAAATAGATAGATAGATAGATAACTAGATAAATAGACAGATAGATAGATAAATAGATAGATAAATAGATAAATAGATAGATATAATAAATAGATAGCTAGATAGATAGATAAATAGATAGATAGATACATAGATAAATAGATAGATAGATAGATAAAGAGATAGATAGATACATAGATAAATAGATAGATAGATAAATAAATAGATAAATAGATAGATAGATAAATAGATAGATAGATAAATAGATAGATATATAAATAGATAGATAGATAAATAAATAGATAAATAGATGGATAGATAAATAGATAGATAGATAGATAAATAGATAGATATATAAATAGATAGATAGATAGATAGATAGATAGATAGATAAATAAATAGATAAATAGATAGATAGATAAATAAATAGATAAATAGATAGATAAATAGATAGATAGATACTTAAATACTTGATTAATCCCCAGACCAGGGAAATTCAGAAGGTGCTGTGTTTACAGGATGTTACTGCGATTCTGGTTTTAAATTTTGCTGCTTTTGTTTTTGTAAATATTTGGCGTCGGCACTTGGATCTGCACTGGATAAATCGTCTCCGCTCTGTTCCGTTCCTCGGCAAAACCGCTAATTTGGGCGATTGCGGGTCCAAAGACGCCAGAGCAGAGTTTAGCATCAGAGTTATGACACCAACTAACATGCTAACAGTGCACTTCTTGATTATACAACATATCCGTACCGGGCTCATACACATTTTCCTCAGTTACAGTCGCTTTAAAACTCTTTTCTGTCTTTTCCCTTGCTCCACATTCAGATAAACCGCTTTTAAATGTCACTCTTTACTTTTTCCATTTTACTTTCGCCGCTACTTTAACTTCTTCTAAAGGTCCTATGTATTATGCATTATCCAGGCTTCGTAACTTTGGGCACCTTCGCTGTTTTATGTTGTAAATAATAGAAACCAACAAAGGCCAGAGCGGTCCTGAGTTTCTAAAACGTCAGCAGAGGGCGCACGTACTCTAGTTCCCGGTGCACTGGGGAATTAAGGTGGTTAAGAAATGCTAAAAAACGATAGCGGTTGTGGCGTTGAAGTCGGTTAAGGACGTAAGGATTGTCACAAATAACAACGAACTGACATTTTTAGAGCGTTAAACAGTAAACGTGACTTCATAAAGTGCCAATACTTGAATATAATCTTAAACCCTGTTGGCGCGGGATTAGTTTTACCCAGAGTCTTCTTGTAAATTGCAATAATTACGAACGTCATCTGTGTTTCTAGTCCTGTGTGAACGCTCATGTCTCTAAATTGGTCTGTTTTTCATCTGTTCATTGAAGCTAATAGTGATTCAAAACGTCTCTATGGCCCATTTCGGGTCCAGATTCAAACTAAGTGGATACTATTAATTTGCCGTGGAGCATATGCCAGACGTGGGGTCGTTTCAATTATACAGACGTCCCTGGGTAAAACTAATCCTGTGCGAATAGGGCGAAATGTTCTCTACCGAGGTACGTAAAGCAACACAACAACTAGACTAAAGGAGTGTGGCTAGCAGTTTTAGGGGCAAATTTAGAGCCGAGTTTCATATTTGGAACTCTGACCACGAGTATCATAGCAACCAAAGAGCCAATCTGGAGCGAGGCTGTTGATGGTAACGCCCCTTCCCGTCTGCACCACTGGTTCAGCAGGGAGCGGGCGCTTAGCAGTGCTGTCAATCAAACCTGCTGCTAACGCTAACGGGAGCAACCTCGGGGAAAGAAGGCGCCTGATTTGTCTGTTATTAATGTTCATATCTTGATTTACGGACACAATAGCGAAATAAAAACACCCGTGAGCGATTCCTATTTGGAACGAGACGGCTAGCAGGTTAGCTATGTCCATTTACATATACAGTCTATGCCTAAACGCCTAAACTCCTCCCACAACTACACAACTTCAGAGAGAACTGCAAACTTGGGCAATATCTGGAGGACTAAAGCGGAGAGTGAGGTGAAACGAGGGGTGGAGTCACGTACATTAAACTCCGCCCCTTCAGCGAAGTGTTTGTAAACAGAAACATCCGGCTGTACCGAGGGAAGTCTTGCGTGATGTCAGATAGTACTTGAAATTGTGAGGGGAGAAGATGGGCGGAGTCTGGACACACGAGGAAGAGAGTGACCGGGTCTAACAGATAACCACAAATTAAACCCCGCCCCTTCAGCTAGATGTTTGTAAAACGGAAACATCTGGCTGTACCGAGGGAAGTCTTGCGTGATGTCATATAGTACTTGAAATCGTGAGGGGAGAAGATGGGCGGAGTCTGGACATACAAGGAAGAGAGTGACCGGGTCTAACAGATAACCACAAATTAAACTCCGCCCCTTCAGCTAGATGTTTGTAAATAGAAACATCTGGCTGTACCGAGGGAAGTCTTGCGTGATGTCAGATAGTACTTGAAACTGCAGTGGCAAACGCAAGCAGCCCACACTCAATTTTACCAAGTTTGCGCTAAAAATTTGAGTAAAAATAGTGCCATGTCCACAATTTAGTAGCAAAACAAACGCACTATAATACTTCCGGACAAAATAATTCTCCTCGAAACGACGTCGTAAAACAGGAAAGTTTCAGATTCAAAGTTCACTTAACCGTAGTTGACGCGTCTCGCTCCTAATTACAACCGACAGGAGACAGATCAGTGGTTGTCCCGCCCTTGAAAAGTCACTTAAAAGTCTTACATAATTTCACCCACTCTGCATAAACACTCGTCAAACGCTCCTCGCCGTTCACTTCGACCGCCTTATTCAGTGAAACATAATCAATGCTGTCATAGAACTGCATCGGCCACTGCGCTGGAATTGGCAGCCTCTCGTTTGTATTCACCGCCGCCGCCGACAAACCTTCAAATCTTTAACAGCTACACAAAGTGACTCTTAAAAAGCCTGCGGGGAAATTAACACATTCTGAGCTCCTGATAAGAAAGAGAGCGGCGGTTGTGTTCTATTTGTAATCTCAAAACTGCAGAATTTCACCTTGAGACGAAAAGACAAATGAGCCTATTCAGTTTGACAAAAGACATAATGATTTCACCTTAAAAGATCATTTAAAGATGCACTTTGGAACTTTGCCTGGAACGTTCCGCAGCATCGCAATGCAGTAAATGATCTAATGTTTTTATTTGAGACAGACGCACAAACACTGTCAGGTTAAACGCAGCAAATACATCCGGCTTTTAAAACGACAAACTTTTATGTTTCGCTGTGAATGGATCCAAATTAAATGATTTATTGTCTTCAGGACGTTTTTTGTGTGTAAGTTTTTAAAAAAGTGCTTGTGTATTTCATTTATTTCATTTATTTGAGTGGCTAAATTCATACATTAATTGGTCTATTCATTCAAAATATAATCATTACCAGCCCAGGATAATAGTTTAAATAGGCCCGAATACAGGAAGTGCAACAAAACTTGAGGCTGTATGAATACTAAAACGCTGTTACAGTATACCTCATTCAGTACTGCATATGCTCTAATCAGAGTACTGCGTTATGCTAGTTATTCAGACCATTTAGTCTAACAAATAGATTAACAATGTTCATGAAGATAAGGCTCAAATATGTAGCTCAGAGTCTGAAGAAAAGAGCTCATCGTGAGAATAACTGCGTGTGTTTTGGATCATTATTGTGATATTGTGATTTTGGGATTTACTTTA
Source organism: Periophthalmus magnuspinnatus (assembly GCF_009829125.3). Classification (NCBI taxonomy): domain Eukaryota; kingdom Metazoa; phylum Chordata; class Actinopteri; order Gobiiformes; family Gobiidae; genus Periophthalmus; species Periophthalmus magnuspinnatus. The sequence goes on along the minus strand of NC_047139.1, from coordinate 6,095,834 downwards.
ATTATAGCGAGTAGCAAGTACACGCAAGATTTATGTCCTGTGACGTCATCAAGTCCACACAAAAGCTCTGTGTGCATGCGTGTGTATGTCTGTGTGTGTTTGTATGGGTGTGTGTATGTATGTGTAGGGGTGTATGTGTGTGTGTGTGTTTGTATGTGTATGTGTGTTTGTGTGTCTGTGTGTGTATATGTGTTTGTATGTGTATATGTGTGTGTGTATATGTATGTGTATGTGTGTCTGTATATATGTGTGTATGTATATGTGTGTGTATGTGTGTGCATGTATGTATGTGTGTGTGTGTATATGTGTGTCTGTATATATGTGTGTATGTATATGTGTGTGTATGTGTGTGTGTGTATATGTGTGTGTGTATATATGTGTGTATGTATATGTGTGTGTATGTGTGTGTATGTATATGTGTGTCTGTATATATGTGTGTATGTATATGTGTGTGTATGTATATGTGTGTATATGTGTGTCTGTATATGTGTGTGTATGTATATGTGTGTATATGTGTGTCTGTATATATGTGTGTATGTATAGGAGTGTGTATGTGTGCGTGTATGTATATGTGTGTATGTGTGCGAGTGTATGTGTGTGGGGGTGTGTGTGTGTGTACCTGAGAGTACTCGAGTACAGACAAACGTCCCTGGTCTCACTGCTCTTCCTCTGTCAGACTGAAGTCATGTTCACGGCGTCTTGTGCCACGTTGACATATTTAATTACAAATGTTAACATATGTATCTGATATTGATTGAAGACGCTTTAAACCTCAAAAATACAGTTTCACTCTGATTTGTTTGGCTTGCCTTTTCACAGATTTGACCTGTAATTTGACCTGACGACTTCACAAACTTGTCATCATGAGATCCCTAGTTCAGTTCATCATTTCCAGCCTTATCCTATGAAATATTTAGACTAAAACAATCACAAATCCCCGGAGAAAACCTTGTGCCACATCACACCGTACAGCTTTAAACTTTCTTTAAATGTAACAGATTTTCTTTGCATGTCAAGCAATTCACAATTTAAAACACATTTTCCGCTCCAAAAGAGTTGGAAAAGACCGCACTCCTAATTAGAGCGCACGCCCGTCCTTCTACGCACAGTGTCTAAACCGGACGACTCCCCCAGGTCCCACAGCTCCACACACCGACACCCTGCAACAACACAACCACCAAAACGCACAATTTTAATCTTTTGGGGGGTTTACAACATGAATTAGCATGTTAAATTGGACCAAAGTTGCTTACTGTGATAAAAAAGTCAGGTAATTGAAGTCAAAGTCTCCTTATTAGCATATATTTGTTGCAAGACCACAAATCCCCGGAGTGTTTTTTATTATTTTTTAAGAAATTCAAAAAGCTGACGGTGCATAAAGATACTCCTCTCGTTTCCGCGTCTCTGCTGGTGCCTTGAACTGCATTACGGATTTGAAGTTGCTAAAAAAATAAATAAATTTAAAAAAAAAACGAGGAAAAAAGTGTTGATATTACAGCGTATCTGAAGGAGAAGCGTGAATGAAGGAGACGAGCGAGAGCCGTGAGTCGCAGATGAATCGGGAGTGTGGACGTCGGCGTCGCGTGAGCCTTATCGCGCTGTACTTTATACTTCTGTTGATGTCGTAACAGCGGGACGGGCCTGTGTACGCGGAAAAGGACACGTTATAGACTCCTACGGGACGCTCAGAATGCACATGTATCTGCTTTGTGGTTTGTGTATCTTTGTTACTACAGCAAATCTAAACTGTTAAAAGAGTAAACGCGCCGTATGTATTTTTTTCTGGTAGTGGATACGGCACCTGCTCGTCTCCATGGTGATAGATATATTTATAAGGACATTAAAAACTTATTGTGGGAGAAAGGAAGTCAGGTGGAGGATTTAAGTCCGTGTCACAGTGATGTCACTCAGGTTATACAGGTAGAAAAGTACACAATACTTCCTGATCAATTGGGCAATTTAGGAGGAGGCATGAGGGCCAACAAAAATTGGTCTGAGGGCCGGATTTGGCCCCTGAGCCGTAGTTTGGACAGCCTCGCTACACCAGAAAAGTGACACGGTGCACCTTTAATCTGCAAATGAATATTGGTACAAATTATATATCATATTTTATTTAAGTCACACTTTTTTTCATAGTTTGTCCGAAGGTGCGACTTATACTCAGATGTGATTTATATGTGAAATTACTGGTTTCTTGGTTTCGTATTTTCTAAAATCAATTTACCCCAAAAATGCGACTTATATATGTTTTTTTCTTCATTATTATGCTTTTTTTTTTAGCATGATTTATAGTCCAGACAATAACACTAATAAAAACACTTCAGAAGCTTTAATACACATGTAGTGGATCAATCAGCCCTTTAAAAGTAATAAAGTGCAGTCACACTATGCAGACATGACACGTGTTCAGATGAAAGGGCCTGAGGTCAAGAAACATGGATTTACTTTGAAATATTTAATATCAGAGGCTCCAGATCTTCTCTTGATTAAGAAATTTGACTGGCCCAACATAAACACAGGACATGTCACTGTCACAGACATAATAACATTTTTTTTTTCTCCCATTTTCAAGTCTCATCTGTGTGTGCTGCTTTTTTTTCATTGGACCCATAAAGATCAAAGTTTGAGGTGGCGCTACTGAGCCTCTTTCACTCAAAATGAGAGCTTTTCCATACTTTTCACTGACATTGACATTTACTATTTGTTTTTTGCGATTTTCGGGCTCTGGACACAGTTTTAATTAATCCCTCTGTAGGACAATTCTCGTCCCTGAGCCGTCTCAAGTCACGTTTGCCCGGATAATTCAAATAGTATCAAATTCATACAGTTTTCATAATGAGCCACATCCTCTTTGCAGACGCCCTCATAGGCCTACAGTATTAAAACAGTCTGAGCCAAAATCAAATTGATTTAAATCCATTGATTTGAATAAGCTCTGCCACAGGAGACATTTAAGACGCACTTTTATAACTACTTTGGATAAATGCCAGTGGAGATGCTTTTTATGATCGACCCTTTAAAAATCATCTAGAAATGGACAATAAAACAGAGCTTCAATATTCAGGAGGGTCGGGCTGGACTGTGGACGTGTGCGGCTGAAGATGCAGGACAGCAAAAAGGTTCCGAGTTTAATTCCTGTTTTTCCGAGTTTTCATGTGTTGTTTCCGTAAAAACTGACGGAGGGACCAAAGACACAGACTCGGGAAACAGAGCAGAGTTTATTTGCAGATACATGAATGTGAATGAACGTAGACAGAGCAGACAGCTGGGAGCGGCGTCGTAGGAAGTCGTTTTGGAGCAGGTCGTGGGTCGCGGGGTCAGAGGCTGAGGTGCTCGTACCGGTCGTGGAGAGCTGGGTCGGAGACGGAGGAGCAGAGCGGATCACAGTGGATACACGAAGACGAGACGAATAAACCGGAAAATGACAAGAAAATACTGGAAGGTGACCAGACGATCCTTTAGTACTCACAGGTGAAGGCTCGAGTGATCGATCAGAGGCAGGTGGAGGTGTGGCCAGAGGCTCCGCCCACCTCCAGGCTCAAACACAGAAGGGAGCGGGGAAAACAGCACAGAACACACACAAAAAAAATTTAAAAATCCAAATCCTGACACTCTCCTCTGCTAAGATGGATCCCCCGGGCGCCCACTGGTCCTCACAGGGTGCTCCAGCGGCAGTGAAGAACGGGTCAAATGTAGACCGGGTTTTTTTTTTTGTTTTTTAACCCAAACATCTGATGCAATAAGAAAAAAGTTGAAATGACACATGGGCAAAAAGAACATCCCTGATATAAGCGACGTTAAAGTGTTTGGCCTTTATAAAGTAGTAGTAGTAGTAGTAGTAGTAGTAGTGGTGGTAGTAGTGTTTCTTTTACTCGTGTGGTCACTCGTCACACACATATCGTCCTGTGTACTGCAGGTGTATACTTCAGGTGTGACTGATGGTGTCATGGTCTCGTCTTGGGCTCAGATCAATAAAACACTTTTGAGACTCAAGTTGAAACAATTCAAGACAGAAAAGTGTGAGTCGTCACGTTTTTATTTTGCTCACAGTCTGACAGTGACATTTCACACTTACATATTTGTACTAACCTGGATTACTCTGATCACTGCTGCCCTGAGCCTGTGTGTACATGTAGTACTCTGTGTACTGCACAATCGCACGTCTTTGACAAACAAGACTTTACCCTTTGGTGCTACGGAAATAAAGTTATCAGACTCAAAGTAGTAGTAGAGGTAGTATTAGCAGTAGTAGCAGTAATACTAGTAGTAATAATAGTAGTAGTATAGTAGTAGTCACAGTAATGGTAGTAATAGTAGTAGTAGTAGCAGTAATAGCAGTAATAGTAGTAGTAGTAGTAGTAGCAGTAGTAGCAGTAATAGTAGTAGTAGTCGCATAAATAGTAGTAATAGCAGTATCAGTAGTAGTAGTAGTAGTAGTAGGAGGAGCTGTAATAGTAGTAGTTGCAGTGATAGTAGTATTAGTAGCAGTAATAGTTGTAGTAGCAGTATCAGTAGTAGTAGTAGTAGTAGTAGTAGTAGTAGTAGTAGTAGTAGTAGTAGTTATTTCATAGTTCTTTCATATTATTAGCTCAATTGGCTCAACTTCATTAAACTCATTTCGACGTTATTCATAAAGAACATTTTTATATATACAGTTGCCATGACAACCATGACCTTTTAACCTGACCAGGCCAGGTTTTTTCTAGAAAGTGAAATTCCTCAGGCGTCAGCTCCAGGGTTTTTACTGATTACATTAAAAACAAATCAAAATTATATATAAGAAAAAAATATATATATTTGAAAACAATGAGCAGATTAGTGGCTGTGAAATTAATAACGACACTGAAAAGCCATTTAAAAGTACGGCCTGTAATAAAAAAAGTTGGAAAAATCTGATTAAAGGGGCGACAGTAGCACAGCTCTATTTATCCACTGATCTGAAGGTTGGCGGCTCAAATCCTGCTCTCCTCCCACTGTCGTTGTGTCCTTGGGCAAGACACTTAACCCCCCTCACCCGCAGTGTCTGTGTACTCTCGTATGTGAACGTGTGAGTGTTTCCTGGACTTAAAGTACTTTGTGTGACTTGAAGGTGGAAAAAAACCCGACTTATAATCAGAATAATCTTTCAGAAATGGTGATTTTTATGGTTAATGTTTTAGTTTGTTGGTAATATTTGTTATCGGGGTAAATATTGTCAGTACTACCAACCCCGCGAAACGTACTCAACAACTTAAATCAACATTATGACTTTGTCCAGTTATAAAAAACACGGGATTACAAATGATGATGACGTTCTGAAGGTTTATAAGAGCAAAGTTTATATTTATTAGTTGTATTTATAGAGACAGGACCAAAATGGGCTGATCCTCACGCAGGGTTCGGTCCAGTTGAGTCGTTAACGTTATGGTCGGTGAAAGTCGAGGTGTAAAAAGCTCACACGTCTGAAGTGGGTCACCTTGGCTCCGCGCTGACTCAACACTATTCTGATTAGAGACGCCGCCGCCGACCTGAACTCGATCAGACGCTCAAGAACGTCTGGAAACGTGAGACGAAGCTGCGTTTAAATGATTATTAAACGTGTCTCAAAAATGATGGGTGCACATGGTTCGGAACATTTATATTTTCAGAGAATTAAAAGTTAAATTTAAAGTTTGATGGAGACAATACAAATAGATCAGAAAAATGAACTTCAAAAATGGCCAAAGTTTGTTCTCAAGTTTAAAATTTGTCCTTTGATTCTTTTATTTGATACAGTCACATTATAATCAAGTCTTATTTGTGTCTGAAAATGTAAACTTTATATTAAATGGTCAAAGAGTCACATTTATGTATCACTTTTTTACCTTTTACATCAACGAACCACTCGCCCAATCCAGTGGTGGAACACAACGAAGTAAAACTAGTAAAGTACTGCGGTACTAGGTATTTTTTTTATGATTGTTTGAGACTGCTGTAAAAATATTGACCCAACCCCAAAATCTGCAGAAAATACTTTTACTTTTTACTCTTTAAGTACATTTTTACTTTAATACTTTTACTTAAGCAGGTTATTTCATGTGATACTTTTACCTTTGCTTGAGTTTTTTTCATTTTTTTTTTTTTTGCTCCAGTATCTGTACTTTTATTTAACAAAGTTGAGTACTATTTTCACCACTCACCTATTCCTGTGGTGTAACGCACTGAAGTAAAACTAGTAAAGTACTGCGCTTAAATACTAGTTATAAATATTGTTTATGATTGTTTGAAACCTGCAGTAAAAATATTGATCCGATTGTTTCTGTTGAACAAAATTCAGCCCAAATCTTTAATCTTCTACATTTGAAGCTTTATAAGATCCCCAAATCTGCACAAAATACTTTTACTTTTTACTCTTTAAGTACATTTTTACTTTAATACTTTTACTAAAGTAGATTTTTTCATGTGATATTTTTACCTTTGCTTGAGTATTTCTTTGCTTCAGTATCTGTACTTTTACTTAACAAAACTGAGTACTTTTCCCACCACTCGCCCATTCCAGTGGTGGAACGTGACAAAGTAAAACTAGCAAAGTACTGCGCTTAAGTACAGGTTTTAGTTTTCTTTTATGATTATTTGAAACCTGCGGTAAAATTATTGATTCGATTGTTTCTGTTGAACAAAATTCAGCACAAATCTTTAATCTTCTACATCTACAGCTTTAGAAAACCACAAAATCTGCACAAAATACTTTTACTTTTTCCTCTTTAAGTACATTTTTACTTTAATACTTTTACTTCTTTAATCTACTTCTTTTTTAATCTACTTTTACTTCTACTTTAATCTACTAAAAATACTTTACTTTTACTAGTACCAGTAGTTATTAGTGCAAGTATCACTTCTTGTACCACTATAAGTACCACAAAGCAACACTATTAGTTATACAGTATGTATCAGTAAGTATCAGTATAAGTACCAGCCAAAGTACCACCAGAAGTACCTTAGTAACTACCTCAGTAACTACCACAGTAAGTCCTGGTAAGTCCCGGACCGTATTTCTTTATTTTTCTACATTTAAAACTTTATAAAACCGCAAAATAGTTTTACTTTTCACTCTTGAAGTACATTTTTACTTTAATACTTTTACTTAAGCAGATTTTTTCATGTGATACTTTTACTTTGGCTTACTTAAGTGTCTTGCCCGAGGACACAATGACAAGATTCACGTCAGGGAAGCTGGAATGACACATCTGACCTTTCACGTTACGATATTTATGTCGAGATTTGAACCGCAAACCTTCGGATCAGTGCAAAAAAACCGCTCTTTAATTTGAAAAAGCTTATGTCGAATATTAAGGAACGACTTATTTAAAGATCCAGAAGAATTATCGGGCTTCAGAGACACTGTGAAACAACGTAAGACATTATAAAAAGTAAAAGAAAGTATAAAAAGTATTGAAATTAAGAAACACTCACGGATGTAACAGAGGTGTGACTTTATAACGCGCAAATGTGCCACAGTTAGTTGGTTCTATTATTTTCAAAGTACAAAAAGATACGTGTTTGAATCCTCAGATGTGGATGGAAAAATCACTTTGCGTCCCTGTTATTTTACACTCGCAGTCGGAGCAGAAACATCAAGTTCTTCTGCAAAGTTAACTCCAAACTTAAACAAATTATCGGGCCACTTTTTTAGGGGGGATTGATCGCGCTAAACTTTTCAAACAGCTCCTGCCTGACGCCGGCTCACTTACCCAAAGTCTCCTCCAAGGACGCAAGCTTTAATCTGAGTGCTTTCTGACAGCGCACCAAAGCGAGTGCAAATAAAAATAAGTCTTTAAGTTTGTTTAAGGCTGAAGTGGAGGGGAGCCAGAGAAATGAGGCGTTTATCGAGTAAACAAGTGCCAAACATGAGCAGATTAGTGAGATTTGCCAGAGCCGCCCTGTGCCAGATTCCTTAAAGGTGAGGTATTAGTCTTATACGGCCAAAAAAAAGTCACCTCGCTTCTGCTGAGAGGGCATTTCCAATAAAGTCAGCGAGCCCCCGGCCAATAACTTATCAATACGGACTTCCTCTATTGAAACGCACATGGAGGGATGATCACCACCGTTACCATGGTTTTTACAATTATTCTGTATGTTTTTTGCTGTAAAACCCCTCACCACACACTTTATACACTTTTCTCACACAGGCGTTAACATTCTCCATGGAAATAAGTTGAAATTAAAGGCAAAAGAACCACATTTTCATAGAGACAGGTCAAGTAACAGTCAGGTTTGTGGAGATGCGAGCCCACGCACAGTACAGACACATGTTTTTTTTGTCTTTTTTGTGCAATAAAAGCATCTGAAATGAAGAACATCATTTTTTTAAGCCTATTTTTTGGCTAAAGTGCTACATGGTGGGGCTTTAAATACAATTAGCTCAGTTAATTTAGCAGGTTTAGCGTGTACAGTGGTCCCTGGTTTATTGCGGGGGTTACGTTTTAAAAATAACCCGCAATAGATGAAATCCACGAAGTATCATCTTTATTTTTGACAGTTATTCTACATGTTTTTGTCTGTAAAACCCCTCACCACACACTTTATACACTTTTCTCACACAGGCGTTAACATTTTCTCACATTTCTCTCTCGTTTAAACTCTCTCAAAGTTCAAACCTTCGATTCATTTGTTAATCGTAGTGATATTGACTAAAAATTATACCGATTTTGGTCAAGAGTAGCAACACAAATCATTTTCTCAAGTTTTCTTCTGAATTTTGTGTATTTATTTTCGTTTGCGCAGAGCTGAAACTTGAACTCGAAACTTTAGTCAGGATGTTACCACGAAAACGGTAAAAAATAACCCCTCAAATCATACGAAAAGTACTTTTTACTTTTCAGTCCTGTGCAAAAAAGTAGTGGAGTAGAAAGTACAGATACTGCTCTCAAATGTGGTGAAGCAAAAGTAGTAAAAATCAGCTGTAAAATGAAATAAAGTACAGATAGTTTACTACTACCTTTACCTCGTTACCTTCTACCACTGGGATTATGATCAAACGCTATTTCCATAATCCACCATTTTTGTAGAAAGCAGGTTGTGTGTTTGTAGAGTTAACTTTAGACAACATAATTTTAAAGTTAAATTTAAAAAAAGCCACAGATTGTCGTTCAATGCTGGACCACAGGTGAAAACTTCAACACAACAAACTTTATAAAACCTCCATTGTTTTGTTTTTATGCTAACATAGCCCCCGTGCACGACTTCTACACACTTTTAGGTGATTGTTTTCGCGCCGCATGACAAACTTAACAATACAAACACACATAAATAACCAAACCTATTCACGTTATCACATGCAAAACCTCTGTAGGGGGAAATCTGACTTGACAGATGCATTCCCGGTGCTTTTCCATTACGGTCCAAACATATCGAGCTCGTATTGTTCTTGAACGCAATATCAGAGCGATCAGGGTAAATGGATGTTCTGGGCCTATGAGGCGTGCTGTATAGGAGCTCGTATTACACAGCGCAGGTGCAGACCGCGGGGATTATCACTGAATGCTAACACGAAGCAACACATCGGCCGAAAGTCCTGAAAATGTGCCTTTATAGAGATGGAAGTATTTCTCATGAGCTCCAGGAAAGACTGTTATCATACCTGGAAAAGACTAAAACCATCTTGTGTTATTAGATATTGAGGAAACGTTACGTGATTTGCGTTGTTTAAAAGCCGGAGAAGAATCGAAACAGTTTGAGGGTGAAGCTGTAGCAAGAGTAGCCGTGACCGTACGTAGGTTAAGGCTTTTTCAGACATGCGTAATGACTTCTCGCTTTCGGTCGAAAACACGGCACGTCTCTCGCAGCGTACGGACACTAAACGGAGCTTGTGCGTGTAGTAGTAGTAGTAGTAGTAGTAGTAGTAATAGTATCAGACTACCTCCATCCATCCACCGCGCGGGTAGGAGTAGCACTAAACGCTTGACTCATGGGCGTTAAGTTAAAGCAAAGACGAGTACAAACATTCGAACTCAACGTTTGGCGAAGAAACGCGATCAGGTTTTATACTTGTCACTGTTTTTTTTATCCCACTACTGTGTTTCATTTTATGGGCCCATAACATGTAACTCTCGTACGTTGGCACTTTATATAGTTTTAGTAAAATCCGGGCGATGGTGCGATATGGCGTGTTTGATCTGCTGTGTTTTGTACTGGATCGTATTGATTTCTGCGCACCCTGATGTTGGAATAGCACCGCACACTTTACCCGCCTTTACTAAATTGCCCTCTAATTGTTTTAAATTTGCCACGTTTGTTACATAAATTAGCTGAACTTACAGTATTTCCAGCCTCTCTCCAGTTTATTCCGGTACCTGTATATACTAAATACTATACTAATAAGCTGTTTACCGCAGTAGGTTTCCAGACAGATTCCCGTTTTTGTTATTTAGCTAAACAAAACTGGAACTTGAGTGACAGCGGCTAAGATGGAGTGAACCTGGAGGGGGTTGACATCTTGAATCTGAGCCAGTTCACTCTGATTATAACGTTAAAAATGGTAAATAAATAAAGTCGAGTTTACGTTTCTTTATTTCCATGATTACTTTACATTATAGATTCTCACTGAAAGCATCAAAACTGTAAATGGACGTGGAACTATGGATGTAGGAAACACAAAATAAATGTGAAATGACCTGTTTAGATGTTTTTGTTAATTATCCATCCTTTGCTTTGGTCATTTCTTTGGGCACTTGGACACTTTGACGCCAAAAATGCACAGCTGTGAAGTGAAAACCATTTCAGGAGACGTCATTATGAGAGCACCTTGAGAGAAAACATTAAAAAAACATGAAGAAAACACTGATTAAGGAGTTGTGTCCAAATGTTTTGTCAGTGTAAACATTAAAAAAATAAAAAGTACGCTCTACCACTGGTCCCAAACCTACTCATGTTTATTCTAGGACAGTATCTGGTGTAATGAAATGTGGAGATTCAATAAAAAAAAAAACATAAACTGTATAAAGAAGTGGATAAAGTTATTGTGATGTCGTCCGTAGCGTTCAGCTCCAGTCAAATGAAGCTCATCGAGGCTAGAGCGGTTATAGCAGCGAATCTGGAACCGAGGACACTGGTATCATAGCAACCAAAGAGCCAATCTGGAGCGAGGCTGGTTTAGCAGAGAGCGAGCGCTTAGCAACGCTGTCAATCAAACCTGTCGCTAACGTTTGCAGGAGCGACCTCGGGGAAAGACGGCGTCTGATTTGTCTGTTATTAATGTTCATATCTTGATTGTGGACACAATAACAAATAGAAATAACAGGATCATGTAGCGCGGGTTAATACGAACATTTTAAGACCAAAATGACAAGTCTGACAGCAGCAGTTACAGAGAGAGGGGTGACAGTTTTTCAGTGTAAAGTGAATTGGAGCCAGATTCGATGGAACCAGAAGTACGCCCATGATCACTTCCTTTTTGCGACATGGCAAGTGTGTTAGCTATGTCCATTTATATATACAGCCTATTGAAAAAACAGCTAGTAACAGTGTTAAATGATGCTTTTTAACTCAATTTTGATACTTAGGAAAAGACTTGATCCTCAATACCGATTCTGATACCACAATAATGAAAAAAACACTATTTATTTAGACAATAGAATGTGATTTTCAACATTAAACCACAGTACATGAGTGAATACCAGTCTATGTGTCTTATACTTGTTCTGATTCAGCTCTAGTTCATTCTAAAGCTTCAGGAAAGGTTCATTTCTGTCGTGTGAACGTGACTTTTTGAGTATCAATACTTGCTAAAACGAGTATCTAATTTCAATAGTAGTTTTAGCATCAGTTAGTATCTGATTTTCGATTCTTTTGACAATCCTGATCAGTAACAAAGTAACACGAACACGTCAGGATTATAAATATATTAAGTGTGAATCAAACAAAACACAACTCGATCTAGATACTGATGTTGAGCGGGACATAAAATAACACGGATACGAGTTAGCATAAACCCTTTAATTGCGTTGTTTTGACAGCCCCGAGCTCAAACTAACTTCAAAATAACATGCATTTGAATGTCTGTTTGCTTTCCTCACTCCACTGACCCCGTGACAACTCCATACGCTTTCCCTTCCCTCCGCTGCACACTGTGGTGGAGATGTGCCGCAGACCACACGTCATAGAGTCCACATTGAATTAATTGCTCTCATAAACAACGTAATTGGCTGAATGTCAGTGATATAGCCGGGCCTCAAGCTGTTTCCCACCACAGTGACAATAAAATCTCTATTAGGGCAAAGATACAGCGCTCGTGTAGAGTGGAGTGTGATGGCCATTAGAGACCGGACAACTGTGCAGAATACTTTCAGAAAATGCGGTCTGCGTTGGGGTGACTAAAGAGCAAAAGGATGTGCATGTGGTTTTGGTCAAGTGTTAAGTGCGAAATACAATAAATATTATATATACACAGTAGTTTTGAGGTCGATAGTGAGAAAGGGTCAATTATGAAGCTGGAATAGTTTTAGAATACTGTGGTTTTTGGATGTTTATGGATGGACGGGCCAGAATGGGAACTTTTACTTTACGTTTGCAGGAGTTTTTGAAGAAAGACATTTTTAAACTATATATTGTGACTGGAATTTAATATAATTGCATGAAGCATATGGTATTTGTGCAGTATATAGACGTAAGCAGTCTCAGAACAGGTGGCTGTGAGTTTTAATCTACAGGCTGCCCAAATATTCAAAATACTGGCTCAGAAAAACTGAATGAATAATGAAAAGTAGAGTTTCCTTCTTGTCCGCATGGAAATATTAGTTCTTTGTCTGGAACGTTTCACTTTTTGTCTTTAAGTCCTATCTAGAAAACAGAGAGTTCTTTGTTGAAATTGGAAAATGTGTCTCAGATAGTGTCCCTGACCTGTGGGGTGCCCCAGGGGTCAATCCTGGGACCCCTGTTGTTCAATCTCTACATGCTGTTGTTAATACGCAGCAATAATGTGTCCTACCACAACTCTGCAGATGACACTCAGATCTACGTCTCACTGGCAGCTGGTGAATATGGACCAGTGGATTCACTCTGACACTGCGTCCAACAGATCAGTGTGTGGATGTGAAACAACTTTCTCCAGCTAAACTCAAACAAGACTGAACGCATCGTCTTTGGCCCACAGAAACATAGAGGAAGTGTCAGCAGCCACCTCCAGTCTCTCTCTCTAAAACCTTAAAAGGTAAGGCAGGGCAAGTTTATTTGTATAGCCCAATTCGTACATCCAAGAGACATGTGGGTGATGCTACCTACAAAGTTACAGGGCATATTTGTGGAAAGGTGATACCCCTCACAGTAAGAAGGGATGTTTTTAGCATTAAAACAAAAATGCAGAAGACATAAGCTAAATGCATGGAGGGCAAAGCAAACCACATCGTAGTGCACTGTTATGGCCTTCTTTACCCCTAAATCTGTTCTTTATTGTTATGAATCTGTTTAACCCAACCTTTGTAAAACCATCTGTTGTTACGCACAGGTATATCTCTAGAGGCCCAGAGCCACTTGGACTAGATTAAACTGGTATTATTGTTTTTATGGTACACTGCCTGGCCAAAAAAAAAGTCGACACCAAAAAAAAAAAGGTCACACACTAATATTTGGTTGGACCGCGTTTAGCTTTTGCATTCGCTGTGGCATTGTTTCGATTTAGCTTCTGCAATGTCACAAGATTTATTTCCATCCAGTGTTGCATTTTTAATTTTCCACCAAGATGTTGCATTGATGCTGGTCGAGTCTGACGCTGCTCAAAGCTTCTCCAGCTCATCCCAAAGATTCTCAATGGGGTTAAGGTCTGGACTCTGTGGTGGACGATCCATGTGTGAAAATGATGTCTCTGTCTCTCTCTTTCTCCCTCTCAGCCTCCCTTTCTCCCTTCTTCTCTCTCTCTCTCTCTCTCTGTCTCATGTTCCTGATCCACTCTTTCACACTTTGATCCTGATGAATCCTGGCATTGTCATCTTTGAATCTGCCCGTGTCATCAGGGAAGAACAAATCCACTGATGGAATAACCTGGTCATTCAGTATATTCAGGTGTCAGCTGACCTCATTCTGCTGAACCTCGACCGGACCGACTGCAGCAACACCAACGTATTTGCTTAGTTAAATCCAGGTGGTGACTTGCAGTGTATACATGGGGAGCGAGACGACACTATCAGGGACAACAGTGCAATAAACCAAACTCTTTGATTCAAGACAACTTCTCAACTTCTTAATTTTTCAGTTTTTTTTCTATTAGAAGTTCCACGACAGCACCTTTTAACCCGATATTTCTTCCACACAAATGCATTCCATATATAGACATTACAACCACGCATTTCAAAGTGTTTGGAGACTTTCAAATTTGAATTCAGAGCGTGCACATCTGAAGCATACTTTCAAGTTCATTCCTGTAACTTTCTCCCACACAGCCCGTGTCAGCTGCCTCCCCTGAAGCTCTCCGAGATCTCTGCTGCATTATGTTTCTGGACGTGTTAAGTTCACTTTTCTCCAGCCGAACTGACGTGTTGGGATACCGTTGATTTATTATCCACTGCTTTGACAAATGCTTAAAGGCACAAAGTCATTAAGATGTTGTATGGGAGATGTACAGGGAGGGCTGGGGAAAGTTATTATGGACTGATAGGCTGCTGCTAACCTTCTGGTGACTCCTGAGTACTTCAACATGGCCGCTCCCAGCTTGAGTCCCAGATGACAGGGGCCTAAATGAGAATGAAGCTCCTACATTAGCGAGCACCGCGGGGGGTCGGAGAGAAATGCATTCTTCAATTTTTTAACAAATGGCTTTATAATGAAGAAAGTGACTCCTCTCAAGGACTGTTCCGTGAGCCCAGATAAATTGGCTATTGTCGCTAACAGCTCCAGTAAATGAAGATGACTTTGAGCGAAATGGGGTTTTAGAAATTTGTTTAAGATGCAACTCTCCAAATACTAAACGAAAACAGACAAATTGGTTTAGAGTTTTGTTAAACATATTTTTCCATAGATCGTTCACAGTCACTTAAGGAAGACAAACGATGCTCAGTTGATTTAATGGGTTTCCCTCATTGTAAGATAAAAGTTTTGCTTTTGTTTTTCAAATTTTTGAGGTGTCCAGCAGCTCCAGGACAGGTCCAATCTTGCATAAGTTATATATGTTTTTAAGGAAATCGTATTCGGATGGACAATTCTTTATACACAAATGCACAAGTTCATTTGTACTTTTATATTTTTGTTTATTAAAACCTTTCAATTCAATTCAATTCAAGTTTATTTATATAGCACATTTAAAAACAACATCAGCTGACCAAAGTGCTTCACATAAAATAACTAAACACATAAAACACAATGAGGTATAATAACATTATACAAAAGAGCATAAAATACAAGACATTCTATCTAGACAGTATTAAAAGCCAGGGAGAAAAAATAAGTTTTGAGCCGAGACTTAAATTGAGTAAAAGACTCAGATGATCGGACAGACAAAGGGAGACTGTTCCACGGTTTGGGCGGAACCTTGGAACAAAGATGCACGTATACATTTAAATACTTGTATGATTTGTTGAGACCATTGAGACTAAAGAAAAGTAAAATAAAACAGGAAATTATTTTATATATTAACCTCTTGTGGCTGGAGTTGGTGTCTTTTTCCGTAGCTGAAAAATAATCAGTGCCTGGTGATTTGGAGGCAAATTCAAACATCATCATCACAAAAGACAAAATCAGCAAAGAAAACTCATATTTACTTTACTTTAAATCCTATAACATTTTGAATTTCCTGCTATTTTATAAGCAGTTCAACACAAACACTCAAAATATCACTTGAATTCCCCATATTCCACCATCTAATAACATTCTGAGTCCAAGTCATTCCAAGGGAAGCTGGATATCCAGAGTTTGCAGTGTATATGACAGAAAAACACACTTCATGGTCCACAGTTTCCTGACGGTTGCCAGGTCAGCAGTAATAACATGGCCTCATTTGCAGCATGACCTTTATCTCAGCTCTGAGCCCGTTCACTTTGGGCCTGATTAAAACGGCTGCAGTGATCCGGGCTTCACTTCTGCAGCGTTCGTGTGGTACTGCCACTTTTGGTATTATTTGTTCAGATTTTTAAAGTCAGCAGATGTGATGGGGGTCTGGCATCTGCTCGTTTCTACAGAGGTGTTACTGGATTGCATTGGGATTTCAGTATAGACGTAAGAAGAGAAGGAGGTTTGTGGGTTTTCAAGGAACTTCAACTGGACTGGACTCACGTGCAGCACAAAGAACACAGCCGAACTCCTTGTCTCGGTGAAATACAACAGGTTTATTTGAAATACAGAGCCTGCGTGCTTCTCTACATGAACAAATGAAATGAACAAATGACAATCCAGCAACCCAAGCTGAACAGAGGGAGAACTTATAGGCTAAAACCCTGATTACTAATGAACGACAGGTGCGGGGTAAACAGCGAGGCAGCAAGCGAAAGACCGGAACAGGCTGGAAAACGAAACTGGACTAGGGATAAACGAGAAAACAGGCAGAACTGTGATAACTTCATGGGGACAAGCCTCTCCTCTCCTCCGTAAAGTAAATCTTTCAACATCGAATCAACATCTTGGTAGAAAAATACATGTTTAGTTTCAATTTAACTCAATTTCTGTTGCTCAAAGCACATCAAAGTCAACAAAAAGCAAATATACAGATCATAGTTTGTATATGGTGTAATCCCTCATTCATCCAGGTGTGGTTCAATGTAGAAATGGTTTGAACGGTGGTCATTTGGACACTGCTCCAATCCAGAACCTCTCTAAAACTCCTCCTTTTGGGGTTAAATTCAGAATAGTAGCAATCCTAGAGTCTCAAGCCAGAACCATCAAACTGAAAACGGTTTCTGATGGGATCCAAAATGTCTCGATTGCAAAAACTGTGTCCAGACGACCACCATTCAAACCTTATTTACGTCAAAGTTAAGTTTGATTGTGGCCTTGTGGTGCAGGTGGAGCTGCTGTTTTACCTCCGCCGGTAGAACAACAGCACCAAAAAGTAAATCATCTGACCAAAACTCATCACAACAACATCACGTGAAGGCGACGAGTAAAAGCCGTCTGGTATGAGTAGACTCTGTTGAACGGTTCCTTAATGAGAATGGTTGGAACTGGATCTCATTTTTAAAAATAACCGAATCTTTTTCTTTCAAAATTGTATGCATTTTTACCATAGTCTGTGTAGGATTTTAACATGATCAACGCAAGAATCAGCGCAGAAGCAGAGCAGGGAACACGAGTGAGACCTTTGTGCACCAAAAAATTAATAACCTGGCATTGTAATCACAGTTAGTTTTTATTATTATTACTGTAGTGCAAGGTTTTATTTAGATTTTTTAATAATTTCAAAGGGAAAACACTCTCCGACGATCAGATTGAACCATTTTTGGCAAATCTGAGTCTTGGTCAGTTCTTTCTGTGATTAGTTTGTAGATAAAATGAGCTCTGACACTGGGTTCTGTCATATAAATAAATATAAAAACATCTTTTGAACGGCTCTTTGAAATGAACAGATCCGAAAGATTCAGATCCCATAAAAGAGCCGGAAGTCCCATCACTAGTCTGGTATGAAAACAAACTCATCTTTAGTCTGAAAAATAAATAATCTGTTAGAATAAATTAGCAGAAGTTCACGGAATGAACCTAATCAAACTGAATTGTAATTATGGTTCATGTTTGGATCATTCTCCAGGAAATTAATGCAAATGGTAAAATGGTCATGGTCACATTTTATATAACACTTTTCCACCTTTAACCCTCTGGTACACAGCGGTCACTGCAGTGGACAGCTACTAAAACATAACTTTCTCTTTAATGCATTGGTTTATGTGGTGGAGCTGCACATCAGCCTCTAGAGTGCTCTCTGCTGCCACACTCCATTGAGGTCAACTCAGTGGTCAGTTGGTGTAACTGCAAGTAAAATTCCTCTGGTTTTCTAATTCAGGCCTAAATGTTGCATCTAAACAGTGTTGAAATCATTTTTACAGGCAGTTCACAATGTTGTTTCATGTCCTGAGAAGAATAAAAACACTTTAGAAAAAAAAAAATCTTGACCAAGGCTTTCATAATTCATGCATCAGAAAGATAAAGGACTCAAATTCTTCAAACTGCCAACCTTCAGATCAGTGGACAAACACTCTAAAATACTCTCGCCAAATCGATGTAATGTCCTCATCCCCAAAAATCATGGACACATATGTCTAGACTAAATTGCATGTCTAAAAGTATCTCTACAGGCGACAGGGAAAGTTTCTTAGCCACCTCACCCTTCAGATTTCATCACAGACCCAAGAGACTCGAAGAACTGAGCGCTTTCAAATCTCTCTCCCAGCCTCACTTGGGACACTCACATAAAATAACTTGCGGTGGAGAGACATGCCAAAGTTAGCTTCATATTCTCGACATGCTCCTCTGCCTTCGGGCCCACTGCTAAAATACAGGCCTACTTTAATCCATCCTTTTT
The DNA here is from genome assembly GCF_009829125.3 of Periophthalmus magnuspinnatus. NCBI lineage: Eukaryota > Metazoa > Chordata > Actinopteri > Gobiiformes > Gobiidae > Periophthalmus > Periophthalmus magnuspinnatus. The sequence goes on along the minus strand of NC_047139.1, from coordinate 6,077,383 downwards.
TCAGACGAAGGCAGGATGAAATAGGGAAACGTGCCCACGGGACTATAAACCGGGATGAGGGGGACTTTTTACTCGCGCACACTTGGGATACTGTCCTGAAGAAGTCGGACTGCGGATGGCGCTGTCGTCCTGTTTCCACTTCCTGTTTAAATCAGCCGAACGGACACGACACAGTGACATCACGTGACCACTAGGAAGAGCGCTAGTGAGCAGTCGAAACTGTCAAACAAACCAAACCTTGATCTGAAAAAAGAGTCTACTAAAATAAATTATCAGATTGAACCAGATGAACCTCATTGGACCGAAGTACAGGCTTTTTGACAGACAACCGTAGCCTGTAGGGGCCACGTTAAACCATCACTGGGATGTCGGACTAACGTGTATTCCGCCAGGACAATAAATAATGTGTCAGGATATGTGTATGCGTGTGTTTGTGTCTGCGAAAAGGGTAAGTGATTCCAAATGCAAATGTGCTATTCTGGGGTAGTTACAAGACTGACTAGCATAAATGTAGCATAAATGTGTTCTGGCGCTAATGCTTCTAAAACCCTAACCCTTTTTTTTTTTTTTTTTTTTTTTTCAAAAGAGGAAATTAGATGGTCTGTTCAGGAATCACTTTTGGATGCCTCACGTTCTGGGCGTGTCCCACCGGGGAAAAGATCCAGGGGAAAATCTAAGACACGCTGGAGGGTCTATGTCTCTCGGCTGGCCTGGGAACGCCTGTGCTCAGGTCTCTGCACTGGCTTCCTGTAGCTCAAAGAATAGACTTTAAAGCAGCTCTGCTTGTGTATAAGTCTCTCCATGGCCTAAGTCCAAAGTATATCTCCGACATGTTAGTGCCATATGAACCATCTCGCAATTTGAGGACTTCAGGGATCGGCCTCCTGCTGGTGCCCAGAGTCAGGACTAAACATGGGGAATCAGCGTTTAAATTTTATGCAGCTAAAACTTGGAACAGTCTTCCTGAAGATGTGAGACAGGCCTCTACTTTGACAATGTTTAAATCCAGACTCAAAACGGTTCTGTTTAGCTGTGCATATGACTGACAGGTTTTTATTCTGCACTCTTCTCTTTTAATGTTGATTTTATGATGATTATTTGTGATTATTTATGTTTGATTTGTGTGATTTTAATGTCTTTCTTATTCTGTAAAGCACTTTGAATTACCTTGTGTACGAATTGTGCTATACAAATAAACTTGCCTTGCCTTGGGGTCCCATCTGAGGAGCTGGAAAACGTGTCTTGGGAGAAGGAAGTCTGGGAGTCCCTGTTTAGACTTAGCCCCGGATAAGCGGAAGAAAATGGATGGATGGAAAACTGAATAGACAAATATGACCTTGAAATGATATCGGTTGTTTAATGGTAAATGGTCACATTTTTAAACGACTCTTTTCCACCTCATTTTTACCTCTTTACATCGAGGAACCACTCACTCGTTCATACACCGGCGTACGCAGACATTAGGCGTGAGGTGGGTTAAGTGTCTTGCCCAAGGACACAATGACGAAAGCTCACAATTGGACAAACGCTCTACCAACTGAGCTACTTTCGCCCCTTTAAAAAGTGAAAATATCAAAATGTAAACCCACTGATGTTATATTATTTCATACTCTCCAGTCAAGACAAAACACTACAAAAAGAAAAAGATAATTGCTAGTTTTATCGTAACTGAACCAAAACCACAAACGTACGAACTGCGGCTTACGAGGAGCTATGATTTAATACGTTGAGTGTATTTATAATCACTATAAGTATAAAGATATTATGAAACAGGCTGGACTGGACTGGTCTCCTCTCATTATTGTGCTATCGTTTCTTTACCATTTATTAATCTTCTTCTAATCAGTGAACTGCAGTGTTTTCATGCGCTCCATAAACAGTTACACGGTGCAAATAAAAAAGAAAAAGCTTCAAAGGTTGTCTGGACTTTTTTTTTTTTAAATTAAGACAGCAGCCACTTTCAATCTGAAGGCACTGGTCTGATAAGATAGAAATTTATAGTCCTGAGCCAACTACTCCTATAAGGGCAGTCCAGTACTTTCAGGCTGATTGACATTGTCCAAATGACTACCTTTGAAAGTTTATGGAGCACTGCTAGACGAGTGAGGGATTACACCAACTTGTTTCTAAAGCAGCATAATGAAAGAAAATTGTCTGGCAAGGTCGAAATGATAACTCTCTCTATTTTTTTAAACATATAAAGACATCAGCCTGGTCACCTCTCCCTCCGTCACGCCTCAAACTGGGCTCCAACAATGACTTAAAGGACACGATATTACGCAAAACTGACTCTTGTGAGCTTTTAGTCGTATTATAATGTTGTTAATTCATCAAAAACATACCCAGGGTTGTGTTTTTTTGTTTCATTCGCAAGCTCTTATTATTAGTCTGTCTACATCTCCAAAGCTCTAAGTTCCACCTCGCGATTTCATGAAGCAGTAGTTTTCAAGTTAACAGCTACATTTCAGATTTTTTTCAATAGAGATTTGTAATTCCAGATCTGAAATCATCCAGATGATTCTAGTGAAGGTGTATGGAGTTTAAAACCCCGGTGGAGCACTTCCTGTATCACTTAAATAAGCAGGATTTGTGTGTTAAACATTTGTGAATGAAAGAAAGAGACAACTCCAGGTTTGTTTTAATAAGGAAACATCATTATATAACATTTTGTGGACTATAAATCGCATTTTTTCATAGTTTGTCCGGGGGTGCGACTTATATTTGAAATGATTAAAACGTATAATTTGACATCTTCGTTATTGTTACACTGACAACCACATGGGGGCGCTCTAGACTTGTTTACCAGTATGACAGCCACGTGGAAGAGGAAGCGGCGAATCATCTACTGCTGGAGTTCGGAGTTGTTCAGAAGCGACACCGAGGACGAAGAATTCAATGGATTTAGTGATTTGGAGTGAGATTGAGAGTTTTGTAGATGTTTTTTTTTTAATGCTTTTGTTATAAAATCTTACGTTAACAAACCAGACACGTGTTCAGTTCTGTCTGTGCTTCATGTCGCTGAATAAATATAAATGTGTTACGTTAGCGTGATGTACTGATATTCAGCCTGTGGTTCAACATTTTATTGTTACTATTATAATTTGCCTTTAAAGATAAAATGTTTGTTCTTTGTCCAGGATTTTGTAACATAAATTTCCCCCAGAAATGTGACTTATAGTCCAGAGCGACTTATATATGTTTGTTTTCGTCATTATTATGCATTTTTTGGCTGGTGCGACTTATACTCCAGAGCGACTTATATTCCGGAAAATACAATATATTAGAAAATAGCACAATATGGGTCAGTTAAAACCATAACTATACAAGTATTTTCACTTCAGTTAAATTCATTTTATGGGATATTTAGCCGAGAGAGCCAAAAAAAGTCACATATTTTAAAATGTATTTCCGTGAGAGCCATACAATATTTTTTAACTCTGAATACAACTAAATGTGTGAATTTTTAAACAAGACCAACAATTTTATAGTATAAGAAGTATCTGAATGTATTGTTAATGTTTTTTTTAATAACATCTGTGGGAGCCATGTTTTGGTTTACGTTTGGTAATGCACATTCAGAGTGTTAATATTTTAATGTTAATAAATGATGTTTTATGTTAATATTTGATTTATATGTATAAGCTGCACTTGTTTTATTGCATTAATGTTGATTTGGGAAAATATCTTAGGATTGTCATTATTTAAATTTTATGTAAATATGTTACCGTCACTTTAAGATCGATAGCGCGCACGAGGGAAAACAGCGTGTTAGTGAACGTGTTAGTTGAGGCGGCGCATAAAGACGGAGCCAAATGGTTTTCTTACCGTAGTATTGTTTATTTTTGAGAATTACTTGATTTGATTACTTCTGTATTAATGTAAAATTTATTCATTACTTATTGCGTTAACAAATGTCAGCTAAGATTTATCTGAGAGCCAGATGGAGTCGTCAAAAGAGCCATAGGTTCCCGACCCCTGCCTTACACACTTACCAGAGCTGAAGCCACCCACTCGTGAACCTGTGCTCAACACTGGGGATCACACAGATGCAAAATGTTTGTCTCTTCAACCTCACTGACAGCCGCTCCACGGGGACTTTTAAACAGACGGATATGGCTGCGAATCACGGAGTCTACCCCTGCAAACTGTAAAAAAAACACAACCCAGAATACACATGACAGTCTCAGGAGGGAGCGATATGCCTCCAACAAACTTTCCCATGTTTACAGATGTTCCAAATTCACTTTTCGCTCTCGGCTTCTATCCCAAAGACGCATTCTTTTCCCGCTTCCTGATTTAGCATAACGTGGTTGAGCTTGTTGCGTAAGTCATATGTTGAGACTGACCTGGTTCTTGAGCGGAAGAGAAATGACATCAAGAAAGAAGAAGATGGAAGAGGCTCATGAGAATTTTAAACGGATTTTTGACTCTCGCTTCAAGACTTTCAATGTCAAATGTAATGAATACGTTTTGCATTATGTTTAAAACCAAGGCCCCAGTCAAAATGTCCGACACTTGACAAGACTAAAGACTAAAGCTGAATTTGTGTGGAACAAAATGGAACAAATAAAGAGATACCAGTTTGTTATATGGACGTCCATTGAGATGTGCCATACATTTAATTTAAGCAACAACGGGGAAACGCAAAGTTCAAGGACAACAATACAAAATAAAGATAAATAGCTAGTAAAATATTATATTAGACATTAGAAGTACTTTGAATATAGTTAATATACAAAGGTGTGTAATGATAATAACACATTATAAGTAGAGTGAGAATATAAGGCTACAAAACTGCTCTGTATTTAGTCTAAAGAGTCAAATTTACTAAATACAAAAGCGTTTTGGCTGGGTAGGTTTCAGTGGAATCAACAAACGCTGCTTGTGGACGTACATGCAGGTAAAGAAGTGCGTGTGAGTCCAGGATCGTCTCGCTTTTGGTCTTAAATTGTCCGTTGTGGCCCGCTCTACATGATCCTGGTGTTTATTTCATTACTGTGCCCATAAATCAAGACATGAACATTAATAACAGACAAATCAGCTGTCTTCTTTCCCCGTTAGCAACTAGTTTGATTGACAGCATTTGAAAGCATGATTTTTTTGTTTCATTACTTTACTCTTAAACCTTTTGTTGAATTTGTTTCTCAATAAGAATTCTACACACGCTTATTTTAAGATGTTCTCACTGACACCTGTTATTTCCGTGACAAGAGGTTTTGCAATCCGTCTTTTTCAGTGACGTATTCTACCTTCTGGTAACAGTTAACGGTCGACCCATTTATGACCTTATACGGACGGTATCTAAACCTTCTATAGATTGTACCTTTCTCTGAGTATAAGTACTGGAGGTTCCTTTGTTCTTTGTTCATTCATCTCAGGAGATAAAACTGTGATCACTTCCAGATTGGGTCTTTAGTCACTTTGATACTCACGGTCGGAATTCCTAAAATGCTGCTCCAAATTGGCCCCTATAACTTCTAGCCTCGATAATCTTCATTTGACTGGAGCTGAACACTACGGGTGACGTCACTTTCACTCAGTCCACTTCTTTATACAGTCTGTGGTTGTAGCCAAACGAGATACATAAATCTATACGAACTGTTAGCGAGCCTCTCCACTGTTTAATCATTCATCAGCTCCTTGAATCTTCAGAAGACATGACCAAACCGAGCTCAAGATCTGGAGATGGATCGACTTCCTGAAAGGTCACCCCTGCAACAATGAAGCATGGGTCAAATGCAAAGGAAAATATGTTCTCGGGATGAATAATATGTAGTTTTGAATGAAATATCCCACATTAATGCTCATTCTTTGACTCTATTCTGATTAAAAATGTATTATTTACTGTTTGCATGAGTTGTAAAGGATGTTTGCTTAATTAATAAAGTTAAAGCCAAAGCGGGAAACCTTATTTTCATCCCAATGTCATGTAGTCACTCACACGGACCTTTCAAACCAAATCTGAAATAGCTAAAACATTTTCTAATGATATAAAGACAGCAAGTAGCACATTTCTGGCTCTAAATTCTGCATTTACAGGACAGCATTTGCTAATTTATAGGCAAAAATAAAGTCGGGTACTTCAGGTTTAATTTGTACTAAAACGAAATCTACTCACATTTGGAGAAACTTTTGGCAGACTGCATTGTTAGCCCTATTAGTCCCACGAAAGTAACAATCCGCGGTGTATTTTAGACCAGTAATAAATAATAAGTACTGTAACTTTCCTCTGCTGAATAACCTCATTAAAATGTCAAACTGTCTCATCTGTCCTCTCCCAGCAGCAGCTCCACTTCAGCTCATTTCAAACAGTACTTTTACTCACAGAGCGCCACCGTTTGTCCTTGTGGTCCCTCTGCTCATAAATTGCTTCTTCATCTCAGCTCTGCTCCTATTACCGCTCCTTTACAGTCATCTTTGAAACACCAACATTCATAATTTACTTTACTGTCAGACTGTTTTTTTTTACTACCGTGACAGCATAGACTTAGTTCGCTTTTTGGGATATTTCAATTTTACTTGAGCGCACAAAGCGGTGGAGAGATCAGGGATAGGATTCAAGCCAAACTCATCAAAGATACTATATTATAATGTCTCAAGGCACTGTCGTCTATTACCAGTCCAACTGCAAAACATATCCAGTTCCCTCTTCAATAGCCCTCTCAAATATCGGCCGTGACAAATGTTAAAGTATATATTTGCACTCTCTGTGAACCGAGAGCTCGCCTAAGGTTTAATAGTGTCAATATACAATGAAATGAAACATACATAAAAGGCCGATTCAAGAGCCCTTTGAAACATGGATGCATTTTGAAAATTGCAGATGTCCACGCTGTGTCTCGTCGCCATTTTTTTAAACTTATTATCGCACAAGAAAGCTATTTTGTTTTGGTGTTGGCAACAATTTACTCTTAAAATATCACCGTTTCAAATCAGAGCTGCATAGTCCCAGCGCTTACGTTATCAAATTATCACTTTAGAAAACCAAAAAAAGTCAGAAAATTGAAATTAAAATTCAATTTGGTTCCTCTTTATTCTGAAAAGACAGCTACGCCAGTGTCTCTGCATCTTGGACTGAAGCAGATTGCACGGAATCTGATTATTATTATTTCATTTTCTGACTTATTCGGCCTGCAAATAAAAGCATACGTTCAAGTTTGCAAAGTGTGCGCCTGCAGCTTTTGGAGACTGGCTTTTTTTTGTAATGAGTCCAGAGGTGAGCAGTGTATAGTGATGAACAATATGATTTAAACAACATCCACTTTACATAATCAGAACACAGACCAAACTTGAACATAAGAGTATGAGCTTGAGCGTGCAACATCCTGCATTGTCTATGAATAATAACACAGTAAAGTCATGTTTTGAGAGTTCATTTTGAGTAGCATGGAAGGATGATCTTACAAAAATAGCATTTGTTTATCTACATACGCACATAAAGACCTCGACCTGTTTGATTCTGCGTAGACCTCCTTAGACTTTTCCCTTCAGTTTTCTCCTACATTCTTTCTTCCCAACTCCATCCACTTTTCTGTAATTACTTGGTTGTTATTTTAAAATATTCAAAGTCCAAATCATACACACTGGGTAAAAATGGTCTCTTCCGACAATAAAAATGTCTACATGAAAATCTCATCGTTACCGTGCTGCGTTTTTAAAGTCAAATAAACAAAAGCGTGATTCAAAACTGTAAACTACAACTTCACAATCCTGATCTGTTGTGCAGTAGCTTCATTAGTGAAATACTTGTAGATTGTAATCTGAAGGGGAGAGTGATGTAGCGCGGGGGGGGAGCCTCAAAAAGAAACTGAGCCTTAATAAACATGATAATACGTTGTTTTCAGCAAATATAGCATTTTCAAAACAATAAAAGGAAACACTCTAATTTAAACGTGTGATGTGTGTAGTACAGTGGTCCCTCGTTTATCGCGGGGGGTTACGTTCTAAAAATAACCCGCAATAGGCGAAATCCGTGAAGTATCAGCTTTATTTTTTACGTTATTCTCTATGTTTTTGGCTGTAAAACTCCTCACCCCACACTTTATACACTTTTCTCACACAGGCGTCAACATTTTCTCACATTTCACTCTCAAAGTTCAAACCTTCGTACATTATATCCGTCTTCCTCGATGTTCGCTTTAAATGTGTTGTTCACGCGTCTCTGAAACACTTTTGAGTACAAAGCGTTTCTGAAATTTGTCGGTGCAGAACGTTTCATCGACATTGTGGGTTTTGTCGGGGAAAAAACAAATTGCAAACGTACAGCACTTCAGAGTCACACTGAGATCCGACGTTTATGTAAATTTGGCTGAAAGTTGCTCAAGTAAAAGTAAAAGTATCACATGAAAAAAAGTATTTAAGTACCCAGTTAAAAATGTACTTTAAGAAAAAAACGTAAGAGAAAAGGTGTTGTTAATTTGTTTATTTATTTAGAAAAGGGACAGTGCATATTAATTAATTAAGTTAACTTTGTTTATTAAAAATTATACAGATTTTGGTCAAAAGTAGCAATACAAATCAGTTTCTCAAGTTTTCTTCTGATTTTTATGTGTTTATTTTCATTTGCTCAAAGCCAAAGCTCAAAAACTTTAGTCAGGACGTAAAAACTCCTCAAATCATACGAAAAAGTTCCCAATCAGGACGCAGAAACATGCCCAAATTGCACAAAAAATATCTGCGAAACAGCAAGACTAAAAAAGGTGAACCGTGATATAGCGAGGGACCACTAAACCCCCTTTTAATACCAAAAAGTAACATAACAAAAGTCCCGTTTGCTTTCTAGAGTTCACTTGAAAACCAAAGTTCACTTTCAAGCCTGTCTGGCATCCTCACACATTTCCAACAGGCATAAAATTGCACCAGAGTTAACCGAACCAGCGCTGGCAACACATCTCACTTCTTATTCCTGGAACTAATTCAATTTCCACTCCGCTTCAGGTTCAAAGTCAGTGCGGATCGGCCAACGTCTCCCTCTCCCCTCTGAATAAACATATAGAAAATGGACGGACAAACAGTAGACGCTCCTCCGTACGCTGTTACGCACCTGAGTAATTAAGCGTTTGTTGCGCCTGTGCCGTATAGTGCCTTAGTCGGTCGCTCTAATCTCGTTAGTGAAACAGCAGCAGCAGCGGTCCATACGTCCATGACACACTTTGAGAGACTGCGTTGATTTACTCATAATGACGGCAACATCCAATCCAATTAGCCTGGAAAGCCCTGAGCACAAAGCAATACATGTGTTTCATAGAGTACACGCCCGTATTAGTATATAATGTATTTTTATATGCACTACTTTACTATATTTAAATGAGGTGAATAGCGCCAGAGACGTCCAGTATTTACATTCACTCTAATTTTGTTTAGCTCAAAATCACATTAGCGTTTGCCAAATAACATTCCATTGCCCAAAATTCTTGATTCAGCCAACAGAAAAAGTTTGGAAATGAAACAAAGAAACGCTCGTAAGTCAAAAGCGGACTGAGATCCTCCTCTTTTTGCATGTTCTTCCTGAGTCTGAGTAGCATTTCTACGAGTACTGCCTCCAGCTAGGTAAGTAAACTTTATTTATATAACGCTTTTCACAGATAAAAATCACAAAATAAGTATAGAGCAGGTAAATACAACAATAATAAATAAAAGGTAATAAGACTTAACCAACCAAACACTGATGCTTTTTTAAAAAATCCACAGAGTTGGCCACACAGAGGAAAAAATAAGGATATTCCATAACCTAACCAAGATCCAGGCTCAATGGGATAGCAAGAGAATTTCTTAGTTTTATTTGATTAGATTCTTAATAATTTACATGTCAGACATTTTTTTTGTATTGTAAACGCTTTGCAAACTATACGTACTAAAGACTGTATGTATAAATGGACATAGCTAACCTGCTAGCCACCGCATTCCAAATAGGAAGTGAGCGTGGTCGCGCTTTCGGCTCCATCGACTCTGGCTCCAATTCACTTGACATTGAAAAACTGTTGCTCCTCTCTCTGTAATGCTGCACTGAGCCTCGCCTTAAAATGGTCGTATTAACCCGCTCTACATGATCCTGGTATTTTTATTTCGTTATCGTGTCCTTAAATCTAATCTATGTCTCCCGACTGGCCTGGGAACGCCTTGGGGGTCCCACCGGAGGAGCTGTCTGGGGTGGGGGAAGCCTGAGACTCGCTGCTTAGACTGCTGCCCCCGCGACTCAGCTCTGGATAAGCGAAAGAAAATGGATGGATGTCCTTAAATCAAGATATGAACATTAATAATAGACAAATCAGGCACCTTGTTTCTTCTAAGTTGTTCCCGCTAGCAACAGGTTTGATTGACAGCGTTGCTAAGCGTTCACTCTCACGGTTTTACACAAAAACTATGGTGCAAGCCGGAAGAGGCGTTGCCTTCAAAACCCTCACTCCGGATTGGCTCTTTGGTTCCTATGACACTTGCGTTCAGAATTCCAAATATGAAACTCGGCTCCAAATTCGCTCCATAACTGCTAGCCTCGATTAGCTTCATTTGACTCGCTCTGAACGCTATGGGTGACGTCACACTCACTTAATCCACTTCTTTATACACACCAACGGCCCGTACCCAGGGAGGTAACAAAAAAACAAGCCGTAAAAGTGTTAATTTACTGAACGCAAACATATATTTGGCATTGCGTGCTCCAGAATGACCTACAGGTTAGTAATTACGCCTCAGTACAGTAAAAACGTTTGACCTCTGTACCGCGGTTGTTAACTTCTTTCACGAGGTCTTTTTTCATAGTAGTTTGCTTGGACAATAGCCTCATAAACACAGTTGGCGCGCCTCTTCTAGCTCTCTCCTTGCCCACCTGTTCTCTCATATATCTCCTCTCCTTAATCTGATTCGACTGCTCCTCTCCAGCCGCCGTCTGCTCCAACCTGTCGGAAACCCCAGTAATGAAAACACATAAAGCCCTTATTACGTGCCAGCGGCTCTTTTCACTCTCTCTGCGGACAAAACACACGCTAGCCCCGCGTTTACTCCAACACGCCAGCTCCGAGCGGCCTCACAAATTACCCAGCTGCCATTGCGCTTTGATTGATGGCTCTTTCTCACATGCTTGCTCTATGATAAGCTGTTATTGCCCGTATCATTCCCTTCATGGGCGCATTTGGATGCTTGGGAAAACGGATTCGCCCCGCCGGTCCATTCATTCGTATAGGTTATGGCTACAGTCGCGATGATGTGGCGGTTACAGTTCATTCAAGTCCAAGAGCGAGCAGAGAAGCCATGCAGGACAAATAGATGTTATGGTATGGACTGTGGCGAGACAAATGTGTTTTGACTACAGCGAGGCCTAGTTTGGAAGTTTATGGGAAGTAAGAGGGATGTGGGTGAACGTAATGGTGAAAGAAATAGACGTTTTGGTGCCACTTTCTAATAACTACTAAGTTTTAATGGTGGTAATACAGTTTATTTAGTTTATTAAGAATGTTTCAGGATTGGTAAGTTAAAAAGACTGGATATATAAATGGACGTGGCTAACCTGCTAGCCGCGGTGGTCCAAATACGAAGCGAGCATGGGGGCGCGTCCGGTTCCGTCGACTCTGGCTCTAATTCGCTTTACAAAACTTACGTGTAAAGTGAAAACACCCAAGGTAAGTGTAACTCGTCAGACTCGTCATTTTGGTCTTAAAATGTTCGTATTGACCCGCTCTGCACGATCCTGCTATTTTAATTTCGCTATTGTACAACGCAACACAAGATATGAACATTAATAACAGACAAATCAGGCGCTTTCTTTCCCCGTGGTCGATCCCACTAGCGTTAGCAACAGGTTTGATTGACAGCGATGTTAAGAAGACGGGAAAGGGCGTTACCTTCAACAGCTTTACTCTTGGATCGTCTCTTTGGTTGCGATGATACTTGCGGTCGGAAAACCTAATATGGATTTCGGCTCCAAATTCGCCGCTATAACCGCTAGCCTCGACGAGCTTCATTTGACTGGAGCCGAACGCTTTGGGTCACATCACACTCCGCTAATCCGCTTCTTTATACAGTCTATGCTAACTACTTAATTAATATCCTAAAGTCTTACTTAAGTAGCTACTAAACCTGAAACGTTCTTAATACACGATTGGTTTATTATAAATTAAGTCTTTGTTCATGCTTCGTTAAGGCTAATTATGGTGTAGTTATTACGAACGTGGCACCGATTTTTCAGTAACGTTTTAGTCTGGGGACCACATGTTGGAAGAAGCAATAATTAGCACAGCAGTAGCTTAAACTGGATTTTACAACACCAGTTTTTAATAATAAACCAACACTATGAAATTAGTTTGGAGACATTATAAGCTAACGGCTAATTACCAAAGAAGGAATAATAGTTTCTTAGAGTGAAACGATAAACTGGTTTGCCAAGTTTGCTGAAAAGAAGATAATACACTTAGCAGTTAACGTGTGCTTTCTAAACTACGCTGTTACAATCTTTTTCTCAACAAATCTTCCAATAATTCATTCATCATCTTGTTTTCTTGCTTTTAAATAGGGTAAAGATAGTTAAGATAGTTTAGCTTTGTGAAGGAAATCAAAACGAAACGTCTCCCAAGTTTTGGACGACAACCTTAAAACGTTCAGCGCAATTGACACGATCATCGAGTTCAAGTGAATTACACGATCATAGAGTGCCTTTCAGTCCATTAAAATTAATATGGAGGTATTTGATGTGCTTTAGAGTCCACCGTGAGTCACCATGGCAACCGAGACGAGGCGACGTGGGGGGGTGCGTTAGCTTTCTTATCTATTTTTAGTATTTAACTACCAAAATGCGCTTTAATCTTTTCATGCATATAACTAAACCCACACCACTTACGATATAGCGCATGGAGTCATGTTTAACACTTTTGTACGTCAATCGGGTGTACGCAGATCACGGAAACGAGGCAGGTATCGACTCGCGACTGACGGGGACCAAAGATTCAGAACTCGGGTGAACAGTTTAACAATGTTTATTTACAGATAATGTCATGCGAGTGAAGGTTGACGGAGCGGACAGCTGACGAGGAGCAAACGAGGAAGTCCGTACCGGTCGAGGTGAACTGAGACGGAGAGTGAGAGGTTCTTTCGAGAGCTGGGTCGGAGACGGAGGCGCGGTGCAGGTTCAGGGAGCGGGATCTGGCAAGGAACAACGATCTCCAACTGAGGGAAAAAAGACATCCACGCAAAAACGAGACGGAGCCAAGCAGAGCGGTACCACTGAGGATACACGGACGATCTGGCGCTGATTATCAGGTCCTCGGCGATTAGGTGCAGCTTGATTGTGGATTAGTTGCAGGTTTGCATGGGAAGAGCCCGGATCTCCGCCCAAATCCAGGCTCTGATACAGAAGGAACGAGAAAAACAGCACAAAACACAGGGCAAACTGGGATCTTGATTGCAGGTTAAGTGTCTTGCTCAAGAACTGTACACTGGGGATCAAACTGCAAACTTTCTTCTCAATGCGCCAAGACTATTCCAACTCATCTACTGCCGCCCCTAACTCAATGTCAATAGAACTGCATTGTTTCATTTTTAGACTATTTTTGACAATGAAAGTAAATCCACCCTCCAAGTTCATTTCCCCATAATAGCTCCGAAGCCTTTGTTCCGGAAATCCTTTGTCCCGTCCCATATAAAGGAAACAAAAGCTTTCACATCCCGACTAAAAATGATCAAGTCTGTTCCATCACATCTGCTTCTCCCTTCTACGTTTAGGGCCTTCGTCTCGCACATATTCTGCCTTTTCCTGACCGTTCTGGCTAATCAGAGTCCCCCCACTGCGCTGGCCCAGACCCCAGGAGCATTCAATCAGCTACAATCACTGCAGCTCTGCACCTCATGCGGAGGAGACAACCAGGAAGTCTTTCTCTTCTCTTTACCATCACCAGCAGACACTCGGATACTGGCTCTCGCTCTCAGCATCTTCAGATCTTTGCCTCATTTGTGTTGCTTTTTGTTCATAAAGCTCCTTGTGCACAGTTTGGCTCTCATTTTGAAGTTATCACTGCAGCGTTCTGACAGTGAAAGATAGTTTTATCTTTTCAATCTGCCCCGTCCTCTCTGACTGGAATGTAAATTACCTTTCCGTTCAGTCCCTTCGTGGTTAATTTTAGCTCATGAGAATCACGTTGTAACCTGGTATACTTGAACTTTAATAACATGTATTACTGGTTCTATAAATATTAAGCATTGTTTGGGAGATTTGAACAACTTTTCAAGCAAAGAGCAAAGTTTTTTTATTTATTTTTTATTAAGCTAAATACAAATAGCATGGGATCAAGAAAAGTTATATGTGCATTTTGAAGGTCTCTCAATCCCTAACAAAAGAAAAATAAAATCTGTCAACTAGACAAAACGTTGTAGGAGTGAAGACATTTTGCTGCTCATCCAAGTCGCTTCTTCAGTTTTGGTCAGATTAGTTGTAGACACTGCCTCATATCTGTCTGAAGGGAGGAGCTAACTACACTGAAACTGAAAACACCCATTGTTTACAGTTTCTGTTTGTAAGCTAGATATATTGTGCTACCCTAAGTGTGCACCGTGCCTGAGTCCTACTTAGCATAGTCATCCAAGCCCCTAATGAGTGATTTCACACCTATTAACGTGCTGTTTTGTTTTCTTTGGTAGGATCCTTGAACATTATCAGGCCTCAGTCATCATCTATCCTCTATCTATAACTCCATCCTCAGACCGAAAGCAAGACAAAGAAAACAACATGTCTAGCCGCGATGCTAATAGGTGTGAAATTACTCGTTAGGGCTTGAATGACTATGCTAAGGAGGGCAGTGTAGTTATCTCCTCCCTTCAGGTAGATATAAGGCAGTGTCCACCAATAATTTGACCAGAACTAGACTCCTACAACTTTTTGTCCAGTTGACAGATTTTAATTTTCTTTTACTATGAATCAGACCTGGATAACTGAGGGATCACACAGATACCTCAATCCTTAACTACCATACTCCACTCTTGGACAAATGATCAACCGCTTTAGTGTTTCTCTTCACATTTTCTTCCTCGTAGCCTAAACTCCATTTTCTCTTGAGTGACAGTCGCTCAGCTTCTCCTCTGTCCTCCGTGTTCAGCTGCAGATGGGCCACGCTCTCATCTTAAACTAAATCTAACCAGGAATGAGCCGCTGAGGTTTTTCTCCTGCTCTGGACAAGCCCTTTCCATCACGGGTGACAAGGTCCAACACTAACTTGGTTCATCTTATCTCCGCTCAGAACACTGACTGGAACCCTTTTTGAAATTCAAGTCTTGGTTTGGGGGTTGTTTGGTAAATAGATGGAGAAAGATTGGGTGCTAAGTATTCAAGACTGCAAGCGCATCCAAGCTAGCATTTTATCCAGTCACCGAGAGCCGTTCATGTAGCATTCAAAGTGGAGCGAAGTTACTGAGTGCATCTTTTTTGCATATTCACTATTTCCTTTATTCTGCCTAAATAGAATCTCTGAACATGCAATGCAAACTTGTTCAAGCAAAACACACTTGGTGGTTAGAACAAAGGATCTAAGCTCGGACCAGTTCATGACGTTGTGTCCTTGGGCAACAAACAAAAGCAGCTTGGTTTCAGTCAGTCTACACCAGGGCAATTGTGGCAGAAATAACTAACAGCCACTAGTGTCGAGTGAAAAACGATGACTGCAGTGTTACGCTTTGAGAGATTTGTCAAGTGCAAAACCAACGCATGAAATTATTTCGCCTGGGAGCCAGTATACACACTTCTCCAGTTGTCGTAATGTGAGCCCGGTCGGCAGTGAATCTCCCCGAGTTCAGAAGGTTGTGATTGACAGGTGGATTAGCCAATCAGGGACAAGATTAGTCTGTCTGTATCAAAACAAATATGGCTGCTAACGAGGGAAAAAAGGAACAAAATGTCACAAAACATTGCTGATTTTTGCTGAATCGATGTTCGCAAATGACAGGTGACCAATGGGCTCGTTAGTTTCACTTATGTCACTGATATAAACAAATCTGCTCGCACAAACATGTTTATTTTTGACTCAAGATGCAACATAAAGTGTGGTGACCAGACCAGGCCAGAGAGATATCTTTATGGATTTGCCAGGCACGAAGTTATTTGACAAGGCAAGGTTATTTGCAGAGGACAGTCCAAACCTTAAGTAATTCTATGCTACGCTTTGAGCCTGGATTGAAACATTATCAAAGTAGAGGCCTGTCTCACATCTTCAGGAAGAGTTTTAGCTGCATAGAACTGAAACGCCAATTCCTCATGTTCAATCCTGACTCTGGGCACCAGCAGGAGGCCGGTCCTTGAAGTCCTCAGAGTGTGAGAGTGTGGTTCATATGGCTCTAACATGTCGGCAATGTACTTTGGTGCTGGTCCATGGAGAGATTGTCGCTTTAAAGTCTGTTCTCTGAGCCACAGGAGCCAGTGCAGAGACCTGAGCCAGAGGACACACGTGTTCGTACTTCCTGGTTCTTGTCAGGACCCGAGCAGCAGGGTTCTGGATGTACTGCTGTTGATCAAATTGAAGTCGAAGATATTTGGGTCAACAATTCAACATTTCTTTCTAAGTAAATGTGTTCAGAAGCAGGAATGTATCTATGCATAAAATTCACCGTGACAAATATGGCTTCTTCCTTGGACTTCTTTCAACAGCCCCCAAAATGTGCACAGTTCCACCAAATCAAATAAAGCCCCCATAGGAATGAATGGTTTTCTGTGTCAGCTGTGATTAACCGTCGCCTAGTCCAGTGTGTACTCTGCCTTAAATACACCCGGCACCTTCCCCCTCTCCCTCTCTGTAAAGTCTAAAAACGGAGGGATGAACACTTTCTCTTCAAATCCCTTAAATCTTTGAGCGAACACATATCCCATTACAGACACAGAAACTTTGCATCGCCTGTACAAACTTTTAGAATGAACTTTTTTAAAAATCCGTGCACGTTTGTAAGTGCTAAATCTGCGGCGTCTGTCAGCAACTTCCTGTGATCTCCCTGGCTGCCCCGGGACGGTCCTTGGGGTGTTTCCTAATCCCTCACTCAAACTCAGAATTTCTCTTCTTTCTGTTTTACAGAGTTTACCACTGCGCTTACAAAAATATGCTGTTGTTTGCGTAGTACTGGGTAAGATGTACGTAACAATCTGGATAATCGATGCTTTTTCTTAATAAATCCTAACTTACATACACACGTGGACAAGAGTTTTGGTACCTGTTGGTTAATGAAAGAAAAACTCACAATGGTCACAGAAATAACTTGAAACTGATTAAAGTAATAATAAATAAAAATTCTATGAAATTTAACTAATGAAAGTCAGACATTACTTTTCAACCGTGCTTCAACAGAATAATAATAATTAAAAAAATTAACTCATGAAACAGGCCTGGACAAAAATGATGGTACCCTTAACTTAATATTTTGTTTGCACAACCTTTTGAGGCAAACACTGCAATAAAACAATTCCTGTAACTGTCAATGAGACGTCTGCACCTCTCAGCAGGTGTTTTGAGCTACTCCTCATGAGTAAACTGAAGTTTTAGAAGTTTTTCTGGGCTCTTTTGTTACCATTTGTATTATCCGTCCGAGGAGGAGCTGAGGGAGCAGAGAGCTGGAGAGAGGAGAAGGAGCAGAGAGCTGGAGAGAGGAGTAGCAGAAGGAGCAGAGAGCTGGAGAGAGGAGAAGGAGCAGAGAGCTGGAGAGAGGAGAAGGAGCAGAGAGCTGGAGAGAGGAGAAGGAGCAGAGAGCTGGAGAGAGGAGGAGGAGCAGAGAGCTGGAGAGAGGAGAAGGAGCAGAGAGCTGGAGAGAGGAGTAGCAGAAGGAGCAGAGAGCTGGAGAGAGGAGAAGGAGCAGAGAGCTGGAGAGAGGAGGAGGAGCAGAGAGCTGGAGAGAGGAGAAGGAGCAGAGAGCTGGAGAGAGGAGTAGCAGAAGGAGCAGAGAGCTGGAGAGAGGAGAAGGAGCAGAGAGCTGGAGAGAGGAGAAGGAGCAGAGAGCTGGAGAGAGGAGGAGGAGCAGAGAGCTGGAGAGAGGAGAAGGAGCAGAGAGCTGGAGAGAGGAGAAGGAGCAGAGAGCTGGAGAGAGGAGGAGGAGCAGAGAGCTGGAGAGAGGAGGAGGAGCTGAGGGAGCAGAGAGCTGGAGAGAGGAGAAGGAGCAGAGAGCTGGAGAGAGGAGAAGGAGCAGAGAGCTGGAGAGAGGAGGAGCAGAAGGAACAGAGAGCTGGAGAGAGGAGGAGGAGCTGAGGGAGCAGGCAGATGTGTCAGGAGTTTATCAAGATATGGAGGTGCGATATTGTGGAGGACTTTGAATGTGAGGAGCAGGAGTAGGAGCGCTGTGATGTCGTTGATGGAGGAGGAGCAGAGGGCCAGTGGAGCTGTTGTAGGAGCACTGCGATGTCATTGATGGAGGAGGTGCGGGTGATGAAGTTTATGGAGTTTTTTGTGGGAGACCAAATCGAAGAAAACTGCAATAATCCAGACGGGAGGTGACGAGGCTGTGAACGGGAACAGCAGTGGACTGTGGAGTAAAGGAAGTGCGGAGGAGGTGGATGTCGCGGAGGTGGACGTAAGGTTTAATGCCATACTGTGGAACATCCCAGGCAAAACTAAAACACCCTCTTTAAGACAACAGGCGGCGAACCCTTTCCAAAGTGCCTAAAAAGACTAGAAAAAGCAAACATTACTTAATAAATATTTTGTAACACACAGTACCAATACTTAAAGAGTTCTTCTCTCAAACTGAAACACTCTGTTCCACCTTGTGATGTCATGTGGTGATACAGGAAGTGCTCCACTGTGTTTTTAAACTCCACACACCTTCACTAGAATCATTTGGATCATTTCAACCCTGGAACTGCCAATCTCTATTGAGCTAAAGGTAAAAAAAGGAGCTGTTAACTTGAGAACTACCACTTCATGATATCACAAGGTGGTATCGTTGGTATTTGACAGGTAATGGCATCACGGTTTCGATTGCTAGTTGTAACAAACACCCCTACTCCATACTTCAGAACATTCTCCATGGAGAATGTGGAATATTATGACCAAAGGAATACCATTTCAAGCATTTAAAAAGCACAACGAGGCCTTAATCCACGTCGAGTACGAGTCAGGTTTGTGGCGATGCAAGCCCTCTTAAATGTTTGCATGCTTTTCCATTTTTCATTGCAATAAACACAACCAAAATGAACAAAAACCTTTCATTTTTATAAAGTTTCACTGCCTCTTCATGACATCACGAGGTGGAGCAGGGCATTTTGAGCTTCGGAGATGTAGACAGACTAATAATGCATGTGTGAATGAAACAAAACACAACTGCGGGTCTGTTTTTGAGGAGGTAACAGCATTAGAACATGGTGCAAAGCTCGAGAGTCAGTTTTGTGTAATACTGAGATCTATTTTCACGTCTCCTAACATTTTCCAATCCTTCAGCAAATCCATTCTCAGTTTTTCTTACGACTCCGTTTCTGTCTAATTTACGGGTTTTCAACTTAACTTGCCTCTTTTCAAGACTGATTATTTGACCTCTATACTTCCCATTACTTTGCCCATGAGCTAAAATATACATTCACCCGCTCCATTTCATATTCTCGGTCCAAAATATCTCGTTCATATTTGGTGCGTTTAATGTCGGGCCTCGCTGAAATCCATTATCTTCGAGTTGTTCTCAGACTTGGAGGAAATTGAGTTGCACAACCCCATTGACTTCCAGGACTCTTGCTGAGATGGGTCTTAAAGTGGCAGTACTTGGGTGGGATTTCTGCCGTAGTGGTTTGTGGAGGAAAGTCTTTGGATATTTAATGTATTTGCTCCGCTACACGACAGGTAGAACGTAGTAGTAGTACTTCGAACTGGGTCACTGCACCAGGTTGGACGGTGAGACTTAGAAAGCAGTAGAAATCAATCAATTAATCAATGAAACTTTATTTATAGAGCCTTTTGTAACACTCAAGGTGACCAAAGAGCTTTACAATAAAACCAACACAATACAAGAACTTTCAAAACAAGTGTCACTGCTGCTAAATATGTTTTGAGCCTGGATTTAAACAGGCCAAAGTCTGCGATACTTTGCAAATCAGAGGGCAGTTTGTTCCAAAATCTGTGACCAGCGACAAAGAAAGTCAATCCCCTTAGTGTTTGAGCCTGGGGACTTCCAGTAAGAGTTGGTTGCTTGACTTTAATGTGATATTTGAGCTGTGGACGGACAAAAGTTCAGTCAAATAGGAAGGAACCAGGCCGTGAAGAGCTTTACAAACAGACAATAACATTTTTAAGTCAAGTCTAAAGGAAACTGGAAGCCAACTAAGAGAGAAAAGGACTGGAGTGAAGCTGACGTCTGGGGTGTTGGTTAAAAAACGCACTGCAGTGATAAACTTCACCAGATTGTAGGAAATGGAAAGACTAGACAAGATCATTTCATTTATTTTTTAATTTTAAATATAATGACGTTAATTATGTTTTAGTGAAATGACCGATCAAGTTTTTATGTAGATGAGCAGGGCCGGTTCAGACTATAAGCAGACTAGGCAGCTGCTTAGGGCCCCGAGGCCACAAGAGGGCCCCCAAGAGCCCACAATTACATTTGTTTTATACTAAATATCTGCTGCTGCTACATTTGTGTTTGAGTTGTACAGAGGTGAGGGCAGTTCTGTGTTTACACCGGTGCAAGGACCCGACATAATGTAAATTTAAGCCACTGTCGCCAACTGGAACACATTAAAATCCACCAGAAACGAAGAAAAAATGTCTAGAAGTTCAAAAATCTTGACCCCCCTCCGTTATATGTTTGTGTTCTGTTCTTGTGACTGTGGTCTTTGTGACATTCTGGATGTTTTCAGTCTGATGTTGGTCAAATAAACACAAATACAATCGGTCAAAGTGATGAGAGCAGAGTCAGAATGTGTCAAATGTGAATCACCAACAGCTGAGCCAGGAGGGGGCAGAGACAAATTCAGCTTAGGGGCCCCCTGAAAAGCTAGAACCGGCCCTGTAGATATGTTCATTACTATTCAAAATTAAGACAAAATTTACTTTCCATATGTATATAAACAGTATAGCATCTAATCAGACCCTAGATGGTGCCATTCTGGTAGTTTTTGTTCCTCCATTTTGAACTGACACCACCAATTTATAATTCAAAACGACACTTATGCCTCCTCTGTATATGCGCAGGAAATGAGCCATCAGGAAGCATCAAATGAAAAGTCTCCAAAACTTCTTAATGATAACAAAACTATCACACATTTGACAAGTAGATCTAACATTTGTGATGGAGCAGCAAAGGCAAAACCACCTGGGACTTACGACGCTATGCTAAGCTATTTCCTCCCCCCAAAAAAAAGAATCTCCAAAGATGAAACAGAATGAATAATGCCCAGACATTTCCATATCGAGATGTTGCTGCTCTCATCTTTGCGGATTTGAAAAGTTGCTCGGTTATGGAGCGAAAGCAGACAGGATCTCGCTCGCTAGCTTGTTTCAAATGATCTTAGTTTTTGGGGTTGTGCGTTGTCAAATTGGTCCTTGTTAACAGATGAGAACAAAAGCGTGCACATGCCCAATTAGGCGCCGTCAGCAGGGGTCCAGCGCCGGCTCGTTCTGGAGATAGAATTTAATTTAAACATGTACTCGAGCTTGAGAATAGGACCGTTCTCATCATCAGCGTTGGCGTCATTTCGGGTCATTTGTCCAAGAGCGATTAATTATTTCATAAAATTACAGATTGTGAATGGAATTAACTTGTGTGTAAAATAAGACAGTTGATTTATTTTGTGTTTTTATCGTAAAAAGCCAAAGTTTAATCAGTCAACTGGACAAAAAGTTGAAGAAGTGAAGACGTTCAGAGCAGAAAAAGCTCCTCATTTTGAGTTGCCAGATCCTACGACTAAAATCAGTTGCTCTCTGCGATGATGTGCCGTCGGTATTTGACAGCTTTGGCATCGCAGTTTCAATCGTAATAAAAAAAAACAAAAAAACAAGTAGGAGTGCTGGTTAAAACTTATACCTTTAACAAAAGACGAAGTTTAAATCTGTCAACCGGACAAATCGTTGTAGGAGTGAAGATGTTTCGCTGCTCGTCCAAGCCGCTTCTCCAGTTCTGATCTACCTTTAAGTCAAAAGTACCTGCATGGATTGGGTTTTATTCCATACTGTGGGATATTAAGGTCAAAGGAATAACATTTCATGACAAAAGCAGGAGAAAACCTTCCCCCACGCCAAGTAAGAGTCAGTTCGTGGAGATGCAAGGTCGCTCAAATGTTTGCATGTTTTTCAGTTTTTTATTGCGATAACCAAAATGAAACAAAAAGCTTTCATTTTATAAAGGTGTGTGTGTGTGTGTGTGTGTGTGTGTGTGTGGGCGGAGTCCTCCTGAAGCTGGCAGTTGCTCACCTGTGTGCAGTCTGCAATCAAGCTTCAGCTCTTAAATTCTTAGCTCTCCAGACAGAAGTTCCCAGAAGATTGTTCCTTCCTGTTCGATGGCTTTTTTTTTTTTTTTTACAGTCGGCTACTTAGCAAAAGACGAAGTTTAAATCTGTCAACTGGACAAATCATTGCAGGAATGAAGACGTTCCGCTGCTCATTCAAGACACTTCTTTAGTTCTGGTCAGTTCAGACAGATTGCTCTTGATACCAGCAATCGCTACGGATCAGACCTGGACGAGAGAAGGATTACACAGACAGTCGGCTACTTAGAAATTGTAGTTACTTACCTTTCCGATATCCTTATACTTACCTCCATCTCCTATTTTTTTGAGTTTCGACTGAAGACTTCGCTCTCTGCTTGCTCACCTGCGCCAACGACCTTCCTAGAAACCTTGGTTAATAAATCCTTAAGGTCTGTCCGTCTGTTTTTTGGGTCCTTTTTGTTGAGCCTCAACAAAATCGTGCTTTTATTGTGTTGCTTTTAGCTTTCCGCTTCTCAATAATGCATAGAAACATGGCTGCCATTCTCCAATCCTTACTTTCACACAGTCAGGGTGAAACATCTTGTCCAAGAAGACGACCACAGTCCACAACGCACTGGGAACCCACTTGCTGTTCAATCTACGTAAACGAGTTACTTCCAATGAATGAAGCCACTAGGACCTTCGAGGATTAGCTTATGAGAATCGAGCGCTATTGAGTGTCAAGGTTGTTAAAAAAAAAAGCAAGACACGGCACCTGCAGACTGAAAAATGGATGATTCTGTAAAAACACAAACAGTTTGATTGACCAAGCTGAACGTCAATGCCCTCGATTCTGCTGGTCTCCTCCTATATTTACTTCTACACTTGAGTTCTCATCAATAACATGGACTCCTCTCTCAATCTAAACCGTTCTGTCAATATTAGCCATCTGTAGCGCTTTGAGAGAGGGGAGCCGGGGTCAAACGGAAAATCGCTCCTCGCGCGTTTGTACATAAACTCACTGTGTGCTTACGGCCATTATAGTGATTGCATTTTTTATGGCGGCTGTGGCCCTACCGTCGCGTTTTATCGCTGCACTTAAAAATATGATAGAGGGGAGGTGGCACGGGGAAGTAGGGGGGTGTCAAGGGTCAGACCGGTCTCGAAGTTCGTGGAGAAGATGGAGACCGAGCTTGTGGTGTTACACGGCTGCAGCAGTTAAACTGGAAGGGTGTAGTAAAGACGACGGTCGGAGCAGAGGTTAAAGCGTGGATTTTTCTTCTAATAGTTTCTTTTCTAAATGACTTTTACCATCGAAGCAGTGCAATTATGTCGTAAAGTCTTCTATAATTGAGAGAAATAAACTAATGAAGTCAGATACATATATTCAAGGCCTATATTTATTTATTATTATTAGTTTCTATTGAATTTTCAGGTGTTTGGAAGTAGAGCTGCGAGATTAATCACGACAGAACTGAAATCACATGTTGAATTCACACAATTAGCTCATTTCAAAGGCTGCAGTTCTTGTTGTTGACATCTTTTGCTGTATTCTGTATAAAAAAAATAGCCAACTCTGTAGTTTAGATCTGTACAAACATGTTCTGAAATGTGATTCTTGTGTTCGTTTTTCAGTTTGTATTCCAGTCTTTTTATCAGTTCTTCTGGAAACGTTTAAAATGTGAACTTTTTTAAATAAATAAAACAAACGTCACTAATCTAATCCCAGTTGCAATACTTCTTAGAAAAATCCCAATGAGATCTTTTCCCCAAAATTTTCGCCCTATTTAGGTTACGTCATATATTGTCATAAACATTAAATGTATAAAACAAGTGACATTTAGAAATTAGGTGAGGCTTGTAATCAAACCATAGACTGTAAAAAGAAGAGGACTAAGTGAGTGTGACGTCACCCACAGTGTTCAGCTTCAGTCAAATGAAGCTCATCAAGCCAAGTTCCATATTGGGAATTTCAACCGCGAGTATCATAGCAACCAAAGAGCCAATCAGGAGCGACGCTGTTAACGCCACTCCTAGTCTGCAGCGCTGATTTAGCAGGGAGCAGGAGCTTAGCAACGCTGTCAATCAAACCTGTTGCTAACGAACGAAGGCGCCTGATTTGTCTGTTATTAACGTTCATATCTTGATTCACGGACACAATAGCGAAATAAAAACACGAGGATCACGTAGAGCGGGATAATACGAACATTTTAAGACGAAAACGACGAGTCTGACGAAGAGAGAGGCCACAGTTTTCTAACGTACAGCGAATTGGAGACGATTGGAGACGATGGAACGGGAAGCGCAGCCCATTCTCACTTCCTATTTGGCACACGGCGGCTAGCAGGTTAGCTATTTCCATTTAAATATACAGTCTATGGTTGTACTGTCAAACATTCCGAGCGAGAGATAAGGAAGCTGAAGTTACATCGTGCATCTTAAATCAAAAACATCTCTAAAACTTGAGCCGACGTCTTTTTAATCTCGCTCGGTTTGATTCCGACAGTTCCAATGATTCTTTCGCAAATATTTTTATTATTATTCAAACTAAACAACACGGAGTTTCATCAGCGTCTGCCTGTCTCCGACGCCTTACCTCCACATTGCGTCCTCGCACAGTTACATTGGGTTGATGGATGATGTAAGCCACCTGTCATATTAATTACAATGTGCCGCAGTTTCACACTATCTTCTTCGGCGTTGGCTTGGAGGTTCGGGTCAATTAACGGTTAGCGCTGCAGGCTCCTCGTTTAGCGGCTGTCTCCTCGCGGCTTCCTCTTCCCCCCGTCCTCTTCCTCTTCCCTTTTCTATAACCATATGACTGCCAGCTGTACTTTTCTGATGAAAGAGTAATAAAAGTGCTAATTTACGGCCCGCTCTCTGGATATTATGATGAAACTACTTTGAAACTCCAGAAATATTCACTTACAATAATGTTGTGAAGAACGGGGGAACGGATGAGGCAGCGGTTCTTTTCCACAAAGCTGCATTTCAAAGGTGGACTCTCCATCAAGTGAGCGGGGACTTTTGGGGGAAATATGTGGGGCCCAGAGCTGGAGGAACGGTATAGAAAGATGGATAGATAAACAGGGGGGTATGCAGAGGGGAGAAGCGCTGGAAAGAAAGAAAAAACAATGGATTTATGGATCAGCATGAAAAAAATAGTATAAATAAAAAAAGTTGGATGTTATTCCTGACACTTTCTCCTTCTTCCATCCTGATTGGACCCATTTTGGCGACATGTTTTGAAGATACTGAGCGTGTTTCAGAAATTGAGTCCCATTATGAAGTCATTTTTTTGATATTTACTCTAAAAATCAAGGTGAAAATCGTTTTTTGGAGGAAACCCGATGAACTTTAGTAAAAAAATTATCCATCCGTCCATTTTCTTCTGCTTATCCGGGGCTGGGTCGCGGGGGCAGCAGTCTAAATAGGGATTCCCAGACTTCCCTCACCCCAGACATGTCCTCCAGCTCCTCCAGTGGGACCCCAAGGTGTTCCCAGTCCAGAGAGACATAGTCCCTCCAGCGTGTCCTGGGTCTTCCTCTTTCTGGTGGGACATGCCCGGAACGCCTCCCTAGGGAGACGTCCAGGCAGTAAAAAAGATTTAGTTTAAAAAAAAAATGTATTCACCTTTAGCCCCTCCCCCTTTTGTGACCCTTTATGAAAAAAGGTCATATTTGAACAATTGTTGCATAGAAAGCAGGAGATTTTTTGATTTTTTTTCTCACAAAATTGGTTTGGATGTGTTCGTACTGAATACCTCTTCCAGTATGAATGGATTGAGTGAAAAAAAAAAGTCAAATAATGTTTCTGTGAGAGTTTGAATCAGAGGCTTATGTGTTTTATATAGAAACATGTGAATCTGATCCTCAACAATTCAACAAGTGTCACAATAAACTCTTAAAACTTTGCATTAAAAGTAAAAAAATATACTAAACTTGTAAATTGCTTAGTCCTACTACTATTACTACTACTACTGCTACTGTAATACACTAAATCACACCTGTTCTCCACAGTTTATATAGACATACTGTACTTATCTACTATTAATGTCGATAAGGAAATCTATAAGGAGCAGAGGGTGACGGCAGTGAAGTATCTGCAGACCAAATCTCCAGGTTGCAGCACAGTTCGCAGTCAGGAAAACCCAGCTGTGATGAGTGTATCCTGGGATGTATCCTGGGATGTATCCTGGGATGTATCCTGGGAACGCTTTAGAAGGATGTTAAACTCGAGGAGCCGTTCACAGGACAGACTCACGCCGTCCAGGAATCGAACTCAGCGCATTACTACTGCTATTATTATTTACTCAGATTTTTTAACATATGAATTTTAGAATTGGACCTGTTGTGTAACCAAACGCGTTGATGCCGGTCTGAAAGTTGGTGGTAAAAATGGTGTGACGGTGATCGTTTGTGACCTCGGTGATGCGCTGAGGTGCTCTGCGTTTTCAGGTTCAAAGAGCTAATGAATATAAATGAAAAGCACGGACAGAAATGAAGCAGCTGCAGATTAAAGGCGCTGCTCTGTAGGTGTGAGTGAGTGTGAGTGTGTGTGTGAGAGTGTTTGGGGGTGTGGGTGAGTGTGTGACGGGGTGTGTGTGGGTGTGTGTGAGTGAGGGTGTGAGTGTGTGGGGGGGTGTGTGTGAGTGTGTGAAAGTGTGTGGGGGTGTGTGTGTGAGTGTGAGCGTGTGTGTGTGGGGGCGGGTTGTTGAGGGGCTGGGTTGTGGGGGTGGGCTGAGGGGCCGGGTTGTTGAGGGGCCGGGTTGTGGGCCGGGTTTAGTGGGCGGGTTAAGTGGGCGGGTTGTGGGGGCAGGTTGTTGAGGGGCCGGGTTGAGGGCTGGGTTGAGTGGGCGGGTTGTGGGGCGGTTGAGTGGGCGGGTTGTGGGGCGGGTTGACATTCAGTTTCAGGGTTGAGTCTCTGTTCTCTTTTATTTATTTCTTCCTTTTCCTGTCTTCACTTTTTCGCTTTTTTTCCTTTCTTCCTTTTTTTGACACACTCTCATTCAGTGTGTATTTTTACGTTTACTACTGCACATTTTACACACCCACGGACGACGACAAACACGATGCAAGATACATGGAACATTCAATTTGTATAGTTTATTTTTTAGATGTTATTTTCAAATCTTCAAATTATCCGCCTTTTGCTTTTTTGAAAGAAATACCAAAAGCGAAAACGCAAAGTTTGTCTATTATTTATTATAATTTTTTCATGTTTTTTTGTGTTTATTTTTGTTTGCTACGCTCCATAGTCGTGTCTTTACGCCTTCAATCAATCTCCAATGTAATTAATCATAGAAATAAACACGAAAAACACATAAAAAGTGCATCCGAACCTTTGACCGGTGTTACTATTTTCCCGCAGTAAAGCTTTATACGATTAAAGTCGCTCTTAAGGTCAAAATGCGACCGCCGTGTGCCGTCTGCTTTTTATCGTCTGCGAAACTAACCCAGGAAAACAAAACACGGAGATAAACGTGTAAACCAGCCTCATTTAAAAGACTCGAGTCAATAAAACTAATAAAAATACTTCCTTGGAATGACACGACGACGCTCAGAGAGAGAAAGAGAGCCAGAGATGGAGTGATAGAGAGAAAAAAAAGACAGAAAGAGGAATAACGGCTCATAAACGAGACGCAAAGGTACAGTCCGTCCAGTACCACGTCTTTAAAAATATATAATGAGGTGTTTTTAGGCGCAGGAAAAGACCATGTTATTTCCTGTTGTTATTTTTTTGATCGCTCGCTCTAAATCAGGCGTGTCCAAACTGTGGTCCCGGGGCCAAATGCGGCTCTCAGACTGATTTTTCATGGCCCTCAAGCTTCCACGTGAAAACTTTTGACCGTACATTTCTGAAAATCTACTTTAACAAACTCATATCAAATATTTAATGTGTCCCGTTGAGGATATAAACATGATTAAAGGTCTAGTGGTTTAGTCTAACTTGGAATAAACGCGCAGATTTGAAGTATTCACCGACTACGTCCATCAATCGACGCTCGGCTTTGTCTGTGTTTTTATTTTTTTGTTTGTGGCTCTTAATAAGAAAAGTTTGGACATCTCTGCTCTAAAGAAACCGTCCAATCTTCTTTAACTAGACCTTCTATTTTTATCCAGGAGGACGCAGTCTCAGCAGGGACTCGCAGACGTCCTTCACCCCAGACACTTCCTCCAGTTCCCATCTAAGAAACATAATCCCTCCAGCTTGTCTTAGGTCTCGCATCGGACCTTTTCCCGGTGGGACATGCCCAACACCTCCCCCAAGGTGGAGTCCAGGAGGCGTCCGGAACAGATCCACGAGCCTCCTCAGCTGCTCCTCTCGATGTGGAGGAGCAGCGGGTCTACTCTGAGCTCCTCCCGCTAAAGGAGCACCCAGTCACCTTTTGACAAACTACACCACAAACTACTTCTTTAAGGGTCTTTTACTTTGTGGTATTATGATATTACTGTCTCACGCTTGAATAATAAAATCCGTTTGGTACATTCTCAGGCACATTTGTCATTTGAGCGGGTGAGGGCGGCTGGGAGGTGTTGTTCAATATTTTATCACGTAAGTAAGAAAGTTTTGGCGTCTACGACTTTCTAAGGAAACAAAAAGGATGGATTTTTAATAACTGCAGGCGTCTGTGAACTTCAATGCATTTTTTAAAACAAAACATATTTTTAAATACAAATTATTACGAGAAACGTTAGTCTGAGAGTGCGATGTCAAACTGTCCCTGGACTATGATGTTCTTCTCACTCTAATGGGGAGTCAGTCAAAAAGTATCTGACATGTTTTAGGTCATGTTCTTCAGTCCAGTGCTGAGGTCGTAGTACTCAGTTACATTCACTTGAGTAACTTTTTAAAGAAATTCTACGTCTTGAGCCGGATACTTTTACTCCTACTTGAGTAATATTTTAATTGAAGTAACTTTACTCTTACTTGAGTAAAAGCTGTGGTTATTCTTCCCAGTGTGAGTAAGTTTACAAGTGACAAAAGTACTGCTCCTTCATATGGAGTAATGGAGTTTTTTAAATTGTCGTGTATGTGCTTTGAAAATACCTCCACAGTAACAATAACTTCAAATTACAAATTAGATGAAACATCCCGACAGTTACTCTTTAAGTTACTTTAAGTTAATTTTACTTGACTTTCTTGGATCACTACTTTGTACTTCTACTAAAGTAAGAGTAAAGTTATTTTAAAATGAAATGACTCAACTCCTGTGGCTCAGGTCTGTGGCTCCTGTGGCTCAGAGACTTTAAAGCAGCTCAGTGTGAACAAGTCTCTCCATGGACCAGCACCAAAGAACATCTCCCACATGAGCCACAAGAACCATCTCACATGAGGAGGACTAAACCAGGACTGAACCAGGACTGAACCAGGACCAAACCAGGACCGAACCGGGACCGAACCGGGACTAAACTGGGGCTAAACCGGGACTAAAGTGGGACTAAAGTGGGACTAAAGTGGGACTAAAGTGGGACTAAACCGGGACTAAACATGGACTAAACCAGGACTGAACCAGGACTAAACCAGGACTGAACCAGGACTAAACCAGGACTAAACCAGAACTAAACCAGGACTAAACCAGGACTGAACCAGGACTGAACCAGGACTAAACCAGGACTAAACCAGGACTAAACCAGGACTAAACCAGGACTAAACCAGGACTAAACCAGGACTGAACCAGGACTAAACCAGGACTAAACCAGGACTAAACCAGGACTGAACCAGGACTAAACCAGGACTGAACCAGGACTAAACCAGGACTAAACCGAGACTAAACTGGGGCTAAACCGGGGCTAAACTGGGACGAGACCAGGACGAAACCGGGACTAAACCAGGACTAAACCAGGACTAAACAGGGACTAAGGCAGGACCAAACCAGGATTAAACTAAGACTAAACCAGGGCTAAACCGGGACTAAACCGGGACTAAACCAGGACTGAACCAGGGCTAAACCAGGAGTAAACCAGGACTGAGCCAGGACTAAACCGGGGCTAAACCGGGGCTAAACCGGGACTAAACCAGGACTAAACCGGGGCTAAACCGGGACTAAACCGGGGTTAAACCAGGGCTAAACCGGGACGAAACCGGGACTAAACCGGGGCTAAACCGGGGCTAAACCGGAACGAAACCGGGACTAAACCGGGACTAAACCGGGACTAAACCGGGGCTAAACCGGGACGAAACCGGGACGAAACCGGGACGAAACCGGGACTAAACCGGGGCTAAACCGGGATGAAACCAGGACGAAACCGGGACGAAACCAGGACTAAACCAGGACTAAACCATGACTAAAAACCAGGACTAAAAACCAGGACTAAACCCGTACTAAACCATGACTAAAGCACGGCTAAACCAGGACTCAACCAGGACTAAATCAGGACTAAACCAGGACTAAACATGGGGAATCATCGTTTCAGTTTTGTGCAGCTAAAACCTGACACATTCTTCCTGAAGATGCGACACAGACCTCGACTAAACAGTTCAGTTTAGCTGCATATGACTCTTCTCTTATGACTCTTCTCTTTTAATGTTCATTTTACGATCATTATTTATCGTCCATCCATGTTCTTCCTGTTATCCGGGGCTGGGTCACGGGGGCATCAGTCTAAGCAGGGACCCCCAGACTTCCCTCACCCCAGACACGTCCTCCGTCCTCCAGCTCTCCACCTCAAGGCGTCGTGTGATTGTGATTTTAACGTCTTTCTCATTCTGTAAAACACTTTGAATTACTTTGCTCATGAATCGTCCTGTACAAATAAACTCTAAACTTGCCTTTTTTAGTACATTTCTGGCGACTCTACCCACCTCTGGTCCCGTGTGAATTTGTGCAACTTCAGGAGTCGGCAGCGAGAGTCTAAAAATAGCACATTATTATTCATAAAGCATAAATGACTTTAAAAAGGTAATCTATGGAAAGCTAAAGGGTAAATGAAAGCTATTGGAAACGAGACGGCGTGTTTAGTGTTTTATAAATAAAGCTTTGTGGTTTTGATCTCTCTGGCTCCGTGCTGTCACTGGGGTTCGCTCTGTAAACAGGCTGCTGGCCATTTGAAGAATAATTTTCATGGAACAAAAATTCAATTACTGTTTATCTCCTGCTCAAAATAAGCCAGTGCCAAACACGAGAGCAGTTTTTCAGAAGAGCCAGGGTTTAGCAGCATCACAACAGCAAAAGGAGACAGTCGGGCCCATGTATCGTAGTATTTGATTTATGTATGAAACGTAGAACTGTGTAGAAGTAACAGATTCAAACAGATTAGTGCACTAGTTTTATTTAATGATGCATTATGTCACATTTCTGATACAGGGTCCTCCACCTTCTTGTCCCCATGGAGCAGCCGTGGATGAAGTACTCAATTTTGTTTCTTAAAAGTACAGATACAGAAGTAAAAGTATCACATGAAAAATCTAAAGTAAAAGTATTTAAGGACCAGTTTAAAAATGTACTTTAGGAGTAAAAAGTAGAAGTGTTTCATGGTGTTGTTAATTTGTTAAAGTGGTAAATGTAGTGATAGTGACTAAAAAAATGAGACCATACGTAACAATTTTCAGACTTAAACTCAAAAACTTAGGATTTTACCACAAACATGGTAAAAAAAAAAACAAACCCTCAAATCATACAAAAAGTACTTTTTACTTTACAGTGCTGTTCAAAAATGTAGTGGAATAGAAAGTACAGATACTGCTCTCAAATGTAGTGATGTAAAAGTAAAAAGTATCTCCTGTAAAATGTATTTAAGTAAAGTACAGAGCCCAAAAAATTCTATTTAAGTACAGTACTTTACCACTTATACTTTGTTACCTTCCACCACTGTCATGGATATATTACTGATTTACCTGAAATGGTCCACAGCAAGTCATAAAAATATCTGTATGGAAAAATAAATCAAAAATAAATATATATATAATTATATTTTTTATTTATATTGCTTCTTCCTTCTTTTTAAATCTGTATTTATACAAGGGAACCCAATGAGCAACTCCTATTACTACAACTACTGCAACTGCTACTACTACTACTACTACTACTACTATTATTACTGCTCCTACTGCTTTACTGCTCCTACTGCTACTGCAACTCCTATTACCACTACTACTGCTACTGCAACTCCTATTACCACTACTACTTCTACTGCTACTACTACGATTACGACTTCTACTGCTACTGCTATTGCTATTCCTGGTACTGCTACTACTTTTACTACTACTGCTTCTCATTCTTTGATGGCGAGCTATGGAATAACCCTCAAGTCATAATCTGAAGACTTCTCTCTACATTGAACTGCACGACTACTGCGACTACTACTTCTACTACTACTACTACTACTACTACCCTGGTCTATACCCATTACACAAACCAATACCGTCTCCATTAGACAATCAGGTGACGGACCTTTCACCCTAAAAAGTTCCCACCATCCACTTCTCTCATCGTCCCCGACTCAGCTCAATCCCCTCCGTGACTTTTGGAGTTTGAAGTAGCGATCATTAAAGATTTATCATATCTTCACAGGGAGCGAGAGAAAATCTTGCAGACGGGAACAATACCGACGGAGACACGGAGGAAAATAGGACAAGACAGAAGCGGAGTCTACACATGCCGCGCGGGGACACGAAAAAGATCAAACCCATCTCTAACTCACCAAACCCCGTCTCGTCTCCGTCTCCTCGATCCTATCCCCGAGTCTTCAAAAGCGCAGCTGGAGGTGGCTTATCTCTCCGCCACTTGCCCCAAAATATCCACCTATTTACCTTCCGCGCGGATTATTTCGGTGTTTTCTTCCATTTGTCTGAAAACATCCTCCTGACTTTTCTATTTGCAGACGATTTGAATCCATTTTGCACAGAGGTGGTACGATACAAGTGTTTTTGAGCAATTTGGCGTTTCGGCTTGCAGGGACACTTTCGTAAACTTTTCGGAGGTGAAAAAAACAAACACTTGAGGTGCACTTGAAGGAGAGAGCGAGGGTTAGTGATCTCGTCTTCGCCTGAGAAGGTTGTGGGTTTGATTTACGAAGTTGTTCTGGGGCGAAAGTGGCTCAGGGAAGAGTAGAAAGTTGGCATTTTTCTACGGTTGACCTTCTAGTTTAAGGTATACGGACAAAAGGGGAGTAAAAGCTGTACGGTGGTCACTTCGTCCACTTCTTTACGCATGGGTCGCATCAAAAATATCACGAATATCAATGAATCTGTATCAATATTAGCCAATAACGATACTGAAACCGATAAATCGCTCATCCCTCTTGTCCTGATTGGCTGTTGGACTGTAGACCATTGTCCATCAGTCTCCTCTGTGCCGTGTCTCCTGTACAGTACAGAATGTGTTCAGACAAATTTACATAAACGTTGGATCGCAGTGTGACTCTGAAGTGCTGTACGTTTGCAATTTGTTTTCTCCCCGACAAAACCCACAATGTCGATGAAACGTTCTGCACCGACAAAGACGCCTACGAAGGTTTGAACTTTGAGAGAGTTTAAACGAGAGAGAAATGTGAGAAAATGTTAACGCCTGTGTGAGAAAAGTGTATAAAGTGTGTGGTGAGGGGTTTTACAGCAAAAAACACGTATATAATTGGAGAAAATAAAGCTGACTACTTCGATTTCGCCTATTGCGGGTTATTTTTAGAATGTAACCCCCGCGATAAACGAAGGACCACTGTACCTAATATGGGACAAATTTATATCAGATAACAAATAGTCGATGTAGAACAGTATGGCCCTGTTTCTCAAAGGAAATTTAATTAACTCTGGTTTTAAGAGTTAACTCAGGGTTAATCTCCTCTGAGACACACAACTTTCTTCAGTTTTCTGTTTCATTAAACTGGTCGGCAGCAGAGTTAACTCAGAGATAATAAACCTTGAGATTAGCAGAGGGCAAAAGACTTTCACCAGGGCAACGGTAAAACATCTTAGAGGAGAGAGAAGTCGTGTAATATAAAAGAAATGTGGACTTTGTTTAATCAGTGTTTGCTATTTTACTATGAAGAGTCAAATAATATTACGCAAAAGGTCTACACGTTTTGCTGCAGCTTCTTAGATAAAAACATTCAACTGATTAAAAAAAAAGTTTAAAATGCCGGTTTTAATACTTGATTTCAGATTTTAAATTAAATGAGCTAACTTTTGTCTATATGCTAATCTAAAATGTTGAGATTTCATTCATTTTTGTATGTGTCCTAGATAAATCAAAATGTAAAAGTGAATTAATGAATTAAATTGAATAAAATGACCTATGAATTTAATGATTTGCAGAAGGCGTTTGAGCCATTTAAGTGAAATAAGAGTAAAGTATAAATGAGTACAAGTCAAATCATTCAGCGCTTGTCATCAGTATGTTATCAGTTTCTGTCCAATCAGAGCTTTTCTTCAGGACCTGTGACTGTCCAATCAGAGCTTTTCTTCAGGACCTGTGACTGTCCAATCAGAGCTCTCCTTCAGGACACGTGACTGTCCAATCAGAGCTCTTCTTCAGGACCTGTGACTGTCCAATCAGAGCTCTTCTTCAGGACCTGTGACTGTCCAATCAGAGCTCTCCTTCCTGAGCTTTGACCTGTCCAATCAGAGCTCTTCTTTGGGAGCGACAACTGTCCAATCAGAGCTCTCCTTCAGCACCTGTGACTGTCCAATCAGAGCTCTTCTTTGGGAGCGTTGACTGTCCAATCAGAGCTCTTCTTTGGGAGCGTTGACTGTCCAATCAGAGCTCTTCTTCGGGAGCGCTGACTGTCCAATCAGAGCTCTTCTTCGGGAGCGTTGACTGTCCAATCAGAGGTCTTCTTCGGGAGCGTTGACTGTCCAATCAGAGCTCTCTTTTAAGAGCACCAACTGTCCAATCAGAGCTCTCCTTCAGCACCTGTGACTGTCCAATCAGAGGTCTTCTTTGGGAGCGTTGACTGTCCAATCAGAGCTCTCCTTCGGGAGCGACAACTATCCAATCAGAGCTCTCCTCGGGGAGCAGACTCTGGTTAAACTCGGGGTTAGAGGTATAAAACCTGCTCCTAGACCAGGTTAGGTTCACAGAGTGCGTTACCATGGAGACTGACTCAGGCCAGGTTCACTCTCTCTGCGAAATTGAAAACTCTGAGTCGACCTCTTTTCAGGGTTAACAAAGTCTGAGCTTGGCCTAAACCTGCCTCTTGAAACGGGGCTGATATCTTCTTAAGCTGTTGTGGTTTGGTGGATCATTGAGTGGTAAACACAAGAATGAATTATAGCGGTTCATGGTGCGTTGAGGTATAAACGATTTCAGATCTTATTCTTATTCATTACTTACCTCCATTGAAAGGTCAGCCACACAGAGATTTGACAAAACAATTGGATTTGGCCTGGGCTTCGGTTTAACAGGGAAATGAAACGTGCTTATGTGAAAGTTATTTAAGGTCGATGTGGAGTTTCACAGACTCAAGGTTATATCTTATTTTGTCTCAGCATATTCAAGATTAGTATTCCTCACATTACGCATTTTTGTTGAAGACATTTTGTGCATCTCAAGCGGCTCGTCGGACGTTTTCTCTGTATGGAAATTTGGATGGAAAAAGTTGGTATATTTTTTTGCTTTCATGGAACAGCGATCCTTAGGTTATTCATTCATAGACTTTTCTGGTCTCTTATTGTTTTCCCTGGCATGTTCCACAGTATAGCATTATTAATTGTACATTTATTAAGTAACCGCTGACCAGGTTGAACCACTGTATTTATAGGATTAATCTTCAAACTTCAACCCA
Source organism: Periophthalmus magnuspinnatus (assembly GCF_009829125.3). Classification (NCBI taxonomy): domain Eukaryota; kingdom Metazoa; phylum Chordata; class Actinopteri; order Gobiiformes; family Gobiidae; genus Periophthalmus; species Periophthalmus magnuspinnatus. The sequence goes on along the minus strand of NC_047139.1, from coordinate 6,041,323 downwards.
AACAGGAAGAAATACCGTATTTCCCGGACTGTACGTTGCACTTCTTTCATAGTTTGTAGAAGCGTGCGACTTATATGTGAAATTATTAAAATATATAATTTCGTGGCACTTCATCTTTCTCTGGAGTTGGTGGAGTTGTTCAGAAGCGACACAGAAGAATTCAATGGATTTATTGATTTGTAGTGAGATCCAGAGTAAACTTGTTGCTTGTTTTTTCTGCTTTATTTATCTGATTAACTGTTAATATCTTACGTTAACAAACCAGACACGTGTTCAGTTCTGTCTGTGCTTCATGTCGCTGAATAAATATGTGTTACGTTAGCGTGATGTACTGATATTCAGCCTGTTGTTCTCTATTATTATCATAATTTGCCTTTAAAGATAAAATGTTTGTTCTTGGTCTTGGATTTTGTAAAATAAATTTCCCCCAAAAATACGACTTATACTCCAGTGCGACTTTTATATGTGTTTTTCTTCATTATTATGCATTTTTTGGCTTGTGCGACTTATACTCCAGAGCGACGACTAGTCCGGAAAATACGGTATGTTGTGTAACCAAAATATGCAATTTGCTAACTTACCCTGTAGCATTAATGAAATAAAACAAGGAAATGGCATAGTTATTTTATTATGTCGTCACATTTTTATATAGCTCTTTTCCACTTCCAAGACACCCATTCACACACACATTCATACACCAGTGCACACAGACATTGAGGGTGAGGTCGGTTAAGTGTTTTGCCCAAGGACACAACTGCAGGATTCTCCAACCTGTGTGTCAATGGAAACAAACACTCTACCAACTAAACCTGTCAAGATCCCAGCCTGTCCTGTCTTTTTTGTGCTGTTTTCCCCCTCGTTTCTGTGTCAGAGCTTGGAGCTGGGCGGAGATTCTGGCTCCTCCCACACACACCTGCAACTAATCACTAATCAAGCTGCACCTGGGGAGGACAAAAGGACCAAGGACCTGACACTCGGCGCCCAGATCGTCCGCGCATCCACTGTGGTACAGCGCTTCGTGGCTCAATCTCATGTTTTGCATTTGTTTCCTTTTTCTAAGTTGGATGGGTTTTTTTTGCTCCTCGTCAGATCAGCTCCTCTGTCTCCGACCCAGCTCTCCACGACCGGTACGAATGACGTCGTCTCTGACCCCACCGCCCACGATCCTTCCAAGGACTACCGCAAACACCCCCGCTCTTAACCGTCTGATCCATCCACCTCCATTTGCACATTTCAAACTGTAAATAAACATTGTTAAACTTTTCCCCCCGAGTTCTGTCTCTTTGGTCGCCCCGTCAGTCGTTATGACAGAGCCACTGTTCACTACTAGACGCGAAAACAACCTTGCTTATATTAATTCATTAACATTTGGCATTAGCGTTGGCGTGTGAGACGACTCCACTTGAAACTCTTGTATTTTAACACCTCACTTCCTGTATAGAAAACGATGTATAATTTGCAAAAGCGTTCGTATCGGAGTGCAGTTTGCGTTAACCTGTTAATGCATTTCGGCTGCTTCGGTGCCTTTCACAATTTCACTAAGAGGAAAAACATTCAAAACCACAAAGCAGAAAGCAAAGTTGATGAAATGTTCCACAGAGGGGGATTACGGGATCACGGCGCTGAGCTATCGGCCTTTTCTCTACTTGCTTATCTAACCAGATTAACTGCTCTACAACCTTTTATGTGGCCATACAAACTCATATACTTTACTCATAACACCACATGCTAGCGTTTTAACCGTCTTGTATTCACTTTATTCCTGAAGTTACCGTGGGCGCCGCCATTGTCATTCGGGTTGTATTATTTGCACGAGGCAGTAAATAAACTCTACAGGCAAAGTGTCGCGGAGAATCGGTGCAGTGCCGACTTGAACATAGACGTTTTACGCAAAAATTAACCAACTTTATGTCATATTTATCGGCAAATCTTTCCCAAATCTATTGAAGTGAACGGGATTCCCGCTTACCCGGAAGTGCCATGACAAAGAAAGCGCAACGGGACCGAATAACGTCGATGAAAGCATGAGTTTAGTTTTATTTATTTTACTCTTAAACCTTATGTTGAATACTGTGCGTTACAAATATTGAGGTAAACCTGTTTCTCGGTAAGAATACGACACATACTTAGGTTACACGACACAGCGCTTCATCTTCAGGTTGACAAAAGGTCACGTAATACATCTTTTCAGTGACTGCAAGCAGCTTTTAGTGACGTATTCTACCTTCAAGTAAACAGCTAACAGTATATCCATTTATGACCTTGTACGGAAAGTAGGTAAACAGGACCAGCCTTCTACAGATAGTACCTTTCTCGGACTATAAGTACTGGAAAAACTCCCTTGTCTGTAACTTTCATTCATCTGATTAGATAAACTTCTTTCAACTCTCCACCTGGTCTGCAATCTCTTCCTTCAAAATTACACTCAAAATACTTATAATGCTTTAGAGAAATAGTGAAATCCTCATGTTTACTGTGGGTGTATTTACATGGATTGAGTCCCGTTTGATGTAGACTTGGTTTGGTCCTCTTCTAGTCCAGGATTAGTCATGGTCTAGTCCAGGTTTTGTCCTAATTTCATGGAATACGTGCAAGTGTGAATGCAACCTGAAAGAATAGATTACTCTGAGGATAACTTAGCCGTTGTGACAGAGGTAAATGTTTCGTGTTCTCACCTCAGATCATCTAAAACCTTTGCAAAGTTGGTATGTTCTTCTCGTCTTGAAGTGGGTCTCCTGGGAGTAGCTAGCACTCTCAACTCACAGCAGCAATGTTCTGTGTTCTATCTCTGGAGTTTGCATGCTTTGTTCTCTTTTTGGGTGCACTCTGGTAAAATCCTCCAGCTAAAGTCATCCTGACCAAGCCTAGTACAAGATCTGGAGATGGGCTTGCAGCTCCTGACTGTTTTTTTCTGGCTACATTGAAGGATGGGTCAAATACAGATGACAGAAAGTACCATAGCGTTAATCCTTTGGGTACTGTACTGTCTAAGTTCCCTCATAAACCCAAAATAAGAATAAACCAATCGTGTAGTTGAGGTTTAAAATACAGGCTCACGATCTGGAGATGGGTCCCTGGGCGTTGCACTTCTGGCTGGTTTCCCTGGCTACATTGAAGGATGGGTCAAATACAGAGGACAAAAAGTACCATAACGTTAATCCTTTGGTTCCCTCATAAACCCAAAACATGACAAAAGAGGTTTAAAATACTGGCTCAAGGTCTGGAAAGGGGTCCTGATCGCTGAACCGTATTCGCCAACTTCCCCAAAAGACTCTAAAGAATGGGTCAAACGCAGAGGACAAAAAGGTCGACTTTTGACACGCAACAAGAATTTCATCAACTGATTTTTCAAGCAGAAAAACACTTTTTTTTTTTACATTTTGTGGTAAGAAAAATGAAACCAAGCTGCGCTGACAAAAGAGCACGTCAGCTTCAAGAAAGACGTTTGTTGCAAAGTTAGATTCTTTCCGTGCACACCTGTCCCTCCCACTCTCTGCTCTCAAATCTTTCCTTAAGATGCATTGAACTAAAGTTGTTCCGTGTTTGCTGCAACGCTATACCTTTTGTCAGTTTCCCTTTGTCAGTCAGACACATTACATTTCTGCGCACACAGATGAAAGGGAGAGGTAGAAGAAAGTCGGGAAAAGAATGGTATAAGACTTACAAAGAGGAAACTCAAGTTGGGAAGACTTTTCCAAACTAAGAAAACTACAATAATAATCTGCCTTTGCGCGGAGTTCGGTTAAAATGAGTATCAGTGGCTCCATCTTTCAAATCACGTGCAGTTTCATAAAGGTTGTTTGAATACTGATATTGGTATCTGTAAAAGCTCCAATACCAAAGCCTGGGATCCAGAACACACAGCTCTCCAATACTTTCTTAGCGGGTTCATGTGGGTATGATTGACAGGTGGATTAGCCAATCAGGGACACACATGGTCCGTTCATATCAAAACAAATATGGCCGCTTATGAGGAAGGAATAAACTAAAAAGAAGTAACGGGGGACTGAAAAATATGGCGCATTTCTGCAGAATAAATGAGTGAAGCACTAAGCTCTGTTTGATTTTGTTCGAAATGATAAATAACAAGAGCTCCTTTGTTTCGCATGCATCATTCAAATAAAAATGAATCTGTCCAATGAGGTTCATCTGGTCTTCCATTAATTTATTTTAATAGATTATTTTCCAGACCAGATCAGTTGATTTAAACAGGTTTTGGTGCTGTTTCCTCAATGTTGCTGTTTGTTTTATTGCAAGACATGGAGGGTATTTCATATATATTAGATTTGTGCTCTGGTTACAGTTTATCTTTTGGGTGGACGAGTAGTTGCTGAGTTTTCTGTACAGATTTTACTGGTGTGTTTATATTGTGTCCCTGCAGGTGGCGCTGTCGTCCTGCCTCCACTGAAAGGAAGACAGCGCCAAAACCTGTTTAAATCAACCTTCCTGGACACATTGCAGCAACATCACGTGACCACAATGAGGAAGAACGCTAGTGAGCAGTCGAAACGTTCAGGTATAGAAACAAAATACACCTTGTTCTGGAAAAATAATCTATTAAAATTAAATAAATCTGATCGGTGTTTGAGCAAAATGTGTCTTGCACCAGTACAGATGTATTGTATAAGCAGCTCTTGAGGTCGAAATAAGTCTGCTGTGTAAACAAACAAAATGCAAAAAATCTAAATAATCAAATTTACAAGTGGCTGGCTATGCTAACGTGGCTAATGTCGCTAACGTCGTCCTATGTGGCAATCATCAAAATGACTGTTAAAAAAGAAACTATCTGAAAAAACTTGGAACTTAAAAAAAAACACTGTATTTTTTTTTACTATCTTCATCTTATATAAAGTGTTTTACTGTCTGATAAGCTGGTTAGCATGCACGGTTAGCATGCTAGTTGTTGTTAGCTTTACCCTGACAGCAAAAGCCAGAACATCCAAATTATTCACTCATTACAGTGAATAATTAGGAACGAATAAGGTAAGTGAGGAAGGATTTTGGACCAGTGCAATCCGTTTAAAATGAACTAGTTCTGTTTTTCACATTTTCAGACAATAATAATCAGATACAGCGCCTCGACTGACACGATACCAAAACGTAGCGTCATGTGTATTCTCCCTGTCAGAGCGCCGTCTGGGCTAGCATACAGGACTGATTTATTCGTGTTTATGGGCCCGCTAAAGTGCCAGAGTATTGTGTTGTTGAGGTTATCGAGGTGTGCACCCACATTCACAATCGAGTTTCATATTTACTGAGTTACTCCATGCCTCTCCTCCTCCTCCTCCTCCTCCTCTTCCTCTTCTCTCTCCTTGATCCCTCTCTCCTTATGCCACCTTCTCACTCATGATCCTACCTTCTTGTCAGCTCTACCATTGTGGCGTTAGCTTTGGAATATGTCTTATTTTTAGAAAGAGTATATGTGTGGAAGTGTACACGTGTTATTTTTTGTGTATTTATTGTTTTGTGCACATTTTTGAATCAGCAAAACTACTTCTGTTGTTACGAAACAACTCTGGAAATATGTTTTTGGGACAGTTGTGCAGTTTTAATCAAACATGGGAAGATTCTATGGAGCTTGTACTAGATTTTTTCCAGTTTTTAAATACAATGTCCACAGAAAAATGTAATATTTGAAATGCTAGAACGTATAAAGACAGCAGGTTTCAAAAGTTGCGTTACTTGGTATGTTCAGTAGTACAGCATTAAACTTTTCTTGCATATATTCCGGTCATGATGCCTGCATTTTCTGTCTCCCTGTGTGCTCTCCCCCTCCCCTACCTGTCTGAATCCAGAGCTGGGCGGAGTTCCTGCTCCTCCCGTGCGCACCTGGAGCACATTAGCACAATCATCACCGCCTGCTGTCGAGTATATGAGGGCTCGGCAGAAGACACTCGGGGCCAGACCGTCCGCGTGTCAACGTGAATGCTCCAGCTTAGTTTTTGCATTTTGTTACCTGTCTGCCTGTTATTCATTGGATTTTTGCCACCTTCCAGATTGCTGCTCTCGCTCGTTCCTGCTCCTGCCTCTGCGCTCCAGCTCTAGTACAGTCCACCCTTCTGCCTTGCCTCCTGTCCCGTCTTGGTCTCCGGCTTGCTTCCCGTCTCCGGCCCTGTCTCCCACTCTCTGGATTACTCCCGCTGGGTCTTCCCTGGTCCTGTTCCTGGTCCCGTCGTGCTCCGGCCCTGGCTGTCTCCGTGCCCGCTCCGGACAACCCCTGCTTGGCTTGCCCTGGTCTCGTCCTGTTCCGGTCCTGGTTTTCTCGTTCCTGCTCTGCACTACGCCCGTCTGGTCTGCCTCCCACTCCCTGCTCCCCGTGTGTTTTAAACAAACTATTAAACTGTTTTAGCACAAACTGTAAATAAACACTGTCAACTTGCCCCGACTCTGCACTGCTTGGTCTGCACCCGCACTAGCCGTTACGACAATTCCAAACTTTACTACTGTTACTAAACAAAATACCTTGGAAAACAGACATTTGTCCACAGATCTGGCCTGTAACTTGCTTGTTTTTATCTGCATTTATGAGTTTAGTTCAATGCCAAACTGTGGAACATCCCAGAAAAAGCAATAACATCTCCCTGCCGACGCGCGCACCAAAAAAAGTTAGTGTAGCTTTCAAGGGCCAATATTACGCTGTTTTCTGATCTATGTTATAAAGTTGAGTTCTTCTCTCAAACTGTAAACGCTCTGTTCCACCTTGTGATGTCATCATGATACAGGAAGTGCTCCATTGTGTTTTTAACTCCATACAACTTCACTAGAATCATTTGGATGATTTCAGCCCTGGAATTGCCAATTTTTACTGAACTAAAGGTAAAAAAAAACAGCTGTTAACTTGAAAAATAGCACTTCATGACATCACGAGGTGCAACAGAGCATTTTGAGCTTTGGAACTAATAATAAATACCTCCTCAAACACATGTAAGTGAAACAAAACGCAACTCTAGATATGTTTTTGAGGAGGTAACAACATCATAACATGATTTAACGCTCACAAAACTACATTTCGCACAATTTTGGACCTTTTAAGTGAGTAATGTAGCTTCACACAAGTCATTAAAAATCTGCGTTCGTAGTATATGCTCGGTTGACACTAGGGTGAATGTGGCAGAGTTGAACCATGAGCTCCACTTCTCTCTGAACCTTCGCTTAAGCCCCGGGATAAGGCTCCTTTGGCCCTCTCGTATCCCGGGCCATGTGAGCTCTGCGGAGGATGAAGACTGGCCTGAGTCACCTTGGGGAGTCGACAGTGAAACATCTTGTCACAATCCTGCAACCCTTGGAAAAAAAAAAGTATGATTTTTTTTTTTTTTTTTTTTTTTCCCCTCATTTGGTCCAGAAAGTCTCTTCGTACAGAGAAGAAGCTACATCAAAGTGTTCGCAGTGGCTTTAGTGCAAATCCCACAGCTTGAACGTTATTGGCTGAATCAGCAGTGGCAGCGCTAATTGGGGGAGAGACTGGGACGGCTTAGATATCTGCAGTTCTTATTTTAGTTTGAGTGTAAATAGTGAAATACCGAGATTATATGAATAGTTATAGTGCATTTTTGTATATATATATATATGTAGTTTAGTGTGTTATTGTTTTGTATTTACTGTAATATTCATAGACACAGCTAACATGCTACGACTTTTGCATGGTCTACCACTTCTTATATGTTATTCCTTTTCCTGGATTGTTCCATTAAACGTATTTATCTTCACAGAGATGCCACCAGGTCAAGTTACAGGCTTGATCTGTGGAGAGGCGACTCCGCTCACAGTAAGAATGCATCTTTTTCGAGGGATTTCCGAGCAATAAAAGTGTCTGTAATTGGAAAAAAATGCCAGATCAGTTTAATGTCGTATTGTGTGACAGGCAAAGGCAAAGCAATAGCCCTCTTCCAGAAAAGTTACATAGTGTTCCTTTAGCGCAGGGGTGTCCAAACGCAGCCCTCAGACCAGTTTTCATTGGCCCTCAGGCTTCCTGCTGAACCGGCCCAGTTGATCATAAGCAGTACTTTTAACAGTAAATTAAACTATTTCTACCACTATAACCTCAAACATCACATTGCATCATGATACAGACCTAAAATGTATGTGTTTCAAGCCTTATTAATACACAGCGGTTCTGTCAAAGCTGTGTTCAAAGCACCGCACTGTATTGATCACCGTCTGTGGCCCTCCGCTTCCAATATGTTCTGAGATTTGGTCCTCGGTAAAAAAGTTTGGGCACCTCTGCTTTAGAGAAACTACTGCTAATTTGGTTGAAAGTTGCATTAATGCGGCATCAGAAACAGTATCAAACCTTTTCCTCAGTATCAAACTACAAGTCAGAATTTGTAGTATTGTGTCAACATTATATATTGTATAAAGAAAGGGACTAAGTGAGCGTGATGTCGCCCATAGCGTTCAGCTCCAGTCAAATGAAGCTCATCGAGGCTAACGGTTATAGCTGCGAATTCTTCCTACTGCAAGTATCACAGCAACCAAAGAGCCAATCCGGAGCAAGACTTTTGAAGGTAACGTCTCGTCCCACCTGCAGCGATGGTATAGCGGGGAGTGAGCGCTTAGCAACGCTGTCAATCAAACCTGTTGCTAACGCTAGTGGGGATGAACTCAAGGAAAGACGCCGCCTGATTTGTCTGTTATTAAAGTTCATATGTTGATTTACGGACACAATAGCGCTCACTTCGTATTTGGAACATGGCGGCTAGCGGGTTAGCTAAGTCCATTTATACATACAGTCCATGGTAAACACTGAGAAATAGTGCTAAACTTATTAACGTAAAACAGTGAGAGGCGAGTTTTGGAGCGTTCCTACATGCAAAACCGATATGAGATATGCTAGCACCATACCTGCTAGCACCATATGTGGCCTCATTAAAACACACTCCTTTACCATAGCCTGACGTGACTGCAGCCCTGCCATATCTGCCACTCTACTGTATATATATATGCTAATGAGGAAGGGCTACGCTTCAGTGTGCGCAAGAGTCAAATCCGTAAAGTCAAGTTCACAGGTGAGAGAAACCCGGACAGGAAATACAACAGGAATTAGGCGTCTTTTACGAGGGATATATGACGGGTCAATGCTTTTAATATCACGTCAAAGGGCGCACTGTCCAAACATATCAGTCAAATTAGCATAATGTAGTTTTAATGGACATACATGGAACACTGGTACAGGCTTAACCTTCCTGATAGATGTAATATTAGCATAACAGGCTGTAAAATGTGGTGTCAAAGGTTGGTATGTGGAACCGTTGCCATAGGAAAAAAAAAAAACAATCTTACGTAAACATTTTGATAAATTGGTAGACTGTGTATTTTATAAAGTTACATAGTTTACTTTTAAAGGGGTGGGGTGAAATAAAACATATTTTTCTGTTCTCCGTTTGTACAATATTTAGGATAAGAGAACCTTTATTTGTCCTACATAGGGGAATAGTTGGTAGTTCTGAATGTTGACGTTTCAAACCCCGCTCTCGACATAAATATCATTGGTTGTGTTCTGCCCCCAGTGGAAAAAGATATTTGTTTTGAGTTAATGTGTTTTGTCTATTCAGAGCTACCGTAGCTGCCGTATTGTTGCAGACTTTCAACAGTTCAGTCATTTTTCACTGTGTTTAAGCTGTAAACTGTCTTTTGGCCTCATACAAACATCTGTCTGTGAGTATTGTATCGTTGTAACATGTTCGCTCGCTCTATGAACTCATCTGAGGAACTTTAAGTTGATTTACAGTGTATATTCACTCAAAAATATAAGACGCTAATAGTGATAGCATGTGTATGGGCTTTTCACCTCATATTAGCGTGATGCTAATCAACAGTTTTACACATGTTTTCATTTGCTACCTTTAAGCTAATGTTGTGCATGTATTATATTATAGTAAGTTTCTATATATCGTTTTGTGTAGCTCTGCATAATATTTTTTTATAGTGTGTGTGTCTGTGTGTGTGCGTGTGTGTGTGGGTGTGTGTGTGTGTGTGTGTGTGTTACAGTTTTACAATCTACTCTTCATTAAATGTCCAAAACAAGAGGCTTCCTGGGTGTTTATTGGTGAAACTGTTCACTATCTGTAAAGCTGGTTCCCAAACACTGGTGGAGGCAGAATAGGTTGAACAGTCAGATCTACTGACCCACAGGTTGGCGGTGCGATTCCAGCTCCCGCAGATAAATGCTGTTGCTGTGTCCTTGTCCCTTGCCCTTACCTCACCTGGCTTTTGTTCAGGCTGTGCTCTTTGGCCTAATCCCCCAGTCATCCAGGTCTGATCCATATTAAAAGAAAAATTTAATCTATCAACTGGACAAAACGTCATAGGAGTGAAGACGAGTCGCTGCTCATCCAAGCCGCTCTATCCCTTATCTATAACTTCATCCTCAGACGCAAAGCAAAGGCAACAAAGAAGACAACAGGTCTAGCCAGGATGATAATAGGTGTGAAATCACTCATTAGGGGCTTGAATGACTATGCTAAGTAGGACTCAGGCACAGTGCACAGTTATGGTAGCCTACAAAAACTGTGAACAATAGGTGTTTTAGTTTCAATCTGACCAGAACTGAAGAAGCGTCTTGGATGAGCAGCGAAACGCCTTCACTCCTACAACGATTTTGTCCAGTTGACGGATTTTATTTTCCATTTGCGATTCTTCTGCCAGGCTAAATCTGGCAGACTCTTTACTATGTGACAACACAACACAAACGGTAGCTTTAAACCTGTTAAAATCTATTAAAGAGTTGAGATAAAAATGCATAAAAATAATAAAATACAACACATTTAACGATTTACATTTTAAAATATTCCAACTGCCACTGATCCTCTTTTAGTCACTTCTATAAACTCAATGTGAAAAGCTACGTAAGGCGTTCCAGGCTCTTGCTGCTATGACAACGCACCAGTTTTATCCCAAAAAAGTGTTTGTCGTACAGTTCACACATTGCAGTTTCATTTCTCGAAGGCAAACGCTGACACACATTTTTATCTTATATAAGCCAATCTTCTCCCAAAAATAAGTCTAAATCCTCACTTTTTTTGCACGTCGTAGCTTGCTGTTGTCTGGCAAGCGTTGTTATTTTTCCGTTTCATTGTTTCATTCCCGCTTTTCCACGTGAAAAATACGGCACCTGTAGCTGTAGAAGTCAAGATTAATGCGACTCGCGTGTTCAGAGTGCGGTAAACTTTCGACCTGCGGCGTGAATGCAGCTAACGACCGCTAACAGGATGACATTTTCGAAGTTTCTCTCAAGTGCTAACCTTCTACAGCTTTTCAAACTCCGAGCGGACAATATCTCACTTGAACTCGTCCACTGGTAATGTCAGATTTATATGCATTTCAAACTTCCAGAGCGTGCGCCTGTTCATAGTCGCTCCTGCCACGTGGTGAAGTCTAAAATGGAGGCACATTTGTGGAGTAGCCTCGCATTGAAATTACTGCTGTTCCTTCTCATTAAACAACGTTCCCATTCAAGTACGGCAAAGTTTTACATCCCAGGACTGCACAAAGTTCACTTTTTTTACAAACTTCATTCTCCTTCTTGTGACATTTGAGTAATACAATAATAAAACGCAAATGACAGAAATGTGTTTATAATTCCAATGGTCCAGTGGTTTTAATGTGTCTTATTACGACCGATGCATTTCCACATTAGCAATTATTAGCAAGTATTACACAAAGATACAAACGATGCTCCTCCGATGCTGATCCTTGAAGCGGCAAAAATAAGACATATCCAAACTCCGAACTCACGCCAAGTTCTTCTCTCACTTTTGTATTAAAAATTGTACTGAAGTAAGGGTACCGTCACTTCGATATATTACTCAAGTAGAAGTACAAAGTAGTGGTCGAAAGAAATGTATTGGAGAAAAGTAAAACTAAAGTGAGGACGATTTGTAATGTGTTAAGTTTATATGATTGAAATGATAATGTATTAACCGAAATAATGCACAAAACATGGAATTTTAAAAAGAATGACTACAAAAATGACCAAAATTAACAAACAGTGAAGAACAGTGACATTCAAATTGTCTTCTCTGAGCACTCAAAAATGCTCAGTTTGCATTTGGCCAGTTTAGTTGTGTCATAGATAAAACTTCAGACTTAAAACTGGACTCATTTTATGGTCCAGTTGTGTTCACCACGAGCGTATGTTGGTATTTGGGGCCGTTGTCAAAGCCTGATCTGATCACACAAACTAAGGCCTGGTTGGTACTTGAAGGGGAGACCTCTAGGAAAACCACGTGCCACAGGGGGGCGCCAGTGGCAAATACAGTTACCCACATTGCCCAGTATGATTGCGGTGTGTGCGTGAATGTGGGTGGGGTTTGGAGGGGCTGATGGCTGCAGTCTGCCCCAGGACAGCTGTGACTGCAATTAGTTTTTATTTTTCCTTGAGTGATGCAGAAAAGAGAGAGCACCTGTGTGTGTGAATGATCATTTATGTTAACGTTTTATGCAAACTCAATAGAACGTTTCTATAAATTGAACCATACGCAAGACGAATTGAACACAAAAAAATATTTAAAGTACAAGCCTAAACAAAAGAACCTTTAGTAACCCCTAAATCCCACCTCCACAAACGTCTCCTCAGGCTCCTGCATCGCGCCGACAGAACTTATAACTTATTCCTCCAATTGCATTTATCCCAAACAAGTAAAGCATCGCCCATTGCCCTTCCAGCCGATTGTCATTGGAACAGAGAAGCACATGAATATGAAAACAAGGACACGCTCTAGCAGAGAAATAAATGGAAAAAGCATAATTCTAAGTTTAACAGGTTGTAAAGGCTCCCGGTGACTTTCAATGTCCTTTTGGAAAATTGAGTTTTGGGACCAAACTGTGTGAGAACTGTGTGAGAGTTTTGGGCCAAGAAGAAGAAGCCACTGTTTTCTGAGATTATAACAGTTTGTGCAATAATAACAACAGCCTGATAGAGACAAGTCTGTGAAAACAAATCAGAAAAATATGTTATTTCCATATTACCCATGACCTTGTGTGGTGTGTTTTAAATTCAAATCACATCTCCATGGGTTTAACATTATGCTTAAAGAACAACACTATTGCTTTGTTTTACTTTTTACCAAATGTATGAGGGGGGAATGCATTAAATCCAACCTGTTTCGTTAAAAGTTTGAATCCCTCGGCAATAAATAAATAAATAAATAAACAAATAAGGTAAGAAATATAAATAAATAAATAAATACATGTTAAGAAATAATACAAAAATACATGGTAGGAAATAATAAATATATAAATAAATAAATAAATAAATAAGGTAAGAAATATAAATCAATAAATAAAGTAAGAAATATAAATCAATAAATAAATACGGTAAGAAATATAAATCAATAAATAAATAAGGTAAGAAATATAAATCAATAAATAAATAAGGTAAGAAATATAAATCAATCAATAAATAAATAAATACATGGTAAGAAATAATACAAAAATATATGGTAAGAAAAAATAAATAAATAAATAAGGTAAGAAATATAAATCAATAAATAAATAAGGTAAGAAATATAAATCAATCAATAAATAAATACATGTTAAGAAATAATACAAAAATACATGGAAAGAAATAATACAAAAATACATGGTAAGAAATAATAAATAAATAAATAAACTTGCTGCTGCCCCTGTCTTAATACTCAAAGTGCTGCATTTTCATTCACTCCTCATGGTGATATAAGCTTCTCCTTCAGCCACAGCTGCCGTGGGGTAGACTGATGATAGTGAGGCTGCCAATCTGCACCATGTTCATTCATTCAGACACTCTCACACAAAATTTGGGTTCCTATGTTTCTTGAGGCCATTACATTGTTTTACATGAATAGAGACAGCTCCTACCTTAACCTAAACTCTAATCTTAACCTATTTTAAGTCATATCTGAATTTTAAATCACACTGTAGCTCTAATAACAAAGAGTTTACGTCAGGGAGACCGGATTTTTGTTGTTTCTTTGTAGACTCTTCACACCTGACTGGGCGACAGGTGCGTCAGAGGAGGAGTACTTGGTCTTAAAAGTAAAAAACAACAACTCCTGCACACTGTCTGACGCTTGATTCACTTTTATTCTCACAACGTTTCAGTCCCTCTGACCTTCCTCAGGTATCCTCAGGTGTTGGGGACTGAAACATTGTGAGAATAAAAGTGAAGAGTGAGACAGTGTGCAGGAGTTTTCTTTACTTTTCAGATCTGATTTTTATCGCCATGAAAGATGCAGGTCCCTCGAGTTGGGCAGAGTAGCCAAAACATTAACATTACTCAACTAAGAGTAACGTTACTTCGAAATAATATTACCCAAGTAGAAGTACAACGCAGTGGTCCAAGAAATTACTCAAGAGTAAAAAAGCATCTGATTTATACTTCGAACTTAATGTAGTTTGAAGGACAACATATCTGAGGGAGCGGTGCAAACAAACATAATATTATCAACATAAAGCTTTTGTCCCTTGTAGACTTACTCACAGTGGGAAGAGTAACTACAACTTTTACTCAAGTAAGAGTACTGTCTGTGTAATCCCTCAGTCATTCAGGTCTGATCCATAGCAAAAGACGAAACTGAAATCTGTCAACTGGACAAATCGTTGCAGGATTAGCAAATGTCCAGTTGACAGATTTAAATTTTGTCTTTGCTAAGTAAGAGTACTGTTACTTCATTAAAAACATGACTAAGCTGGAGTAAAAGTATGCAGCTAAAAAAGTAAAAAAAAAAAAAAGAAAAGAAAAGTTGCCCAAGAAAATGTAACTGAGTAAATGTAACTACCCAAATTGGATAAATACACACACACAAATATACAGCATACTTACTTTCATACCTAGAAAAGCTTGATGAAGTGTCTTGCCCAAGGACACAACAGCAGAACAGCAGTATGCCAATTTCAGAACCAGCAATTACCTTATTTTCTGGAGTATAAGTCGCACCAGCCAAAAAATGCATAATAATGAAGAAAAAAACATATTTCACATATAAATCACATCTGAGTATAAGTTGCTCTGGAGTATAAGTCACACCAGCAAAAAAATACATAATAATGAAGAAAAAACGTACATATAAATCACATCTGAGTATAAGCCGCACCTGAGTATAAGTCGCACCAGCCAAAAAATACATAAGAATGAAGAAAAAAAACATTTCACATATAAATCACATGAGTATAAGTCACACCGGAGTATAAGTTGCTATGGAGTATAAGTCGCAACAGCCAAAAAATACATAATAATGAAGAAAAAACATACATTTCACATATAAATCACAGTATAAATTATCAGTATAAGTCACTCCTGAGTATAAGTCGCATCTGAGTATAAGTTGCTCTGGAGTATAAGTCGCAACAAAAAAGGCATAATAATGAAGAAAAAACATACATATAAATCACATCTGAGTATAAGTCGCACCCTCGGCCAAACTATGAAAATAAAGTGTGACTGATTGTCCGGAAAATACTGTAACCACAAACGCAGACTTACAGTGAAAACCGTTATCAGTAAAATAATGCAGATCTGCTTGTATATTGTGTGAGGACTCCAGGTCTTTGTCACCTTAAGTAATCAACCACAGTTTCCCGCAGACAGGATCATTACGACTCGTCTGGCGTCGTGCTGCGAGTCGCTTTACTCAATGCGAGCGGAACAAATGCGTCGTTATCCATCGCCTTCGGTTTTTTTTAACAATTCAAAATCTCGCTTCTTGTTTTTTGTCTTAAAAAAACGAACCCCAGCCAAATCAAACGGTCTCGGGCGCTACTTTTAGACCCATTTCCTGATAGACTCCACACTATCCCTCCTCTTTTTCTCATCCCTCTGATCTCGTCTTGATACATCCTTTGTCTAAAATACTCCCCTTGTCTCTGTTCGCCGGTCTCTTTGTCTCCCGTCGCTACAAGTTTTCTAATCAGAGAGCTCTTAAAAAGTTCACGAACCTCCCCCAATCTCTTTTCTTTTCAGTCTGGCTGTCGTTCACTGCTATCAAACGGAGGAGAGGGCCCGATAATGAAATGCACTGAGAGACTGGACTCAAAGAGCAGACGGAGTAGCCACCCCTGCGCTGTAGATAGCTCTTTCATTGCTGCTGTCACGCTGGCACTAGATCAGGAACCGTTTGGAGTCGCGCCAAAACCCGAACGCGGTGAGTTGGCGTCGCGCTGCAGAGGGCTCGCGAGTGCCCGCCTCTCTTATATCAAACACACCCTACGCGACAAGACATGAGCTGTGTTTAATATTTATCATCAGAGCGAGATCTACCACCGCGGAGACGAAGTGTGCCAAAGAGGAAATACAATGTGACTGTTATAACTCTGGAAATATGAGATATCAAGGCGAGGAAAGTCTATTTGTACAGCACTATATGTACACCAAGTCATTTAAAGTGTTTTACAGAATGAGAAAGATACTGAAGTCACAATACGACAAATCAAAACATAAATAATTATCAGAAAATTAACATTAAAACAGAAAAGTGCAGAGTAAAGCTGTTGTCATATGCACAGCTAAACAAAACTGTTTTGAGTCTGGATTTAAACATCTGTCTCACATCATCAGGAAGAATGTTACAGGTTTTAACTGCAAAAAACTCAAGAGCTGATTCCCCATGTTTAGTCCTGGTTCAGTCCTGGTTTAGTTTAGCCCCAGTTTAGCCCCGGTTTAGCCCTGGTTAAGTCCTGGTTTAGTTCTGGTTTAGCCCCGGTTTAGCCCTGGTTTAGTCCTGGTTCAGTCCTGGTTTAGTTTAGCCCTGGTTAAGTCCTGGTTTAGTTCTGGTTTAGTCCTGGTTTAGCCCTGGTTTAGCCCTGGTTCAGTCCTGGTTTAGTTTAGCCCCAGTTTAGCCCCAGTTTAGCCCCGGTTTAGCCCTGGTTTAGCCCTGGTTTAGCCCCGGTTTAGCCCTGGTTTAGTCCTGGTTTAGTCCTGGTTTAGCCCCGGTTTAGCCCTGGTTTAGTTGAAATCTGTTTTGAAACCTTTAAACACATGAAAAAGTAGATTGGCCATTGCTGTCTGGCAGAAGCAAAAACTGTATAACATATATAGTGTATTTATATATATTTATTCAATATCTCACTTGTTTGTTGAACTTTAATACACCAACTTTCAATACAAAAAAGCCTAAAACTGTCCGCACTAGAACTGAGATGGAAAAAGGGCTTTTGTTTATTTTGCTTCCCAAAACTAGAAAATATTTCAAGGACATGCAAAACTGGACACTTGCCACAAATGCACTTTAATAATCTGGTGATAAACATTTATACTCACACCTGCTCCTGTTTTTAATGTTTTAAATGGACTTATGTGGTCATTTTTTTTGTTTAGTTTGTATTTTTCTGTATTTGAACATTGCGCCCATGAAACGGAGCGTCTGAGTGCTCTGTGGGTTCTCCCTGTAAACATAAACATAAATGAAACACGTTATTTTACTAATGCGACTGTTCCAAAAAGCGATCATACGAAATGGTCATGGTCAACAACACGCTGTTTACCCCTCCTCATAAACACTAATTGTCCATTTCATCTTCTAAAAGCCTCGTGGACCTTTTAGCTCCGTCTGCGCCGAAGGCAGAGAGTAATTTGCCCGTCATTCTGCCGCGCATCTGGCTCTATATTCATTAGCCCGTATCTCTTTTAGCGCGTCTCGTTAGCTTAGCCCTTGTGTGGCACCGCGTACACCGAGGTCACCTTCTAATCGCGCGGGGGAGGTCACGGACTTCTCCAGAGCTGGCGGATGACACAGCGCACCGCCCTGGCCCGTCGTATATACTGGAGGTAATTAGGGTTACTGTACGGGCTAGCGCTGATTCGCCTCGCGGTGAGAATGATGGTTTTAAGCTTTGTGACTGTGTAAAACGAAGAGGCTAGACTATACAAACGCGCTAACAGCTTTTACGGGGCGTTTAAACCCCCCCGACAGATACAGTAATTGAGAAGTTTAAGGGCTCTTTGTGTCCGTTAATGCGTTTCTCTAGTGCGCCGCGGTCCGGTTTGACCCCCCGTCCGGCGTAACCATGGCGACGGCGCGGGGAGGTCGTGGACTTTTTCGAAAATGTGTTTTTAAAAGGGAAATTATGACGGAATTGGCTTTTAATGTTGGAGTAAAGCTGAAAATCTGCGCAATAGGCTAAACTCGATTCGCTCAGAACAAGCTCATGTGTTAAATTCAGTTTCGTGTTTCATTCGTAGCGCTGTTGAGATTGCGAGATTAACAGGTCAAATTAACAATACAAACGATTATTGTACAGCAACGACAAAGGCCGTGTCGCATAAAAAGACGCTGATTTTTAAGTTCATTACCAAAATAAATACTATACAAAGCACGTCTTACAGGTTTTTACAATAAAGGCCCCGTACTCCTTGCCTTAAATCGAGGAGTTCAAGTATCTCGGGGTCTTGTTCACGCCGTATCGGTCTGTCGTGGTAAAGAAGGAGCTGTGTTAAAATGCAAAAGCTCTCGATTTACCGGTCAATCTACGTTCCCACCCTCACTTACGGTCATGAGCTCTGGGTAACGACCGAAAGGACGAGATCACGGATACAAGCGGTCGACGTGAGTTTCTTTTGCAGGGTGACTGGGCGCTCACTTAGAGATAGGGCTCGGTCAAACTGGAGGAGCTCGGAGTAGAGTCGCTGCTCCTACACGTTGAGAGGATCAGCTGAAGTGGCTCGGGCATCTGTTTAGGGAGGTGTTCTGGGCATGTCCCACCGGGGAAGACCCAGGACACGCTGGAGGGACTATGTCTCTCGGCTGGCATGGGAACGCCTTGGGGTCCCACTGGAGGAGCTGGAGGACGTGTCTGGGGTGAGGGAAGTCTGGGAGTCCCTGCGTAGACTGCTGCCCCTGTGACCCAGCCCCAGATAACCGGAAGAAAATGGATGGATGGGCCCTGTACTCGATGTATTTGTGCAAATTTTGTAGCAGGTCTTGAGGTTAAAATAAATCTGCTGTGTATTGTCTGCATCTAATTAGCACCGTTTTATTGTCTGATAATCAGGAAGTGTGCGTTCGAATGCTAGTTTTTTTAGCTTTACTGTCGTGGCAAAAAATTAGGATGTTCAAAATGCATAAAGGTCGGTGAGGAATAGCTTTGGATCACTGCAAAAAAGTTTAAAAATGAAGTAAAAAAACAGGTTCTGCAGCTTTTATTATAATTTGTTACTAGTCGAACTGATCTAATACCTTCATAAAGTAATAATCTTTGCCCTCGTGCGTGGATAAACGATGGTCAAATCTTACAAGTTCTGACCGAAATGAAATCCTTGTGTAATTCTTGTGTAATTCTTGGTCTGCGGCTGCTCTAATTCAGTGAGTGTGTTTGTTTTAGTGAGTCCCTCGTGATCCAGAGGCTGTGGAAATGAAGCTCGGGAACAAACAAAGCTCCTGTGACGCTCATATGTTCAAGAGATTAACAGAAGAATCAGAATGTCAACGAGGAACAGGCGGAGCTCTCTCACTCCATCTTTTTTTAAATTTCTGTCTCTTTTTCTCTCTCTCCATGTTTCTCTCCCTCTCTCTCGCCAACTTTCTGCATCTTTCTGTCAATCTTTCTCTTTCTCTTCCTCTTTCTTTCTCACTCTCTGTCTCCGTCTTTCTCTACTTCTCTTTTTCTTCATCTCTTGCCGCATCTTTCTGTTTCTCCTGCTCCTTCTCTATCTTTCTCTCTCTTCATTTCTTTCTCCATCTCCCTGTCCTCTCTCTCTCTCTCTCCATCTCTCCCCTTCTCTCTTACTCTCTCCATTTCTCTCTCGATCTCCCTGTCCTCTCTCTCTGTCTCTCCTCTTCCCTCTTTCTCTCTCCATCTCTCTGTCTCCCTGTCCTCTCTCTGTCTCTCCTCTTCCCTCTTTCTCTCTCCATCTCTCTGTCTCCCTGTCCTCTCTCTGTCTCTCCTCTTCCCTCTTTCTCTCTCCATTTCTCTATCTATCTTCCTGCCCTCTCTCTCCTTCATGCTTTCTCTCTCCACCCTTCTCTATCCATCTCTTTCCTCTCTGTCTCCACCTCTCCCTTCCCTCCTTCGCTCTCCATTTCCCTATCTCCATGTACTCTCTCTTTCTGTCTCTCCCCTTCTCTTTTTCTCTTTCTATTTCTCGCACATTGTTTTCTCTCTCTCCCCTTCCCTCTTTCTCTCATCTCCCTGTCCTCTCTCCTCTTTCTCTCTCGATCCCCCATCCCTCTTTCTCTCTATTTCTCTCACCTCCCTGTCCTCTCCCTTCCCTCTCCATCACCCTGCGCTCCTCTCCCCGTCATCCCTCTCTCCATCCCTCCGTCTGTGTGTGAGTTCTTATTCCTGTGACTCAGTGTTACATGATCCATCTCTGTATCTTTCATGGCTCTGACTCATTTGACATTCTCACATTTAACCGACTGAAAACACACGACAAACACACACTGAACGCACAACATATGTCAAACAAACATGTGTGTGTTTATGTATGTGTGGGTGTGTATGAGTGTGTGTGTGTATATGTGTATGTATGTATATGTGTGTGTATATATATATGTGTGTATGTATATGTGTGTATATGTGTGTGTATGTATATATATGTGTGTGTGTATATATGTGCGTGTATGTATGTATGTGTGTATATATATGTGTGTGGGGGTATGTGTGTATATATATATATATGTGTGTGTGTGTGTGTATATATGTATGTGTGTGTATGTGTGTATATATGTGTATGTACAGTTTCTCATAAAAGCTCCAGTGTTGAACTTTAAACACAAACAGACGCCTAATGAGTCTGTGGTTTGTTGTTGTTTTTGTTTTGAGCTTTTGTCATTGAAAATAAAAGGCACAGAATCACTGAAGCTTTTTAAAGCAGCAACACGTCACTTTAAATAAAGAGGCAACAACCAGCCCAGGTTTATAAATCAAGTGTGTGGAAATTATAGATGGAGAGGGAGGAGTGAGGGGCATACAGATCACGTTAAAGTGGAGGTGTTACACTTCTATGAGGTGTTCACTGCCCCGTAGAAAAATGAAAAAAAATATATATATATATTAACTGAAAACAAAGTATTAAAATGCAAAAATTAGTTTCAGTTTTCTTCTTGATGCTCTGGTCCATCCTCTTCTTGCTCCTTGTTTTACGTCACTCCCCCTTCAGAGCACTATCACAACACAATCAGCGTGCATCCTGCTAAATAATGCTAAAACTACTGCACATTGTATCAGGTTTGTGAAGTTGTAGTATATTGTTTTGTATCACTCTGTACTGTATATTTATGAAAAATGGCCGTGTGGGAGCAAGAGTGACATGGGCTTGAGAGCTGAGATTTGGACAAGAGGCGTGTGCTCGTCATGCTAACCGTAAGAATTGTTTAAATAGGGTCTGTGAGAGATCGCTAGATTACTCAAACATGCATGGATGACATTTAAACCTCTTCAGGCCTGTTTTTGATGTTATAACATGGTGCAAAGTTGATTTAGCCAATGATCTGCTCTAAATATGTGATTATAATGTTGATCTATCACCAGTGGAGTCGTTAGCTCAAATAAATCCATATTTTCTCTGTATAATATTTTTGGTGGATAAAAGTCAATTTAGATTCAGAGAATAGACTTTAAAGCAGCTCAGTGTGAACAAGTCTCTCCATGGACCAAAGAACATCTCCCACATGAGGAGGACTAAACCAGGACTAAACCAGGACTAAAGCAGGACTAAACCAGGACTAAACCAGGACTAAACCAGGACTAAACATGGACTAAACCAGGGCTAAACCAGGACTAAACCAGGACTAAACCAGGACTGAACCGGGACTAAACCAGGACTAAACCAGGACTAAACCAGGACTAAACCAAGACTAAACCGGGACTAAACCAGGACTAAACCAAGACTAAACCGGGACTAAACCAAGACTAAACCAGGACTAAACCAGAACTAAACAAGAGCTAAACCAGGACTAAACCAGGACTAAACCAGAACTAAACCAGGACTAAAACAAGGCTAGACTGGGACTAGACCAGGACTAAACCGGGACTAAACCAGGACTAAACCAGGACCAGACCAGGATTAAACCAGGACTAAACTATGAACCAGGAACCAGGACTAAACCAAGAGTAAACCAAGACTAAACTATGACTAAACCAGGACTAAACCAAGAGTAAACCAGGACTAAACCAGGACTAAACCAGGAGTCAACCTGGACTAAAAATGACCAAACCAGAACTAAACCAGGACTAAACCTGGACTAAACCAGGACAAAACACTTCTGTAGAATTACTTTGTGTACTAATTGTACTACACAAATAAACTCTTTACTTCACCTTGCTCAGACCACATACACTCTCACTGTGAGCAGGGTCACCTCTTCACAGATCAGACCTGTAACTCGGCCTGGAGGTGTCATCTGCTTTTCTCTAAGAAGACACACAGGTTCAATCATTAACATCTCCACAGTGGCACACCCTCCATTATAAAGGTGACAGAGTAAAGTTACATATCTGAGCTTTAAGTTGGTATAATTCTGAGCTGAGTGTGTTTCTGCTGCAGTGGATCTGAGGGCTGTTGTAGAAGAGTGCTCTGCGATTCCTGCATTTCAATGATGTGGAGGTGGCGCAGGTTCAGACTAAAGTATGTGATCCAATGCTAATATCGCTAATGCTAGCCCAAAAGTTTTGGGGGGGGAGAGATTGTGCGTCGGCTCTGAAAAACACCACTTCCAGACGGATTTGAACCAGACGTAGCAGCGGTTCTTTTATTCATATCCGTCAGAACAAAATGGAAGTATCGGACATTCCAAATACAAATATCGATTGCTACGTAGAAAGGTTTTGTCTGCGTTTGTTCGACGACGTCCAGAAGTAAAATAAACACGATTCCAAACTCGATAGATGCTTTTCGATCGCCCTTAAAACCTCGTCCCGGCTTACGTTTAAAGATGTGTTAGCATTGCACTTTAAAAAACGAATCTTTTGGAAATCAAGACGCACTACGCAACTTTTCTTGAGAAGGGTCCAATACCTGCTTCCGTATCAGATCTATGGAGACGGCAGCCCGCTCACAGTACAAATACAAGCTTTTTAACTGTCAAGAGTTCTCTTTTTAGCGATTAAAACATCTGTAATTGAATAAATACAAAATGGATAAGTTGTAGAACGTTCCAGGCAGCTTAGATTCGACGTAAAACTCAGCCGTAGTTGCCAAAGTCGCTCAAACTTGCACATAATCGGTGGAATATCGTTTCTTATTTGGATGCACGTTTTTTTTACCGGTTGCGCCAACACGAGTTCCAGTGTTCAGCCTGTACGTAAATGCTTTGTCCTAATCCAAAACACACACTTGGAGTTTTGTTTTGTTGCGTTTAAACAGGTTCTTGCTCTGACGATTGCGCGAACTACCAATGCTAACATGCTCAACGTTGAACTTTAGATTTTAAATAAGTTAGTAAGTACAGTAAGTCATGGGCGGATTTAGATGATGGGGGATTAAACGTGAAATGCATTTATTTCAACGTGCATGAATCAATCAAACATAAAACTTGGTATAAGCTCCGACTGCGACATTAACCCGGTTCTTCCTAAAACCTGCAGAGCTTTTTTCACGCTCCTTATTTCAGTTTTCTGCAGCAAGTGACTGGAACCACTCACAACAGACTTTAAAACTTCGTTAGTTTTTTTCTCTGTGACTTTTCAGGATCAGTGCACACACTTTTAACACTTTCATATCTTTAATCTCCAAATGTTTCACTGTCGGACGTTCTGATTCACTGTTTCATGTTATGATTGATGCACTTCTTGGACAGGTCGTCATTGCAAATAAGAAGTTGTTCGCAATGGACTTAGGTGGTGAAATATTGAATACATTTTTTTTTAATATATATATAAAAAAATAATAATAATACTACAAATAAAATAATATAAAAATTAGTGATAATAAATAAATATAAATACATACATTTAATAATAATAATACTACAAATAAAATAATAATATAAAAAATTAGTGATAATAAATAAATAAATATAAATACATACATTTAATAATAATAATACTACAAATAAAATAAAAATATAAAACTTTTTGATAATAAATAAATATAAATACATAAATAATAATAATAATAATAATAATAATAATAATAATAATAAAATACTGCAGAAAAAAACAACATTTTAACATTTGGCTATAAGTCACTTTAGCACAGCTCCTTTAAAATGCTTCAATTGTTCCTCAAGGAAACTTACAGATGCATTTCTAGACACTGAGACGTCTTTTTATGTGATTTCTATACACTTCCTACTTCATATTTTTAGGGAGTGTGTCTTTACAAACAAGAGCATGATCTTTTGAAAACTTGTCGGCCGTATTTCAGTCACTTTAGCTCACAAATTAATAATAATCCACTTACCTTTACTATTATTATTTGGAGTGTACCACAGCATCAGGTGTTGCAGTCTTTTGTTATGTAGTTATCCTCTGCCCAGACCCCGTTTGGCTGTAGGGGGCAGTGTTGCTTCACCCCTCCCGTGCTCAGACTTGTTGCGGGCACGTCTCCTCCCCCCTCTCCTCTTCTTCGGAGGTGGGTGGTTTAATGCTGTGGTGAGGAGGCGGGAGAGAAGAGCGGAGTTTGGACAGGGGAAGACTGTTGGAGGAGACGGATAGTGATTGGACGTAATTTAAACTGCATGTGACAGGTCAGAGCACTACTTATTTCACTAAGATAATTTAAGATTTTCTAGGTTTTTTAAATTTGGGAGATAATTTTACTTCCTGGTACGACACGGACAGCAGATGTGGCAGGCGTGAGGAGGCCAATTTTCTGTTTCCTAGCAACTATAATGTTAGCGACGAGGGCCAAAACATGTCTAAATTACGTGATAGTGATAATTAAACTGATAAAAATGAGTCAGTTTAACGCCATATTTTGTTAAATCAAACACCCGTCTGTGTATTTTGGATGGACGTTTTCAGTTTTTGAGCTTACTGGTTATTTCCGTGCCCAAAAACAAAACGGGGAACACAAAATATCCTTATAATTACTACAAATAATGACTAGACCTGTCATGATAACACATTTAAAGCTTTATGTCACTGTCACCATAACAACAAAGCAGGGAAAAAAACCCAGACGGTGTGATTTAAAGCCCGTAAAAGTCACATATTCAAACGACAACAGCTCAAATCGATATAGTAATTCTCGTGGCTGATATAGGTGCAGTTTTTCTTTTGTCTCTGTGACGCGCTTGTCATGAAGCGATGAGATAGGCACTCGCAAAATGACTTGAGTGCCGACACGCTCGCCGTCCTTGTAACACATTAGATTTAGGTCAAGGAGGAAGACGATTGGCGTTTGCGGCGGGGATAGTAAACATAGTCATGAGGTAAGGAAGATACGGAGCGCCGTGGGCAAGAGGGTCAATGGAGAAAACGCGCAAAGGCTCTCGGGTGTTTTCTGCACTGACGACGGATTCAAAAGTCAAAGTTAAAATACTATCAGGACACGTGTTTTGTTTTGGGATTATTTTGATGTAAATGCTGATTCTAGAAACCCAGAAATCTAGTACAAAATTAAGATTCAAGAAAACGTATTGTGCTTTTTTTGTGTAATCCCTCAGTCGTCCAGGTCTGATTCACCGCAAAAGAAAAATTCTGCTCAGTCACGCCGTCTGAAAATCCCTCCAGACAAATATAAGGCAGTGTCCAGCAGCAATCTGACCAGAACTGAAAGAAAGAAGCGGCTTGGACGAGCGTTCAAAGGTCTTAACTCTAAAACTTTTTGTCCAGTTGGCAGAATTACATTTTTCTTTTGCTACAATATTGTGCTTGTATCTGTTCTAGTTATAACCTACGACACCTGTGGATCATTATGTTATAAATTGCACATTTTAAATCGCAATATTCATCTAAAATCAATCATTTAATAAAAAAAGCAGCTGATTTCCGTGTTAGAAAACTGTGGTGACCAATGGGAGCTGACGGCGTTTCCAATAGTTAGCTGTGGATCATGCTAGCGAGCTGTGGATTCTTTTTAATTTGTGCCAAAACGACTACGTAATGCTACCGAATCCTGCCGAAGAAAATAAAGTTGGAGAACAAAGTACATACGGAGCAGTGGGTGTGTACCAGTGGAGGTGAAAACGGAAACAGGGGTTGGTCAGAGCCATGAAGTCTTGAATATAGCGGTATAAAGATTATTTAAACATGTCTGTGTAATCCCTCAGGCGTCCAGGTCTGATCCATGAAAGCCAAAAGTAAAATCTGTCAACTGGAAAAAAAAAGTTGTAGGAGTCGTTTTGCTGCTCAACCAAGTCGCTTCTTCAGTTCTGGTCAGATTACTGCAGACACTGCCTTAAATCTGTCTGAAGTGAGGAGTTTCTGTATGTAGGCCGGGTCTATTGAGTTAAACTAAGTGTGCACTGTGCCGGAAACACACTTAAACATGCATGGATCACCCTAAATACAACTTTGAGCAGGTAAATGAGAAGGAGAAACAGCTAAAACATGGTTAAAACCTCAAAAAAGTTGATTTTGCAGAATAGGGCTGCTTTAGAATACATTAAACACCATGACTATTTTCTGGGATTTTGACTGTATTGCATTTCTTCTTGCCAAACTGGCAGCTTGACAAAGACAAAAGATACAAAATTGAAAGCTATTTGGAAAAGAAAAAGTACACCGTTTAAAATTATGAGGAAAAAATAAACCCACTTTTTTCCCTTTTTTTTTTTTTTTTTTTAGCTCAAGGGAGACTCATCCTCACATCCTCTGGACAGCGGCTCAGGGGTCAGACTCTTCTTTTAGACTCAGTCAGGGGCAGAATGGATCTCGTTTTTACTTTGTCAGAATCCAACCCACTTTTCTGGCCGTTTCCCACTGTACCAACCCCCCGTCTGCAGCTTCACTCAAAAGGACGAGACCGGAGAGTGAAGCCTTATTATAAAACACTGACATTTATCCAGGCGGACGCAGCTCAGACGATAGTGCAGGGGGAAAAAAAAAAGTGAGTTTGTGTTGCCAGACGATGCTATGTGCTCATCTGAAGAACTGGATTACACCGCTGCTTGGAACAATATTACAACTACATATACCAGAGAACACCCCGTAAAGGTTATATGTACAAATATAAACCAAATGTTTAAAATACGGCAAATTTACATCATTAAAGTTGAACTAAACACTAAACGAACTTTTTTTTTTTTGTTGCTAAACTGTGTGTTTAGTGTTTCAATAGTGCAAATTTAGTCCACACCATGTATATTTGCAGGTTTCTGGGCAAAAAACAACCAAAAATTGACCGTGTGCTGTTTCCAGTGGTCACGGCAATTTCCAGTACTACGTGACATCACACAGAACTGCCATGATTACACACAACAGGCTGCAGGGATGGATTTTAGTACAGAGTGAATGTAAATTTCACTGTAAAGGGTCTCTTAGTGTCCAAAAGGTGTTATCTAAATCAAACACATTATTATTATTAGTAGTAGTAGTATTAGTAGTAGTAGTAGAAGTATTAATCCAGTCAAAAATGTTTAAAGCAATCTAGGTTCATCAAGTAAGCACAACTGTCTTTTGTTAGCATGCTAGTTGTTGTTTGCATTCAACTTTGGCCTCTGAAAGTTGTAAAAAGCTCTTGTAAACTCATTGTGGTGAATAACTAGGATGCTCTGAATGCTTAAGGTAAATTAGGTGTCAAGATCCCAGTCTGTCTGTGTCTTCTGTGTTGTCTTCCCTCCTTTCTTCTGTGCCTGGAGCTGGGAGGAGACTCTGGCACCACGCGCTACACACCTGCAGCCGATCAGCAATCAAACCTCCACCTCTGGAGTACAAAGGTACCGAGGATCCTGCACATACTGCCGGATCATCAGTGTGTCCTCCGTGGTACCGTTCGGCTTGGGACAACTGTTTTTTTGTGGTTATGGTCAAAGTATGTTTCTTGTTTTTCGGTAGATCCCGTTTCTTGGACTCACCTTGAACCTCCACATCTGACCCAGCTTCCTACGACCGGTTCAAGCACCTCAGCCTCCGACCCAGCTTCCTATGAACTGTTCGAACACCTCAGCCTCCGACCCAGCTTCCTACGACTAGTTTGAGCACCTCAGCCTCCGACCCAGCTTCCTCCTACCTCTAAGCAGCATTCACATCCTCCTGTCTGTAACAAACGCCGTTAAACCTTACTCCGAGTCTGTATCTTTGATCCCCCCGACGTTACGACATGCGGAATAACTCTGGACCACTGCAAACCGTTTCAAATGAGTAGTTCTGTTTTGCAAGACAATAGAAATCAGGTACAGCGCCTTTAACACGTCAGAACTAATGAATCAAGATCAATATGCTGAACAATTCAAGTAATTTTCCATTCATCTACAAATCTACTTTTAGATGTGAAGAAAGTCATTTTGGAAAGTTATTATTTTTGTGTTCCACATCTCTCCACATGACCCAAACCTGATTTTCTCTATAATTCATGTTGCTCTCCAGCTGTTTGGGAGAAATGAGTTTGTGGGCCTAAGTGGATGGGATTAGAGATGGTAATGGTCATTTTGCTGCATGGCTAAGCAACCATCAGCGCTAACTGTGAAAAATCTATGAGCAACAGAGCATAGCATCAGGTGAACCCGCTCAGAGCATGAAATACATGAAATTATACATTCGAAGAAAAGGATATGTATTTTCTAACCTTTCTGATTTAAAGCAGCCAGCTCTTTAAAATGCAAAGAACATACTGACCTTCAGCCTATGTTTCACTGCGGTAATGAGTTGCCAGCAAAGATTTCTAGTAATGGGTAATTCACTGACAGCTACTTGGATATATTTTGGATCAATATTCCTAAAATTAAGTGGAATATTTTAGTTTAGGCAGCAAAAACTTGAAATTCAGGTCTTTATATACCACAAATGCACAACAAAGGTGAGAAAAGTGTCTTGCCCAATGGCGCAACGAGATTATTTGTTGGTCGGAGTCTGAAATTTCTAAAGCATGCACCATAAATAAAGCAACAGTAGTCCTGACCAAGCCTAGCTCAAGAAATGCAGAAGACAAATTTTCCGTTAACCTTCAAAACCTTTACGTTGTTACGCCCCAGCGCGTTTAGGGTCAGGGAAGTAACAAAAAAACAGGATGAAAAAATGGTAAAGTAAGAAGTAATTTAATGGACAAGGTTGTAGAAGGTAAACAAAACAATAACGTAACAAAATCTCGACAAACATAGACTTAGTCCTGACAGTCGATTATCTCAAAAGAGTCATTTCCACATGAAGTGACACGACAAAAGAGACGCATACGAAAAGGTCCTGAATCTTCTTAAATTTGGGGAAGCGGCTGAAGGTGGGCTCCGGGATTGGCCAGGCTGGGAAACCGTCCTCCAATCACAGGCAAGGATTTCATGGGAGAAACGGGACAGATTCAGGGACAGACACGAAACATAAAAGACAAATACAAACGAAGAAAAGAACTTAAGGTCTTGGGACGTAACACAAGTTTGTAGAGGAACGTTTGGACCACTGACCCGCGGCCGTAATCTTATGAAATGTGGCGAATTGTCTTGCCCAGCGACACAACAGCAGTTCATTGAAGTATATCAGTGATTGTGCAAAAGTCTGGGGGAAAGTATTTAAAAATGGTATTCAAGAGCAGTGTTCAAAGTTATTTTTTGGGAGAAGTTTTGTTTGGTGAGAAGGATATTTAAAGGGCCCAATTTTTTTCCATGTATTTGAGCAAAACTGTGTAAAACCTCAGATTTTGCAGATTTTATAAGCTGCTCTTGAAGTCAATATCAGTCTACATCTGATAATAAAGCATTTTTGTCAGCGAATCAGGAAGTGTGTGGTTAGTATGCTAGTTGTTTTCAGCGCTAACGTGACGGCGAAACTCTGTCACAGTGAACACATAAGAAAAGTGAGGAATAACTTTGGATCACGGCAGATTGTTTGAAATGAACCATCTTTTTTCTCATTTTTAGGACAGTAAAAGTAACATAGGATATGCGCAGCGTCTTTAAGGATTTTTGTCAGCGGATCAGGAAGTGCGTAGTTAGTATGATGTTGTTTTCGGCGCTAACGTCACGCCAAAACTTTGTCTTCGTCTCCAAAAGTGGTGAAAAGCACTTTCTAAACTCATCACGGTGGACAGATAAGGCAAGTGAGGAATAACATTTGGAAACATACTCCAAACTGATTGAAATGAACTATCTTTTTTTCATTTTTAGGACAGTAAAAGTAACGTAGACCACGGCCAGCGCTATGTCAACGTCGTGTGTTTCACCATTGTCTGAATTATAAACTGTATACTCGAGTGTACACATTTATAAAGTCTACAAATGCCTAAAGTGTTTAAAAAAAAGAGTATTTTTGGGTAACTATTTGGTATGACTTTTATCTTGAGGTATTGTGGATAGATACTCCACTCTTTTCATCTTATAAGCAAACATTTATGAGGCAAAACAGCACCTCAAAACATAATTTGTATACACCATATGGAAATGAATCCAATTTGACCATAATATATTCCACGCCTATCTGCCGCCACTTCTCAAATCCAATATAATGACACTCTCTTCTTACCTGGCGCTTTTTTTCCAACTTTAAATAGACGCTCCTTAAGGCAGCCCCATGCCGCGTTGAGTCGACGGTAATGAAACCGATCACTTTTCATTTAGCTCCTGTGTGTGCTGCCGCGGCAATGGTATAATTGGGTTACGCAATTAGCGCTCGCTGGAGAAACAAGCGCTTCGTAGCCCCCGGCGTGTTTAAAGTGTGGTTGTAGGCAGGGATTGAAGGAGGGGGTGGGGGTTTGATTGCCTTGGTTCAGGTACCGTGAGGGGATCAAAGTGCGTCTGTGGTTTAGCTGACAGCTCGCAGACAGTGGGGTAACTAACGGTTGAGATGGAAGGAGCGGAGGAGAGAAGCGAGATGGACGAACAAAAGTAAAGAAAAGTAAAGAAACGGGAAGAGTAGAGGTAGAGGGAGTTATAATTGGCACAGTCTGTTCTTTCGCGAAGTTTTTTTTAATTAAAGTAAGATTTGAATTTGATTGAAAGACGGAAATACTAATAGAGATTTTTTTTTTTTTTAATGCTAATGTCAAATGAGCAACATGCATCTTTTCGAGTCTGATTTGCCACTTCCTTGTCTCAGTCGACCCGTGTCTGTTCTGCTCGAAATGTTCCGCAGTAAGACATTATACTTATCTTTCTTGCATTTGTTCATTTATTTGCGTTCCTGCCGTGAGTGCCAGCCTCCTACCTCTCCGTATATTGGTCCAGTAACTCGTCCTGGTAGCTCTACTTGCTGGTCTCCCTGGAGATTGGTCAGTTTAATGCTACCAGGGGACATTTCGGGCAAAGGAACAACATATTTATGGAGACGGGCGAGCAGGAAACACCGATCCATCAGAGTCCATCAAGTTACATCGGTACGTAGGTTTTTCTCAACTCTTTTGTACGTCTATATATTGTTTTGGCAAATGGTCACATGATCGCATTTTAATATCGCGCTTTTCCACCTTCAAGACACTCAAAGCGCTTTACATCACTTTACGCAGACGCATCATTCATCGATGGAAGCCGGAATCGCACGCCCCAACTCATGGGTCAGTAGATTTGACCGCTCAACTGACGATCTTTATATCGAACTGACAACCTTCGGATCAATAAACAAACGTCGAGCTAATGTCGCACGACGCATCTCTGTAGACGTTTTACATGTCTGTATGAAAACGCAACAGGTTTTATTGCTAACGTTTTGTTTTTTTGACGTTCGATCTCGAGCAACTACACCCCACTTTGTTTTGTGTATGGGTTTAAATGTGGTTATACTGACGTTTAACCACTTCATAAGACGTTTCGTGGATATTTAACCGATAATATATGATCGATATGACCTGATAAACCGTACAAACCGACACACAAATGGGTCGTACTTGTAAAACACAATCAACGTGGCGCTCACTATGTTCACAAAACTGCCAGGAAAACCGAAAAACTGGCTTAGTCCAATTTAATTTTA
The DNA here is from genome assembly GCF_009829125.3 of Periophthalmus magnuspinnatus. NCBI lineage: Eukaryota > Metazoa > Chordata > Actinopteri > Gobiiformes > Gobiidae > Periophthalmus > Periophthalmus magnuspinnatus. Next base: position 6,009,415 of record NC_047139.1, on the reverse strand, counting down.
CGATGATTTTATGATTACATTAGCCGCGGACTAGCTCGTTTTAGATCAGCGGCGATGCCAAACTACGTCCTCTCCACCGAGCACGTCGCGTTGTTTTGTTCCGCTATATTAAAGCGAAAACGAAACTTTAAACGAAACGTACATTTGAGCTGCAGAGAGAAAACAAATTGTGAGTAACACGGTTCCTACCACGTCTGAAAATCTAACGCTAATTCTGCCTACAGTACGATTATCTCTATGACAGTTGTTTTTATTAATCACTAGACGCTGGATGTTGCGTAGCCCCCTCGTTCGTTATCTAGTAGAAAACAGATGCTTTGTAATGCCTCACTCTATACCAATTTTCCACCGTAAACAGTCCCTCCAATTTAAAAAGTGAACTTACTCACGAAAAGCGCCACTCATGCAAAAACAACTCGGGATGTTGTGTACTAATTAGGGAGATGATGAGCTCCATGAATAATGAAGCGGCCATATGTAACACGGAGTGAAGAGACGATCGGCCAGAAGAAAGAGGTTGATGAAATAGAATGCAAGGTCTTCATTAGGCCACTTGTCTTCAACCTGCTTTAGATCAGCACTGCTCCAGGACGGCGTGTGCTCCCAGCCTCACGACACGCAAGACAGTCAGGCTTTGAAGCTCGCAGTGGTGGACAAACACATTATAACACAGAAAAAAAAAGAAAAAAAAAAAAAACACATTGAGAACTACAGAGAAGAATGAGATGGCGCAATCAGAACGATCTCCCAGTTTTACGCTACAAAGCAACCAATCAGAGACCATTCACAATCAAGGGGTTGGGAAGTCTAAAGTGACTTGCAGTCGGAGAGGCATTTCATCATACTGTCATCAGCACAGAGTGGGTGTTTTAAAAAGTTTGTTCAGAAATAAGCCAATTTACAGAGAGTTGAAGCTGCAATTTGGGGTTTAATGATGGTATAGTTCAGTCTTACAGGGTTTAGCATCGTTTATTATGCAGAAATCAACTTTGTCAAGCTTTTTACCAGATTATAGTTGTTTCATCTTCTCATTTACCCTCTCAAAGTTGTATTTAGAGGCGTCCATGCGTCGCAAAAGATGAAGTTTAAATCTGTCAACTGGACAAATCGTTGTAAGAGTGAAGATGTTTCGCCGCTTCTTCAATTTTGGTCAGATTACTGCTGGACACTGCCTTAGATCTACAGTATTTGAAGAGAGGAGCTAACTACACTGAAACTGTAAACATCTATTGTCTCCAGTTTCAGATGAAACTACCCTATTTAGCCCTTAACGACCCTGCTATTGTTCTTTTTGTTTTGGGTGTGAGGATGGAGTTATAGATGGGGGAGAGATTATGTCTAAGGCCCCCATTCCCGTTTAAAGAAGGATTCTCTTTCCTAACAAAAATAGCTTCTTTAACTCTCCTCTCAAACCATTTCTTTTCTCTGGCTAAAATCTGAACTTCACTCTCTTCAAAGGAGGGGTTAGTGTCTTTGAGATGGAGATGCACAGCAGACTGGGGTCCTGAGCTGCTCTTACGCCGGTGTTAGTACATTCTCTTATGGAGCAGCTGTTTAGTTTCTCCAGTGTAACGCTCACTGCACTCTTCACTACACTGAATGGAGTAGACCACATTACTTTGCTTGTGTCTCGGGGTTTTGTCTTTTGGGTGAACCAGTTTTTGTCTTAAAGTGTTTGTGGGTTTGAAAAAACACAGGAATCTCATACTGTCTGAAAATTCTCTGAACGGTAACACCTCTCCTTCTAGGTTCAGATTCCCTGTTGTCCTGTTTTTTTTAGCTCTTAGATCTATTGAAGGCCCATTTTGGATATCCACAAGCAGAGGGCTTTCTCCACGTGTTGCTCCTCCTCCTTCTTAATCAGTGTCACGTGTTTAGACCATTATTGCGTTTTAAAATGTTCAAATTATAACATGATCTAAGAGTGTCTTAGATGATAACTATATATAGCAGACGCAAGAAGGAAAAAATATGAAAACGACAATGATAATAAAGCTCCAAACTAAAGTAAACTGGATGTTTCCTGGATAGTTTTAGAAATCCCTCAGCCTTTTAGATGCATTTCCATGGAAACAAATAGGATAAAAAAAGTCAACAACTGGGCTAAAAAGATGTTTTTGTCAATCCTTAAAAAAGCATTTGGCTAACTGCGAAGAAATTATGCTAGTTCATGTTCAAACAACAATCTAGCGAACTGAAATTTAATCCTGGAATCAACTGGACTTCTGACAATTATTTACACAAACCAGGAGATGGACCCGCAAACGGAAAAGCTGCATAGTGAATGTTTAAAGTCCCCAAAGTAGTAATAGTTTCACAAGGAAAACTGGACAAAGAACTGCTTAACAACCAACTTATGTGGATTGGGCAGCGAAAGCAACACTTAGGTCAATTTCTTTAAGTAAGTGAAATGCTTTTTGGAGAGTCTACGAAAGTGGAGTCCAGATGGTTAAGAGCTGAGGCTGATGGTAATGCCCCTAGATCAATGGAAAGAGGTGAACAAGAAGCACAAATTAGCAGCAGTTCAACAAAAAAAAAAGTTTCAAACGCTTTGGAAAGTTTCTAACAGGAAGCAATGGACTTTATTCTCAGTGGGTGCTTAATTATAAGTTGGATAATTATGTTATTGATTAAGTGTACAGGTCAAACGCACTATTTAGAGTTTTGCTGTCTGTGTTCTCTGCTTGTTGTTAGCGACGTCTCACTTTGCCTTTGCGCAGTCCTGCTTCGCGGCATGTTTTCGGGACCAATTCTGCGGTAAGTGTCCCCTCTGCTCCTGGCTGTCCTCGCGCTGCAGGAGGATGTCTGGACCGTTGCTCTGGCCTTCTATGGATGCGAGGTTGAACCTTTTTGTTTGGGCCTAGCGGTGACAGATGACAGAATGACAGAACTAGAGAACCGCATCTCCTCACCGACTCAAACCTAGAGCCAGTCTCGTGAGCAGCTCCTTGACTTAACATTCTCAACCTGAACGAATCTCCACGTCTGTCAAGTCACGAGCAGTAACCGTCCCCTCTTAGACCTTCATGGAACATCAAAAACTTCTTACATCATGTCTGCGCTGACAGAGATTCATGGAAATCCAGCAAAGTTCTGGAGGACAGCAAGATCCCGCTCAGCACCTGGTTTTCATACATAATCAACCAATATTTTATTTTGGATTCAGCTATTGTAAATTCTAAAGAGGAACTACGTGATGCTTTTAATATGCATTTCATTTCTGCATGTGATGTTTTGGATCATAATGGTAATCCGTCTGATCTTGATTATGCGGAATCTGAGCCTCGGTCACATTTTCTCTTTAAGATCTTTCACTTACATGGAGGTCTTAAATGCTCTCCGCTCCATAGACCCAAAGAAGTCCACAGGAGCTGATGACCTTGAGCCAAAACTCCCATTACTATTGAGACTATTACTATTATAGCTGCCCCATATTTAATTCAGCCTCTATTAACTATTTTAATGAATCAATTCAAATGGCAGTTATACCAGAATGATTAAAAAATGACACATTTTGCCTTTACATAAAAGTGGGACAACTAAAACTCTGCATAATTTCTGGCCAATATTTAAATGCCCTTGTCTTGCTAAAGTTTTAGAAAAGTTAGTTGCAAGTCAAGTTACAATTTATTTAAATAAATGTTCCATTTTAAAGTCTTACTAGTCAGTTTATAGAAAAGGGCATAGTACTGTCACTGCAACCATAAAAGTTTTAAATGATATTTTCACAGCTCAAACAAACAAGATTGTGTAGCTTTGTTTATTGATTTAACTAAACTTCAGTGGATCATAAAATTCTCTTGAAGCGCCTGAAGCAGATTGGATTTGACAAGACAAGACGTAGCTCCAAAATTATCTTTCAAACAGGACCCGGACAGTAGCAGTCAAGTAAATCAAATGTTTTTAACTTTAACCAAAGGTGTGCCCCAGGGCTCAATTCTGGGCCCGCTACCTTTTAAAATATATTTATTAATTCACTCAAAAATCTTACATTATCTTTGAATTCAATAAAATAATAAAATATATGCTTTTTTTTTTTGTTTTTTGTTTTTTTTCTTTTTTTAGGGGGAACGTGATATGCAAGCTAAATCTTTACATCTATATCTATATGTTATACACTAAAGAGTCACCTATAAGTATCTTGGGTTTTTTAAAACGTGTGTCGGTTTAAAATTTATAAAATTTTAATTTAGAAACAAGTCTTGTATCCCATTGAATTACAGAAAAGAAATAGTTCAAGCACCTTTCTTTCTGTACTGGATTATGTAGATATAATGTACATGCAGACTTCAGACTTCAGCCTTTACTTTGAAACCTTTAGACTCTCGCTTTCACTCAGCCCTTTGGTTTAAGATCCATCTTGTGTTATGAAACAATCACTGTACTTTTTATGAAAATATAAGCCGGCCATCGCCATCTTCCTGAAGAGAACACTGTATAAAACGTATTTATTAGAGAATACTTGATACACTGTCTGAATATCTCACTTATTGAACTTTGATACGGGAACTTTTAATACAAGATCTGTCTACGTCTAAAAACTGGCTGCACTAGAGCTGAGATGGGATTTTGCTTCTCAAAAATGGAATATATTTTAAGGACATGAAAAACTGGACACACTGGTGCCACAAATGCACTTTAATAATCTGCTGATAAACATTTATACTTACACCTGCTCCTGTTTTTAATGTTTTAAATGGACGTATGTAGTGATTTGTTTTGTTTTTTGTTTGTATTTTTCTGTATTTGAACAGGACACCGATGAAAAAGGATACTCTCATTGGGCTCTCCTTGTAGAAATAAAGATGAATAAATGAATGATCTCCTTTTCTTTTCGTTAATTTTCTATTAAAGAGGGGATTTTACACTTCTATGACCTATTCATCGTTAACAACTCAAATATTTACTTCACGTTACCTTTTACGGTTTTGAAAATGCCATATTAGCAAAAAACGTCATAGTAAAACGTTTAGTTACTTTCAGTTTCAAGTCCCTCCCCCTTCACAGTGCTTTAAAAACACAATCAGCATGCAAACCGTTAATGAAACTACTGCACATCACATCAGGTTTGTGAAGTTGTGCATTGTTTTGTATCGCGCTTTTGTATTTGTATAAAACATGGCGGTGCAGGAGCATGCGTTACAGTCTTTTTTTGGCTGAGTCTTGAACAGAATCGGACGGCTAAACATGAGGAGAGTTTATATACAGCCTGGGACAGATCGCTAGATTACTCAAACATGCATGGATGACATATAAACGATCTTCAGGCGTGTTTTTGATGAGCGAACAATGTTATAACATGGTAGAAAGCTCTAAATAGGTGGTTTTGCATAATGACTGATCTTAAAATGACCAACCAAGCTAAAAGTGAAACAATAAAATATGGCTGCACGCAAACACGCAGTAATACGCGTCAAAAAGGACCATTAAGTTAAGTTAGATGCCCTCCGATACAATTCATCTTCATTTCAGACTCATGATCCATTTTTAAAAACGAACAAGGACAATGACGATACAAAGAGTGAACTTTACGTTGTCTTGGATAATAATAGCGTATTGCACTGAATCTTATGTTTGTGAGTGACATTATTATTTCATTTACTGACTTATTCAGCTGCAAATAAAACTGTACAGTTGTCCCTCGCTATATCGCGGTTCACCTTTCGCGGTCTCGTATGAACCTGCATTGTGTTCTTTGTCCTGATTGGTTAAGGGACCGTAGACCATTGTCCATCAGTCTCCTCCGTGCCGTGTCTCCTGTCCAGTACAGAATGTGTTCAGACAAATTTACTTAAATGTTGGATCGCAGTGTGACTCTGAAGTGCTGTACGTTTGCGATTTGTTTCCTCCCCGACAAAACCCACAATGTCGATGAAACGTTCTGCACCGACAAAGACGCCTACGAAGGTTTGAACTTTGAGAGAGTTTAAACGAGAGAGAAATGTGAGAAAATGTTAACGCCTGTGTGAGAAAAGTGTATAAAGTGTGTGGTGAGGGGTTTTACAGCCAAAAACATATAGAATAAATGTAAAAAATAAAGCTGATAAAGTTGTTAGTACAGCAAAGTGTTGACTCGTGCATTGACAAACATCTTGGTCGCACTTGTCCATCGCGGCGGCGGCGTCAAGAGCGTCCGTAAACCGTCATTGTAATCCACCCGCAAACTTTGAAGACTGGCTTTTTTTATAATAATTTCAGAGGTTTATGATTTAAACAACAACTTTACATCATCGGAACAAGACCCAAACTTGAACAAAAGAGTATGAGCTTGAGCGTACAACATCGTGCATTAACTATAAACATCATCATCTCTTTATTTTTAGTCGTAATCCTTCCTTTTTTTATGCTACTGTGTCCAATTTAAAAGGCCATAGTCTTTATTTTTACAGCAACGGCGTAGTAATCAACCGAGGAGTGATTCACAACCGCATTTCAACCCATTAATCTATTTTTACTAAAGTTATCGTGGACGTATTTTTATACTCCAAATCACCTCCAACGTTTGAATATATTACACGCCATTAACAACCGTCTAGTGCAGGACAATATGTTTATGACACCGACTGTTTATTTGTCATTTTTCATTTTTATGTCCGTAATATGTTTAATGCGTCTGCGTGTCGGGAGTGAACCACAGCAGTGAGTGAAGTCTATTAAAAAGCAGCGGCAGCACCCGTCAGACAGAAGGTAACGGGCGCCTGACGGGTGAGGGACGGGGGGAGAGGCGAGCGGGACAAAGTATTTCGCTTTATAGAAGGGAGAGAGATAGGAGCGAAAAGACCCAACCTGAACGTTATCCGACTGAGGTACAAAACGCGCAGAGTAAGAAAGAAGAAAAGAGATAGAAGCCACGTTAGAACTTTGTTACCTCCGGAAAAAACATACCCGGGGTTGTGTTTGAGTAACCCTGCGTAAGGAGAGGAAGGGGGAGAAAGGAAACGTGGGAGTTAAAAGTAGAGTTTGTATATTTTCTTATTTAAAATTGCATAAACATCGCCCATTTTTGCAAACAGATGTGAGCTAGACGCGCAGTTTCAACCCCGTGTTGTTTTTAACGATGATGAATTGCAGTGTGGATGATGTGATGTTTTGGTTGGATGGTTCACTGTCCAATCAGAAAGAAGAATGATGCCAGTTCAGGTAATATAATGACCCAAAAAGATGCTCTCGGAACTGAATTCTCACTATCAATCTGCTGCGTTTAACCCAATAGCGTCGCATGCTATTATCGCCCATAGACTCGCGGTTGCGGACTTTCCGTTACCGTAACTCCGCAACCGATTGAGCTTCGTGTAAATTCAAACGGCGTCTCAAAGCAGAGGGATGAGGCTCTTTAAATATGTCACTGTCATTACGGTAAAGTGCTTATGTCGTCCCTCGAAGACGACCAATCAGAGCGCAGGTGTCACTTATTCGATTCGTCAAAGAAAAAATACAGATGGATATGTAAAAAAGTACACGCTGATACTTCCTTTAACATGATTTTTATGGCTATAAAAAGAATAAAAGTCTAGGTGAGCTGTACTGGTCTATAATGTGCTCAGTCCTTAAAGGGTTAAAGGGCGTTTAACTGGCTTTTTTTCCCCTTCTACTTCAGGAAAACACCTGTCACTCTATAAATTATACTGTAGAAGTAGTTATTAGCGTGTAAAACAACAACATGACACACAGAGAGAGACAGAATGACATAATCTATACATTTTTATATGACATCTTGTTGGAAAGCAGTTGTTTTTCTGTCATGGTTCAACATCAGTGTGAGAGAAAGCATTAATTACACTCATCCCACTTCAGTTTTGTCGTCGTGCTCGAGTTCCCGTCATAAACTGTGTAAAGAAGTGGACTAAGTGAGTGTGACGTCGCCCACAGCGCTCAGCTCCAGTCAAACGAAGCTCATCGAGGCCAATTTGGAGCTCCATATCGGGAATTCCGACCACGAGTATCATAGCAACGAAAGAGCCGATCCGGAGCAACGCCGTCAATCAAACCTGTTGCTAACGCCAGCGGGATCGACCTCGGAGAAAGAAGACGCCTGATTTGTCTTTTATTAATGTTTATATCATGAGTTACAAATAAAATAGTGGAATAAAAACGCCAGGATCATGTGGAGCGGGTTAATACGAACGTTTAAGACCAAAATGACGAGTTTACGGAGAGACGGGCGACAGTTTTCTAATGTAAAGTGAACTGGAGCCACAGTCGATGGAGCCGGAAGTGCGTCCATGCTCAGACGGCGGCTAGCAGGTTAGCTATGTCCATTTGTATAAACAGTCTATGGTTCCTATACATTAGGCATCCCCAAAGTCCGGTCCGGGGTCCAATTGCAGCCCATGTACTATTTTCCACCGGCCCGCAGCCTCTGGAATAAAAATAATTGTGTGTGGCCCGTCAGCGCCGTCGACCAATATTATATTTTACCAGAAAATGGCAGCAGATCCGAGCCGTGCTCCAAGGCCGCGCTCTCCCTGACTTTTGTCGTTAACTGGATGAAGACGGGTTTAAAGAAATTCAAACCTTTGCTAAGAAAATGCAGAGTTTGTTTGGTTTGACATATTTGTGCGACACATTCTCGGTTATGAACTTTAACAGGAAACGAGGACAAGACTGACTGACTCTCACCCGTGTGACGTTTTACGCATCAAAACCACCGTCTTTGAGCCAGACCTGGTTTATTTACCTCAGTCCAGATCTCAGTTTCACCCTTCACATTAGTGCAGACGAGTTATTTGTCGCTTTCTGAGGTGAATAAACTCTAAAATCTCAGTCATTTTATGGTGATTATCAAAACCACAGTTTAAATGTTCACTTTTTTATATTTATAATCTGTGTGTCATTCATTTGGTCTTGAAAGGTGAAAGCCATTTGCAATAAAATGTGAAAAATAATTAAATAGTTCATGTACACAAAATGATATAGCATATAGCAAATTTTAAACACTTTGGGCCACATGCTCATTCAGGAAAAAATATGCAAAAATATAAACATCCACATCCCCCAAACAAGCAAAATCGAGCCTGATCAAAAGAGTTACATCAAAACCGCTTTTAATATTTGTTCAGAACCGTCCAAAACACGAGCGAAGCATTTGGTAAACACATTTCTGAATTTCTACCCAGGCCTTAGCAGACTTATGTTGGACTTATTGCCCAAAGACGCAGAGAAACATCCCAGAATATCTACTTCTTTTCATTTCCAACTCCGTCTGCCCTAGTTTCGCTCTCCCTCCCGTGACCCCCTGAACAACGCCACGCCCGCGAGGGACCGACCGACAAAATGCAATCAGAGCTGCGGACTCGACAACCCGGTTCGAGACCAAGATGATTCCCCTCGAAAGACTACGACGAAGGGGCAAGTGTGAAGTCTTCCAGCCCAGTGACAGCGAACAACTCGTGAGGACACTCGGAGAGGAAGAAAGAGGAGGGGGGGGCGGTCCCTGGAGAGACGAGCGGCGACTGTAGATTTCTCAGTGAAGACGAGCGGAGAGTGATCAGCAGTATCTGTCTAAAACGAGATATATGGACTCAAGTGAAATACAGCCTGAAATTGCGAGTTATCAATTAATAATAGAGTGGACTAAAGGAGCTGTACCTGATTTTTACTGTCGTTCATTTCCTCACTTTTCAAAATCCATTTCCAGCTTCCAAATTATTCATGATTCGATAAGTTATGAGCACTTTTCGCTAACTTTTAGAGACGGAGACGACTGATAAACTTATAAATATTCTAATTAGATGGGCCCAGCGCATAACCGTCTCATTTTGACCCTAAGAGCTGCTTTTTGTGAACGGTTCCTCAACGTGAACGGCTGGAGCTGGATCTCATTTTTTAATTTGGATGCATTTTTAATTCAGATTAACGTTAAACCGACATAAGAATCAGAACAAAAGCAGAGCAGGCGACGCAAGTGAGAGATTTCTGCACAAAAAACATATTTGGCATTATAAAACCAGTTATTTTTATTATTGTAGGGCAATATTTGATTTGGATTTTCATTTTTCCACTGGGTAAACACACTCCTGCTCTCAGTTTGAACCATTTTAAACATCTTAGCCTTGGTCATCTTTCCCTGTGATTAGTTTCTTGATAAAATGAATTCTCACGTTGGCTTCTGTTATAAAATAGTAAAAGAGCCAGTCTTTTGAGCGGCTCTTTGAAGAGAATAGATCCAAAAGATTTGTATCCCACACAGGAGCGGAGTGTCCCATCACTCGCTGCTTTTAACAATTTTGCATAACTATGTAGACAAAAGATTGTGACTAATTCGAAGTCATGAATTTAAAGTTAAATCTAGTCCAAATTTATGCTGAAACCAAAAGAAATAAAGCAAATTCTTCTAATAATGTAATTCTGAAGGTGAATCACTCCATTTACAGAGATTTACACTTTCAACCACAGTGGTGTGACATTTGTGAAAGAGTCGGCTCTTCCAAACGGTTCCTTAAAGTGAACGGCTGGAACCGGATCTCAGTTTTGAAAAGAGCCAAATCTTTTCATTTCTAATTTGAGTGGATTTTTATACTGATGAACCGACACAAGAATCAGCACAGAAGCAGAGCAGGCGACACGAGTGAGAGAAAAAACATACCTGGAATCATAGTAACAGCTATTTTAAAAACTATTATTATTGTAGTGAAACGGTTTATTCAGATTTTGAATAATTTGAAAGGGCAAACTCACTTTCACTCTCAGTTTGAACCATTTTAAACACTTTTTAGTCTTTAGTTGTTTCTCTATATGTTTAGTTTGTTGATAAAATTAATTCTCACATTGGTTTCTGTGATGCAAATAAATAGTAAAAGAGCCGGGTTTTGAACGGCTCTTTGACGTGAACTGATCCAAAAGATTCAGATCGAAAGTCAATTGTATTTATTTTATTTATGTATTTATTTAATTTTAATGTATTTATTTATTTAATTTTAATGCATTTAATACATTTTAATGTATTTATGTATTTGTTTAATTTTAATGTATTTATTTAATCATTTATTTATGATTTAATATATTTATTTTTATTATAAATGTATTTATTTTTATTATTAATGTATTTATTTTTTATTTATGTATTATTTATTTATTTATTCATTGAATTGAATTGAATTTATTTAAAATTTGTTAGGCCAAATCTTCCATGTTACAGCCACTTCTCAGACATGCACCACCCAAACTTATTCTCAAAAGCAAAGAACAAAACTCTGGCCGGTCAGAATGAAAATAGTGTTTCAAATGTTCTTCCTGACCGTCCAAACCTTTGGGGTAGAAAGTCTTTCTTCTGTTTGAACACATCCTTTGAAGTGCTGACCTTTGCTGCTTTTTTTCTTCGTTGTGAAATAAGTTACAAAAACGAACCCGTAAAGATTAGTTTGCCTTTATAATATTTCCCCTATTCCCAGTATTTCGCATCCACATCGACTTTAAGATTCTATTTCATTCCCTTTTTAAGAGCTCCACTTCTATCCTTGATTAAAAATTCTCCGAGAGTACTCCTGGGTTTTGAGTACTTTTCCCCAAGACGTAATATTTCGTTTCTGAAACCCAAAAAGCCAAAAGTGAAGTTGCACAGTTTGTCCCTTAGCGCGGTGCTCCAAGGCTAAAACGCCAATTACTTGATGAAAAAGGGAGACAGGAAGTGCCCCGGGGGGTGGATGGGGCGCGTGGCGAGAGGGGAGAGGGGGGCGGGGCTTAAGACAAACTGCTCCGTAAGGTGAAATACTGTAAGAAGGAAGAAGCTGCCAGCGCCTCGAGGTTTGGCACTGGACGAGGCGTTTCTCAGTAACTCCCTGTATCAGCAGTACATGAAGGAGCGCCCCGGAGTACCCGCCCTCGCGTACCCCCCACCCCCCTCGCCCTGGCCCCGCTCGGGAACTTTGTACTTCGTTGCGTTCAGGAAATCTAAGTACAAAAGTTGAGGTCACATGGGGGTGCTGTGTTGGCGTGTTAAGTCGTGGAGAGATGGAGCGACGGTGAAACGGCGGCGACCTCGATGATTCAGGAGGTCGTTTTTCGCGATCGCTGCTTCAGATGGAAAGAAAAGAAAAACTCGGAAAGGTCATTGAATATAAATAAATGTTAGGATCAATATAAAGTGTGGAAAATGGTTAAAAAGTGTTAAAAAGAGAGAGAAGAGGGGTAGAGGGGGGGGTGCAGAGGGGAGAAAGGTGTGGAAGGGGGAGGTAAGGAAGGAGAGAGAAAGAGAAGAGGGGAGAGAGGAGAGGGGGGGAGAAAGAAGAGAGACGAGAGTGAAGAGGGGAGAGAGGACAGAAGAGGGAAGAGAGGGGGAGAGAGAAGAGGGGAGGAGAGGGCAGAGAGGGGGGGAGAGAAAAGAGGGGAGAGAGGACAGTAGAGGGAAGAGAGGAGAGGGCAGAGAGGAGAGGGCAGAGAGGGGGGAGAGAGGAGAGAGAAGACAGGAGAGAAGAGGGGAGGGAGAGAGGAGAGAAGAGGGGATAGAGAAGGGGGAGAGAAGAACAAAGGGGTGGAAGGGGGAGATGAGGAAGGAGAGAGAGAGAAGAGGGGAGAGAGGAGGGAAGAGAGGGGGAGAGGAAGAGGCGAGAGGAGGGAAGAGAGGGGAGGAGAGAGGAGACAGGAGAGAAGAGGGGAGGGAGAGGAGAGAGAAGAGGGGATAGAGGAGAGGGGAGGGGGGGAGAGGGGATAGAGGAGAGGAGAGGGAGGAGAGAGAAGAGAGACAAGAGAGAAGAGGGGAGAGAGGAGAGGAGGGAGAAGAGGAGAGGGAGGAGAGAGACGTGAGAGAAGAGGGGAGAGAGGACAGAAGAGAGAAGAGAGGGGGAAGAGAGAAGAGAGGGGAAGAGAGAAGAGAGGATAGAGGCGAAACTAGAGGGGGAGAAAGAAGAGGGGAGATAGAGAAAAGAAGGAATAGAGAAGAGGGGATAGAGGAAAGGGGTGAGAGGAGATGGTATAGATAAGGATACGAACACGGAGCTTTATGAGGCAATAGACACAAGTTACAAATATGAGTTCCAGCGCCGTTTTGAGCACTTCTACTTATTCAGAAGATACAACTTTACATTTTGAATTGTTTTTCAATTCATTTTTATATAATTCCGTAGTTACGCCACAGTCCCAGGTCCAGCTCATCGTTGACCTTCTGACGACCCTGTGCTGCACTTCAGCCCGGTGCATAATTCAGCAGAAGCACCACACAGGCTCCAGCACCAGTTACATTTAAACGACCTCCACCCCATTTTTCCCATTTTTCTCATGGATTTGGGCTAAATTTGTTTTACCCCACGACAGATTTATGGCGTCCTCAGCTTTTCAGGTCCAAATACGTCCACTGTGAACTATCTGCATCTGATTATACATCGTTTTATTGTAACATACTAGTCAAAACTCCACTCTGAAAGCCGTGAAAAGCACTTTTGAACTCATTGCGGTGAATAATTAGAATGTTCTGTATTCATTTTGTAAGTGAGGAACATTTCTGACCCATCTTATCTACACTATTTTTGATTCTCTTCCTGTTGTTTGTGATGCTACAGTTCAGCGGTCTCCATTGACTGATCTTTTTTGGGATTCTTCCGGTCGACGACTCCTTCTTCGCCCTGTTTTCTTGACCTCGTTGAGTTTCTCACGTTGTTGGCGAGTTGGTCCATCCACCGTGATGCTCTGGAAAGACCCTCACCCACAAACTCTCGATGGATAAAAGAAACTGGAGAAAATAAAGCACTGTCTTTGACGCTGGAGATGGGCCCATAAGCTGTTTTTTTTATTTCATATATTCACAGATAAAGTGGTTAAGTATGTACGCACTTTTCTGTTTGGCTGTGTGTGTGTGTGTGTGTGTGTGTATAGCAAAAAAAAAAGTTTAAATCTGTCAACTGGACGAATCGTTGTAGGAGTAGTTGTAGGAATCGCTTCTTCAGTTCCGTTTGTGTATGTTTTAACCCTTTAAGGACTGAGCACATTATAGATTTTATTCTTTTTCGCTATAAAAATCATGTTAAAGTCGTATCAGAATTTACTGCGTTTTCCACACAACTACCTCTATTTCACAAATCCATCCTTATTTTTTCTTTCACGCATCAAATAACTGACTGGGAGAATCCTGGCTGCACCTGCGCTCTGATTGGTCGTCTTCGAGGGCGACGTAAACGCATGACCGTAATGACAGTGACATATTTAAAGAGCCTCGTGTCTCTGCTTTGAGACGCCATTTGAATTTACACGAAGCTCAATCGGTTGCGGAGTTACGGTGACGGAAAGTCCGCAACCGCGAGTCTGTCGGCGGCGATATCGTCTGACACTGTAGAGTTAAGGTGCGTACATTGTAAACCGTTAATCTCTCATATTAGTCCTAGAAAGATTGCGTAGAAATGTGTACTATGTTTCTTTATATTCTGGAAAATCTCTAAATAAATCATAAATAAAATGAACTGAACCGTATTTTCCGGAATATAAGTCGCTCTGGAGTATAAGTCGCTCTGGAGTATAAGTCGCACCAGCCAAAAAATGCAAAAATAATGAAGAAAAAAACATATTTCACATATAAATCTGAGTATAAGTCGCAGTAGTTCAGTTTTTCACATTTCATGACTGTAACTCAGCTGTGTTTGTCCACTGACCCGAAGGTTGGCGGTTCAAATCCAGCCCCCACAGATGAACGCTGTCATTGTGTCCTCGGGCAAGACACTTAACCCACCTCACCCCTAGTGTCTGTGTGCACCGGGGTATGAACGTGTGAGCGGTTCCTTGATGTAAAGCGCTTTGAGTGACTTGAAGATGGAAACGCGCTGTGTAAAAACGTAGCTATTTACCCATTTACCGAGAAGTAAATCAGGTAAAGAGCCGTCATGTTTATTTGATCAAATCCACTTTGTTTGGGGACACGACTCAGTGCATTGATTTGTGTACATTTGTATTCATTACAGATGCTCTGCCACATTAATGCGACTTGTTTTTCCGCGTTTTTTTCCTTATCAGAGTCCCTCTCCCAAACCTGCTGTCCCCTCAAACGCCTCGGAAAGCAGGATACAATTATAGATAGAGAGGTGTTAATGACATAAATAGCTGACAAACTCTCTGGAGGAACTGCCATTTTAATAGGCAATCTGTAATCACCTCGAGATGTCACCTTGATGTTCGGGGAGTTTATTGGAAGTGCAGACCCGCAGGATTTAAGGCGGAGGAGTGGAGCTTTGTGATGAAGAAATGGAGAGGGAGTTTATGAGGAAGCTGTCACGCGAAATCGGCTGGTGACATTAAGACAAACATGCATTTATATGAGATTAAATGAAAAAAAAAGAGACAAAACAAAAGTCTCCACCTGGATTTAACTAAGTAAATATGTTGGTGTTGCTGCAGTTGGTCCGGTCGAGGTTCAGCAGAATGAGGTCAGCTGACACCTGAATATACTGAATGATCAGGTTATTACATCAGTGGATTTGTTCTTCCCTGACGACACGGACAGATTCAAAGATGAGAATGACAGGATTCAACGGGATCAAAGTGTGAAAGAGAGAGACAGGGAGTGTGAGACAGAGAGAGAGAGAGAGGGAGAGGGAGAAGAAGAGGGAGAAAGGGAGGCTGAGAGGGAGAGGGGAGAGAGAAAGAGAAGCAGAGAGAGAAACAGAGAGAGGGAGAGGGGGAGGCAGAGCGAGAGAAAGCAGAGAGTGAGAGGGAGAAACAGAGGCAGAGAGAGATGCACAGAGAGAGAGGGAGGGAGGGAGAGAGAAATAGAAGCAGAGAGGGAGGCAAAACGAGAAAGAGAAGCAGAGAGAGGGGGAAGCAGAGAGAGAGAGAGACAAAGAGAGAGATGCACACAGAGAGAGAGAGGAAGAGAGAGAGGGAGAGAGAGACAGAGAGAGAGAAATAGAAGCAGTGAGGAAGCGAGGGTGGCAGAGAGAGAAAGAGAAGCAGAGAGAGGGAGAAGCAGAAAGAGAAAGACAGAGAGAGGAGGAGGCAGAGAGAGATGCACAGAAAGAGGGAGAGGGAGGGAGAGAAAAATAGAAGCAGAGAGGGAGACACAAAGAGAGAGAAATAAAATCAGAGAGGGAGAGAGAGAGGGAGGCAGAGAGAAATAGAAGCAGAGAGAGGGAGAAGCAGAAAGTGAGAGACAGAGACATCATTTTCACACATGGATCGTCCACCACAGAGTCCAGACCTTAACCCCATTGAGAATCTTTGGGATGAGCTGGAGAAGCTTTGAGCAGCGTCAGACTCGACCAGCATCAATGTGACATCTTGGTGAGAAATTAATGCAACACTGGATGGAAATAAATCTGTGACGTTGCAGAAGTGAAATCGAAACAATGTCACAGTGAATGTGACGTAATCAAAGCTAAAGGCGGAACAACTAAAAATTAGAGTGTGTGAGCTTTTATTTTTTTTGGGTGGTGTATGAACTGATAAATTAAAGCATATTATAATGAAACACCAGGTCAGATCATAAGTAGTGTAAATATTGCATACATATCGTCGGATAGATGTGAGAGCAATGTAATGTTGGCTGGAAAAAAAAAAAAACAGGATGCCAAAATAAGTGTATTCATGGATTTCAGAATGATGAAACGTTAGCACCGTTGCCATAGCAAAAGAATAATAAAATCTGTCAACTGGACAAATACGTCGTAGGAGTGAAGACGTTTTGTCCAGGTTTCTTTTGCTATCGATCAGACCTGGACAACTGAGGGATTACGCAGATACCGTTGCCACAGTAATTAACGAATAAAAACAAAATATTCTATCTTTTGAACGGTCAACAGTCTTCAAAATGGCACGACGCTGAAACCTGTGCGTCTTTTCCTCACACTGTAGGAACGAAAATGATTCACACAAGTCAATTCTTTAATATTAGAGCCACACGGTATAAAGTTATATCGGTTAAAGTAAAATGGCAAGTGGCAGTAGGATTTGCTCACTGATCTGAACGTTGGCAGTTCAAATCTCACTCTCAACGCAAACATCACTGGTTGAACGTCAGATCCAGTGACCCACAGGTTGGCGGCGCGATTCCGGCTCCCATTAGTGATGTAACGTTTGCGAACGAATCGGCTCTTTTGAACGGTTGAAACTGGATCTCGATTTTCAACAGAACCCATTTTTTTCTTACAATTTGGATGCATTTTTATATTGATCAATGTTGATTTATTTTAACGCTAAACCAACACGAGAATCAGCACAGAAGCGAGTGAGATTTGTGCACAAAAAAAACCCATTTAGCATCATAACAACAGGCAGTTCTTAAATTATTATTACTGTAGTGCAGCGTTTTACTTAGATTCTGCATAATTCCAAAGGGTAAACACACTCCCACTCTCGTTTTGAACCATTTTACACACATCTGAGCCTTGGCCATGTCTCTCTGTGATTAGTTTGTAGATAAAATGAGTTCTCACGCTGGCTTCTGTCACATAAATAAAAAATTTAAGAACCAGTCTTTTGAACTTCTCTTTGAAAGGATCCAAAATACTCTGATCTCATAAAAGACGAAAACCCCATCGCTGGCTGCCACAGATAAACGCTGTCGCTGTGTTGTGTCCTTAGGCAAGACACTGAACGGCCTCGGTGTGTGAATGTGTGTGAATGTGTGAGCGGTTCCCCAAGCGCTGTATTAAAAACGTGACAATGTGACCAAGGTTATAAGCAAATAATTGTAGTTTAGGGTCGATTTGATCCGCTGGGAATGAACTTAAGTCGATGCAATTTCTATAAAATGCATAGAAACTTGTAAGAAACAAAAAGGAAGGCGGAAAGAACGAAAAAAGCGCAAAAAATACAAAAAAAAAAACATCTTGGAAAGGGTAGTTCGTGTGCAAATACTTTACTCAGAGCTTAACGATTTGATCCAACGTTTCTATTTGGTTAAAAAAACGTCGAATAACTAAGCCTTTGCGCGGTTTTATCTCGAGTTTATCCAAAGAACCGACTCCACGCTGCATTTCAAATTGGCAAAAGATCTCACCTTGTACAGCACGTCTCCCAGTCGGTCCTGGGAAATTGAATGTACGTGCAGCGGCAGACAAGGTTTTTGCGCAAGGATGGTCTGTTCTTTGGGGCTCAGGGGTAAATGGCATTAAAAATATTTACCTGAGCGAGTGCTGAGCTAAACGTGACCGCGGCGGCACGTCCAGAGTTCACTCTCGAGAGGAACATGAGCTGAATCTGCAATGAGACGCTCTGATCTGTGTCTTCTGTCGTGAAGGACGGTCGGTCTGGATCTGCTGGAGATAATAGTAAGAACAGCACTGATGCGTAGAAAACAGTAGAAGTAAAACGTATTTTGCTTTAGTATTCTGTAATTATAATTTTATCTTGACTAGACTGTATAAAGAAGTGGACTAAGTGAGCGCGACGTCACCCACAGCGTTCGATTCCAGTCAAATGAAGCTCATCGAGGCGAATTTGGAGCTCCGTATTGGGAATTCCGACTGCGAGTATCATAGCAACCAAAGAGCCAATCCGGAAGCGAGGTCGTTTAGCAATACTGTCAATCAAACCCGTTAACGCCAGCGGGATTGACCTCGGGGAAAGAAGGGGCCTGGTTTGAAGTTATGGGACGGATTTGGAGGCGAGTCCCATATTTGGGTTTTATGAGACTCATGTCCGAAATTCCAAAGAGCCAATCTGGAATGAAGTTGTTGAAAGTAACGCCTCTTCTGATGAGGATGATGAAGAAACCGCAGCTCCTTCAGAACTCTGCAGCCCGGGGTCATAACACGGACCCCCACTATCCACCGCATCACCCCGTCCTACAACAACTCCACTGGCTCCCCATAAAACAGAGAATTAACTTCAAAATACTAATTACCACCTTCACAGCAACACACAACCTCGCCCCTTCATACATCTTAGACTCTCTTCCACTTTTCAAATCCAGACTCAAAACTCACCTGTTCAGACTGTCCTACATCTCGTAACCAATTTATCACTTTTATCAATCAGTTTTTTGTCTTGTTTTATTGTATTTGTATGTTTTTATCTAATTTTTACCTTGTTCAGTGTCTCCTTGAGTGTTTTTTGAAAGGCGCTTATAAATAAAATGCATTATTATTATTAAGAACTGAGAACATTATAGACCGTTACACTTCGCCTAGGCATTTTTTTTTTCATTTTTTAGCCATAAAAATCACATTAATGGAAGTATCAGCATGTACTTTTGCATTTTTCCACACAATAACATCCATTTTACATATCCATCTTTATTTTTCCTTTGAAGCATCGTAGCACCTGCGCTCTGATTGGTCGTCTTCGAGGGACGACGTAAGCACATTACCGTAATGACAGTAACATATTTAAAGAGCCTCATCCCTCTGCTTTGAGACGCCGTTTGAATTTACACGAAGCACAATCAGTTGCGGAGTTACGGTAACGGAAGATGTCTACACTGGAACCTGCTACTTGGGTTACATGATACAGGTTTTCATTTTTCAGTTAAGAAGAGTTCGTGTAATACCTTTTCAGTGACTACAGGCATCTTTTTAGTGACGTATTCTACCTTCCTGCAAACAGCTAACGGTATATCCATTTATGACCTTATACAAACAGTATGTAAATAGGTCCTGAGTTCTATAGATAGTACGTTTCTTGGGATATAAGTACTGGACGGCTCCTTTTTTAATGAAATACACAAACGCATGTACCTGCTGTCTGTAATTTTCATTAACCGCATAAGATAAAACTTCATTTGACTCCTAATTTTGACTCTCCAGGTCAAAATATGTCCGTTTTCGCGCTGTCTGCATCCAATTATAAAGCGTTTCATTGTCTCATCATTATCAGGAAGTGCGCGTTAGCTAGTCGTTAGCTTCACCGTGACGACAAAACTCGTTCTTGCCTCTGAAAGCTGCGATTTGTGACGTGTTTTGGCTAACGCTCACTCCCTCGTTGAAAAGAGCAATTGTTCGGAAAAGTAGCAGCCTTTTTGAAGCAGCCGTTGTATTTATTTCTATACAAACCATACAGTAAATAATATATAACCCGACATATTGGACTTCTGTCTTTGGATAAGACTATTCAATTCCGAAATTTAAGACGAATGCAGACAGCGGCACAGTCCTTCAACCAAGAGACTCATTTAAAGGAGCCATAAGCGCAAGATAACCACATCAATTAGTTTTACAAACGCCGAGAGTAGACAAGTGCACATAAATATTACAGTCGGTTATGAATTTGGAAGAATGCAGCTGTCGTAGATGGCGTCCGGTCGGCCCGTGTCAATCTGTAAGACTCTTTTTATGGGATTTTGATTTGCCCTGTCGCCGGTGAAGGCCAGTGAAAATGACAAATGACACTATTTTCAGTCCAATGGAGTGATTCAGAAAGAGACACGCAATTATCACACCTCTCCAAGCCTGAAACCTCTGCGTCTGAGCGGTCTATGTGCGCAGAATGCAAGACAGTCTGGACGTACGCAGGTTTAAAGGTGCACTGTGGAGCTTTTTTAAAACAACAGCTCGCGTACATTGAGGTGTTAAGCTGCGGTTTTGCTTGGGGATGTTCCACAGTACGACGTTAAACTTGTTTTTCATGCGTTTATGCAACTACAGATCTTTTTTTTTTGCACCAGAATACATTTTTAACATGCTTTTTTAGTGTGAGGGGTGTCCTCGCCACAGATCTAACCTGCAGTGATGGAATGTAATGAAGTAAAAGTAGTAAAATACTGTACTTAAGTGACATTTTTAGGTATCTGTACTTTACTTAAGTGCTTTTAAAATGAATGCTTTTTTTACTTTTACTTCACTACATTTGAGAGCAGTATCTGTACTTTCTACTTCACTACATTTTGACCGAGACTGAAAAGTAAAAGTATTTTTTATTATTGTCTGAGACCTGCTGAAAAGGCTGAGGGTTTATTTTAGCAAGGTCATAGTTCGAGCGAACAGAAATACAAATAAAAACAGCTAGGAAAAATAAGCTTTTACATCTCAAACTCTGCGTGAAATACTTTTACTTTTTACTCTTGAAGTACATTTTAAAACAGGTAATTAGGTAGATTTTTTCAAGTGATACTTTTACTTTAACACTTTTACTTAAGTATTTTTTATCACTCCTGTATCTGTACTTTTATTTAATCTTTCCATCCTCACACTTATCTATCCTCAGACCCAAAGCAAACAGGAACAAAGAGAGCAATAGGTGGCCATTATAGGTCGTTAAGGCTGAAACTGGAGACAATACCTGTTTACAGTTTCAGAGTAGTTATCCTCTTGGTTCAGACAGATATAAGTCAGTATTCAGCAGTAATCTGAGCAGAACTGAAGAAGATTTAAGATTTTTTCAAGATTTAGAAGATTTAAACTTCGTCTTTTGCTACTTTTATTTAGGTAACACAACTGAGTACTTCTTCTACCACGGCTAACCTGTAACTTGAAGCGTTAGATGTCGTACTGTGAAGACCCTGCTTGTCTTTTTATGGTTGGACCCTCCATGGTTCCCCTTTAAATGTAAGAGAAATGTTAGATATTCCAAGAACTACTGCGGAAAATTCCAGGTTATTCCAGGTTTCTCTAACACCAAACAGCGTACGAGCTGACCCGAACTCCCGCAGTGGACATCGGTATTGGTCAGGAGTATTTATCTGAGAGATTAGCTCGTTTTGCTTGATGAGAATCCCACCCAGATAACGACACAGGGATAACTTGAAATGAGTTGCACTTTTTCCACGGCTAATTATTGAGCGATTTGGGTGCGAGTTCTTCATAATCTTGTTCCATAATGAGCCAATCTATGAGTCATTTAGGTCTTTAAGCCACCGCTCGGAGCAAGGAGAGGGGGCGAGATACGACGGGGAAAAGTAAATGTGAGACAGACTGAAGAATGAAATGATTTTAACTTGAAAATGTGAAAAAAATTAACTATTTCAATGTTTTGCAGACGTCCAAAGTTATTCCTCACTTTACGCACATCGAGCATCGTAATTATTAACAACAATGACTTTATAAGAGATTTTCACAATGTTCAGGGCCACGACCAACATGCTAACTGCACATTTCCTGCTTCTCAGACAATGAAATGCTTTATAATTCGATGCAGACGGTACAAAGATGTCTGGGACGAGACAGATTATGGTCAAATATATGGGAAAAACAAAAAGGTACAGTGTGTTTATTTAATCAATTTGCATTTTTTGGACTTTTAGTTGTTCTTATCGTCCAACTTGGCCTCAACTTTACGTAAATAAATATAAATATAAAGGTCCTTGTCCATCATCACAGTGGATTAGGACTGGACACTGTGGAACTGATTTACCAGAAAGTTTTATTGGAAAAAAAACAAACAAAAAAATAAAAATAAATAAAAAACGGAAACTAGGAATGTTCTTTGGTGATATAGTGAAAATGAAATAGAAATATTTTTAAAAATGTACTTCAATCAGTCGATGAAGTGTAGTTGAAATGAGTTGTTTACTTTTGGATCATTAAAGGCCGTTTCCAAACGCCAGCGTCACATTAGTCTGAATTAGAGCAGAGTCTGTCTGCTGTGATCCAGTATTGACGTCTTCTCCTTCAGTCACTTTTCCTCCTGTTGAAACATAATCGTTACTTTCTCCACATCTCTCTCCCTCCCCGTCTCCTCCATCTCTCACTCTTTCCTTCTCCCCATCTCACATCTCTCTTTACCCTTCCCCATCACTCTGTCTTTCTCTCTCCCTCTTTCTCACCATCTGTGTCTCCTTCTCCCCTTCACTCTCCCCCTCATCTCTCTCTATCTTCCTCCCGCTCTTTCTCCAAAATCTCCCTCTCCCCATCTCTTTCCCTCTTTCTCCCCATCTCTCACTCTTTCCTTCTCCCCATCTCTTTCTCTCTCTTTCTCCCCATCTCAGCATCTGCCTCTCTCTCTCTCCCCATTTCTGTCTTTCTCTCCTCCACTACTCATCTCACTCTCTCCAAAATTTCCCTTTCTCCCCATCTCTCCTTCTTTCTCTTTCCCTCTCTTCATCTCTTTCTCACTGTCCTTCTCTCTCTTCCCCCCTCTACTCATCTCCCTCTATCTTTCTCCCCATCTCCCTCTCTTTGGCTCTTTCTCTCCATCTCTTCTTGCTGTCTCTTTCCCTCTCTTCATCTCTTTCTCTCCACTCCTCTCTCTCTGGCTCTTTCCCTCTCTTTCTCTCCACTCCTCTCTCCCTCCCTCTCTTCTCTCTCCACTCTTCTCTCCCTCCCTCTCTTCTCTCCCTCCCTCTCTCCTCCCTTCCTCTCTCCCTCTCTTCTCCTCTCTTCCTCCCTCCCTTCTCTCCCTCCCTCTCTTCTCCTCTCTTCTCTCCCTCTCTCTCCTCCCTTCTCTTCTCTCCCTCCCTCCCTTCTCTCCCTCCCTCTCTTCTCTTCTCCTCTCTTCTCTCCCTCTCTCTCCTCCCTTCTCTTCTCTCCCTCCCTCTCTTCTCTCCCTCCCTCCCTCTCTCCTCTTCCTCTCTCCTCCCTCTCTCCCTTCCCTTCTCTTCTCTCCTCTCCCTCCCTCCATCTCTTCTCTCTCTTCTCTCCCTCTCTCAATAGTATGTGATTAATGACTGACTCTGTGGATCAATGATCTCTTGGTCCATTGAGTCCAAACAGAAACATCCTGAAACAACTTGTCCATTTTCCAGATAAACTCGTCCTGGTGCCACGTCCTGATCTGTGGAGGCATGTGGGCGTGTGGGCGTGTGGGCGTGTGGGCATGGCCTAAACGGGTGGAGATCACTGAAAACATAAATGAACACGTTTACCACCTTTGCACCTCGACCTTTCACCTCTTAGGTCTTTTTTCATCGTGTAACACAAAAACGCAGCCGTGCTCAGAGCCACCACAGGACACCTCAGCCTCTCCGTTTCCTCTTTGGGAGTCATATTCTGAACCTTTTACAGATTCAAACGTGTCACTTTGAGCGCTCTCATGGCCGTCGGGTTTCAGGGTTAATTGGCCCGTGTCCCTTCACCCTCAGGCCGCCCCGTCGCGTTTATGTCCAATCTGACATTTTTTCAAACTTTGGACTATTTTAATTCATTTATCAAGTTAAAGACACCAAGTTTTGTGGAAAGGCCTAAATCTTGATGTTTAGGTCAGTTTTAGTTTAGTCCACAAATTTTAGCCCACCCAGATGCTACTGAATAACAACACTAATAATAATAATAATAATAATAATAAGACTTATGATCCTAAGGACATAAATGCTCACTTGTTAAACAACTATAAAATTATCAAAGATTCATATTTTTTCATTCTTTGTACCACTAAATCCAAAGAATCTAAATTATCTCTGCTCTGATCAAAATTATTAAAAATAAAATAAATAAATAAAATAATAAAAATACATAGTTTAACCCCTTAACTGCCAGTTTGAAAACCTGAGATTTACACAGTGTAAACCTGGACTCTAAAACTGAGAAAATGTAAACCACAAAGAGGTTCAGTTTTGTGTCTTCAGCTTCAGGTTTAAAGTCTAAAATGTGAAGTTTGTGGCTTTTAGTTTTTTGTGCAGGATCAGTTTAAAGTCCATTCAGATCCTTCCTCTTGAGGATAATTGGGCCTTAAAAAACTCAGCAACATCTTAATCTTTCTGTAACAATGGAAATATAATCAAGTATTTAGGTTTGTTTGGTGTTATTTTTGAAAAAACAAGTGAAATTTGTCTTTTTTTAAATTTTTCACTGAATTCATCCGTTCCCTTATATTGGCTCCATTATATAAACAGTAATGCCAAAAAACATGAATTTCATATACTCCGCCCACAGCATTTAAACTGACAAAAAAATAAATAAAAATGTAATTACACATTAATTTTTCTAAAAAATAAAACCAATTATCAATAAAACTTTATTTTAAAATGTGTTTACAAATGCAATAAAACAAAGGCAAATAACGACCCGTGGTGTAAAATAACGAGCGGTGGTGTAAAATAACCAAAGTCAGTGTCTCCAAGTCCATCCAGTAAGTGTTTGGTCTAATTGTAACTAAACTACTTAAATAATGATTACATAAATACAAACTAAAATAAAAAGAAAGTACCGCTATTATTCAGCGCTTTTTTAAAATGAAATAAACTCTTTACATCTCCACATTCATAAATCTCTCTTCTGTAATCTAACTTCGGTTACGTAACCATGGCAAACTTTATATTGAAGAAAGACTCCATTAGTCATGTTGAAAATTGACTCTGGAAATGAAAACAAATCAACCATCCAAACTGTGCAATTATACCAACAGCCCAAATTGACTTTTTTATCCTCGTGCCAAAACATATCTCCATAATATGTGCGATGTTTCAGCTCACTAGTCTTGTTTAATGCCATCTCTTCCTGAGCTGCCTGGAGTGATAATCTGCTATTGCTATGCGTGCCTTTCAAAGCAAACCCAAAGTGTGCCAGATAATTGTCTATAATAGATTTTCTCTCTACGATCAAATAAAACCTTTACTTCTGAAGCGAGGGAACAAAACCAATAACGGCGCATTCATATTTTAAAAAGACGTAAAACTTAATACCAACGGGCCGAGTGGGAATTGCCAGAACAGTCTCGACTCGCTCCGTCTCAGAATCCTAACGCTACATGCTACACGCTACACGTTTTATTACTTTTTTTTCCTTAGAAGATTATATTTACGGCTCTTTTGCCCCCCCTGCCGTAACCTTGACAACGCTCTCCGCCCCCTCAGCGTGCCGGCGGAGTCCCACGTGGTCGACCAGGGTGTGAAAGAGCAACGAAAGTCAACGGAGGAAATATGTAGCGTGACATGGCGACGCGAAGTAGGTGGGCGACCTTCTGGCAGTATTTGTACGCTTACGTATGTTTTTGGAGCTGACCCAGCGCATCCACCCGTCTGTAAAAAAAAAAGGACCCGCCTTCTTCGCCCCGTGGCTGCTCCTTCGACTCGACTCCACCTGCGACAGCTTTAGCCGATCGCGCGTTAGCATAATTTGCCCATGTACACTGTGAATTATTACACAAACGCTCCAGGAAAAAGCTTAAATCTTTACAGTCGCCTTATATAAACTCCAAAAACAGACACATTTAGCTCACCTTATATCTGAGCCTCCTTTGTCGTTGCTCTCTGTGCTAAGTCGCACCTTCAGAGCGCGATCACAACACAATCGACGTACATCCCGCTAATGAAACTACTGTACATCGCGTCAGGTTTTGTCACGGTGTTGCGTACAGTTTTGTATATTTATGAAGAAACCAAAGTTTAAACTGTCAACTGGACTAGACCTTTAATGGCCCTACTAGCTCACATGATTGTTCTCTTTTGTTTATTTGTTTACTTTGGGTTTGCAGATGGAATTATACGTCTCAGGACCCCATTTCTGTTTAAGGAAGGACTGAATTACACATTTAATCGAGAATTGTCGTGTGGTGGCATGGGTGACCTAGACTTCTGGGCGGAGAATTACAGATTTTTGCAGCTAACCGTACGGAAAGTTCAAATTTTGCTCAAGAGAGATTGCTAAAATTACTAAAACATGCACGGGTGACATCGAAAAACCTCTTCAGGCATGTTTTTGATGAGGGAGCAATGTTATAACAAAGTGGAAAGCTTAAAAAATAACAGATTTAGTCTAATAATCTCCTTTTTTGACACCAACTTCTCAAACAGTTTACGAAGATGTGAGTCTTATTACGGCTCGGCTCATGCGACCGCAACAAAAGGAAGGTAACGGACACCACACGTTAAAGGCTTAAGAGCTCTCTCCTGGAGCGTTTGTTCGGTAATTTACAATAAACACGAGCAAATTGTGCTAAAGTTTGATCAGATAAAGTTGTGGCAGTTGAGCCAAAGGAGCAGCCAGAAGGTGAAGCAGGTGGGTCCCTTTTACAGGCAGGTGGATGCGCTGGGCCCTAGTCACCTCCAAAAACCGACTTTTTAGTATTATTAATGAAAGACACGACAACAGGGGGCCGCGACATTCACCGATGAAGCTCCCAGAGTTCAAATAAGCGTGATTGACAGGTGGATTAGCCAATCAGGAACAGGTATGGAGTATCTGCGTCAAAACAAATACGGCATAAAAGGAGTCAAATCGAATCCAGACTGAAAAACATTGTGGATTTCTGAATCGATGAGAACTAATCTGAGGTGAGACAAGTTTGAAGTTTGACGTTTGACTCAAATTCACCAACACAACTCAAGTGGGTAAATGAGAACAAAAACAGTTATATCACGCTCTTATAAAAGACGATTTTGCATAATAAAAACAGCAATAAAAAAAACATTACTTAGACTCAAATACTTGAAATAGTCTGGTGTCAAAAGTTATGCGGAAAATGTTTTGAAGTAGCAACACAAAGTCTCTAAATACGCTGTAATTTGAGTGCAGCATTAATAAAACACATTATCTCCACATGCATTTTTACAGAGAGACGCTGAGATTTGCTTCCTCTACACACTAACTCGACTAAAGACATTTTTGCTGGACGAAAGACGCGTCCCGCTGATCGATTACGCAACTAAAAAGGGGCGTGACAAAAGCCGTCTAAACTATTATGCGTCTCATTCATCTGTCTGCATGTACAAGACTACATCTGCACATGAACTCACGCAAAAAACAACAATTTATGCAGAAAAAAGTACTTGGAAATGGGCCGGTCATGTTCAAAACTTTGAAGCCTGATAGAGAAGAGAGAAATATAACAATAAACGATAATATTTCAGCTACTTCACGCCACTGACGCAGACTTCAGCTAAATCACTCACTGACTTTTCCTTGCTGCTGCTGTCCCATATAAATCCTTACAATCCAAATATAAATCAACTATTGTATTTTTCGGAGTATATCGCTCTGGAGTATAAGTCGCACCAGCCAAAAAATGCATAATAATGAAGAAAAAAACACGTGTCTGGTTTGTTAACGTAAGATATTAACAGTTAATCTGATAAATAAAGCAGAAAAAACAACACGTTTACTCTGGATCTCACTCCAAATCAATAAATCCAGTGAATTCTTCGTCATCGGCGTCGCTTCTGAACAACTTCGTCAACTCCAGAGGAAGACGAAGCGCCATTTCCTCTTCCGTGTGGCAGAATACGATTATATTTTAGGGCCGTTTTTTGTTCAGTCTTTCTCAGATGTCTTTTAAAATTACCGTAACGTTGAAATTTGAATTTTTCTATCGTACAGGAGAAGTAGTAGATACTGGAACACAAACCTACAGCGCCCTCGTGTGGTTGTGACACAATAACAAAGATGTGAAACTATATTTTAATCATTTCACAGCGTCGCATCAGCCAAACTAAGAAAAAAAAGTGCAGAAAATATGGTAATCCAAATTTTGGTCGATTAAAACTCCGTCGACGGATTAAATGAGTTAAAAACTAAAGTCCAACGGCTCTACTTTGGTGCGATACTTCGAGACGAGCCTGGTACCGACACTGGGTTTGTAGGTAATGTCCCTGACAGAGCAGAGATAGCGGTGACAGAACTTCACTTCTGCTATAGTCTCACTCATCACTCAAGGCTAAAACGCGCCGCCGGCCCTTAGCCCGATAACGCCGCTCAAATTAAAATGCAGGAGGCGGCGGCTCAATCAAACGGTCAAGGTCAGGAGTCGCGGAGAAAAAGTGCTGCTTCGTGAAGTTTGGGCTCAGAGCTGGAGAGAATGACAGGGCCGTGATGAGGTGGCCTTAAAACGCAAGAATGAACTTTTACATTTACATTTTGTGCAAGATGAGAAGCAGTTCCAGCTCTTATTTTATGCGAAGCTGACTTTTTGACTTTGCGAGGTTTGTTTCAGAAATCTTGCAGTTTTAGTTCCCGTCGGAGTGAAAAGAGCAACTGGAACCGTGAACCCTCTTTGTCCAGTGGAAATAAGTGAACTGTACAACTTCTAACTTAACTTCGCTACTCTCAAGTTATCCATTTTTTTTTTTTTTTTGTTAGCTGTCACAAACTACTTCTACAATCTCAACATCTAACTTTTTTTTAAAATAAAGTGTCGATATCAGTTATACAAGTTACATTTCGATGACATTTTTTCCGCTTTATAAAACCCACACGTCCCTCCTGTTCCCCCCCGAGATCCCCTTTTGATGGACATATCAGATAAAATAAAAAGAATAAAATAAAATAGAAAATAATAAAATAGAAATAAAATAAAATAGAATAAATAAATACATTTTTCCCCTGTGACCCGGCCCCAGATAAGTGGAAGAAAATGGATGGATATAAAAAAAAAAATTAAAAAAAATTAAATAAATAAATAAATACATAAAAAATAAATAAAAATAAAATAAATAAGTACACAGTAAGGATAGAAAAAAATACATATAGTAGTAATAATAATAATAGTAGTAGTAGTAGTAAATATGTAAAATCATGCCTAACAGAAAACGATAAGACATTGTGAAGTTTGATATATCGCTGAAGTAAATATAGACGATAAACGATATTAAAACAAATTTATGCCACTGACGCAACAATCCAAGAGCAGATTTAAACCACAAAAACTATTCTAAATCTACAATATTGCTAAAAAAAAAAACATGAGTTGCAATAAAAAACAGCAGAATAAAACGTTAGTACTTAATTTGCATCTGTAATGAGGCAGAGATATTATTAATTTAACCTTTTTATGGATTAAATCTTATAAAGCCAAAAAGTTGTGCAAAGAAACTGGCACATCAGATTGAACCAGATGTGCAAAGTACATTTTCTCATCAAGGGTCTGATACCTGCTCGTTGCCAAACCTGGGATGTTCCTCACTTTGGCATTAAAATGAATAAAAAAAACTTTATTGCTTTAAAGGGAATTTGTCCTGCCTCTCTCCATACTGACACCACCAGGGCAAGTTGCAGGTCAGATCTGTGGAGACACAAGCCCAATCACTTTAAGACATGCATGTTTTTCGAATCTTGCTAAACCACAGATGCGTTTAAAGCTACACTGCGACACTAACAACGCAATAACATCTCCGTGGTGACGAGCAGATGGCGGATCTCCATAAGAAAAGTTACTTATTGCAGCCTTAGACATCCTCAGACATTCACGAAAAACTCAATTTGCATAAAATATTCCGCGATGTCTGGAGGACTGGTACTTCAACCTGTGAGTCAGTCCATCAGGGCCCTTTTGTAAAGCACCAGTTTAAGTTCATTTACTGCACTATCCACTGCTTTGGTTCTCCACTCGTCAACGTACATTTCTTACTCTGAATAGTTTCGAGTAGAGCTGCAGAATACATCGCAAAAGTATCAATATCGCAATACCAACTGATGCAATAATCGATATCGCAACCATGTTAAATGTTAAATAAAGCTGATTTTCCTCATTAAATCCCAAACTTTGTCTTGGTGCGAAAGTAGCTCAGCTGGTAGAGGTTTCGTCCACTGATCCGTGCGTTGGCGGTTTAAATCCTGCCCTCGACATAAACGTCATCGGTTGAGCGGTCAGATGAATGCTGTTGTTGTGTCCTTGGGCAAGACACTTAACCCACATCACCCCCCAGTGTCTGTGTACATTAGTGCGCGAAGGTGTGGGTGAGTGGTTTCTTGATGTAAAACGCTTTGAGTGTCTTGAAGATGGAAAAGCGCCGTATACAAATGTGACCGTTTACCGTTTTTGTCTGTGTTACGTTTTATTTTGACAAAGTTTCACGAGTAAATTAAAGTTTGTAGGACTAAAAACAATGAAATGTGGATGATTTGATTATGCATTTATCAAAAAGAGTAAAAAAACAAAGGTGTTCCGTGGATGTCCCATTGGGAGGAGGCCCGGGGGAAGACCCAGGACACGCTGGAAGGACAAGGTCTCTCGGCTGGCCTGGGAACGCCTTGGGGTCCCACCGGAGGAGCTGGAGGACATGTCTGGGATGAGGGAAGTCTGGGAGTCCCTGCTTAAACTGCCGCCCCACAACCCAACCCCGGATAAGCGGAAGAAAATGGACTGATGGACGAAACAATCAAAAAATATACACAAATATATCGTAAAACGTTCTAATATCGTGCAGCCCGGGTTTCCAAATCAGAATCCTGGAATCTGAACTTTTCCAAATTATATTAGAACAAAAACAAGTCAAATTTCTGAACCGCGAGGCCAGAGGACATTGGCTCACTTCCTTGTTCCAGTGAATCATGTACAATTTGCATCCTTTTTTCCTGTCGTTTTCTTTCATACTCTTTCGCTCCAGATGTACACGCCTAACGACTGCCAGACTCATTATTCAACCCACTGCCTCCCTGTTTTTGATTACTATTCTCTGTCAGTCCCGGGCTAATTTACCCCAATTGCTTGACTCTTGAGCTAATTAAACCCCCAAATTTTGCTTAGCGTTACAAAGACCTCTGGCTGACTGTACCGCGCGGCCCCTCCCACCTGTTTGTACGCACGTCCTGCTCCTTTTGTTCAGCACTTTGGTCGCGTCATTTTAAAACTTCCAGGACCTGTTTTTTTTTTTTTAAGAATATAAAAATGAATTATAAAAGGGCCGTCAGGGGAATTGCTCTTTCAGATGAGCAGCTGCGTTTTGTGAGTCAAATGCCCCAAATTTCTCCCGACTTGTTCAAGGACTGCGGCGGAAAGTTTGGAGGGAGATTAGTTCTGCTTGGTTTGTTCAGATCTTAAGGTTCCGGGGAGCGGAGATGTAACTTCAGACAAAAAGATACACATTTTAATGAAGGAATGGGCCTCTGTATAATACATTTGTTTTTATCTGACACTGAAGATATAGCCATCCTAAAATAAATTCTACGCTGTCCAAAGAATTTGTGTTAAACTTTTAGCAAATACATGTTATAGTTAAAAAATAATGGAGGCACAAACTAATGTAGCTAGTCCAGCACAGAGGCTTAAACTTAACGCTAACGGGTAAAAATGACAATACACAAAGTTTAAAATGTTTAACTGCAAACATTAATTAATAATAAAGTGGTTTGCAACAAAAGACTTGAGTAAAAGTGAATCGTCTTAATTGATTGCAACTGATTTGTTTGAATTTCTACTCACCCATGTGGTCTGGCATCTTAGGTGTTACGGCCAAATGAGTCCCCAGGCAGCCAGAGCAACTTAAGAAGGTTCCGGGGCAGACGACTGCGTGCTGAGGGGGAGGGGTGTCCAAATGTTTTAGCTTCTTGTATCTACTTCAGTTTTTAACGGGTAACGCTGATAAATTAATGTACAGCTCTATTTTAATAACAGATTTGATTGAATAAAGATTAACGCTGTTTTGGTAAAGCTAACTTTCAATAACGTTGTTGGATTTGCCGGAACTTACCTGTGCTGCAGTGTGGGTGGAGCTCTATAAAAGGAGCCAAACTTTTGCTGTTTTTGTGTAAATATTTGGTGTCGGTAGTAAATGCACTTGGATCTGCACTGGACCAATCGTCTCTGCTCTGCTCCTCATCAAAACTGCTGCTAAGGTTTTGTTTTCTAGGCGATTACACACACGTCTGCAGCTTCGCTCTTGTTCCTACCTGCCAGGTATGTAGAACTTTCCATAGAATATGTATTTGTATCTCTAGATATGAAGTAAACATGTTAAAAATTGATAAATGAAACGCTGATTTATTTTAAGTTACAAAAACATTGATAAGAAAGTTGTGTATTGGTTCTTTAAGGTCCTATATTATGCAAAATTGACTCAAAAACAGACCTGGAGTAGAGTTTTGTTTCATTCACACATGTTTGAGTAATACTTTTTTTTGTCCGTTATGGTTTTCTTTACCTTTAAATCTTTGTGTTATGTCTTTTTGACCTAAACTTCCTAACACCATCTGCTGTTATGTACGGGTGTATCTCTCGTTTGTTGCGTCCAGCGGCCTCCAGTCACTTTGATTAGACTAAACGGGATTGTTCTGATGGGATAAATGCACTGTATGTATTTACATTTGTAGCTGAGGGACTACTCTATTGGACGATTTGACGATTGTGCACAATAGATTCAACAAACCAGACTTTTGATTCAAGACAACTTCTGTTTTTTAATATTTTGAAGGTTTTTATAATAGAAATTCAACATCTCCAAAGCTCAAAACGCTCTGTTCCACCTTGTGACGTCATGCAGTGGTCGTTTCCAAGTTAACAGCTCCTTTTTTACCTTTAGTTCAGTGGAGATTGACAATTCCAGGTCTGAAATCATCCAAATAATTTTAGTTTACTTCCTTCCTGATGACATCACAAGGTGGAACAGTGTTTTCTGTTTGAGAGACTAAACTAAAGACTCTTAAATATGCAGGATTTTGTGTTAAACATGTGCGAATGAAACAAAACTCCAGGTCCGTTTGTGATGAGGAAACAACATGATGTCCTTAAAGTTGGAAGTGTGTGCCTCACTCTTTGCGTCGCCAAAACCAGCAGCCAATCATTACGTATTTAGAGCTTTCAGTAGTTACAAGAAAGTGGGTAAATTTTGGAGATTTTCAGCTTTCAAACAAGACCTGGACTGTTCATATAAATGTAAATATAAACTGAGAGGAGGTACGAGTTGATTGTAGATTGTCTAGTCTATTTTTGAACCAGTCTGAATGCTTTTTACGCCACCTACTTTTCAATCCTGTCATCTGCACTTAAATGTCCAGAATCTACTGATACCGACCAACGCAAGTGTAAAGACTTGTCCTAAAACTAGTTCAACATCTTTAAACTGACCTGAGCATGTGATAGGGGCATATTGTACCTTTTTTAACCTAATACAATGCTCTGTTCTTATATACAGTGATGTAAAAACAGTGCGATTTCATGCGAAGAGAGAAAACAAACAGCAATTAAACAGTTAGAAACAATATAAATACAGTTAAATGTTAGTTAAAACGTGTATTATATTGTATTCCTCCATAAAAAGCTTGTCATTTCATTCAAGGGAAGGTAATCGTATCATCAGTGATCGACTACTACGCCTGGGATCCTTCGTTTTTGCGACTGGTAATGCCTTCAAACACCACTTTTGGGTTTTCACGCCGTTTCTCCTCTTTGCAATAAACCCTGTGTGAAAGAAACAACTGTAAATCACTCTCACGATTTATTCTTCATGTTTTCAGGGGTACAACAAGCACACGTTTTGTTTTTTTTAATAGTAAATTGATTTTTCAAACTTGTCATTTAAACCTTGAGCTGATTTCTATAGAACCCAAAACACATTAAGCCAGAATGGAAAGTGTTCTGTTGCCACATCTATACAATGGGAAACTTTCAAAATAAATAATATTGTTGGTTTTCAGACTCTTTTAGTCCAAGATGGGACCAAGAGTAAGATTTCCCCTACCGATTACACTGTACTTTACCATGAAATATCCAAAAGAATTTACAAATGAGCGATTCTGAACTGAAATCTGCATCTGAACAGTGTTAATTTTAGCCGCTCCACCTCTTTATTAAATGATTGGTTTATATAATGTACAAAACTCAGCAGTATATCAGAATCTATCGCATTTATTCTGATCAAACTCAATCTCCAATCCCACAAAAGTTGAATACATGTTCCAGCCTGAATTGCTGTACTCGAGCTTATATTAAAAGGAGAACCAACATCCATATCCCGCTGTGCCCTCGAGCGACTGCCATTATAAAACCCTAATGCGATCGTCTATATTTGACCCACCTTCTCTTTGCTGCTAATTGTTCGAGTGATTGATGGGCTTCAAAAGACGGGACCACAGTATCTGTCCGCTGCACACTGGATAAATCACCAAGTCGCTTCTAATAGGCCGATGTTAAAAACCTGCCATGTGTCCTTTAAAACCGAGAGCATACAGTTGTCTTTCATATCTCCTCGGGTTTATGTTTTTGTAGTTATAACTTGGTCTGGTGTTGTCACGATAGTAAAATTTCGATTCTAAAGAAGAGATTTGATACCATTTTTGATATCCAAATGATCATTTTCTATTTAATTCAGTTCAATTTACACTGCCTGGCCCAAAAAAAAGTCGCCACCTGGATTTAACTAAGTAAATATGTTGGTGTTGCTGCAGTTGGTCCGGTCGAGGTTCAGCAGAATGAGGTCAGCTGACACCTGAATATACTGAATGACCAGGTTATTACATCAGTGGATTTGTTCTTCCCTGATGACACGGACAGATTCAAAGATGAGAATGACAGGATTCAACGGGATCAAATTGTCTCATGCTCCCTGATCCACTCTTTCACAGAGAGAGAGAGGGAGAGCAAGAGAAAGCAGAGAGAGAGAGGGGAAAAACAGAGGCAGAGAGAGGTGCACAGAGAGAAAGAGGGAGGGAGGCAAAGCGAGAAAGAGAAGCAGAGAGATGCACAGAAAGAGAGAGAAAGAGGGAGAGAAAAATAGAAGCAGAGAGGGAGAAAGAGAGAGAGGGAGGCAGAGAGAGAAGCAGAGAGAGAGAGACAAAGATGCACACAGAGAGGGAGAGAGAGACAGAGAGAAATGGAAGCAGTGAGGAAGAGAGAGGGCGGCAGAGAGAGAAAGTAGCAGAGAGAGGGAGAAGCAGAGAGAGAGAGACAGAGACATCATTTTCACACATGGATTGTCCACCACAGAGTCCAGACCTTAACCCCATTGAGAATCTTTGGGATGAGCTGGAGAAGCTTTGAGCAGCGTCAGACTCGACCAGCATCAATGTGACATCTGGGTGGAAAATTAATGCAACACTGGATGGAAATAAATGTTGTGACGTTGCAGAAGTGAAATCGAAAAAATGACACAGCGAATGTGCGACGTGATCAAAGCTAAAGGAGAAACAACAGAATATTGGAGTAAAGCAAAAGCAAATGGATAACTGTCCCAGAACATCCCCTGTCCTTAGACCTTTCTTTTCGGCAAGGAAAAACTTTTAAAAACCCAGTGGGAGAAAGAGAAACTTTGAGGAGAACCACAGTGAAGGAGAGATCCACTCCCATGAACAGACAGGCTGCAGATGTGTCCAGGAATAATGCGCTTCCATTTGCAAAAGAGTTCAAGTCTGTAGAGTCAGAGTCCACTCAACTAAGGGACAGAGAGGGGCCCACCCACTGCAGGACGGGAGCCACCCCACCCAGGCACCAGGCCCTCCAGCCGGGCGAGGGAAGGGAGGGTCCAGCCAGATCCATATCCAGTTTAAAAGCTCTTTTTAGACATCATTTGTAGATTATACCATGGGGTCTTGCACTATTTCTGATAAAACTCAAGATAAAATAGTTTAGGAAAGGTCAGATTTTATCCAGTTTTGATCTGAGTTTTAGTATTGATTAGTTTCATAGTTTTTCTTCAGTTAAGAGGCAGTCAGTAGAAAAAAAAATGACGAGAAAAGTACAGAAACGCAGGAAGTAGCAGCGAGTTCCAACACAGAATACCTCTACTTACAAATTACAAGGAACACATTTTTCTGATGGATTAAACGACTTCAAAGAGGCGTTCAAACGACTGGCTCTTTTACCATTTATTTATTTATATGACTGAAGCCAACGTGAGAACTCATTTTAACTACAAACTAATCAGAGAAAAACAACCAAGACTCAACTTGTTTAAAATGGTTCAAACTGAGAGTGGGAGTGTGTTCTCAAAATAAAATGTTGCACTACAATTAAAGATAAAAAATATAGTAAAAAATAAAAATAAATTTAAAAAACAAATAAAAAAATATAATAAAATAATACAAATAAAATAATAATAATTTAAAAAAAGATGTATTTATGTTTTTCTACTCAAAATCTCTCACTCTATATTAAAGGAAAAATTAAAATCAGTTTAAATTTTTCTTGTACTATGGACCATATCTGGATGAGGGGTTACACAGACAAACCTCTCGCACATGTTTCCTCCTTTGCATCTGTGCTGGTTTTTGTGCTAGTTCAGCGTTAATCAGTATAAAAAGACATAAAAATTGTAAAGAAAAACATTCGGTTCTTTGAAAACATGAGATCCAGTTCCAAACACATAAGGGAACTGTTCAAAAGTCTGGAGGTGGAGGTGAAAACAGGGTAGATTGACGTAATGATGTCTTCAGTCCAGGAGTATAGACATTTTACGACCCAACTCGTCCAGGTTCAGGGAAGTTACAAAAAACATATGGAAAAATGGTGAAATTAAGAAGTAATTTAATGTACAGGGTTGTAAAAGTAAAGAATACTAACAAATAACAAATTTTGTGTCTTAGTTTTGTCTCGTTTTTAATAGTGACCCACGTGACCAGTTTTCTAAGAGACACATACCACGAAAACAAAACCACAAGAGTCCTGAAACAAACACGAGTCACAAACAGAATCGAGTTTTTTTACATCCCGAGGACTTAAGTTCTTTTCGTTTGCTGTATTCATCCATTATATTTTGTGTATGTGTCCCAGAGTCTGTTGGAGCCCTTGCTGATGATTGAAGGACTGTTTTCCACCCTGGCCAATCCTGGGGCTCACCTTCAGCCGCCTCCCACCCTGTTTTAAGAAGATTTCGTGCGTCTCTTTTGGTCAAGTCACTGTTATGTATTGAAATAGTTAACTTGACCCTTGTTTTGTTTAAACCCTTGCAAGCCACCATTTGTTTCAGTATATTTTTAGTCCCCTTTTGTCCAGTTTACCCTTAACATTCCTGTTTATTAAATGACATCTTAATTTACCATTTTTCATCTTGGTTTTCTGTTTCTTCCCTGTCCCCACACGAGCTGGATCATAACACGAGTGACGCATAAATCACACATACGAACAGTAAACGAGTGTCTCAGAACACACAAAGTTAGACATGAGGACAAACAAAAGACTAACTAAACGTGTCCAGTCTGTCATTCTGCATGTGTCTCAAAGGAAAACAGTCCCGACCAGGTGCGCTGAATGTTCTTAAGTAGATGAGGCGGCTGCAGGTGAGACACAGGATTGGCCAAACGAGGAAACAGTCGTCCAATCGGCAGCGAGGACTCACACAGCCAGGATTTCACGAGGGAAGTGGGACAGATTCAGACGCATACTAAACATAAACGGGCAAATACTAACAAATAATAAAGAATTAAAGGTCTAGGGCCGTTACAATCACTCAAACGTGCAATAATTAATCTAAATACAACTTTGAAAGAGTAAATTAGAAGGGAAATCAACAACAATATGGTTTAAAATCTCTAAAAAAGACCATTTTGCGTAATAGATCTGCTTTAAATGTAATTATGTTAACTATATTTTGGTGAAAAAGTAGTCTAACCTGTCATACGCACTTTAACGCCTCGGGTGTGTTGTTCCAGATAAAGAATTGAACCCGCCATCAGCGTAAGAGCAGAGTGAAAGAGCGGCTGCTGGAATGACACAGCAATTCAGCACAAAATCTAAAAGAGAAAGGGCGAGATTAGGTCAGCGTGGAATGCATTTTGGAGAGGAACAAAGTGGTGTAAAGAACAGAGGCACAAAACCGCGGCATAGGCGACTTTCCAGTGTCTTTGATGGTTCTGACAAAGCCGCTCTGAGGAGACGCTCTGCCCCTCTGGTCAAATTCTCTTTGTGTTTCATTTTTAACCAGACTCTGCTCCTAAAATCACTTCTGTCCCCTCTGTTCCTTTATGCTGCTATTCATATTCTGTCCTAGCATTTTTTTGGACTTATTACACGGCAAAAAATGAGAATGGAAAGTTTTGAGATATATTTATTTGAAAAGATTTTGATAGAAACAAGTTAAATTAACAATGTGGCAAGAGTTTTTAAATTAAAAACTGGGACACGCCCGGGTTGGGATGTTTGGTGTAAATAATGTCGTAGCTAAATGTAGCTAAACAAATAACAATAAATCCCCCCCCCTTTATTGTTGGCTGGCATCAGATTGGTCAAAAATAGGGACAACTGAGATATTTCTTGTATAAAACTGGGTCAAATCAATGGTTTTGGATAAATCTACTGGGACAGGGGACACAAGGCTGGTTCAAACTTCTTACACAATGAGTTTATGAGCTCTTTTCAGAACTTTCAGACGTCAGAGCTGAGTTTTGCCGTCACTGTAATGCTAAAAACGGTTCGCATCCACCATAGCCTACTGCCTGATTTCTGAACAAAAACCTGCTGCTGCTTTTACATCACACGTTTTGTATCTGTAAAGGGGAAAGTGCAGGGCCGGTCCCAGTGTTCAGGGGCCCTAAGCTGAATGTGTCTCTGGGGCCCCTCCTGGCTCAGCTGTTGGTGATTCACATTTGACACATTCTGACTCTGCTCTCATCACTTTGATGTTGTTCAGATAAACACAAATACAACTGGTCAGACTGAAAACATCCA
Organism: Periophthalmus magnuspinnatus; assembly: GCF_009829125.3. Classification (NCBI taxonomy): domain Eukaryota; kingdom Metazoa; phylum Chordata; class Actinopteri; order Gobiiformes; family Gobiidae; genus Periophthalmus; species Periophthalmus magnuspinnatus. The sequence goes on along the minus strand of NC_047139.1, from coordinate 5,970,382 downwards.
GAATGTCACAACTACAACAGACACAAGAACAGAACACAAACATAAGAACAGAACACAAACATAGTGAAGATTTTTTTAAATTCTAGAGTTTTTTTTCTTTTCTGGTGGATTTTAATGTGTCCCTGTTGTCGACAGTGGCTTAAATTTACATTATGTAATGTTAAACACAGAGCTGCCCTCACCTCTGCACGACTCAAACACAAATGTAGCAGCAGCAGATATTTAGTATAAAACAAATGTCATTGTTTTAGAGGGACAATTATGCTGTTGTAACACACAAACCCTATTGTCCTATAATGCTTGATATATATTGTATTATTTTCAATATAAATGTATGGGCTCTTGGGGGCCCTCTGGTGGCCTCGGGGCCCTAAGCAGCTGCTTAGTCTGATTATAGTCTGAACTGGCCCTGGGAACAAAAAAAAAATCAGTGCACCCATTTTAAAAAGAAGAAAAAACCTGTTTTCAATTCCTAACATTTTTTTATTCTTGCTATTTCGACTAAAATGAGACTAAACACCAAAAGTCTGGCTTTAAACTGGGCAGTGTCAGGAAGACTAAAGAGGAGAATGAGGTGATGCCAACAAACACCTGAAACTGAAGCCAGGTCAGGCCCATCTTATACATTTTTGACCACAAAGCTGCAAATAGACTTAGTTTCCAAAGTTGACCCTGTAATACTTACTCTTTTAATTAAAATTTGATTAGATCTCAGTTATAATAATGACCACTTGGGTTCAAATTCACCTGACACACTGATACTGTAGAACTATCCTGGTTTAGTGCTTTGTCCAGGGTCGATATGGATTTGTTTTGTTAAAAGCTAAACATATCCTATTTTGTTATTTTTCTCCTACAAACCCTTTTTTTTGCTCCTTCTGTCCTTCTTTCCTCCAGTCTTGCCTGTGGGCGAGTGTTGGGGCTGGTTCTCGTGCATGCAAACCACGTCAAATCTTTTTTCGATATCTGACCGAGCACCTGGTCCACGCTAAGCCACAGAAACCAATCCTTTACCTCAGCTGGCCTATAAAACTCTCCCCATTCAGGAGCTCAGTGAATCCTCAGCCCGGAGCGTCAGGGGGGAGAGGAAAGGAGAAGAGGAGGAGGAGGAGGAGCAGGAGGAGAAGAGCCTATATAAAGGTAATGTTTTGTTTGTGCCGCGAACACGAGCAAAGAAAAACTAAAGCGTAAAGTCACCAAACAGAAACTGGGTCAGGGCTGTTCTGGGATGTGTTACTTTGCCCGAGTGACTGGCATCGCTGTAGTTGTGTCAAGATTTAGGTCTTCGAGAACAAGTGAGCGCGATTCCCACGTAAATGAAATAAGAATCGAGTCCGAGTCGATTCATTCCATCAGAGACCTCTCGTCTGAACCTCAAATTGAGCAACGAGTAACTGCCCTCACAAACCTTCCCAATCAAGTCCGAATCCGAAGTCTGAGCGGCGAAACGGAGGTTGGAGCGGAACGAGAAGGTAGAACAGGGTTGTGCAAACGTTTTTCACCAAGGGCCACCACGTATTGAAACATATTTGAAGCGTAGAGCCACAGATTGGTCATTCAGATGCGTGTATTTAACAAAGCTTTGACGGAGCCACTGTATCGTTTTTAATTACGCTTGTGGGAATTCATTTTAACATCGCTTAAATGTGCTGTTAAAATGATCAACTGGATCGTTTCAGCAGATGTTTTGAGGGTCAATAATCTGAATTCATCTGGAGGAAACGACCCGAAACTAGTAAGTAAACCAGTGGAACGTGTCAGGATTCGGACTGTTTGTGTGTTCTTGCGTGTGCCGTTTTACCCCCTTCCTTCGGTGTCTTGCCTGAACCTGGGCGGAGATTTTGGCACCACCCACGACACACACCTGCAGCCGATCTGAAGCTGAGGACTGTTCGAGAAGCTGCCGGATCGTCTTCTCATCTTCCGGTATTTGCGCGAGTCATCCTTCTTGCCACGCTCCGGTTTATTCATCCGCGTATCCACAGTTGATCGCGCTCCTTGGAACCACTCCCCACACCTCCTCCGACTCTGACCCAGCTTTCCACGACCGGTACGAACGCCTCAGCCTCAGATCCGGCTCGCCTCGACTGGTACGACCACCCCAGCCTCTGACCCTGCGACCCACGACGTTACAACAGAAGGGAACATTTCAGGGTAAAATCTTCTCCTTAGGGCAGTTACTACTAATCAAGCTCCCCTCAGGAAAGTATTCACCTTATTCAGGAAATTGCTATGGATACCGCCATTGCCTTTCGGGTTGTATTGTGTGAGATACGTAATGCTGCGTCTTGTAATTGTACGTCTAAGTTGTTAATGAATCACTAACTAACCAAACCTAGCTACAAGATCTGGGGATGGTTCCCGGGCGCCGCGCTGTGATCATCCAATGCCTCGCTGCCAGTGGACGATGGGTCAAATACAGAGGGCACATAACCCTACGGGGACAATGAGCGTCGCTGCAAATCATTTCTGATCTACCCCGCTCTTTTACTTCTTCTTTGAAACATTTCTTAAGTCCCCTAACGTTAGCTCACTCTACATCTGCCACTTTACATTTGCGGCTCCGGATTTCTCACAAAAGCCGACGTTTCAATGCTCTCTTCGCTCAAAGCTGTTCCACAATGCCTTTACATGCACGACCTCACATCGACTCCGCTTTTCCTCACAACGTAACCACCGGTCTGCTACAATCCGCGCTTAAGAATGATAATCGACGTCCTGAAGGAGCGGCGGTCGGAACGTATATCGAGCCGCCGCGATGCCCGTTATTGAGGCCGACTGGGCACGCGCGCCCTTGGACTATACGCCCCGGACAATGACCTGATTGAGATGCACTGACAGACGCCGAGCTCTCGCGTTGTGAAATGTTTCTAAGCTGGAGCAAAAGCAGATTCGGGCAACGGATTACGTCAAGATAATGGAATTGTTCACCTCAGAAAATGAGAGAAGGCATTTTTAGTGATAATTTCAGTTTGCTTCATTTCTGTCCAATGCTCCAATCCAAAGCTTTCCATTTCCCTCGCAGCCACACACACGTATTGTAGCCTGTATAATAATCTGACAATCCCCCATGTGGCAAAGCGGGACAGAAGATGCATACGAAACAGTGTCACATTAGGATGGCAGCTTTCACGTGGAGGTGTGGTGCTGCATGTTTTAAAGTGAAACTGCATAAATGAGGTAAAGGTGAGTGAAGGTGCTGTAGTCAGTGACGACACGGGCCAGGTGTGCTAAAAATATCTCTTGAAATACTAATATATTCACTCTATTTTTGCAGCTAAAATGAGAAACCCATTAGCTGGACAGAGGTTAGGAAACACATTATGCAAACTTGACTTTTGACCTTTTAACAATGTCATAATGTTGTGTATTTGGGTTTAAATACACTTGACACAAAGATACTGCACAACTGTACAAAGGGGAATATGGATTTTTCTTTTGCCAAAAGCTAAACATATCCTGTTTTCTTCTTTAACAAGGTCATAATGTTGGTCTCCTCATCAAAAACATGCATAGAGTTGTATTCACTCTTGTTTAATTGATCCACAAAATGTTCTGAATACAGTGGTCCCTCGTTTATCGTGGGGGTTATGTTCTAAAAAATAATCCACGAAGTAGTCAGTTTTGTTTTTTGCAATTATTCTATATGTTTTGCAGCTGTAAAACCCCTCACCACACACTTTATACACTTTTCTCACACAGATATTAACATTTTCTCGCATTTCTCTCTCGTTTAAACTCTCTCAAAGTTCAAAAAAACGTCGTAGGCGTCTTTGTCGGTGCAGAACGTTTCATCGACATTGTGGGTTTTGTCGGGGAGAAAACAAATTGCAAACGTACAGCACTTCAGAGTCACACTGCGATCCAACGTTTATGTAAATTTGTCTGAACACATTCTGTACTGGACAGGAGACACGGCACGGAGGAGACTGATGGACAATGGTCTACAGTCCAACAGCCAATCAGGACGCAGAACACGACGCACGTTCAGACGATGTAACAAAACACAAAACTTGCACTAAAAAAAATCCACGAAACAGCGAGACCACGAAAGGTGAACCGCGATATAGTGAGGGACAACTGTACTCAAAAATGCTCCGTTCACATATTGCCTGTTTAGTTGTGTCATAGATAAAACACTAGGCTTCTCTCTATTGTTGGGTTTCAGACGACATCACGGCATTCTATTGTCCAATAATACGAGGGACAGCCAAACTGAAAATAGTTAAAATACAAATTTTTCTTGTAATATAGAAGGTTCATGAGTTTAGTCACTGATAGAAATGATCGGGTTCAACATTTGTGAATTTACTTTTTAGATACTTCACGGAAAATACAACGTAGGCCATCAGGAATCAAGGAAAATCTGACTCTCACCTCCTTCTACAATCGAAAAAAACAATTAGCATAGCATTCACAAAGAACGACTTCGATTGTTTACTTTTTCTAAGCGTTTATTCCCATTGCTGACAGCAGAGGGAGCTCCAGCGCTTAAATCCCTAACTGGAAACAGAAGTGAAGTTTATCAAGTACATTTTCCATAGATGGGTATTATTTTAAGACGGAGAATATGAAATGCGAACAAAGAAACCCATCACACATATTCGTGACAAGGCAATATAAATCTTTCCAGAAGGTACATTTGCTATAAACCCTTTTGTTAATTAATGCAACTGACATTTAAAATAATTATGTTCCAGGGTGTCGTCTTTTCCATCTTGTGAGTTACTATCTTTACATAACGGCTCTTTATTATTTCATAGTCCCACCCATTCACTACATACATACAATGAGGATTTCTTACACCACAGAGGGGTAGCTACCGTGCGGGCTGGGGGGATTTGGACGTATTAAGATCCGTGGAGGGGGGGGGTAGAGACGAGCAGGGAGCCAACTGGGAAAAGACAATAATTCAAGAGCTGCCAGAATGGTTCTAAGAGGCCGGTTCCATCTTAATTCCCTAGAGGGATGTGCACTTAGGCAGTAAGCTAGCAGGCAGCGGATCAGGCAGGCTTTAGATACTGCTGCACTCCACTGATTCAAATGTGTGTTACGGAGTATACAGTATTTTCTTGTGAGCGTATTTTGAGAATGTCGTTTGTAATTGCACGATACAAACCCGTAATCTCCACTTGACTTGTTTTAATAATTGTTTTCTGAGTTGATTAATGTGTTATCCGTTGATCTTCGCCTATTGCACTTGGAGAGAGCGAGTCCTGCAATAATTATGAAGTCCACAAAGTCACAGCGGCATTAGACGACCCGGGCAGCGAAAGTTTTTGGGGAGAAGCCACAGGTGAAGGGCCCAAACGGATCAAAACAACCGTGGCGCGCCGGTTGACCTAAATAGGCAAATTTGAGCAGAAATACTGAGAACAATGAGCAGAAATGGGAAGAAGGTCTGTGTTTTTCAGCAAAGGTTTGACATTTTTGACCTTTCGCCCCAATCAGCTTAAAGTACTCATCTGAAAGCTCCACCTTTTCCCCCCCAAGTGCCGTCCCAGATTACAAATGTGTCGAACTCAAATCTAAAGCGCTACGTACGTATATCAATCTGACTTTTGTCTTTCTGCTATCAAAAGTAACCGCCAAATCCAGCAGGTGGCTTATCCAACAAAAAATCCATAAACACACACTAAAATCGAGTTCGAGTATTATCGAACTTCTGAGCCTCTGAGATTATTTAAAAGACGTGCAAACTGCAAAATTCGATGTGATTAATCAGAGGGATCATGATCAGAGAGAAGTCAGACGACGCTGTTGCTGTTTACGTTTCATTTTAATCATTTATTTAACTGCAAAAATGTGATGTTACGAGTCACTTTGTCCAGGGCTGGTGGCACGTAATGAAATGATGTAAAAATTGGGCGTAGAACAAAAACGAGAGCGTGGAAGGTGGTCAAAACAATAAATAAGACTATTGGAAAATGTGTAGAAAGTAAATAAATGGATAATACAAAAGTAAAACTACAAGTAACTAAAAAGTCGCTGCAGCAGAGGACTCACTGGTCGCCGACGTGGAGGGGGCTCCAGACTTTTATCACTCAGTTGTTTATCGGCGAATCAGGTGCAGATCACCAGCTGGTGGGTGGATCTGGATGGGCCAAATACAGAGAAAAGACTGGTCCGTAAAACCTGATAATAATTGCATTTAGAGCCATTGACGATAGTGCGTACTTTTGTCATTAGCGATACAATTCAATATCTCTGTTTGTGATCCGTGGTCCATTGGCACTGACAGGGAGCCACTTACAACTACGTTAACTAATAATGCAAAACAAATGACTTTGAGGGCGCGTTCACACTTGGTTTGGTCCTGGTTTGAGCCGAGTTAGTCCTGATTTAGACTAGTTTTGGTCTTATTTATGTTTTGTCCAGTATTAGTTCCAAGTTTTGTCCTCGTTTAGCCCCAATTTTGAGTGTCTGAAAGCGTGAACCTCCGCTGAATGCCAAAAACAATATTTCGTATTATTATCCTGACTTACAAGCTCATATTTCTGTACTCTCCCCCATCTCTGCACGCCACCGGACCTCCTATGAGACGACATATTTCATTGAGTCGCTCAGTCTGTTTGTTCGGCTCGACTTGTAGCATCAATTGAAAATGGTCCTGAGGCATTGTGGATTTACATGTGTCTCTATATTTGATACTCGCAGCTGTCATCGTGCGGTGACGGAGCACATTCGGAGACTCCTTCAAGCACAAATCTCATCAAGCGAAGGCCAAATTCTCTCTGGTGTCAGACTTTCAAAGCCCGATCTGACGCGTGAAGATCCGCTCTTCTGTGAGAAACAAAATGCAAATTAAATGAGCAGACGCACCACGGCCTACAGCAGAAAAGCTTTTAATTATTATGACAAATCTGGGGGAAAACGGGAAGTAATAAACAATTTGACCTTGATGAAAAATGCCGTTTTGGAAGCAACCTGTTCACTACTGCAAGATGTTATAGTTTAGCAGAATATCAGTGTCACCTGGTGTGAAAATATTTTAATTAAAGGCTCTGTACCAAATTTTTTCCCTACGCATTTAATTGCCCCAGTACAGGTTTGAGATTGAATAAGCAGCTCTTGAGGTCAAAATAAGCCCAACAATCAGGAAATGCACCTTAGCATGCTAGTTGTTGTTAGCTTTACACTCATGGTAAAACTCCCCACTGGTCTGTTTTGAAAAGTGCTTATAAAGTCATCGTGGTGAATAATTACGATGTCCACAATGCATAAGGAATAACTTTGGACCACTGCAAACCATTTAAAATGAACTTTTTATTTTTTATGTTTTCAGAAAGTATAAGACTAGTATATTCTGGTAAAGACTCAGCAATTCAATTATTAGTCTGTTAATATTGTTCTGTTTAACCTGTGACTTGAGTTAAAGCTGAGCCAGGGTTAATTTGAATGAACAAACTCATGATAGATGACATCAGCTCAAATTTGCTATAACTTAATCTTAAAAATGAAAGTAAAAACAGGTAAATTTACAAGTTAGTGAAGGTAATGGCTTGATCTCATACCAACTATGAAAATATAATATTAATGCTTGACCATGAGATAATATCAGTTTCTCAGACACTATTATTCTGAGGGATGACTTAATCATCACAAGGGCACAAATATATTATTTTTATTTTTTAAGTTAAATATCTTGTACGCTCGTGAAAATATATGTATATAAAGCTTTATTTCCCCTCAAGATAATTATGTCATTCTCTCAAGAAAATACCTCATTTCCTCAAGATAATAATGTCGTTCCCTTAAGATAATTATCTTGGAACAACATAATTATCTTGAGGGAACAAGATATTATCTTGAGGGAGCGAGAAGATAATATTGTTCACTCAAGATAATATCTCATTCCCTCAAGTTAATTATGTCGTTCCCTCAAGTGTATATATATATATATATATATATATATATATATATATATATATATATATATATACACACATACACAAACACTACACTACACTAACACAAACACTACTCCCTACTAACACTCTCCATCCATCCATTTTCTTCCGCTTATCCGGGGCCAGGTCGCGGGGGCATCAGTCTAAGCAGGGACTCCCAGACTTCCCTCACCCCAGACATTTCCTCCAGCTCCTCCGGTGGGACCCCAAGGCGTTCCCAGGCCAGCCGAGAGACATAGTCCCTCCAGCGTGTCCTGGGTCTTCCCCGGGGCCTCCTCCCGGTGGGACATGCCCAGAACACCTCCCTAGGGAGGCGTCCAGGAGGCATCCTGAGCAGATGCCCGAGCCACCTCAACTGGTTCCTCTCAACGTGTAGGAGCAGCGGCTCTACTCCGAGCTCCTCCCGTGTGACCGAGCTCCTCACCCTATCCCTAAGGGTGCGCCCGGCCACTCTGCGGAGGAAACCCATTTCAGCCGCTTGTATCCGCGATCTTGTCCTTTCGGTCATGACCCAGAGCTCATGACCATAGGTGAGGGTAGGAACGTAGATTGTCCGGTAAATCGAGAGCTTTGCCTTTGGACTCAGCTCCTTCTTCACCACAACGGACCGATACAGCGACCGCATCACTGCAGACGCTGCACCGATCCGCCTGTCAATCTCCATCCTTCCCTCACTCGTGAACAAGACCCCAAGATACTTGAACTCCTCCACTTGAGGCAGAGACTCACCACCCACCACACTAACACTAACACTCTTATTCACTCCAAGGTGCATAAGTGATCCCATTTCACTATAAAGGTACAAACACTCCAACAAAGGGCACCGTGAAGTAAAGGTCATTTTCAGGCACCAGGAGTTTGTTGAAGATAAAATGAGTTATTGATTCTATTGAACCAGAGTCATGCATGAACAATCGGACCACATCGAGCCCATTCACATTAGTCAATCATTTATCGAAAACTAAGAGCTTTTAATGAGTTATCGAAATCGAGTGAGGTGGATATTGAACTAAACTCGTGCATGAGAAATTAATTTATGATGTGTCGTTAGGGTCTCCATATGCGTCCCATGCACTGTGTAATAGAGCCGTTAAGTCATAAGGATGCAGACGCACACACATAAAATTATAGTTTAAAACATGGAATTATTACTAGAAATCTGAGGTTGTTTTACTGTTATTCCTGATTTGTGCATAGGCAAATACCGTATAGACGTAAAGGCCTAGTACCCGTTTTTTCCACGTGTATTTGAGCAAAATGTGTCTTGCCCCAGTACAAATCTACTATATAAGCAGCTCTTGAGGGTAAAATAAGTCTGCTCCGTGTCGTTTGCATCTAATTAGAGAGCATTTTACTGTCTGATTATCATGAAAAGTGGATTAGCATGCTAGTTGCTGTTAGCTTTACCGCTCTGGTGTCTGAGAGTTATGAAAAGTGCTTATAAACTCATCGCAGTGAATAATTAGAACACTCTGAATGCATAAGTAAGTGAGGAATAACTGCGGACTACTTCCATTTAAAATGAACTAGTTTTGTCATTTACATTTTTAAGACAGAAAAACTCAGGTACAGCGACTTTTAAGAACAATTAATTTATATTTTGAGTTTGGTTCTACATCTAGAAATGCTTTCGGGAAGAGGAACAGAGCAGTGTCCATATTTGTCAATTTGAATTTTATTACTATTAAATGGTACCTACAATTTCTGCAATATTTTTACAAACCATGTGACATTTGGCATTAACAAGGAAGGAAAGCTTATTTGTACAGCACAATTGGTACACAAAGTAATTCAAAGTACTTTACAGAATAAGAAAGACATTAAAAAGAGTGCAAAATAAAAAACCTCGTATGCACAGAAACTGAACTGTATGGACCTGGATTTAAACATTGTCAAAGTCGAGGTCTGTCTCACATCTTCAGGAAGAATGTTCCAGGTTTTAACTGCAGAAAATGTAAACGCTGATTCTCCATGTTTAGTCCCGGTTCAGTCCATGTTTAGCTCTGCTTTAGTCCTGCTTTAGTCCTGCTTTAGTCCTGCTTTAGTCCTGCTTTAGTCCTGCTTTAGTCCTGCTTTAGTCCTGCTTTAGTCCTGCTTTAGTCCTGCTTTAGTCCTGCTTTAGTCCTGCTTTAGTCCTGCTTTAGTCCTGCTTTAGTCCTGCTTTAGTCCTGCTTTAGTCCTGCTTTAGTCCTGCTTTAGTCCTGCTTTAGTCCTGCTTTAGTCCTGCTTTAGTCCTGCTTTAGTCCTCCTCATGTGAGATGGTTCTTGTGGCTCATGTGGGAGATGTTCTTTGGTGCTGGTCCATGGAGAGACTTGTTCACACTGAGCTGCTTTAAAGTCTCTGAGCCACAGGAGCCAGAGACCTGAGCCACAGGACACATGTGTGAAGTACTTCCTGGTTCTAGACCTGAGCACAGGACACATGTGTGAAGTACTTCCTGGTTCTAGTCAGGACCCGAGCAGCAGTGTTCTGGATGTTCTGTTCTGTCCCTGTAAGTCTTTTTAATATTTTAACTATTGTGCCTCATATTGTGTCTATTTGAGGCCATTTTATCTTTATATTTGTGGACATTTAATCTGATTTTTCAGATTTTCTAATAAATTAATCTGTAATATTCCTACTTGAGGGATAATACTGAGCTGGTAATGAATAGATTAAATCAGGCATGCCCAAACTGCGGCCCAGGGACCAAATGCGGCCCTCAGACCAGTTTTTCTTGGCCTTCAAGCTTCCAGGTGAATCGGCCTGTTCTTCTTTAAACAGTACTTTTTACTGTATATTTCTGAAAATCTTCTTTAACCAGCCCTTATCAAATATTGAATGTGTCCCATTGAGGATGTAAGTGTGAATAAAGGTCTAGCAGTTCAGTCTAACTTGTAATAATAACACATATTTGAAGTATTCACTGTATTGGCGACCAGTCTGTGGCCCTCAGTCGGCCCTCGGCTTGGTCTGTGATTTTATATGTGGCCCTTCATGAGAAACGTTTGGACAACCCTGGATTAAATGAATAGACTTTAAAGAACATCTCAGACAAGTTAGAGCCACATGAACCATCTCACACTCTGAGGACTAAACCAGGACTAAAACAGGGGCTAAAACAGGACTAAACCAGGACTAAACCAGGACTAATCATGGAGAATCAGTGATTACATTTTCTGCAGTTAAAAGCTGGAACATTCTTCCTGAAGATGTGAGACAGACCTCGACTTTGACAATGTTTAAATCCAGACTCTAAACGGTTCTGTTTATCTGTGCATACGACTGAAAGGTTTTTATTCTGCACTTTTCTGTTTTAATTGGTTGTATTGTGATGTTAATGCCTTTTCTTATTCTATAAAGCACTTTGAATTACACTTAAAAACTTGTCTTTCCTTTCCTCACCTAATGTTTTCAGCCGTATAACATTTTCAAAACAACAAAATGTAACAATGGCAATCTAAATGTGTTATGTGGTAACAGTTAATACCTCCATTTTCAGGATTTCCGATGGGTTCAAATGGGCTCTAACCATCACTGCATTATGTCGTCATTGTCCTATTCCTTTTATTTTTGCCTGTTTATGATAGAATGAGTTGTGTCTCACTCAAAATACACCGCAACCTCCCAGCACAATTACGTTTTTGTTTTGTTTTCTTTTTTTGCCACACCTTTTTATAGTCATTGATTTGCTGTTTCATTTCACTTCATACTACACTCTTCCCACACGCAATACTTTTTTCCAATTCATCCTCTGCCTCCATTTCGTGTGGGCTTTTCTTTGTTAGCTACAATTGCCAAATCTCTTGCCAGTACACAATCTAAACAGCCAATATTTGTACAAAACCTGGGATGATGAAGCCAGGCCAAAACGACTTGGACGAGGCAGTACTCTTTGAAAACAGTTTGAAATCTGTGCCCACAAATTTCACCTACACTTGATGGATGGAGAGGCCTTAGTGTGCCATTTTTCATCGTCGACTGGCAGGATTTGAGCAATTAAGAATGTAAATGTGCGCTAAAAGGTGCAAGCCAAGTGATTGGTAAACAAAATCCCAAGAAGTGCAGCTTTATACGGACCGACCCCGTGTAGAAAACGCAAACTCCTGCCCTACTTTTGACTTTCCTGAGCGGCGTTTGGCCTCTGTGATGGGAATTTGCACGTTAACCGAGTTGAATTCCTTGAGGTACTCCAGTTTACCACGTCAACACGCACAATAGTTTAATCCTCCAGCTAGAAATACGCTCAAGATCTGGAGAAGGGATCCCAGACGCTGCACCGCGACCACACCGACTGCTCCATGTGTAGAAGTCACGGACGAAGTGAGTGTAGCGGCTTCCCTCGGCAAACCTTGAGGCCGCGGTGAGAGCCAGAGTAGGTCCTGGGTTGTATCTTCGTGATGCACCGGTAGTTAGAACAAATACGCTGAGATCCGACATGCGTTTTCATGGAGATTTATTTAGCGAACACACAGAGCTATCAGCAGCTCAGCAAAGAGAACGAACATGGATGGATGTAACAGGCTATGAAAAGATACGTAAATGGAGGTAAAACTGGCGCCTTTTTACACATAAATGCCCAACCACCTGCCCACGTGAGCCCCACCCCCTCGGCTCTCAACCAACAAAACGCACGCTGTTACGAACTGTTTCTAGGGATAAAGGGTAAATAATAATAGCTCTTTAATATCGAGATAAATGAGGGTTAGATCGACCACAAACTTAAAATTGCACTACGAACAAAAACTACCAACAAAGGAAGGCTCGGACAGTACAAAACTAGTGTAAGAACAAAAACACAAAAGATCTAATTGCTCAGTCTCAGATTTAAATTGGAATTGGTCACAAGGTTTTCAGAGTTTCAAAGTTCAGAGTAACAAGTGGCAAAGAATCCAGCGGCAGGGAGTGGCAGGGGGCGGGACCTTTTAAAGGGGTGTGGCCACAGGTGGAAAGTCACGATTGGCAGGCTCTGTGGCGGAGGAAGGGAAGCGCATTCAAAAGGCCATGAAAGAGACTCAAACTCATCCAAAGACTAAGGTGAACAATAAGCTGGATGGCCTCCGCATAGATGAGCGCATAGATGAAGTTGCCGAAATAACTCAGTCACTCATGGCTCGCCAAATTGAGTCCGAGACGCGCATCTCTGGGCTAGAAGATGACATCGCACCGATAAAAAAGCGAGTGGATGAACTGGAAAAATTTAACAAAGGAGCTAATGGAAAAAGTACTGGACTTGGAGGGACGATCAAGACGGGACAACATCAGACTATTAAATCTAAAAGAGGGAGAAGAAGGAACGGATCCTATCATGTTTTTTGAAGGATTTACACCCAAACTGCTAAACGTACCCGTCACCTCAGTAGCAACTGACCACGCCCACCGTGGCTTTGGGGAGCGTAGAGACGGGCACCCGCGCTCTGTTATCAAATTCCAACGCTCCAGAGACGTCACGATGATTATTCCCGATATCCCACCTACTGTCCGGATGGCCAGGAGAGCGTTTAATGCCGTGTGCGCGGAGCTTATTAAAAAGGAACATACGCTTCCGAATGGCCTATCCCGCAGTTCTGTCCTTCACCATTAATGAAACTAAGAAGACTTTCAGAGACTCGAAAGAGGCTGAAGCATCCCTCAGAATGACCTCCTGAACTGGTATGTGACACTCATTCTCTTATATACTAGAGATTGGACTGTGGGAAATGTTCCAGGTGCAGCATGTAAATACTGTTTACTAACGGACAAGAACTGAGGATTTATGGGTATGGGATTCTATTGCACCAGGATTAAATGAGACAGTTTTCTTTTCTTGACAAAATTCACAAAGTTAAGAGTTATAGTCAAATTGTTATTATTTTTTGTTATTTTATGTTTTTCTTTTTTCTTTCTTTGTGGGGTTCAGGGAAAGATGGTAATACTGGTAAGGGCCAATGTGTATCTACCGATTACAAGAATAATGTCTGATATTAAATTAAAGGTAACATATGGGTTTGATAAACAAATTGTAGTAGAGAATATGAAAAATTTGACCAGCACCATTCTGGTACTTTAGGGAGCATAAACTGTGAATATTATAACGAAGAAGATTTAATAAATGTTAAGAGTGACTTTACCTTTTCATTGATGTGCATATAATTCATTAATTTCTGAAATAACAGATTCTGTTACTAAAACTATTCCGGAAAAGATAATTAAACAGCATAGTACACATGCTAAACCATGGATAACAAAAGGAATTCAAAAGTCTATAAAAAAGAAAATGAAATTATATAAGCAGTATGTTAAAAATCCTAACACCCAAAACAAAATGTTATATACTAAATACAAAAATAAATTGACAAAAATAATAAGAACAAGCAAACAAATGTATTTTACTGTCAAATTCAATAATGCTCTTGGGAATCAAAAGGAATCTTGGAAGGTGTTAAATGAGATCCTCAGCCGCAAACAAAAACCTTCAGTCCTTCCTGACACTGTGGTGCAAAATGAACTAAATGGAAATACTAACTTATCTAATATCTTTAATACTTTGCCTCTGTTGGTAAACAACTTTCTAAACATATATGTCAACTAGGAGGCGCCACTATGAGCATTATCTTCAGGGCTCCTATTCAAACTCACTCTTTTTCAAACCTACCTGTAAAGTAGAAGTGATCAACATCATAAACAAGCTGAAGTCTTCTCATACCACCGGTGCTGATAACATCTGTAGCATAATCATTAAAGCCATAGTAAATGAAATACTACACTATCAATCTTTCATTAGCACAAGACATTGTGCCAAAATGAACCAAGATGGCAAAAATAATACCCATATACAAGTCTGGGGATAAAAATGACACTCAAAATTACAGACCTATATCCATCCTGCCAACTCTCTCTAAAGTATTAGAACGAGTAGTATACTCCAGACTTGTAGAATATTTGGATAAGTACAAGACCCTCACAATATGGCTTTAGGAAAAACAGCACCACATGTGCGGCTATTTTAGATCTTGAGAAAATTAACGATGCTTTTGAAAAAGGAGAGTATGGTATTGGGGTGTTTCTAGATCTTTCAAAGGCATTTGATACTACAGATCATGAAACTCTTCTTAGTAAATTGATGCACTATGGTGTCAGAGGAGTAGCACTCCAGTGGTTTAGAAGTTATATCTGTGGAAGAGAGCAATATGTGCATGTTGAGGAACAAAATTCAGACACAAAAATCAGTGAGACAGGAGTCCCACAAGGATCCATTATTTATATAAATGATTTTGTCTTTTGTTCCAACAACATTCACAAAGTACTATTTGCTGATGACACGAATCTATTTATATCACATAAAAACCTGGATCAGTTAGGGAAACTTCTAAATGAACATCTCGTAAAGGTAAATACTTGGTTCAAATGCAACAAACTGTCTTTAAATATTAACAAAACCTTCTTTATTGTCTTCCTGCCAAACAGACATAAATCCTGTGATGGGGACATATGCATAAAAATAGATGGCCAAGTTATCCAACAAGTTGATTCCTCTAAATTCTTAGGAGTGTATATTGATAAATCTTTAAATTTCAAAAAACACATTGATGAGCTGGTTAAAAAAATATCCAAAATTGTTGACCTACTTTT
Organism: Periophthalmus magnuspinnatus; assembly: GCF_009829125.3. NCBI lineage: Eukaryota > Metazoa > Chordata > Actinopteri > Gobiiformes > Gobiidae > Periophthalmus > Periophthalmus magnuspinnatus. The sequence goes on along the minus strand of NC_047139.1, from coordinate 5,954,881 downwards.
TAAAATAACACATGTACTTCCATCAGAAGCTCTGCTGACACTGTATAGATCCTTGTTTGAGACGCACCTGAATTATTGCAATGTGATATGGTGTAACACTTATCCCACTTACACTGCTAAACTCCAGATATTACAAAAAAAAACATAAGGGCGATCACCTGGTCCTTGTCAAACTCCCTAACAAATCCACTCTTCCACAGATATGGCCTTCTAAAGCTGTGTGAAAGTAACATACATCATAATGCTTGTACAATGTACAGTGTGGTTCACAAACTAAACAGTCGATTGTGTGTGTGGCATGTATAATGCTGCAATATGATAATCATATAATAACTACCAATGATAATAATAGTTCAATAAAATAGGCTAGCATCAGAAGATATAGGTCGGCTCGGAGGAAAATGGGGTGCTCAATGAAAACCAGACTCAAATATTGGAGTTGAGTTCAGTGGTGATGTTATTTACAAAAGTGCTATAGACAAACAGACATTATATACAATCATTTACAACATGTGTGTGATGTAGAACAAAAATGGATCCAATGCATTTAAGGAGTTATTTAGGTTGAGTGCGCAAGCTGAGATTTTTTCCCACTGTTCATAAAAAGGGTCCATAAATCCACATAGGCGCAAAAAGAGTTCAGATTTGGAGGATCGGTGAACCCGTTGTCGGTTTGTGCAATACTTGCAAAGTCCAGAATTCTATCACCAGCAGACATTGTTGGTGTGTGTGCAAGTGTGTGTGTGTGTGTGGAGCGGCTGCAGCGCCTCCTACCGCACTGCTGGACAGGCGCACTCAATATTTGTCAAGGCTCGAGGTCTTCTAGCTCGCCATCCAGTTCTGGAACCTGGTCTGTACAAAACAGGACCAGCAATAAGTAAAACCATAACCCATGTATCACAGCTAAGTTACAAAAAGTAACTGACAGTACAACAATTTGTCACAATAAGTCGTCATGATGATCATAATTCAAATCCATGTACATGTATAAATATTTGTTTCATCAGAGTACTCTTTGTATAAAGGTCATGTCATTAGCACAATAATTCAAAGTGCATTAAGCTTTTAATAGTAAACATTACTCAATAGTTTCAGTGCTAACATTATGTAGAAAATGTCAATAAATTCTGTGCAATAAATATATTAATGCATTTCAAAACAGTACAGAATAAATATAGCAGTTTAAGAAATAAGTGTCTTAATCTTCATAGGACCAAGTGCAGCTCGCGCCAGCACCAGCTACAAAGGAGCGCTAGCATTAGCATGATAGCTCCAAACAATCAATAACAAATCAGCACTCACCAGTTCCACTTAATACAGTCACTCCACCGTCACGCAGCAAGAGGCATCTAGAAAGGATGGAGCATAACAGTTACTTAGAGATCGTTTTAACCCGAGATCAGTGAGTTTTAAAGGGCTAAATGCTAAATGCTAAATGCTAAATGCTAAATGCCGACCTGCAGCAGCTCAACCACTCCCCAGACCCACAGCACTAGAGCCGCGTCGCAGCGCCATATTTAAAGAGACAGTGCGCACCAAATCTCGCGGTACGTGTACGAAGTCTCACGATATTTGCAACTTAGTCTCGGGGCAAAACCTAAGGCAGAGACGAACCGGGAGCAGAAAAATACCCGGGTTACATGTGACCTTATCCCACTGCAATCATCCTCTCATCAGCACAACACAAGGAAAAAATGTATATTAAAAGAAAAATTTAGGAAATTAAAATGTACCAGTTTTAGTGTCTGCTATAGAGGTCCACAAATATGGAATGAATTAAGCATTGACATTAAACAGTCTCCCTCATTACACATATTTAAAAGAAATCTAAAATGCAAACTACTGGGACACTATAGTGCCTGATTTACTTAGTGCGGCTCAAGTTCTGCATTGGGTCTTCTCTCTGCTCATAACGGGTGTGTGTATGTAAATGTGTGTGTGTGTGTGTGTATATATATATATATATATATATATATATATATATATATATATATATATATATATATATATATATATATATATATATATATATATATATATGTATATGTATATATATATATATATATATATATATATATATATATGTATATGTATATATATATATATATGTATGTGTGTGTGTGTGTGTGTGTGTGTGTGTGTGTAGGGCAAAGTAAAAAGAAAAGAAAAACTTGCCAAGCCATCATGTGTGTTTCTCACAGGGTGATGGACTCATTCCATGCTTTTACAGCTTTACAGCTTCTTGGGTTTCCATGTTTTTCACAGGGTCAACTGGGAATAGGTGAACGATATACACTTCCATATGTAGCATGTAAATGCAGAATTGTAGATGAGTATGTTGATACGTGTGTGTATGTATGTGCCTTACTAAACTTTGACCATTGTGAAAAATAAAACTGAATTGAATTGAATAGCATGTATAGAATTTGGATCCGAGTTTCATATTAGGAATTCTGCCCACGATTATCATAGCAACCAAAGAGCCAATCTGAAATGAAGCTGCTAAAGGTAACGCCCCTTCCTTGGTTTAGCAGAGGGTGGGCGCTTAGCAACACTGTCAATCAAACCTGTTGCTAACGCTACCGGGAGCAACTTCAGGGAAAGAAAACAGATGATTTGTCTCTGATTAATGTTCATGTCTTGAGTTACGGACACAATAGCGAAATAAAAAACAGGATCACGTAATTGCATAGTCTTTACTTTGAGACATTCTATTAATATTATCCCTCAGAATTAGCATTAGCATTGCCTTTGAGACACAAACATCTCTCTTTCTAAACATAGATTTGCTTCTAAACTTCTATTAATTTTAATGTGACTCAGAACAAACTTTATAGAGACAAAATTGGACAGGAAGTAGTGACGCTAACAGTGAGGTTACAAGCGCTTTTGTACACAGAAGCTATTAAGCCGCACTTTATTTTATATTATGCGTGACTCAGTTGGATTTTTTTTTTTTAATTGGCTAATATTGGCTATAATTGGTTAATATTTAGTCATATTTTCAACATGTTCACCACTTTACTCCATTATTTTGACATAATAGCTTAACCATTTCTTGAAACGTTGCTTTGTGATACTATTTGGACTTTAGTTTTTCAAATAATGCTTTTACCACATGACAGATGCCTCCGACAGAACTTTGAAAAGTGCTTACGAGTTACAAAAAAACTGCTTTCCAATAGCATAGAGATACAAACTCATTAGCACTCGCAGATCAGAGACAACCGTCAAGTGTTGTGTGATCGACTGCGAGCGTGCGTGCTCTTGTTAGCTCAGACAGGAGTGGCTGTGTAAATCTGGGGCGGATTAGGCAGAATATCCCGTGGCGTTTCTGTCTCTATAATGAAATAAGTGAAGGCAGCTCCTGTACACCCTGCAGAGATATCCGCTCGCACCTCAGATCTCTCAGTACAAAAAAAAACATCACGGTAACGGGGCTATTTTATCTCAAACCGGCACTCGAAATCAAAACGCATTGACCCGAGGTGTGCGCGCAACCTTGAAGAGCAACGATCCAAATTTAGCTGTTTGTATGAAAGTGAAATATTTCGAAAACGCTAAAGGTTGGAGCGTAAGTGTAAGATTTTGTGTTTTTGGTGTTGCTGGTGGTGTAAAAGTCTTGATCTTCTGGTGCAAATGTGTTTTTCAAATTGTAAACCTTGGATTAAATAATCTACTGGGGTGACAGTAGCTCAGTTGGTAGCGCGTTTGTCCACTGATGCGAAGACCGGAGGGGCGATTCCACCTCCCACAAATGAATACCGTCGTTGTGTCCTTGGGCAAGACACTTAACTCGCCTCACGTCAACTGTCTGCGTGCGCTGGTCTATGAATGGGTGAGCGGTTCCTTGATGTAAAGCGCTTTGAAGGTGTAAAAACGTGACCAAGCTTTTTGCAATTTTCAAGTCTGAATTCACTGGATTTTGAAGGAAAAAGAGGAAAAGATTATTATTTTATCCACTACGGGTGCGTCCAAAACTTCTGCAAAACACATCAAAATTGAAACTAAACTGAAATCAAACCCGGACCAGACCAGGACTAATGGTGATTTCTTGTGAATGTCGTGCAGTTCAGATTTTTTCAAGCGTCCAACCATGTGCTTTTGGTCGAACGCTAAGAACACTGCACCTGTTTGTGTCCCAATATTTCGAGCAGAAGTTACAGTGTTTATCCCAAATTTAATATGCACTTGATACAAAATATTTCATTTTTGTGAAGTCTTTTTTGACCTCCACCCTTAGCCTTTATAAAGAAGTGGATTAAGTGAGTGTGATGTCATCCATAGCGTTCGGCTCCAGTCATATGAAGCTCATCGAGGCTGGAAGTTAAAGAGGCGAGTTCCATATTTGGACTTCCTACTGCAAGTATCATAGCAACCAAAGAGCCAATCAGGAGCGATCTGGTGCAGGCCTTCCCGCCCGCACCTCTGGCTTAGCAACGCTGTCACTCAAACCTGTTGCTAAGGCTGACGGGAGCGACCTCGGGGAAAGAAGGCGCCTGATTTGTCTGTTATCAATGTTCACATCTTGAATCACAGACACAATAATGAAAAAAAAAAACACTCTACATGATGCTGGAGGTTATTAGACCAAACTGACGAGTGGGGTGACAATTTCTCAATGAACTAAAGTCAATTGGAACCAGAATCGAGCCGACCATGCTCACTTCCTAGTTGGAACGCAGCAGCTAGCAGGTTAGCTATGTCCATTTATATACAGTCTACGCTTACACCAATCAACGCCACTGACATCACAGCTCATGTCTCCTATACTGCGTCTACAATTCCAATTTCTCAGACTTGAAAACGACTCGGTGCATGTGCAAGTTCCACTCGGAAAGTTGGATTTACGATTCATTCAACAGGACCAAATCCAGTCTAAACCTAAAGACAAGTTAGAGTCATGGACCTGGTTATAATATAAGGAAAAACAGAAAGATGAAAATATATGTAGATTTTACCCCAATATTTTAACCACAAATATAATTTTTAAGTGGCTCTTGAGGTTGTGTCGAGCATGTGGTGGTCCTTGAGTTCAGTGTCGAGGAAGGAAGGAAAAGTGAGGGTTCCAGGGGGGGTTTGCTAAACTACAACCGAAATGCGATGCTTTAAATATTTTATTCATTCGTTACATCCTCGTACAACCAAAACAAGAGTCTCAAAACTGTGAGAATTGAACCTGTGACCTGCTAGTTATTGGAACTTTTATAAATCACCAATATAGTGAAGACCAAAGTTTTGCACCGTCATAAAAAGTTTCTTTTTTGGAGCAGTTATGTGGTGATAGGTTTTGAAGTTGAAAACTTTTATTGTGCAGTTTTGTCAGCGATTCCCTGCAGCTTCTATTCTCTGTTCTCTGATGATTTGTTCAACCTGAAACCAGTTTGTGTCTGGACCTGGAAGGCAAAAGCAAGTCTGACAATGGACACGACAGACTGACCTCTGCCGTCTCCTGGTCTGATAGTGGCCACACAACGTATTAGCAAAAGTACACGACCATAGTACTGATAGTAGTAGTTTTGTGACAGTAGTAGAAGTTGGAACAGTATAAATGAATGAACTGATTGCAGTAGTTGGAGAAATTCATAAATAAATGTAAATCGTCCTCTGCTCCTGACAAGCCCCAGTTGTGTTGAAGAATGGGTCAAAGGATGAGGATGAGTTTCTCTGTGGGGACAGTAAAGTGTCCCTAGACCAGCAGTAGTAATGTCCTGTGTGGTTTATTTTTACTTTAGTACTTGTCTCTGTGTAGACTCTGCACACCTGACCCGACGACAGGTGCGTCAGAGGAGAGACACTGGACTGAAAGGTTAAGAAAACTCTCGTACACTGTCTCACTTTTGATTTACTTTTATTAACACGTTCCAGCCCCTCTGACCTTCCTCATGTATTATTTTTACTTCAGTCAAAAGTTATAGATTGGCACAGTTCAAACTTTTTTTAATGTACTATTTTATTTAAGTCATATTTTTTGTTTTATATTTGTATTATTGTGTTATATTCAGTGATGGGTGAAGTACTCAGTGGTGTTACTTAGGTAAAAGTACAGATACAGAGGTAAAAAGCTAGTAAAAGTAAAAGTATCAAATGAACAATCTACTGAAGTAAAAGTATTTAAGTAACTTTAAAAATGTACTTTTAAGAGTAAAAAGTAAAAGTATTTCACACAAGTGTTGTTCATTTGTTCAATGGTAAATGAAGAGATGCAGGCAGGAAGGCGCGTTACCTTAAACAGCCTCGCTCCGGATTGGCTCTTTGGTTGCTATGATACTCGAGGTCGGAATTCCAAATATGAAACACGGCTCCAAATTCGCCGCTATCACTGCTAGCCGAGATTAGCTTCATTTGACTGGAGCTGAACGCTATGGTTGACGTCACAGTCTTTGGGTCAAAGTAAGTCTCCTCTGCGTACTGTCTGCATCTAATTATAACGCACTTCCTGTCCAATAATCAGGAAGAGCACTGTTAGCATTAGCGTCATGGCAAAATCCGCTATGGCGTCTGAAAGTTGTGACAAACTTTGCTTCCACACTGTGTCCAGGAGCTGTTTAGACCCAGAGAGAGTCGCTATAATCTGAGGGGAATGGGCATCTTCCAAAAAACTATGGCAAGAACTACAAAAAAAACTATGTGCATCTCAGTTACAGGGGTTAATTTATGGAATCGTTTGGATAATGAATTAAAAAGCTGCACTTCAATTAAAGTATTCAAAAAAATGTACAAATAAAAATTCTAGAAAAAAATATATAGAGCAATAGTATAACTGTTACTATGACAACTGAACTGAACATTAATGAACATAGTATAAACTTTGTGTCGTAGCGCTCGGCTCAGGGGGGGACCAAAGATACAGAACTCGGGGGAAGACAGGGGCAGGACGGACAACACCAGCAGAATGGAGCAGGGTCTGAGACGGGGAAGTGGAGCGGGTCCAGGGAGAAGGAAAAAAACAAGAGCTAAGCCAAGCGTATACTACCACGGAGGTACACGGACGATCTGGCGCTGAGTGTCAGGTCCTGGCTCCTCTTATTCCTCCCAGGTCCCCAGGTCTGATTGGGAATCCGCTCCAGGTGTGCACGGGACAGCTCCATGCTCAGCTCCATGCTCAGACACGTGACCGAGACAGGGAGGGGTAACCACAGGTGACAGGCAGGGTCATGACACTATGTCTGTTACATAATATAAATGATGTAATAAGAAAACAAAATAGTAATAATAATAATGATATGTTGATGATTAAAAACAACACCTATGATCATGACAATAAGGACTACTAATGATTATTATACATATATATAAATATAAACCCAGAGGTAACCGTATGAATATAAAAACAAATGTATTTCTTCTGTATTGTATAATTATTTGAAATTGTTGTGTTTTCTCTTGTTGTGTATATTGTTATTTATATGTGGAATTAGGCATAAATAAACTTAGCTTCAGCCAATGCCTTTCAGTCACAATTGGACGGATTCTGTGTGCGTGACTGTGACGTTGTTTTGTTTGTTTTTCTGTGTGTGTCTGAATAAACAAACTTATAAACTCGCGGTGAAAAGTTAGGATGTTTGGAACGCATAACGAGGAATAACTTTGGGCGACTGTAAACCGTTTTCTAGTTCTGATTTCACGTTTTTAAAGAAGTAAAAATCAGGTGCGGAGATTTTGAGATTACTCATTCAAATGTTCTTATAAAACGCACGTATTTCTAGACTCTTTGCCCGTTTCCCTTCTCCCCGTCAGACTCTTTTTCTCTCTTTAACTTCAGTAGCGGATACTCTGTCGCTTCCTTTGCTCTAATCGCTTAAACTCTCAGTGTTCTCTGCCTCCCGCTCCGTCCTTCACGCTCAATTTACTCCAAGTGGCATCTATTCACCTCCAAACCCTCGGCCTGCACCACCATTTTTAACATGAAAACCCCAGCGGTAAAAGTCGATGGGTACAAGAACAGAAAGAACAAGAAGAGAGAGGAGTGAGGTATCGGCTCGACGGCACAGTTTGATCTTAGAGGTGCTAAATCCAAGTCTGACAGGGAAGATGGTGGAGATGAAGAAGCCTGACAACACTATCTGGACTTCAAATAGAGATGCAAAAGCCGATGTCTTTACTTTGAATGTTAATGGGGGCAGATCTTGTTTGATGCCGTTGTCGTGGAGTCTTCTATAAATGCGAGGTTCGATGATAGAGACAGGCTAATGTTGGGGCTAAAATTGGGTTTGAGGGGGGAAAAAAAAGGTTTATTTGAGTGTTTATTTGAAGGGACAATGCACAGGGACATAAGACTCGTCCGGTAAATGCTACGTACTCGTCTTGAGCTTAAACCTGAAGACAAAACACTGACAAACTACTTAAACTACGTCTGCTCTGGTTGTGGCCAATTAACTTTTGGACCAACGCTTCACTTTTCAGTTTGTTTGACGTCCATACAACGCTTCTACTGCAACGTATTTGTGAACTATTGGCGTGTTTGGGATTTACATTATTCATTCGCTCCATACTACGTGTCAAACTCAAGGTCCGTGGGCCAAATGCAGCCCGCCACGTCATTTTATGTGGCCCGCGACAAAGGAAACGAGAAGGTATGACTGTCTTAAAATGTCGGTTTATCCTTAGATACACAGTTAAACAGCCATTTTTTCACGTCTATGCAAATCCATATGCAATATTTGTAACTTGAATAAAAAGTAAATATAGAAACGGTTAATTAACAAGATTAAAAAGTAGTTGCATTTATTTTACATTAAATTTGGTTACGTTTAGTGACATTTATCTTACAGTTAGTTACATCTGGCCCTTTGAGAACAACCATTTTGTTGATGTGGCCCTTTGTGAAAATGAGTTTGACGCCCCTGCTCTGTACTAAGGAGTGTTGAGCAACTATTGTAGCCACAGACGCCCTGGGGTAGGTCGATGGAAGCGAGGCCGTTGATCTGTGCCATCGAACCCCTGAACACCACCTGTCATGCTGTGGTATCAGGACTTCGCCGTCAGATTCTTGTGCGCTTCACAGCCCCTTTACGACAGAGTTGTTGTGGGTTCAGAGGCTCGTAATCCTAACACTGAGATGTAAAGCGTAGAACAAATGAGATTGTTTAAGTCGTCGGACATAGGATAGGAGTCAGGTCACGAAGGAGGTGTCCTAGAGATACTATAAATACGTAATAGATTCCTTTGTTCGGGGGATCTCGCATTGGCTCAGAGATCGCCCGAATCTTCTGTCTGTGATTGGCATATACTCTGGACTGTTTTTGTAATAAATCATCTGTGTAGTTGTAGTAGGACACATTATTTCTACTAAACCTGCAACATCCTGCTCCTTTTTTAGTGGATGGTATACCGTGATATAGTGAACCAGCCTTTGAAAACCAATACGTTTGCGTCAACATGTTTGCTATTAACACGTAATAAAATAATGTACAACTACCATTTTTTTATGCCGTGTAACCTCAGACCAGTGGTGGAACGTAACAAAGTAAAAGTAGTAAAGTACTGTACATAAGTGGGGAAAAAAAGAAAGAAAAAGGGAAAAAAAAAGGTATCTGTACTACTTAAGTAAATTTTAAACTGGATATTTTTACTTCAGTACATGTCAGAGCAGTATCTGTACTTTCTACTTCACTACATTTTGAACTGGACTGAAAAAAAACTGTAAAAGTATTTTTTTGTTATTGTTTGAGACCTGCTGAAAAGTCTGAAGGGTTTATTTTTATCACATTCATAATTTGAGCAAACAAAAATATACAAATAAAACTATCCAGAAAAAACATATGAATTCAGTTGTTTCTGTTGAAAATTCAGCACAAATGTTGATTATAATCACCACATCTGACGCCTTATAAGATCTCAACATCTGCGCAAAATACATTAACTTTTTACTTTTATGTACATTTTCAAACAAGTACTTAAAAGTAAAAAGATTGCTTAAGTATTTCTTTGCTCCGGTATCTGTACTTTTACTTAAATCGGATTTTTTTTTTTTTTTTTTTCATGTGATACTTTTAGTTGAGTACTTTTTCCATCACTTTCACAGACCTTTACTCTCCAGGACAATATGGACGGCACAGTCAGAAAAAGAAAATAAAAAATCAATTGTTTTATTGGTTAAAAAAAGTACGAGTGTAAAAAGGAGGCGGGGCTCTGCACTTTGAGCCTCTTTAAATGGATCAGTCTGAGGCAGAACTCTGAGCTCATCCATCAACAGAGTCCAGGACAGTGTGAGTGTGGGTGTGTGGGTGTGTGTGTGTCCGTGTGTGTGCGTCCGCAAAAGCAACAGCCATCACATCACATTATTCTCCCAGAGCTCGCAGAAGACATGCTGTTTCTCGCTGATTAATTTGTTACGAGAGAAGATGATTTGAATTTTCATATTTTCTCATTGTAAACTGAAATATTATAAGCTCATAACTTACAGAGCCCATATGGAGATGTTTCTTTTATTCACAGGCCTGTCATGATAATCACTACACCGACGTATCGTTCAATATATGAAGCTCGAACAATATATTTTTATCATGTGGAGTTTTTCTTTGCACTATTGCTTAATTTTTGGCTATTTTTGGCGCCATATGATGAGATGTAAGCCATAAAAGTCCCAATTAATCACTTCTATGACTCATTACAGATGCAAACTAACATCTAAAGTGTTTCATTCTACTGTTTATTTAATGCAGCTCCTGATTTTTTAACAATATTGTACATTTAGAATCGTTTTTGTGCTTTAAATCTGCTCTTGTGTTGTTGTCTCAGTGTCATAAATTAGTCTCAGTATTATCATTTATCATCAACCTCAGCAATGTATCGAACTTTAAATTGTGTTATCTGAACTGGCCTATGCATTTGTTTAATAATCTGGTTTTATTTCTCAAAAAATACCTTGGAAACGCGCTACTGTCTCTGAGCAGAGTCACCTTTCCTCAGAGCTGGTGGCGCCACCTACTTGTCTAGAGCTGAAGGTGGTGATCCTCAAGTAGAAAACACTTAGAAATCTGGCTTAAAACAAAAAAGCAAATAAACGGCACTTAACCTTACAGTTTATTATGTGTAAAGAATCGCAAAACACTGTCATATAAGTCTTTTTGTTAACATCTTCTACATGGACATGACCCCAGCAGAAGACACTGACACGATGAAGGACATGGCCAGTTTGACGACGTTTTGGAGATGTCTTTTCCCCGAAGTCTGGGCTCTGGAGGTGGTGGAGGTGAAGCTGACGGACGATGAGATGATGGGGAGTCGAGGGGACGCTGGGGGGAGGTGGTGGGGCACGGGAAAAACTGAAGCGGCTGTGCGTCTGCGATGGGCGTTGGTTGGATGAAGACGAGACAATCCTGCACCACATGAACCAATCACACAGTCGTCTAGATTTGTATTGAATGGGAACCGAAATAATTACTTTGTCGCAAACATTTGAAATTCGGCGTGTACGTCCGGCGTGCCATACTGAACAAAAAAGCCAATGAGGACGTACCTCTATGTGCAACCATGTAACCGTGGTAACATAAGAAGTCTGTCATTGAAATGCATGGGGTTCAGTTCAGTGTTGTGTGTTTTTACGTTTTTAACTTGTTCTGTACAGTGTCCTTGGGTGTTTTAAAAGGCAATTATGAATCAAATGTAATAATTACTTCATAATCATCATCATCATCATCATCCTGAGCCCGATGAGCTCTTAACAAAGGGACCATTTTGAAAGTAAAAAACTCCTTGAAACTTTGCAAATGTTTTCAGATTAAAACCGTTCAATGTGGTGTTTGTGTATTTTAATAACCTGGACATAATTAAATGCAACTTAAACTTCTGTCTTTAAAAATAGCTCTCCAGCGCCCCCTGTATAGTTGTAATGGCGCATAACAATTGTGTTTATCGTAGACTAATGAAATTTAGTAGACACACCTTAACACTGGTATGAAGGCGGCCATTTTGAATCTAATTATACAGATGTCCAAAATCCAGCACTCATACTTTAATAAACTTGTCCCAGGGTTTTTATCCGACGGACTCCAAAACTGAAGCAGCAACATCAGGACATATCTGGGGTCAAAAGTTGTTAAAAGATTTGACATAAATCTCAGGGTGTGATCATAATGAGCTCAGCCATTTTGAAATCATAAAAATCTCTGTATCTTTTGTAAATATCGTCAGATTCAGACAAACCCAATGTCGTGTTTAGCGTTTAGAATATACATTAAAAATGAGTGATGAGAGATGAGCCCTCCACCAGAAATGTTATACAGTTTAAGAGAGAAAAATACAAAAGAACATAACACAATATTTTTTTAATTATTTTTATTGAATTTTTGAATGCAGTTTGAATAAAGGTGTGGTTTGCTCTAAGTGAGTTGGGCGCTGTCTAACACGCCCTCTTCTTGGGCTTGTCCCATTTTGAAAAGAATTGGGCCAGCCCAGTTCTGGGCCGGTTCCTGAAGGCGGTGAGACGCATGTTTAGATGTTTCATGGCTTCGTTCTGGAACTCTGTGGGATCTGACTGCAGAGCCATCAGCAGGAGCTTACAGGCAGAGCCATATTCATGAATCAAGTCTCTGGCTCCAGCTTTACCCAGTTTTTTGATATTCTTGGGTTTGAGATAAACTCCATCTGGGACTCTGAACTGGTCCAGAGCCTTCTCCAGAGTCTCTACTACTGCGTCATGGTGGGACCTCATTTTGGCCGGCAGCTTTTTGAGCATTTTTTTGACCAGAGCGAGGATCACCAGTCTCTCCACTGAGCTCGGGGTCTGTGAGGCCTGAGGAGCTGCAGTGGGCTCTGGAGCTGAGTTTGGCTCTTCTGTCTGCAGCTTCTCATCTTTTGCTGTTATGTCCTCTGGAGTTTGGAGCTCCACCTCCTCTGGGCTTGGCTCCTCTGCAGTTTGGAGCTCCACCTCCTCTGGGCTTGGCTCCTCTGCGGTTTGGAGCTCCACCTCCTCTGGGCTTGGCTCCTCTGCAGTTTGGGGCTCCACCTCCTCTGGGCTTGGCTCCTCTGCAGTTTGGAGCTCCACCTCCTCTGGGCTTGGCTCTTCTGCAGTTTGGAGCTCCACCTCCTCTGGGCTTGGCTCCTCTGCAGTTTGGGGCTCCACCTCCTCTGGGCTTGGCTCCTCTGCAGTTTGGAGCGCCACCTCCTCTGGGCTTGGCTCCTCTGCAGTTTGGGGCTCCACCTCCTCTGGGCATTGGTGTTTCCATCCATCTTTTTCCTCTATTTCCTCCTCTGAAAGTCCAAGTGTCTCTGGACAATTGAGCTCCTCTGAGTGTTGTGCCTCTATGGAACTCTTTGGAACTTCCAGGTTTTGAATACCCTCTGGAGTTCCTAGGCTCTCTGGGTTCTCGCCCTCCTCTGGACTCTTGGGGTTGTCCAGAGGTTGGGTCTCTTCTGGATTTTCCAATGGACTATCTTCAGTCTCTTGTTTGTCTGTGTCCTCCTGGACCTGGGTCTCAGTCAGAGTTTCTAGGTCCTCTGGGTTTTCCTCCAGACCTTGGTGAATCTCTGGTGTCTCACCCAGAATTTGGTGGCTCTCAGAGCTGTCGTTTGAACTGTTCGGAGGCTGGTCTTCCTGGTTGTCCTCAGCTGTGGCCTGTGGACTGTGGCTTTCTTTTTGGTTTTTCTGGTCTGGAGTTTGCTTTGGAGCCTCTGGAATTTTTGTGTCTAAGTGTTCTTCTGGACTCTTTTGGGCAGGTTTCTCCTGGACCAGATCCTTCTGTGGAACTGTGAAGCCCATCATGAGGAGCAATGCAGTGGATGCACTCCTCTTGGCCTCCTTCTTTGAGGGACCGGAGCCAGAGGCAGTGTATTGGTCCACGGACACCTCCATGGTGAACATCCAGCTGCCATTCACCAGTTCCCCACTTATCATGCGGTACTCAGGAAACTTCTCTCTGCGGATCATCTGCAGCTCAGACAGGCGAGTGATGGGGTCCTTCTCCAGACGGAAGTCTGGAAGGATGTGAGCAGGAAGAACGCATCTGCTCTGTTGAGATGAAGCCATTTCATTTGGAGTCGGGTTCTCCACAGGATTTTCTTGTTTAGGAGCAGGTTCTGCTGTGGTCTGGGGAGCAAATGGGGCCATGTCCTCCTCTGGGACTTTGTAGCCCATTATCTGGAGATGAGCTGTGCACGCTCTCCTCCTGGCCTCCTTCTTGGAGCCCCCTTTACCCACCGCAGTGCACTGGCCAACGGTCACCTCCATGGAGAAAACCCATTGGTCGCCGGCCACTGTGCCCTCGAGCAGGCGGTACTGGGCAGGCGGGTTTTTCCGGGCCATGAGCAGCTCGGACAGGCGAGTACATGGGTCTTTGCCCAGACCAAACTCTGGATGGCTGTAGTGCAGGACGCTAGCAGAGCCATTAGGGTAGGTGCGGTTTTTCCGGTGTGAGTCCAGTAGCCTCAGGGCCAGGCCACAGGCCCGGGTTTTGGCTTCCCTCCTGTTCGGCCCTCGCGATTCTGCCCACAAGTTTCCAACGGAAACTTGGACTATGAAGATGGTACAGGAGTGCCGTACCGTGGTGGACTCTGTAAAGTCCACGGGCAGATCCAACATCTGTGCCATGGCGTACAGACGTTTGATGGTGGGCATGTAGCTATGGGCGGCCATATTGAAGCTGTGTGAATACACTGGAGTAGAGAGATTCAAAGGGTTTTGTGAAGTGCTGTCTCGTTCTGAGCTGCGTCTCTGTCAAAGGTTTGGTTCAAACTGAAGATATCTGAGATGTGTGTCTCCACTACTACATAGCACAAACAGACTCCTGTGATGTCATAAAGCACTGTTATCACCGTGGATATTCACCATCTCCACGGCGACGGCAGCTCTGAGCAGTTGTAGAATGTTGAAACATTTGCATCTTAAACAAACACAAATATATTTAAAAATCAAAACAACAAAATGTATTAAATAAACTGTATCTATAAATAAAATGGACAGTAATAAAATAAAGCAAATTTTGAATTTACATGGCGGCCATAATACTTGATCTTGGCTGAGCTCTGAAGCTCAGCAGAGCTGGGCCTGGTTAGTAATTGGGTGGGAGACCACAGTGGGGCAGCAGTGGCTCTGATCTCTCCATTCAGAGAGATCAGGAGTCTAACCCACAACCTCCTGATGAGAGGAAAATACAGGATAACCACTCTGCCACAGTCACACGGGGAGGAAATACGGTAAACACCACACCCAGATGCATCTTTTGCCTGCATTACAAATGATAGACTATTGAACTTGAACATTATGGTTGGTTCATTATGTGATTAAGGACAGAAACATGAACGCTTTATTGTTTACACCAGGAGTCAGCGAATAATATCAGCTAATGTCTGTGTGATCCCTCAGTCATCCAGGTATGACCCATGGTAAAAGAAAAATTCAAATCTGTCAGATGGACAAAAAGTTGTAGGAGTGAAGACGTTTCACTGCTCGTCCAAGCCGCTTCTTCAGTTCTGGTCAGATTACTGCTGGACACTGCCTTATATCTGTCTGAAGAGAGGAGCTAAACTACACTGAAACTAAAACAGTTTCTGTTTGTAGATCAGGTCTAATGAGCTACACTAAGTGTGAACTGTGCCTGAGTCATATTTAGCATAATCAATCCGGCCCCTAAAGGGTACTCTCTTTTAGCATCGTGGCTCGCCCTCGTGTTTTCTTTGTCTTGATTTGGGTCTGAGGGTGGAGTTATAAACAGGAGACAGATGATGTTTAAGGCCCCTATTCCTGTTCAAGGAAGGATTGTCTTCTCCAACAAAACATGCTTCTTTAACTCCCCTCTCAAACCATTACAAGCAAAGTTATTCCATTATTATTATTTTCATTCCATTACCAGGAACTTTACATCCATATATTCTAATATTTTTTCTTAATATATACTCAAAACTGTCGTTTATTGCCAGTGGTGGAAGGTAACAGAGTACAAGTAATAAAGTACTGTAGTTAAGTCAAATTTTTCGGTATCTGTACTTTATTTAAGTACATTTTACAGTGGATACTTTGTACTTTTACTTCACTACATTTGAGAGCAGGATCTGTACTTTCTATTCCACAACATTTTTGAACTGGACTGAAGTAAAAAGTACTTTTCATCTGATTTGATCTGACTTTAACTGAAATGCCCCTCACCATCTTTATTTTTAGCTTTATTTTACAATTCAACTTCACTTGTAACAGATAAAATCAAAGGAATGCAAGTTTTCTTCACGTATCTCAATCTATTTTGAAGTGACGAAACAGGAAACAGACACATTTGGGGAATTATAATGCTAAATATGGGCTGATGGATATGCTTATCGACTAAATATCGACGTAAAACAATAACCAAGGAGACCTACAGTATCCAGACCAGTCACAGCTTTCAACACCAAAGTCTGAGCTGTGCATGATGCCAGAAAACAATAAAACCAAATGCGAACTTCTGCTTATTTGACATGTGCTAGACTTCGGGGTGTCATTTCTTCACTCGTGTAACCCAACCAGTGGCTGCCAGATCTTTCTTGGAGTGGAATGAAAGCCAAAGAAAGAAAAGGATGTAACAAGGTAAGACAAGATGAGCCCAGATGAGGTGAGCTCAGAAGAGAAGGAGGAAGAGAGGATTTAAAGGTCTGTATTCCTTTTTTTTCCTACACAATTCAGCAAAATATGTCTTGCCCAAGTATATTTTATATTGTACTATATATATCATCATCATCCTGAGCCCGATGAGCTTTTAACAAAGTGACCATTTTGAAAGTAAAAAACTCCTTGAAACTTTGCAAATGTTTTCAGATTAAAACCGTTCAATGTGGTGTTTGTGTATTTTAATAACCTGGACATAATTAAATGCAACTTAAACTTCTATCTTTAAAAATAGCTCTCCAGCGCCCCCTGTATAGTTGTAATGGTGCATAACATTTGTGTTTATCGTAGACTAATGAAATTTAGTAGACACACCTTAACACTGGTATGAAGGCGGCCATTTTGAATCTAATTATACAGATGTCCAAGATCGAGCACTCATACTTTAATAAACTTGTCCCAGGGTTTTTATCCGACGGACTCCAAAACTGAAGCAGCAACATCAGGACATATCTGGGGTCAAAAGTTGTTAAAAGATTTGACATAAATCTCAGGGTGTGATCATAATGAGCTCAGCCATTTTGAAATCATAAAAACCTCTGTATCTTTTGTAAATATCGTCAGATTCAGACAAACCCAATGTCGTGTTTAGCGTTTAGAATATACATTAAAAATGAGTGATGAGAGATGAGCCCTCCACCAGAAATGTTATACAGTTTAAGAGAGAAAAATACAAAAGAACATAACACAATATTTTTTTTAATAATTTTTATTGAATTTTTGAATGCAGTTTGAATAAAGGTGTGGTTTGCTCTAAGTGAGTTGGGCGCTGTCTAACACGCCCTCTTCTTGGGCTTGTCCCATTTTGAAAAGAATCGGGCCAGCCCAGTTCTGGGCCGGTTCCTGAAGGCGGTGAGACGCATGTTTAGATGTTTCATGGCTTTGTTCTGGAACTCTGTGGGATCTGACTGCAGAGCCATCAGCAGGAGCTTACAGGCAGAGCCATATTCATGAATCAAGTCTCTGGCTCCAGCTTTACCCAGTTTTTTGATATTCTTGGGTTTGAGATAAACTCCATCTGGGACTCTGAACTGGTCCAGAGCCTTCTCCAGAGTCTCTACTATTGCGTCATGGTGGGACCTCATTTTGGCTGGCAGCTTTTTGAGCATTTTTTTGACCAGAGCGAGGATCACCAGTCTCTCCACTGAGCTCGGGGTCTGTGAGGCCTGAGGAGCTGCAGTGGGCTCTGGAGCTGAGTTTGGCTCTTCTGTCTGCAGCTTCTCATCTTTTGCTGTTACGTCCTCTGGAGTTTGAAGCTCCACCTCTTCTGGGCTTGGCTCCTCTGCAGTTTGGGGCTCCACCTCCTTTGGGTTTTGCTCCTCTGCATTTTGGAGCTCCACCTCCTCTGGGCTTGGCTCCTCTGCAGTTTGGAGCTCCACCTCCTCTGGGCTTGGCTCCTCTGCAGTTTGGAGCTCCACCTCCTCTGGGCTCGGCTCCTCTTCAGTTTGGGGCTCCACCTCCTTTGGGATTGGCTCCTCTTCCGGAGTTTGGAGGTGTTTCTGGATGTCCGTTAGGCTCTCTGTGTCCTCTGGGGTTTGGTCCTCTTGTATGTGGGACTCAGGTTTTTCTGTCTCCATTGGACTCTTGGGCTCCTCTTGTTCTGGATCCTCATCTAGACCTTCATTGTCTGTCCAACATCCCTCAGACGATTGAGTAAACTCTTGAGTAAACTCTGGGCATTGGTGTTTCCATCCATCTTTTTCCTCTATTTCCTCCTCTGAAAGTCCAAGTGTCTCTGGACAATTGAGCTCCTCTGAGTGTTGTGCCTCTATGGAACTCTTTGGAACTTCCAGGTTTTGAATACCCTCTGGAGTTCCTAGGCTCTCTGGGTTCTGGCCCTCCTCTGGACTCTTGGGGTTGTCCAGAGGTTGGGTCTCTTCTGGATTTTCCAATGGACTATCTTCAGTCTCTTGTTTGTCTGTGTCCTCCTGGACCTGGGTCTCAGTCAGAGTTTCTAGGTCCTCTGGGTTTTCCTCCAGACCTTGGTGAATCTCTGGTGTCTCACCCAGAATTTGGTGGCTCTCAGAGCTGTCGTTTGAACTGTTCGGAGGCTGGTCTTCCTGGTTGTCCTCAGCTGTGGCCTGTGGACTGTGGCTTTCTTTTTGGTTTTTCTGGTCTGGAGTTTGCTTTGGAGCCTCTGGAATTTTTGTGTCTAAGTGTTCTTCTGGACTCTTTTGGGCAGGTTTCTCCTGGACCAGATCCTTCTGTGGAACTGTGAAGCCCATCATGAGGAGCAATGCAGTGGATGCACTCCTCTTGGCCTCCTTCTTTGAGGGACCGGAGCCAGAGGCAGTGTATTGGTCCACGGACACCTCCATGGTGAACATCCAGCTGCCATTCACCAGTTCCCCACTTATCATGCGGTACTCAGGAAACTTCTCTCTGCGGATCATCTGCAGCTCAGACAGGCGAGTGATGGGGTCCTTCTCCAGACGGAAGTCTGGAAGGATGTGAGCAGGAAGAACGCATCTGCTCTGTTGAGATGAAGCCATTTCATTTGGAGTCGGGTTCTCCACAGGATTTTCTTGTTTAGGAGCAGGTTCTGCTGTGGTCTGGGGAGCAAATGGGGCCATGTCCTCCTCTGGGACTTTGTAGCCCATTATCTGGAGATGAGCTGTGCACGCTCTCCTCCTGGCCTCCTTCTTGGAGCCCCCTTTACCCACCGCAGTGCACTGGCCAACGGTCACCTCCATGGAGAAAACCCATTGGTCGCCGGCCACTGTGCCCTCGAGCAGGCGGTACTGGGCAGGCGGGTTTTTCCGGGCCATGAGCAGCTCGGACAGGCGAGTACATGGGTCTTTGCCCAGACCGAACTCTGGATGGCTGTAGTGCAGGACGCTAGCAGAGCCATTAGGGTAGGTGCGGTTTTTCCGGTGTGAGTCCAGTAGCCTCAGGGCCAGGCCACAGGCCCGGGTTTTGGCTTCCCTCCTGTTCGGCCCTCGCGATTCTGCCCACAAGTTTCCAACGGAAACTTGGACTATGAAGATGGTACAGGAGTGCCGTACCGTGGTGGACTCTGTAAAGTCCACGGGCAGATCCAACATCTGTGCCATGGCGTACAGACGTTTGATGGTGGGCATGTAGCTATGGGCGGCCATATTGAAGCTGTGTGAATACACTGGAGTAGAGAGATTCAAAGGGTTTTGTGAAGTGCTGTCTCGTTCTGAGCTGCGTCTCTGTCAAAGGTTTGGTTCAAACTGAAGATATCTGAGATGTGTGTCTCCACTACTACATAGCACAAACAGACTCCTGTGATGTCATAAAGCACTGTTATCACCGTGGATATTCACCATCTCCACGGCGACGGCAGCTCTGAGCAGTTCTACAATGTTGAAACATTTGCATCTTAAACAAACACAAATATATTTAAAAATCAAAACAACAAAATGTATTAAATAAACTGTATCTATAAATAAAATGGACAGTAATAAAATAAAGCAAATTTTGAATTTACATGGCGGCCATAATACTTGATCTTGGCTGAGCTCTGAAGCTCAGCAGAGCTGGGCCTGGTTAGTAATTGGGTGGGAGACCACAGTGGGGCAGCAGTGGCTCTGATCTCTCCATTCAGAGAGATCAGGAGTCTAACCCACAACCTCCTGATGAGAGGAAAATACAGGATAACCACTCTGCCACAGTCACACGGGGAGGAAATACGGTAAACACCACACCCAGATGCATCTTTTGCCTGCATTACAAATGATAGACTATTGAACTTGAACATTATGGTTGGTTCATTATGTGATTAAGGACAGAAACATGAACGCTTTATTGTTTACACCAGGAGTCAGCGAATAATATCAGCTAATGTCTGTGTGATCCCTCAGTCATCCAGGTATGACCCATAGTAAAAGAAAAATTCAAATCTGTCAGATGGACAAAAAGTTGTAGGAGTGAAGACGTTTCACTGCTCGTCCAAGCCGCTTCTTCAGTTCTGGTCAGATTACTGCTGGACACTGCCTTATATCTGTCTGAACAGAGGAGCTAAACTACACTGAAACTAAAACAGTTTCTGTTTGTAGATCAGGTCTAATGAGCTACACTAAGTGTGAACTGTGCCTGAGTCATATTTAGCATAATCAATCCGGCCCCTAAAGGGTGCTCTCTTTTAGCATCGTGGCTCGCCCTCGTGTTTTCTTTGTCTTGATTTGGGTCTGAGGGTGGAGTTATAAACAGGAGACAGATGATGTTTAAGGCCCCTATTCCTGTTCAAGGAAGGATTGTCTTCTCCAACAAAACATGCTTCTTTAACTCCCCTCTCAAACCATTACAAGCAAAGTTATTCCATTATTATTATTTTCATTCCATTACCAGGAACTTTACATCCATATATTCTAAGATTTTTTCTTAATATATACTCAAAACTGTCGTTTATTGCCAGTGGTGGAAGGTAACAGAGTACAAGCAATAAAGTACTGTAGTTAAGTCTAATTTTTCGGTATCTGTACTTTATTTAAGTACATTTTACAGTGGATACTTTGTACTTTTACTTCACTACATTTGAGAGCAGGATCTGTACTTTCTATTCCACAACATTTTTGAACTGGACTGAAGTAAAAAGTACTTTTCATCTGATTTGATCTGACTTTAACTGAAATGCCCCTCACCATCTTTTTTTTTAGCTTTATTTTACAATTCAACTTCACTTGTAACAGATAAAATCAAAGGAATGCAAGTTTTCTTCACGTATCTCAATCTATTTTGATGTGACGAAACAGGAAACAGACACATTTTGGGAATTATAATGCTAAATATGGGCTGATGGATATGCTTATCGACTAAATATCGACGTAAAACAATAACCAAGGAGACCTACAGTATCCAGACCAGTCACAGCTTTCAACACCAAAGTCTGAGCTGTGCATGATGCCAGAAAACAATAAAACCAAATGCGAACTTCTGCTTATTTGACATGTGCTAGACTTTGGGGTGTCATTTCTTCACTCGTGTAACCCAACCAGCGGCTGCCAGATCTTTCTTTTTCCACGATACAGTGTGATGTGAAGAGAAGTGGAGAGACCGCAGGGGAGGAAGTGTGGAGTGGAATGAAAGCCAAAGAAAGAAAAGGATGTAACAAGGTAAGACAAGATGAGCCCAGATGAGGTGAGCTCAGAAGAGAAGGAGGAAGAGAGGATTTAAAGGTCTGTATTCCTTTTTTTTTTCTACACAATTCAGCAAAATATGTCTTGCCCAAGTATATTTTATATTGTACTATATATATCATCATCATCCTGAGCCCGATGAGCTCTTAACAAAGGGACCATTTTGAAAGTAAAAAACTCCTTGAAACTTTGCAAATGTTTTCAGATTAAAACCGTTCAATGTGGTGTTTGTGTATTTTAATAACCTGGACATAATTAAATGCAACTTAAACTTCTATCTTTAAAAATAGCTCTCCAGCGCCCCTTGTATAGTTGTAATGGTGCATAACATTTGTGTTTATCGTAGACTAATGAAATTTAGTAGACACACCTTAACACTGGTATGAAGGCGGCCATTTTGAATCTAATTATACAGATATCCAAAATCCAGCACTCATACTTTAATTAACTTGTCCCAGGGTTTTTATCCGACGGACTCCAAAACTGAAGCAGCAACATCAGGACATATCTGGGGTCAAAAGTTGTTAAAAGATTTGACATAAATCTCAGGGTGTGATCATAATGAGCTCAGCCATTTTGAAATCATAAAAATCTCTGTATCTTTTGTAAATATCGTCAGATTCAGACAAACCCAATGTCGTGTTTAGCGTTTAGAATATACATTAAAAATGAGTGATGAGAGATGAGCCCTCCACCAGAAATGTTATACAGTTTAAGAGAGAAAAATACAAAAGAACATAACACAATATTTTTTTAATTATTTTTATTGAATTTTTGAATGCAGTTTGAATAAAGGTGTTGTTTGCTCTAAGTGAGTTGGGCGCTGTCTAACACGCCCTCTTCTTGGGCTTGTCCCATTTTGAAAAGAATCGGGCCAGCCCAGTTCTGGGTCGGTTCCTGAAGGCGGTGAGACGCATGTTTAGATGTTTCATGGCTTCGTTCTGGAACTCTGTGGGATCTGACTGCAGAGCCATCAGCAGGAGCTTACAGGCAGAGCCATATTCATAAATCAAGTCTCTGGCTCCAGCTTTACCCAGTTTTTTGATATTCTTGGGTTTGAGATAAACTCCATCTGGGACTCTGAACTGGTCCAGAGCCTTCTCCAGAGTCTCTACTACTGCGTCATGGTGGGACCTCATTTTGGCCGGCAGCTTTTTGAGCATTTTTTTGACCAGAGCGAGGATCACCAGTCTCTCCACTGAGCTCGGGGTCTGTGAGGCCTGAGGAGCTGCAGTGGGCTCTGGAGCTGAGTTTGGCTCTTCTGTCTGCAGCTTCTCATCTTTTGCTGTTATGTCCTCTGGAGTTTGGAGCTCCACCTCCTCTGGGCTTGGCTCCTCTGCAGTTTGGGGCTCCACCTCCTCTGGGCTTGGCTCCTCTGCAGTTTGGAGCTCCACCTCCTCTGGGCTTGGCTCCTCTGCGGTTTGGAGCTCCACCTCCTCTGGGCTTGGCTCCTCTGCGGTTTGGAGCTCCACCTCCTCTGGGCTTGGCTCCTCTGCAGTTTGGGGCTCCACCTCCTCTGGGCTTGGCTCCTCTGCAGTTTGGAGCTCCACCTCCTCTGGGCTTGGCTCTTCTGCAGTTTGGAGCTCCACCTCCTCTGGGCTTGGCTCCTCTGCAGTTTGGAGCGCCACCTCCTCTGGGCTTGGCTCCTCTGCAGTTTGGGGCTCCACCTCCTCTGGGCATTGGTGTTTCCATCCATCTTTTTCCTCTATTTCCTCCTCTGAAAGTCCAAGTGTCTCTGGACAATTGAGCTCCTCTGAGTGTTGTGCCTCTATGGAACTCTTTGGAACTTCCAGGTTTTGAATACCCTCTGGAGTTCCTAGGCTCTCTGGGTTCTGGCCCTCCTCTGGACTCTTGGGGTTGTCCAGAGGTTGGGTCTCTTCTGGATTTTCCAATGGACTATCTTCAGTCTCTTGTTTGTCTGTGTCCTCCTGGACCTGGGTCTCAGTCAGAGTTTCTAGGTCCTCTGGGTTTTCCTCCAGACCTTGGTGAATCTCTGGTGTCTCACCCAGAATTTGGTGGCTCTCAGAGCTGTCGTTTGAACTGTTCGGAGGCTGGTCTTCCTGGTTGTCCTCAGCTGTGGCCTGTGGACTGTGGCTTTCTTTTTGGTTTTTCTGGTCTGGAGTTTGCTTTGGAGCCTCTGGAATTTTTGTGTCTAAGTGTTCTTCTGGACTCTTTTGGGCAGGTTTCTCCTGGACCAGATCCTTCTGTGGAACTGTGAAGCCCATCATGAGGAGCAATGCAGTGGATGCACTCCTCTTGGCCTCCTTCTTTGAGGGACCGGAGCCAGAGGCAGTGTATTGGTCCACGGACACCTCCATGGTGAACATCCAGCTGCCATTCACCAGTTCCCCACTTATCATGCGGTACTCAGGAAACTTCTCTCTGCGGATCATCTGCAGCTCAGACAGGCGAGTGATGGGGTCCTTCTCCAGACGGAAGTCTGGAAGGATGTGAGCAGGAAGAACGCATCTGCTCTGTTGAGATGAAGCCATTTCATTTGGAGTCGGGTTCTCCACAGGATTTTCTTGTTTAGGAGCAGGTTCTGCTGTGGTCTGGGGAGCAAATGGGGCCATGTCCTCCTCTGGGACTTTGTAGCCCATTATCTGGAGATGAGCTGTGCACGCTCTCCTCCTGGCCTCCTTCTTGGAGCCCCCTTTACCCACCGCAGTGCACTGGCCAACGGTCACCTCCATGGAGAAAACCCATTGGTCGCCGGCCACTGTGCCCTCGAGCAGGCGGTACTGGGCAGGCGGGTTTTTCCGGGCCATGAGCAGCTCGGACAGGCGAGTACATGGGTCTTTGCCCAGACCGAACTCTGGATGGCTGTAGTGCAGGACGCTAGCAGAGCCATTAGGGTAGGTGCGGTTTTTCCGGTGTGAGTCCAGTAGCCTCAGGGCCAGGCCACAGGCCCGGGTTTTGGCTTCCCTCCTGTTCGGCCCTCGCGATTCTGCCCACAAGTTTCCAACGGAAACTTGGACTATGAAGATGGTACAGGAGTGCCGTACCGTGGTGGACTCTGTAAAGTCCACGGGCAGATCCAACATCTGTGCCATGGCGTACAGACGTTTGATGGTGGGCATGTAGCTATGGGCGGCCATATTGAAGCTGTGTGAATACACTGGAGTAGAGAGATTCAAAGGGTTTTGTGAAGTGCTGTCTCGTTCTGAGCTGCGTCTCTGTCAAAGGTTTGGTTCAAACTGAAGATATCTGAGATGTGTGTCTCCACTACTACATAGCACAAACAGACTCCTGTGATGTCATAAAGCACTGTTATCACCGTGGATATTCACCATCTCCACGGCGACGGCAGCTCTGAGCAGTTCTAGAATGTTGAAAAATTTGCATCTTAAACAAAAACAAATATATTTCAAAATCAAAACAACAAAATGTATTAAATAAACTGTATCTATAAATAAAATGGACAGTAATAAAATAAAGCAAATTTTGAATTTACATGGCGGCCATAATACTTGATCTTGGCTGAGCTCTGAAGCTCAGCAGAGCTGGGCCTGGTTAGTAATTGGGTGGGAGACCACAGTGGGGCAGCAGTGGCTCTGATCTCTCCATTCAGAGAGATCAGGAGTCTAACCCACAACCTCCTGATGAGAGGAAAATACAGGATAACCACTCTGCCACAGTCACACGGGGAGGAAATACGGTAAACACCACACCCAGATGCATCTTTTGCCTGCATTACAAATGATAGACTATTGAACTTGAACATTATGGTTGGTTCATTATGTGATTAAGTATTATTAGTATTAGTAGTATTATTTATTTTTGAGACTTGGTTTGATGATTTCTGTAAAATAGGATTTTGCAAAGCTGTGAATAAATATTTTGTAACTCTCTTTTTACATCGGAGTCCAATGGAAGTTATTTTCTCTTCAGTATAAATACACGAGTAACACCAGGACGAAAAAGCACAGTCAGAGGAACTTAATCAATTAAACAAGAGAGAAATGTGAGAAAATGTTAATGCCTGTGCGAGAAAAGTGTATAAAGTGTGTGGTGAGGGTTTTTACAGCCAAAAACATATAGAATAACTGTCAAAAATAAAGCTGATACTTCACGGATTTCTCCTATTGCGGGTTATTTTTGGAACGTAACCCCCCCCCCGATAAACGAGAGACCATAATCAGGGAAAATAAGTCAACTGTGTCCTGTCTGCATCGTATTTGAAAGCGTTTTATTGTCACTGTCTCACTGAATTAAAGGATATCTTATGTAAAACTGACTTTTTTGAGCTTTTAACCCTGTTGCATTGTTGTCCCCTGATCAAAAACATGCATGAAGTTGTATTTTTGCTTCATTCACTCTAGTTTAATTAAATCATTAATCCACAGTCTTCAAATGCTCTGTTTGAATTTGGCCTGTTTAGTTACGTCATAGATAAAACTCTGAACAGGTTTTAAATCCAAAAGCCATAAACGGACTCATTCTACAGTCAAATTGTGTTAAAAACAAATAAACGGCTCTATTAGTGTAACATTCACTGGGGATTAGGACCTTATTTATTTAGTTTGCCTTTGTTTATTCACATTTCTGACAGCAGAGGGAGCAATGCCCTAAAGCTTTACTACAAACAGAAGCGCAGGCGGAAAGTCCAATTACCTGAGACATTATTTTAAGCTTGAAAATGTGAAATAAACATCCCACGGTGACTAAAAACATGTTTAAAAGCGAATGAAAGCCACAAGAATGTATAGTACGTGTTCTTTAAGTTCGTTTCAAGTACTGAAAGTTTGAATGTCGGTGAAGTAGCTCTTGTTTATCCTCTTGGCTCCTCTGGCTCTCACCTGCCCAGAACACCAGAACAGGGCTTTGGAGCTGACAGACAGTGGGACACACAGCTTCTCTCTTTCTTTAGACGATAAGTGGATCTGGCATCTTATCAACAAACACCCCGAGTGCCCACAGCTCCTTGTAGTGCACAGAATACACTGCGGTTCCAGTGTAAAAGGGCTCAGATGGGTGAGTGGTTCCTTGATTTAAAGCGCTATATGAAAATGTGACCCAAATATCGCTACAGTATGAGTAAAAATACAGACATTAGTGAACCAAAAGCTTCAGTAGTACAATTATTTTATTGTAAACGTATAGCCTGGTCTAATTAATGTGTACTCCATAAAGTGTGGGATTACACTTCAGTCTCTCGTAATCTCATTTAAAGAAATTAAAGCAGTTAAGTATATTCCAAAACTTGCGTAGATTTACAAACCTTTCGATGCTGCCGACTTTATATCTCAATGAAATGAAACCGTCTATATTTGTAGCTTCAGGAAACATATTCTGGTTTAATATTCCATAAACATGACCTAAATCTGTCCCCAAATACGACGTAAAAAACTTCAAATTACTGTTAATAATTGTCATACTGATTTATTCTTAATTTAGCGATTTGGTTTTAAAGAAAAGTGCCAGTTCCAAAGGTGAAAGTTATAAAATCCTGAACGGTCACTGCTTAAACTGAAGTAAGTGGATGTTTAAATGAAGCATCACCTGAGAAAAACTGACAGTGGCTTACAAAAGTATTCATCCCCCTGGAACTTTTTCACATTTTGTCGAGTCACAACCACAAATGTAAATATTTTTTTAATTTGCATTTTATGTGAGTAAGTAACACAAAATAAGTGTGAAGTAGAAGGAAAATTATACAACATTTACAGATAAAAAAGAAAAGAAAAAGGAAACGTGCAGTGTGTATGTGTCCATTATCTTCAGGTTAAATGAACTGTACCTGCAGTTTTATAGTTTTATAAAAGGTTCTACAGTCACAGTTGAACTTGGTCCTTTTAGATTCAGCTCTGAAAACGGCAAAACAAATGAGACACAGTTCGGTCAAGTTTATGGAATTAAAACTCTAAATCTTACACAAAATGTTCTTTTAATAAGGCACTGGAAACCAAGGCTCAGTTGAGATTGTGATACATGTAAGAGGGCATGATACAGGTAAAACGGAATGATACATGTAAGAGGGTATGATACATATAAGGGCATAATACATGTAAAAGGACACGATACAAGTAAAAGGGCATGATACATGTAAGAGGGCATGTTAAAAGTAAGAGGGCACGATTTATATAAAAGGGCACGATACAGGTAAAACGGAATGATACATGTAAGAGGCCACAATACATATAAAAGGCCGCGATACATGTAAGAAGGCATGATACATATAAGGGCATAATACATGTAAGTGGACATGATACAAGTAAGAGGACATGATAAATGTAAGAGGGCATGATAAAAGTAATAGGGTACGATACATATAAAAGGGCATTATACAGGTAAGAAGGCATGATACATATAAGGGCATAATACTTTTAAGAGGGCATAATACATGTAAGAATACATGATACAGGTAAGAGTGCAAGATGCATGTAAGAGGGCATGATACATATAAGAGAACACGATATATGTAAGACGGCATGAAACATGTAAGAGGGCACAAGAGGGCAGGATACATGTAACAGGGCATGATTCATATAGTTCTTTTAAAACTTAATCATGCTGTTTGTTACTTCTCACATCTATTTTTTCCCCCGCTCATAAATCAGAGCGGTGCATTTCCTCTGCTGGTCTTAACCCTGCTGTTGTTTTGTCATTTGTACCTCGCTCCTATGGACAGGGCCTTTGGGGAGCGCTGCGAGCTCAGTGAGGTGGTGCGGGGGGTGATGGAGCATGGAGAGGATCCGCGGTAACGGCAGGTGTAGAGTTCATTTGTTGTCATGTTGGCTACACACTACACACAGACACAGTGACAGAGCCGCACTGGCCCCTCCCCCTCCGGCTCTGTGCCTAATGCTGCGTCCAGTCTGATCACGGCTTCTGCGGGAGGGAGAGGAGCTGATTTATTTGAACAGTTTGTTTTGAGTTGTGGTATTATGGCGAAGTTTAATGGTTCACTAACTGTATGTAACTGTTCTGGTGGGAATGTTCCACAATATGGTATTAACTTGGCGTTATCTTGCATCTACTTCATGAGGGGTGTTTTTATTGTTGAAAATAGATTGAAAAACATGCATATATTGAGTGGGCTTGCCTCTCCACAATCCTGACCTGTAACCTCGCCTAGTGTTGGTGATAGGTGAAGTTGAATGCCATACTGTGGAACATTCAGCGTAGCGTAACTCTAGAAAGTAGTGATTTCAACAGCTTCATATTTTGGGGGAGAAAAAAAAAAAAAAAAAAAAAAAAAGTGACTTTAAAATAAATAAATAAAATTAAAAATAAATGAATAAATAAAATAAAAAAATAAATACATACATACAATTAAAATAAAAAATGAATACAATTAAAAATAAATAAATAAATAAATAAATAGTAAAATTAAAAAAATAATGATAATTTTGTTACGATAGACATGTAAATCTTGGTTTCTACTCACTCTACCCACCTTTGCTCAGGACATTCTCACCTTTGCTTTTACTTTTGTTTTGTTTTTTTGGGGTTTCTTTTTGCTAATGAAGCAGGAAAGTTTCAGTCTTCGCTTGACTCTTGGCCCATGCATCAGAGCTGTCCCGCCCTGACTGTCCTCCCTGGGGACGCTGCATTATTTTAGGATATAGGACAAAATGTAAAGAAGGTGATGAATGAGGAGTTTTCACAAAGGCAAGATACTGGCAGCCACATATCTGAAGAGTGATGTGCTATCATGATGGACAACGCACATTTGTCTTAACTCTTTATATTGTTTAGCATATTTTATATTTTAGAAGCCCCAAAAAATCTAAGTTGTGTTAGATCCAGATGAGAGAAACGCACACAATTTTTTCTGTCCCCAAATGCACAGTGCGCTTCCCTCTGCACATTTTCAAAAAAACAAAATATTCTAGTCTGTATTTTCGCTAAAACAGGCTAAAGTACATCTGCGTCCCCATGTTTTGGTCCCATCTGTCGCCACCGATCACAACAGCGGGAGTTTAGCCACAAGTGAACTCACCAATATCACGAGAATCCATCTTGTTCTCATTAATTCTGTCTTGCTTTAGTTGCAATAGACTGTCATTGCATGTACACCCTGTAGCGCCTTGGCTTTAGATCAACCTCTTCAGAACAGCAAATGTGAGCGTTGTGTTAATCCGAGTCAGACAACGAAACCGTGAATACAGCGTTTTAATTAAAAAGAACTGGTCAAACTGAACTAAAACCAAATGACGTTAATTCAGTAGGAGTAAAATCACAAACAAAGGGTCGCTTTACATGGAAATATAAAAAAGTCTAATCCTCTTAAGTCTATATCATTGATCCATGTTGCATTTGCAGTGTGTATGAGGCTGGCTGGACAAATGTTATGTAAATATTCGAGGAGGAAGATGGAGCGTCTCTAATTTATTATTATAGAGTTCAGTGTAATATTAAAAGGCGCCATTTTGAAGACACTGTACTAATCAAAGCATATACAGTGATCTCTCGTTTATCGCGGGGGTCACGTTCTAAAAAGCTTTATTTTTTACAATTATTCTACATGTTTTTGTCTGTAAAACCCCTCACCACACACTTTATACACTTTTCTCACACAGGCATTAACATTTTCTCACATTTCTCTCTCGTTTAAACTCTCTCAAAGTTCAAACCTTCGTAGGCGTCTTTGTCGGTGCAGAACGTTTCATCGACATCGTGGGTTTTGTCGGGGAGAAAACAAATTGCAAACGTACAGCACTTCAGAGTCACACTGCGATCCAACGTTTATGTAAATCTGTCTGAACACATTCTGTACTGTACAGGAGACACGGCACGGAGGAGACTGATGGACAATGGTCTACAGTCCAACAGCCAATCAGGACGCAGAACACAATGCACGTTCATACGATGTAAAAAAGCATGAAAAATTGCGCAAAAAAAATCCACGAAAGAGCGAGACCGCGAAAGGTGAACTGTGATATAGTGAGGGACAACTGTTTTATCTAGTTTTGAATTTTGAACATATTTTCTGGGACAACAGCAGCTCAGTTGGTAGAGCGTTTGTTTGTCCACTAATCTGAAGATGTCTGTGTAATCCCTCAGTCGTCCAGGTCTGATCCATAGTAAAAAAACAAAAGTAAAATCTGTCAACTGGACAAAAAAAGTTGTAGAAGTGAAAATGTTTCCGAAGGTCAACAGTTCAAATCCTTCTCTCGACGTTACAATAACATTCATGGTCAGTGGATCTGACTTCTCAACCAATGATGCTGTTGTGTCCTTGGGCAAGACACTTAACCCACCTCGCCTCCAGTGTCTGTGTGCACTGATGTATGAATGTGTGTGTGAATGTGTGAGTCGTTCCTTGTTGTAAAGAGCTTGGAGTGTGTTGAAGGTGGAAAAGTTCTACTAAAAATGTGACCGTTTACCATAATACGTTTCCGGCACCATTTTGAGGATGTTTTATAAATCAAAACATATATTATCTTTATGTTCTGAGTAAATTCTATTCAACCTTTTGCTGACACAGACAAACAGCAACAATATCAAGCGTTTTACCAGAGATGTGCTTTAATGCTTAACACTTTAACGCTAAGTTTGACGCTCTCATGCCTTTTCATTTCCGTGCACGCCCCAATATCACCTCCGCAAAAAAAAAGCTATCAAAGCGATGTAGCTGAGTTATAATCTAATTTAAATCTTAAAGTGTCGCACCTTAGACGTCCAGAACACGACTCCACTATGCTAACGACCGCGATGTATTCCTAATGGCCAGACTGAGCTAGTAATTGAGATGTATTAGCGTGCGGCGGCTAATATTAGAACACAGACGACAGCGCTCGCGTGTCCTGAGGCTGAACTCAAAGGAAATGCCATTGCCGTCCCTGATTCTTCTACAGTCTGTGTAATAACGCAGTCTACGGCTGAGTCACCGCTGCACTCTTTAAAAGGTTTTAGTCCGAGGTACTTAGAGCAGAGACTCAGCAGCTTCACACTGTGCCGGACTCCAGAAAGTGCTGATGTGTAAAGTGTGTGCGGTAATGGGGAGGATGTGTGATATGATAATACGCTCGTGAACAGTCCTGCCCACCTTCAAGTCTGCTGGTGTTTGGACCGTCCACTAACAATTCAATTTTCCCAGAGACTTTTGGAAAAAAAATTCAAATATTAAGTTTTAATATTTTGAGTTTTAAAGTGGAACTAAACACTAAATCACGTTCTTGCTACTAAACCGTGTATATAGTGCTTTAATAGTATTGTCTAGTGTTTCTTTAGTCCTTTTTTTTTACTGCAAACTAGTTAAATTTTGCAGCTTTCTGTTCAAAAACATCGTAATCCCTCAGTCGTCTAGGTCTGATCCACTGCAAAAGACAAAATTAAATGTGTCAACTGGACAAATCGCTGTAGGAGTGAAGACGTTTCGCTGCTCGTCCAAGCCGCTTCTTCAGTTCCGGGAAGAAGAACTTAAGAACTGAAATCGCTATCAACTGGACAACGATTCGTCCAGTTGACAGATTTAATTTCGTCTTTTGCTCTGGTCAAAAATGTTCAAAAACTGCCTCCGGTGGCCAGTGCAATTTCAAGTATTAAGTGACATCATGCAGGACTACCACGTTTATATTTTCAGCCAGGTGTTTCTAATTACAAACACCTCGCTGAAAATGTGGCGTCAGGATCCTCCCTTCTGCTGTTTTCCGTTGCCGCGCCCCAATTCAACGGCTGCGCACTTCGTCGGCCGCATTTGAAGGGCACTTACGTCGCTTCCGGCGCGACAAGGCGTCAAGGCACGAATGCGGCCGACACATTTGTGCTCTACGTTTCCATGGAGACCGGACGTGAACGAAGGGTACGTCCGAGCAAACTTCGCGCGCTTCTATATCCCGTCATGCGCCACGCGTCACTTCTTCTACCGGAGAAAAAAGAGTCGGTGGCCACTATGGAATACACGTTTAGAAGTAAGTACTAGTTTACTTCACCTACACCAGCGCCTCACGAAACATTTGAATAAAAAGCGACGTAACGTGAGCGCACAGACAGAGGTTGACTACGCTCCGTGGCATAGCTCTGTCCCCTTTCGGCACGGCCTTTGCGGTCCACGGAGGAGCGCCTTTAGTCGGCCAGGCCCTTCGAATCGGGACACGGCTCCTGTTGTCTCTTCTTTCTCTGTTGTCCGTCTCTCCTCCCACCTGGGCGTCGGCTGACCTGATCCGACAGCTGCCACGCCTGGATCTGATTTCTTTCATTACTTGCAGTATAAGACGCCCGGTTTTAAATTCACTCCTCGGCAAGTCGTCGGTGATACTTCTGCAGTTAGTAGATGCCTCTGTCGTTATTTTCGGAAGCTGTTTGTCTACCTGCCTGCCTCCAACTTGTCTACATTCTACCTGTCTACCTGCCAAATCGATACCTACCTGCACCTCTGGACCTCCGTCAGTCTGACACCAAATTTACCTGATTACTTGCCTGCACAATAAACAGTTGAACTACTTACCAGGTGTTTGCTGCTGTGCTTTTTGTCCCAAGTAAAACTGCATATATTTCAAAACTTAACTGCATATATTTCAAACTTAAAAGTGCGCTTAAAACTTTGAGGTTTAGCCTTTAACGCTTCAGAAATATTAAACATGAAATGATGTCGTATACTCATTAGTTCCACAAAGCTGATTTAGGCTCAACCAGGATTTCAAACTATTAATTAATGTATTTATTTTTACAAAAGGTTTATGGGGAAATTACTGTAATTTTTCGTCTGTAACAGGACAAATGGAGGCAGGACATAAACCAGCAAAGAGAAAAGTGGCTGTAAGTGTTTATTTGCTATCAGTAGATAAGGCTTATTGCTCGTTTGCTCGCTTATTGCTTGTTCTTGAGATAAAGCGCTTCACCTGCAGTTTTCGTATTGTAATGCAAATGTGTGGGACGGTCAGAGGATCAGCTCATCAGACAAACACAATCTCACCGCACGAAACACAAAACAAACACGGCAGCTAAATAAAATGATTGAAAAAAGAAATGACACAAAGTTAGAAACTGCCTGAACTTCTGCCAACTTAAGTAAAAAAAAAAAAAAACTTAATTAGATGTGGGAAAAGGTGTAATGTTTGACTTAGTTCTGGATCAACACATTTTCATCACATTAATATTTAAGAAATGCTTGTCCTGAGCTGCTAAAACTTCACAGGGAACTGACGTAAAGCTGTGGAAATAATTGCTTTTGTGATCTTAAAGGTGAAGCAGCTGTCTGACGCTTTAGTGTGGGCTAGCATAAAACTGACAGAAAGAAGGAAAAAGAGTCTGTGTCAAAAAAAAAAGTGCAGTTTTCTACGTTATCCAGTACACGCTGCATGCAAAATTAAATGTCTCAGCACTTTTAAATCCAACTTACAAATATTTTTACTCTGGTGATCATTTGGTTGATCGTTCATCCGTCCATTTTCTTCCGCTTATCCAGGGCCGGGTAGCGGGGGCAGCAGTCTAAGCAGGGACGCCTAGACTTCCCTCATCCAAGACACTTCCTCCAGCTCCTCCAGTGCTCCAGCTGTATCTTGATCGTATCTTGTATTTTGGTAATTGTTTAATTGATTGATTTATTGTATTTCATGTGTTAAGTTTGTTCTACTTATTAATTATTTGCGTTTTCAAAAGCGTTACACAAATAAAAGGCATTAATATGATCATTAATATCTGGAAAACAACAGGGTTCAGTTCTGGGACCCTTTGCGTTTGTGCCCGATCTGCTTATTCTCCTTATTCTGGACGTTGCCGTGGGCCGCGCCATCGTCATTTGGGTTGTAGTATTTCGTGTGGAGCTGCCGATCTTGACGAGGAATCAATTCTATCGGGACGGAGCCGTTTTAAAGCCTCCAGAGAATCGGTGTGGACTTGTTGGTCACAGTTTTTACACAAATGAACCACTTTGTATTATGTTGAAATAAATGGGATTCCCGCTGAACCAGAAGTGCCACCGCAAAAAAAAAACGTTTACGGTAAAACTGGGCGGGGCTGAATAAAGTCTATAATCAGAACCAGCTCTCATAATCCCGTCTACAATAACGCACCTCCAAATATATGTTAACGCAGCGCTCTACTCAGGACAATAATGTGCGGTAAAATGTCCCTTCATTGTGACAAACGGCCATTGTACCGTCCCACACAATGCTGCAGAGTATAAAGCACATCTCTCCTCCACATGTTTTTTTTCTTCATTCACAAACAGCTACTAAATAATCCAGGACTGAGCAGAAAATGCCAGAGCAGCGTTTCCTGTGTTTATCCCTGAAGGACCGGACAGCCTTTTCTCCGCTTTGAAAACGTCCAGCTTATAAGTCACGGCACAATGTGGGATTTTTCCAGCTCCAAAGTTAGAGATGATATTAAAAAAAAAGGATACTAACATTTTTGTGCAGATTTCTAATGGTTTTAAAATATCCTGCAATATTTAAAGTGATACATTCTCTGTGTTATTGCTTCGACTAGAATGTCCCGCAGTATAGCTTTACATTCGTCTAACTCCCGACAAGCAGGGTGGTGACAGCAGGGGACGTTTTCGTTTCGTTAAACTCAAATTTACAGTTGGACAAAATTAAAAATTGAGACAAATTCACGGGCCAAACTCGATATTTATTGAAAAATTGACTGCGGCTGATGTGAAACAAACAAACAAAAATCTGGAACAACTCAAGCTTGATATTGCAAACAGAAAGAAAATTTGTTAAAAAATAAATAAATAAATAAATCAAATAAATTGTGTCTCTGTAGCCCTTAATTAATAATAAATTAATAATTTTGTTCACTGAAAATTTGACTTTCAAACTATGAACAGTCTACACTTTGGCGTGGAAAAAGTGCATAGAGAAACATATTCAAGCTCAATTTGCTGCGCTCTGATTTACTTTGCTGCGCATTGATCTCGACTGCGCTCCAGCGTACTAGCAAAGCATTGTGGGATTTGTAGTATTAGTGGTGCATGCAGTGTATTCCAGATCTAATGCACATTTTATATGAGCTCACAGGCCAAATATAATTATACCGCGGGCCAGATTTGGTCCCCGGGCCTGAGTTTGACATGTGTGCTAAAGTCTTTGGTCACGTAACATGTTAATTTAGAGCAACAGAGCGTACCCCCCCCAACCCCGCCCCCTCACCCTCTACCATGTTTGAGTCGCTGTTTTAAAGCAGTTTTTTTAATCTAGTGTTCACCGTGTAGTGATCTACTTTTTTGTTGTAGTCTCAATTTGAACACTCATTTTTCGTTGAGGCAAAATCATTTGGGGGACACATCAAGATTTAAGTTAAAGGTTACGTCTATGGAAAGGCAAGCGCACACAGTAAGAGCGGTGGTGGAAGAAGTACTCAATTGTGCCAAAGTAAAAGTACAGATACCGGAGCAAAACAATACTAAAGTAAAAGTATCACATAAAAAAAAAATCGACTTAAGTAAAAGTATTAAAGTACTTGTTTAAAAATGTACTTTTTAAATGAGTGAGAAGTATTTTGCACAGATTTTGAGATAAAATAAAGCTCCAAACACAGTGATTTTGATACAGATTTGTGTTGAACCGATTGAATAGTAGATAGTCTTTTTTTTAGCTGTTTTAACTTGTATATTTTTGTTTGCTCAAAATATGAATGTGTTAAAAATAAGCCCATCGGCCTTTTCAGCAGGTCTCAGACAATTAAAAAAATACTTTTACTTTTCAATCCAGTTAAAAAATGTAGTGAAGTAGATACTGCTCTCAAATGTAGTAAAGTAAAAAGTATCCGCTTCAAACTTGAGTTAAGAGAAGTACAGATGCCTAAACTTTGTACTTAAATAAAGTACTTTACTAATTTTACTCTGTTAGATTCCACCACTGAGTAAGAGCAAGTAATAATATCTTCACCAGAAAAATTTGAAAGAATGACCAAAAAAAAAAAAAACAATTTCAAGAATGGGAGCACTGACCTGGGAGATCTGGCAAGGTTTTTTTTTGTTTTTTTGTTTTTTTACTGATTGTTTTGTTCAAGGTTGTCAAGGAAAACTGAGAAAGTGCCAAAAGCAAATGAATAAGTGTTGGGTTACACTGTTGGATGATATTATTTTAACAATGAACTCGTATCTCTAAAACCAGACACAAAACCTTGAATAGTAGAAAACGCTGCAGATGTTACCGGACCCGAGCTGGACGTGACAAACAGAGGATCTTTCCCTGCACCGTGTGAGCCCAGCCCCCTCAGCTCCTCTGGACATGGTTATAAATGGTATTTGCGTGTATTGGCATGCCAGTTACTTAGCATTTATGAAATATTGATGTTGACATTTCACTCTGTCTCGCTGTAGCTGACTAAAATGCATGTTTTTGCCAAGTAGCGGTGATTACGCTGTACAATTACTCTCAAGTGACAAGGCAGAGAGTCATCCTCCTGCTCCTGTCACGGCACGTATCACCGGCAGAACATGCAACACCGCATTGTTGATGTAATCTGTTCTTCTTATGTGGTATTAAACTATGATGTCGTTCATTTATATCCGGCTTCTGTCATCTGAAATCACCAACGTTAAAGGCGCTGTACATATTTACTACATGAAAAGGGCCCATTTTACGCTTTGGATTTATGTTATAATGTTGTTTCCTCATCACAAACAGACCTGGAGTCGTGTTTTGTTTCATTCACACATGTTTAACACACAAATACTGCATATTTTGGTAGTTTTCTTCTCTCAAACTGATGTCACGTGGTAAAACAGAAAGTGCTTTTAAACAGAAAGTGTTTTTAAACTCCGTGCACCTTCACAAGAGTCGTTTGGATCATTTCAGCCAATTTCTGCAGAACTAAAGGTAAAAGATGGCTGCTAACATGAAAACTCCCACTACATGACATCATAACGTGGATCGGAGCATTTTTTGAGCTTTGGAAACATGTGTGAATGAAACAAAACACAACTTCAGCTCTGTTTTTGCTGAGGCTTAAACTTCACAAAAATCCCAGTTTGCAGCGATCCAGAGTTATTCCATTTCTAATTATTCACGGCGATGAGTTTATAAGCACTTGTCACAGTTTTCACCTGAATGCTGAGAACAACTAGCATGCTAACAGCGCACCAGCACCACGTCTGGGTGATAAAACACTTTACAATTAGATTTTGAAGAGTTGTTTTTGCAGTATAGTCTATGTGTTTCTCAAGTATTACATTAAAAAAACATCATCCAGATTAAAAACAACAGGCCTATTGAAAACAAACTTGACCAACCACTTTAAATAATCTTTGTGAGTGAAATAAACTCTTGGGAATAACCATCTTGGATAAATACATGGCCAACAGTTAATAAATATAAAGCCATATCATCAAAGTGTATAAAAAGTTGGTGATTTTGACTAATTTTTGTGAGTTTTTTTCTCTCAGTTTAGTCAGAAAGAACCAAACTGAAGAACTAAAACAATTATAATTCATAAATGGTTGCCAGAATCACATTTCTCCACTTGAAAATTTTAGTAAACACCATCTGGGTTCCACAT
Organism: Periophthalmus magnuspinnatus; assembly: GCF_009829125.3. Taxonomy (NCBI): domain Eukaryota; kingdom Metazoa; phylum Chordata; class Actinopteri; order Gobiiformes; family Gobiidae; genus Periophthalmus; species Periophthalmus magnuspinnatus. The sequence continues at coordinate 5,916,799 of NC_047139.1, read as the reverse complement.
ATTCAGCAAAACTTAGCAAAATCATTTGTTATTATGACTCCCAGTTATACCAAAATGACCAGCTAATATTCCATAACCGTACGAGAACTTGGGTTTAGTCTGAGCAACATGGACAAGCCAGACTCGGAGACGTGAAAAGACATTGTGATAAGTGTCCGTTCCAGTCTAGTACAGTTGTTGTAGGGAGTATTATACCTCTGATGACGTAGGCCAAGATAACAAGGGCCGAGCTGGCAGTGTGGGAAAGGCACAGCTACAAATGCAATTTCTTACATGCAAGCGCTGTTCTATCCTTTGCACCGCTTCTGCCTCTCGTCTTCTCCGTGTGAAGGTGCTGTGGGCGGGATCTGGTCGTAGGTCCCTGATTGACGAGCTGGCAGCCAATCAGGGCAAGAAGGGGAGCTTTCAAAAGGAGAGCTGTGTTCTGTTAACTCGCTCTGTCTCCTGTCAGAACTAGAGGACGCTAGTTCGGTAATTTTGGTTGGGAGGTTGGTTTTAGGTGAGTGGGTGTCCTCTACACTTTACATTAGGGGTGTCCAAACTATGGCCCAGGGTCTAAATGCGGCCCTCAGACAAATTTTTATTGTTCCTCAGGCCGTTAGTTGAACTGGTCCAATTGATCATAATCAGTACTTTTTATGCCAAATTTGAGTAATCCTACTAATATAACCTAAATAACATTACATTGCATTGTCAAACAGACCTAATATCAATACTATATAAAGTATGAGGTCAAAACTATGTTAAATGTCGAATATTTTTCAAGATATAGCCCTCGGTGAAAAGAGTTTGGGCCCTGCTTTACATGTTCATTATGCTTGTTTGTAAGTTTATCAGTTGTTGCGACTCTTGCTGTTTTATCGTATCACATTATTCAGTTAGGCCTTGTTTTGTTATACTTTGATTTAGTTGTTTTGGCACGGCTGGCATGCACCTCCTGCCGCCATTTTATGTAAAAATCCTTGAATGTTTTAGCTCTGGAAAAAAGCCAAACATCCATTTTGACTCCTTAGTTCATTGTGATTGTTTTATATTACTGTATTTTCCAGAGTATAAGTTGCAACAGAGGAAAAAATGCATAAAAATGGAGAAAAAAAACATATATACGTCGCTCTGGAGTATAAGTCGCACCAGCCAAAAAATGCTAAATAATGAAGAAAAAAACATATAAGTCGTGGAGTATAAGTCGCATTTTTTGGGGAAATTAATTTTACAAAATCCAAGACCAAGAACAAACATTTTATCTTTAAAGGCAAGTTATAATAATAATAGAGAACGACAGGCTGAATATCAGTACAGCACGCTAACGTAACACATTTATATTTATTCAGCGACATCAGGGGTGTTCTTTACGTCGATCGTGATGGCATTTTGTGTAGATCACGTCCCGTCATCCATCCAGTCACATGGCTAATATACAGGTCAACAGTCAGATTACACCTGACTCTAGGTCACATCATGGGCGCTGCATAAACAAGTGCGAGTTAGCTTAACCCTATAGCATCAGATCCTATCGTCGCCGATAGAGTGCGGTTGCGGACTTTCCAGCAGCGTAACTCCGCCCATTCGTGCTCTCATGTAAATTCAAACGGCGTCTCAAAGCGGAGACACGGGGCTATCTAAATATTTTACCGTCATTACGGTAATCTGCCTCTGTTGTTTCTCGAAGGCGACGAATGAGAGCGCGGGGCTGCGGGGATTTTCACACTCATTTATTCGATGCGTTAAAAAAAATATGGATGGATGTGTAAAATAGAAGTAGTTGTGTGAAAAAAATGCAGTAAATTCTGATACTTCGTTTAACATGATTTTTATGGCTATAAAAAAAAGACAAATCCGTAATCAACATGATTAGCTCTGTTATCACTTTCAAACGAAAAATGCAATTTTACTCCTGGCTGTCAGAAGCTACTGCCCGAACTCTGCATCCCTCACTGATTCTATTCAGTGTCAGAGCAGTAATTATCATTCAACTAATTATGAACATGTAAGAAGTTCAATTGTGTTGTGCAGTATTATCTCATGATGTTGTGCAAAGTACATGAAAATGCACTGTACATGTAAGAATTCATAATACCTTTACAAATAAATATATGTTTAACATTTTTGTATTAGGCGGTAGATCTTTCAGACACGACCATTTTAAAGTAGCTCACATACTGAAAAAGTCTGAGCACCCCTGAGCCACATGAAGCATCGACAGAACTGAACACGTCCAATAAGAGACTCTACCACATTCAGAGCATTTAAAATGAATCTGAAACGACGGCTCAAGAGGAATCAGAACTGTGATCATTAATGTTATGCTGCTGTGTACGTGTCAGTGTTGTATGTTATGATTGTGTTTCATTGTGCTGTTTCATCCCTGTTTGTTATGAATTGTAATTGACAATCTCTTCTCATGTCTATTGTATGAACTTGTAGTTTCTTGTCATTTCTATCGCTCTAACCTCTCAGGGACGACAGATGTAAAGGAGCCTTCGGGCTAACTCTGGCATATTTGCATTTATATGTTCATGAATATGCACTGTCCCATTTAAATAACTACATAAAAATAAATAAATAAAGTCACATCTGAGTATAAGTCGACAAACTATGAAAAAAGTGACACTTCCAGTCCAAAAAAATACAGTAGTTCCATCATTTATTATAAGTCGATATAGTAACACTTTACATCCACAAAGCACTCCCCCATCCGCACGCACATTCACACACAAGTGCACACAAACCCCGGGGGCGAGCTGCGTTAACTGTCTTGCCCAAGGACACAACAGCAGCGCTCAGATTCCCATCGTTCGTTATTAAAGTTAAAGTTACCGTCACACGTATTAGCATGAAAAAAGTAGCCGTTAAGTGCGTGTCGTGTCGAGTAATTAACACGTTATTACCATTTTAATTTGCGGTTGTGCTGTCCGTTCATCCGCATACGCAAAAAAATAATTTAAATGAAATGATGAGATGTGCAAAACTGCGGGAAAACTAACTCCAGAGGTAGAAGATGTGAAATTATATATTAATGGCTTCACATATAAGTCCCATCTGAGTGTAAGTCGCGTTACTAAATCAGGGACAATCCACATTTAAATAAACGTCCTGACCTGTTCTCCCGCCTCCTCGCGGTCGGTTGATCTGAGAGTTTATTCAGTGGCTTCGGCGATGTTTGTCTAAACCTTCTGCTGACCTTCTGTGTCTTTGTAAACATGAGCAAGTCCTTCGTCTCTATCTCTATCTCTCTCTATCCCGCTCAGCCAAACCACAAATTACACTGAGTTCATTAGGAGGCGCGCTCAGATGGGACTGCGGTAATTAAAAGTTTCAGACGTTAAAGACACAACAACTCCTTAAGAGGAAAGAACGAGCCGGGGATTCTGTTAGTGTCGACGACGCAATTGCAAACGCTGTCCTACGTGCGTGCATAGGACTGAAGTGAGATAAATGTGAGAAAATGTTAACGCCTGTGTGAGAAAAGTGTATAAAGTGTGTGGTGAGGGGTTTTACAGACAAAAACATAGAGAACAACTGTAAAAAATACTTAACCCCTGCGATAAACGGGGGGTTACGTTCAAAAAATAACCGAACGAGGGACCAAAAAAATGAAAAAATGAATGAAAAAAAATCATAATACAGATTTTTCTTAATTATAATATCGAGCTGAATGAAACAAAAAATAATAATAACTAAACCCAATGTACCTGAGCATCGTAGTTACTCACAGAGATGCGTTTATAAAGCTTTAGAGATCAGAGTGGAGCTTCGCCAAGACACTAAAGTAAGTGTACTTCCTGATTATTCCTGATTATAGAACAATTAAACACTTTCTTACACATATTTTGACCTTCAGAGCTGCTTATACATTATATACCTCGAATGGAGCAACACAAATTAAAATATTGATTATGAAACAGGACTGAGAATATCGCAGAACTTTCTACAACTGCATTTCTTCTTTTCATTTCACTTCATCCGAGGAAGCTGTTCTCCTCCTCTTCTTCCAAATCTGTCCAAGCCAAAGTTAGTCCTGCTTCATCCGCATTATAGTTTCCATCAAGAGGGAAAAAGTGATTGTAGTTTCGAAGCCATTTTGAAGCCACGTCAGACGATAACGATCCAGAACATGACGGAGGAAGTAAACAAATGTAGTCACTGTGAGTAAACGTGTCACCCGGGCGTTTTGTGAAGGTGACGTTGAGCCAGATATTTTAAATTCAAGGACGGTTTGTGATTTAAATGGCCCATATTTAGGCTGAGTTCTTCTCTCAGAACATAAAACACTGTTCCACCTTGTGATGTCATGACGTGGCGATACAGGAAGTGCTCCACTGTGTTTTTAAACTCCGTCTTCGCTCGAATCTTCTGGATCATTTCAGCTCGGGAACTGCCCAATCTCTACGGAACTAAAGGTAAAACTTGAAAAGGTTAACTTGAAAACTACCACTTCATGACATCACAAGGTGGAACAGAGCATTTTGAGCTTTGGAGATGTTACAGACTAATAATAAAGAAAGAGGAGGAGGTAATAACATTATAACATGACTTAAAGCTACATGAGTCAGTTTGTGTAATATAGGACCTTTAAGTAAAGTTGGAACTGTGTAGTATTTATAGTAAAGAAATTACAGTAACTTCTAGAAACTTTCTGGAGGCAGTGGTGCAGTATAATGTAAAGTAAAAGTAGTAAAGCACTGTACTTGAGTATAAATGTTAATTATCTGTACTTAAGTGCATTTTAAAGTGGATACTCTTAACTTTTACTTCACTACATTTGAGAGCAATATCTGTACTTTCTACCTCACGTTTATTTTTTTAACTGGACTGAAAAGTAAAGTATTTTTATTATAGTTTGAGACCTGCTGAAAAGGCTGAGGGTTTATTTTTAACACGTTCATAATTTGAGCAAACACAAATACAGTATACACGTAAAACAGCTGCAAAAAGTGATCGATTTAATTGTTTCCGTTGAACAAAATTCAGCGTAAATCTTTATCAAAATCACTGCATTTAAAGCCTCATAAAACCTCAAAATCTGCATGAAATATTTTTGCTTTTTACTCTTTTTTTGTGATCAAATTTTTATTCAAGTATTAATCTCAACTGCAGCTGCACAGGTCACAATCTGATTATGTTTTTCCCCCTTTTTCACCCTCCTCCCCCCCATGGGCATTTAGAAAAGAATTAGTTAATAATAATAGTAATAAATACACATTCAAGACAAAATAAATACAAAATAAACACTTAGAAATAATACAATGTAATAATAAAAAAATAAAATAAAATAAAATAAAATAAAATAAAATAAAATAAAATAAAATAAAATAAAATAAAATAAAATAAAATAAAATAAAATAAAATAAAATAAAAAAAAATAAAATAAAATAAAAAAAAAATAAAATTAAAAAAATCATCCCGTCTAGGTTTGAATTCCTTCCATACAGTAATTGCAAATTTTCTCCATCCAAACACATCAGCAGAAATTGCATTATACATATACTTTTTGTACTATATATAAAAAGGAACTGAGTGTAAATATATTGTGTATCTTTCATGAATATCCAGTCTGACAGAAACATCCACATAGTAAAAAAAAACACTTAAATATTCAGATCTCGATTTTGGCTTGTAAGTTGATTAGTTACTTTTTACTGTAGTAGATGTTTTTTTCATGTTATACTTTTACTTGAGTATTTTTGGGGTTTTTTTTGCTCCAGTATTTACTTTTACGTAACAAAATCGAGTACTTCTTCCATCACTGGCTGCAGTATACCATGGAAATAAGGAAATAAGGTTAAGTGGAGACGCAGCACCGCTCACAGTAATGATGCGTGTTTTTCGACGTTTGCACTAAAAATACCCAAAATGCACTTATTTCAGCCAAAAACACACTAAAATGTTTTGTACTGGGGCTTTAAGTGGTATGTACGTTCTTGACTTATAATGGAAACTGCCCAAGACGGATAAAAACCTCCTTACATCAGAATTAATGGTTCTCAAACTGTGGTATAAGTACTAGAGATGGTACGTAGACCTCACTCTGATGGTATTTGAGCTACTCTGTTCTTTTTCAATACTTTTAACGACTTTTTGAAAACTTTTTCTTGGTCAAGCTTTAGTTTAGTCCTGGTTAAGACCTGGTAGAACTCAAACGGCCCAATATTTTTCCAATTTATGTGAAAAACGCGAGAGCCACTGATCTAGAAAAGCTTCAACGATACAGACCCCTCACTAAGGCATCGATCGTACTTTGCATTGATAAAGATCACGCCCAAACCTGCACTTCGGAGCACGTACACGCTTCACCATTGATCCGAGGCTAAACTGACCTCGTCTCGCAATTGATCATATAAAGTAATGGAGTTTTTCCCTGGGGTTAATATCTCTTTATGACATCATCTCTCTTCTTATTCCAGCGACTTGTCAACGTGAAAAATGACCTGGCGCGTGAGAGTCATTATGAAAGTATAAGAAAAGAAACCATTTTGCTGTGACAACTTTGCCAAAAAAAAAGTTGAGAAATGAAGTGTAGGAGTGTAGGAGGATGTTCTAATCTCTTTCCTTTTTGATATCTTTGGTTAAACAGACGTAAATGTGACTGTACGGGTGCCTGGCGGGTTATTGAGATACTTAATTTTCCATATGGGAGTTTACTGCGATGGTTAAGTCGCCCCGGATTAATTTTACTGGGAAGAGGAAGAGACTTTGAAGGGACGGTTTTGTTTTTGTGGGCTGGATAATATAAGCCAGTCTAATGGGGAGAGAACATTGTGAGCCAGAAGTAATTTGGGTAATTAGACGCAGCCGGTAACTTTATATGATGTGGAGATGCGACTGTAAGGATTACGTAACCGTGGAGTTGAAAGGAGCGTACCGTCAAAACGCCGTGTTATGAGGTAAGGTAAATGACGCTCTGCAAATATGAAACGTCAAAAGAAGAAGAAATTATTTTAAGTTTGTGTTCCTAGGCTTAAAGAAGAAGCCGCAAGCTCAAATTTTAAGCGACCTTGATCCAAAACTGCAGCGTCAAAGGTGAACTGTGTCTGTGGAATCCTTCATCCGTCCACGTAAACGCTCTGTTCCACTTTGTGATGTCATGTGGTGATACAGGAAGTGCTCCAATGTGTTTTTAAACTCCACACAGCTTCACTAGAATCATTTGGATCATTTCAGCCTTGGACTTTCCCATCTCTACTGAACTAAAGGTAAAAGGAGCTGTTAAGCCTGTAGCGTCGGATGCTGTCGTCGCCGATGGACTCGCGGTTGTGGACTTTCCGTCACCGTAACTCCGCAAGCGATTGTGCTTCATGTAAATTCAAACGGCGTCTCAAAGCAGAGACATGGAGCTGTTTAAATATGTCACTGTCATTACGGTCATGTGCTTATGTCGTCCCTCGAAGACGACCAATCAGAGCGCAGGTGCCGCCAGGATTCTCCCAGTCAGTTATTTGATGCGTCAAAGGAAAAATAAGGATGGATAGAGGTGTAAAATAGGACGTTGTGAGAAAAAAGAGGTAAAAGTACACGCTGATACTTCCTTTAACATGATTTTTATGGCTACAAAAAAGATAAAAAGTCTAGTAATCGTCTATAATGTGCTCAGTCCTTAAAGGGTTAACTTGAAAACTATAACTCCAGGTCCGTTTTTAGGGACATTACAGCATTATAACATGGGTCAAAGCTCACAAGAGTGTAAAGGTGAACCACTTTTCACAACTTTTCTGATGGAAGATTTCCCGCCTGGTTTTTTCCATATAAACATTATTAATGGAATGTTCACACCAGACGTCAGAGTCACACCTGTTAACACAAGTTTGCGTCTCACGGTTTAAACATCAGGATACTTACGTCGATGTTTTGACTTTGGTGTGCTATATCTTCTCGTTTCTTAAGCCATCTTTCTAAAATTTATGTTTGGCGATGTAAAATAAAAAGTCGCCACCAAAAAAAAAGGTCACACTCTGATATTTTGTTGTTCCGCCTTTAGCTCCCTCTCTGCTTCTGTTTTTCTCTCCCTCCCTCTTCCTCTCTCTCTGTGCATCTCTCAGTCTGTCTCTCCCTCTCTGCTTCTCTTTCTCTCTGCCTCCCTCTCTCCCTCTCTGCTTTTATTTCTCTCTCTCTGCGCATCTCTCTCTGTCTCTCACTTTCTGCTTCTCCCTCTCTCTGCTTCTATTTCTCGCTCTCCCTCCCTCTTTCTCTGTCTCTCTCTCTCTCTCTGCATCTCTCTCTCTCTGCTTTCTCTCTCTCTTGTTCTCTCTCTATGCATCTCTCTCTCTGCTTTCTCTCTCTCTTGTTCTCTCTCTATGCATCTCTCTCTCTGCTTTCTCTCACTCTTTCTCTGTCTGTCTCTCTCTCTCTGTGCATCTCTCTCTGCCTGTTTCTCCCTCTCCCTCTCTCTCTGCTTCTCTTTCTCTCTCTTTCTCCCTCTCAGCCTCCCTGTCTCTCCCTTCTTCTCCCTCTCTCTGTGCATTTCTCAGTCTGTCTCTCCCTCTCTCTGCTTCTCTTTCTCTCTCTGCCTCCCTCTCTCCCTCTTTCCCTCTCTCCCTCTCTGCTTTTATTTCTCTCTTTCTGCGCATCTCTCTCTGTCTCTCACTTTCTGCTTCTCCCTCTCTCTGCTTCTATTTCTCTCTCTCTCCCTCCCTCTTTCTCTGTCTCTCTCTCTGTGCATCTCTCTCTCTGCCTCTGTTTCTCCCTCTCTCTCTCTGTGCATCTCTCTCTCTTGTCCTCTCTCTGTGCATCTCTCTCTCTGCTTTCTCTCACTCTTTCTCTGTCTCTCTCTCTGCCTGTTTCTCCCTCTCTCTGCTTTCTCTCTCTCCCTCTCTCCCTCCCCCTCTCTCCCTGCTTCTCTTTCTCTCTCTTTCTCCCTCTCAGCCTCCCTGTCTCTCCCTTCTCCCTCTCTCTCCCTTTCTCTCTTCTTCTCTCTCTCTCTGTCTCTCTCTCTCTGTCTCTCTCTTTCACACTTTGATCCCGTTGAATCCTGTCATTCTCATCTTTGAATCTGTCCGTGTCATCAGGGAAGAACAAATCCACTGATGTAATAACCTGGTCATTCAGTATATTCAGGTGTCAGCTGACCTCATTCTGCTGAACCTCGACCGGACCAACTGCAGCAACACCAACATATTTACTTAGTTAAATCCAGGTGGCGACTTCTTTTTTGGCCAGGCAGTGTATTTTATATTTCTACCTTTCAATACAAATATAAACCTTTCGTGTTCATCATGAGCTCGTTTTGAAAGAGAGAAAGAGCACTGCGAGTTTTATTTTGATGCTTCGTGCCTCTTCGCCGTGTTTCCCCGCTGGAAAGGCTGTTGATGCTGAAAGATTAGAACTCCAGCCTAATTTGAGTGGAGCGTAGCGTAAGTGCACCCCACGGAGTCACATATCACCGGGCGTACGCTGTGCTTACACGCTGTTTCTGCTTTTGTCTAAATTGGGGCTAAGAACGCGCACATTTTGAGTTTTTTTTTTATTATTACAGTTAGGATTTACGCCGAAGAAACGTTGAATAAATCACTTCTATGCCTCATTACAAATGCAAACTTACTACTAAAGCATTTCTTTTTTTGACAATATTTTAGATTTTGACTAGTTTTGTGGTTTAAATCTGCTCTTGGGGTGTTGTATCAGTGGTAAAACGCGAGATATATTGAGCTTGAAAATGTATTAGCGTGAAAGCTGCGCTGAAATACGCTTGCATGCATTAAAAAAACGCTTTACACCGTCCCGTACATGCTGCGTTAAACCAGGTGTTCCTCTATTTAACCCTCGTGTGTTCCTCTCTGTAAAGTTACGTTGAAGTTCCTCTGGGCTCAATTTGACCCCAGTTTGTTTCTCTTATAACTCCAAAAAATAACATACTTTTTTATTTTTTATATATAATTTGGAGCTTATTTTCAGTCTAACTTCAGACTAATGTACTGATACCAAATGTATTTATTTATTTATGTTTTAGTAGGCCGTATTTTAGTAAAGATTGTGCATTTTTGGACCTCAAAATCTCCTGCAAATCTTAATTTCCATCACTGTCTTGTGGTTGTCATGTACAGAGGTGGAAATGAAGTTGATCTGAGTTATAAGAGAAACAACCTGGGGTCAAACTGAACTTTAACGTAACTTGTTCTTCAGACAGTTCTTATTATACGATCGACATTTTTTCAAGTGGCCCGATTTTCAACCTATTTGATAAAGAAATGTCCAAGTTCTGCTGTGAGTGAGTGATTTTTGGGGTCATAAATTACCCCAGGACGACACACAAGGGTTAAAGAAACCCCCCTAACTGCAAAATGACCCCACTTCTGCTTGTATAACGGCCCAGTCCTCTCCAACCCTCTCATTGAGAAAGGTCCACTGGCATAAAGCCCGATCATAACATCCACTGCTCACAACCCAATTACAGAGTCCTGGATGGCGCCTCCGATCGTTAGCGCTGCTTTCCCCTGATAGCCGCTATAAAATACTCCACGTTTTTTTTGTTTTTTTTGCATTGGCCCGGGACAGCAGCGCCTTGGCAGGGTTACACAGCTGATTAATCTAGCGCTCGCACCTTGTGTTCTAGCTGTCACCGTGGTTAATGTGTTTTGGTTATCGTGGCTACAGTAACTCGTCGCGTTTTTAAAATTGATGAGGGTATCCGTAGAATCGCAGAAGACGGAGAGGATGATCGAGAGATAGAGTAAAGACTCGGGAAGCGGTTCGTCACGTGGAAGGTCAGGAGGGCCGCGCTTCCCGGATCAGTCACGTCACCTTCAAAAGACGAGCTCGTGTTGTCGGGGGGAAAAAAACACAAGATCGTTGTCTCGGCCTCGTTTTGCCCGTTGAAAAATGCGTTTATTTCGTTTGTTTGCGTCGTCTTTTACCTGTCAACCTGTCACGATCCCAGGACCGAGGGGTTGCGGGTTGACGTCGTTCTACACGTCCGTCCGAAACGACTCTTAACTCAAAGCGATCGGAAGAATCTTTGAGGCGGATTCGTCGAAGCGTCACAACAGAACAACCCGTGAACATCAAACTTTGGTTAGATTCAGCTGAAAGAAAAAACGTAGAAATCTTTCCCCATCTACAAATGCACAAAGCGTCTCTTTCTCTGTGTGTGCTTTTCAAAAACAAAACATTCTTCTGCAAAATGGGTTGAACACGTCGGGCAGCAGCACCGTATTTGTTTTGGTTCGTTTTGGGAGTTTCGTATTTGGCTTGGGCCCAAACCACAGTGTTGTTGTGTCATTTCGCCCGGTGGCTCAGGCCCAGGAGCCCGTCTAGATTCTAGATAGATGTCTGGAAAGTTTCATAACTCAAAATGTTACCGGAATTAATCTTGCTGCTTAAGGTTGGTAGAGCAGAGCTGGAGGGGAGGAAGAGGAATCTCACTGAGACACGGAAAGGTACGGATAAAAGAATCAAAACAACATAACAGCAACGTAAAGTAAATCTATTCAGAATCTTACTTTGTTATTTAGTCAACTGTGAGGCGCTTTAACTTCGTCTGATGCTCTAAAAACAGGCCTGAAAACCCTGATCTCACTGCTCATTATCTGCTGATACTGTCTGGAAACTCAAAGACGCTTCTATGTCGTTTCAATCCACAAGAGCATTGACCTGAGGAGACTACAGAGACGCAGGACCAAATTTGGCCAAACGGGGACGACTATCAGAGGATCACAGTCATGGAGCACATTACCTGCCCCGTGTCAGGAACTGTGGGTCCTTTTCAACCTTCAGAAACACTCAAACATGCTCACACACGTAGATTATCTTCTTCTTGGGGCGTCTTAAACTCAGAGAATGGTCTGTTGTGGTTCAGTTGTTGTCATGTCTTAGTGCACTTTTGTCTCGTCTGTGTTTTTTGTTTAAATGTTCTCTGTTTCTGATCTGCCTTAGGACAACGGATGTAAACTAGCTATTGTGCTAATTCCGGCATATTTATTGTATTTATTTATTTATTTTATTTATTTATTTATTTTTATTATGCCTGCTCAAATTGTATTTTATTTAATCTTTTTTTTATTTTTAATGCCTGCTCAGATTGTATTTTATTTAATCTTTTTTTTTATGCCTGCTCAAATTGTATTTTATTTAATCTTTTATTTATTTTTTTATGCCTGCTCAAATTGTATTTTATTTAATCTTTTATTTATTTTTTTTATGCCTGCTCAAATTGTATTTTATTTAATCTTTTATTTATTTTTTTATGCCTGCTCAAATTGTATTTTTTTTTTATGCCTGCTCAAATTGTATTTTATTTAATTTTTTTTTTATGCCTGCTCAAATTGTATTTTATTTCATCTTTTTTTGTATTTTTTATGCCTGCTTAAATAAACAATATTCATATTTACATTGATGCTGTTTGTTGACCTGCTGTTTAATATGGACTGTCCTAATTAAAATAAATAAATAAAATAAAATAAAATGTCCTTATAGATACAATGATACACTGATAAATACAATTAATTATTATTCAACTCAACGCTGGAGGGACTATGTCTCTCTGCTGGACTGGGAACGCCTTGGGGTCCCACCGGAGGAGCTGGAGGACGTGTCTGGGGTGAGGGAAGTCTGGGAGTCCCTGTTTAGACTGCTGCCCCCGCGACCCGGCCCCGGATAAGCGGAAGAAAATGGATGGATGGATTATTCAGCTCAGTTTGTGTGTGGTTCAGAGCTCGTTCTTGATGGAGAGTGAAGTTTATTTTCAGGGAGGTTCAAGGTCTATCTGGCTCATCAGGTCCACCTTTCTGTTGTTACTTTGTTTTGGGCACGGGACGGGGTTTGGGGCATTTTAAAGTAAATTAAAATGAACTTAAAATAAACTATTATCTTCTTTTGTAACTCGTTTGACTCCTGTGTCCTCTGCGCCTTCAACAAAGTCTTGAAATTACAAGAACTGACTTCAATAGTTCAGTTTAAATCTACGTTAAAAGGTTTGGAAATTAAGATTTGTAATTTGCTTTTAAGGATCCATTTTGTGATGTGTTGAAATGTGTGTGTGTGATGTGTGGACTCCCTTGAAAAAGAGATTAGTAATGTCAATGGGACTTTCCCGGTTAAATAAAAAAAAAAAAAAAAAATTAAATATGGTTGATCCACTTTGGGTCGTAACAATCGTACAGACATTATAGCGTTAGTTTAATTAACCAGCTCTCGGTTTAGCCATAAAGAACTGATTTTGTGTTCTTTTATGATGTTCTGTGTACTTGAGGAGAAAAGTTTGAGCACCAGTACTTGTCTTAGATGCTCTATGTAACTTTTCTGATGGACGGTACGCCACTATGTCTCCATGGAGAACTGGAGATGTTCTAGATTGGGCTGGGATGTTCCACAGTATGGCATTACACTTATCTGTCATGAGGCACGTATCTCTGCTCCTGTGTTGCCTCCCTGTGTGCTCCCCCCCTCCCTCACCTGCCTGAACCTGGAGCTGGGCGGAGTTCCCGGCTCCTCCTGCGCACCTGCTTCCCATCTGGGTAATCATCACCACCTGCCGTGGATAAGAGGAGCTGGGGGAAGACACTCGGTGCCAGATCGTCCGCGTATCAACGTGACTTTTCTTGCTCCGTTTTTGTACTCTTGTTGCTTACCTTTTTGATGCTAATTGGAGTTTGCTGCCTCCCAGGTTCCGGTTCTCCTGACCTTCCCAGCTCCTGGTCTCTGGTTCTGTTCCTGACCCCACGCTCCTGCTCCAGTACAGTCAAACTCCTTACCTTCACCTCCCTGTCTCGTCCTGGACCCCGGTCACTCCACGCCTCCGGTTCCGGCTCCCGCTCTCCCGTCCGCCCTGGCTCGGCTTCCTCTGGTTCTGTTCTCGGTCCTGTCTTCATCCCGTAAATAAAACGCTGTAAATCTGCCTCAAGTTCTGCACCTCTTTGGTCCACCCTACACTATCTCAAGAAGGTGACCCCATCATGGCCATTATTTCATCTGTAATGGAATAAACACTTTTCAAGGAGATCGTTTTGTCGTTAGGGCTTTGTCTTCCACACGATGAGATGTCTTGCTCAAGGACACATTCTCAGCATGAACTTTTACTTACATGATCGTGTGTCTATGGATTTTTGTATGAACTTAGTAGCTTTCAAAGACAAAACATTCACTAAATTACCTCTCAGAGTACAAAATTTGGGAAAGACTGGTCCCAAATAACTCATAATAAGCCTCCGACATCCGAGTCGCTCTACAACGTTATTGTTTATGTTCGCTATTTATTTGTCTCTAAAGCAGATGTGGAGCCAGCTGTTTGGAGAACCTCCCAAGTCTTCAAATGAAACGGGAAACACAGCGTAGAGAAGAGTTAGATCTGACGGAACAGGTGGTGAGCGAGGCAAAAACCCAAACCCGGGCCACTCCAGGGACAGAGGAACAAAGGTACGATACAGATACAGACCCGTCAGTCGCCGTGGAGCCGCCGTGGAGCCTGTGGTCGGCCGTTTTTAATTAACAACACAACAGGGAAGAAATGTGACAGGACGGCTGCGTTTTATAAGATCTGCAAAAGTGACAACGGTTTTCTAAAGATACAAAAGAAAAGTTCAAGCATATCTGACTGTGGAAGGACAAATATTAGGTATAAAGGAAGTAGTATTAAATATTTTAAGTTGGGGAATTTCGTATTTGAGTTTTGTTATGTCATATTTATCTTGAACACGCTGTACTAGGTTTTTTGGGTTTTTTTTACGATTTGCATCATCCGAACATCCTAATTATTCACCGCGATGAGTTTATAAAGCGCTTTCCACAACTTTCAGAGACCAGAGCTGAGTTAAATCAGTTAATCATTTATTTATTCAGTTAAATGAATAAATAAATGAATGAATGAAAATAAATAATTAAATAATGAATTAATAAATAAATGAAAGAATGAATATAAATGAATGAAAATAAATGAAGGAATGAATATAAATGAATAAATAAATAAATGAATGAAAATAAATAATAAATAAATTAATGAATGATTATAAATAAATAAATGAAAATTTAAAAAATGAATGAAAATAAATAAATAAAATAATGAATATAAATAAACGAATGAATGAAAATAAAAAATAAAATAATTAATATAAATAAATGAATGAATGAAAATAAAAAATAAATGAATGAAAATTTAAAAAAAATTATGAAAATAAATAAATAAATACATACATACTCCAAATTATACAGGGACCAAACCTGGGCTGGACCTGAACAAAACCAGGACTAGAAAAGAACCACTTACCTTTGGCTGTTACCTTATGTGACTTATGCTTAATAAATTCCGGTTCAGACCTGTTTAAGTCCTGTTTTTTTTTAGCACACAGCGGAAATGCCTGGTCCCCCACTACTTACCCTTCAAATCAACCCCCCATCCACCAAAACACCCCAAAGACATTTTCTGTAGCTTCATTTATATACCACAGCTCACATAAACAAGTTACCTTCTGAATAAGTAATGAGCGCCTAATTAACTCGTCATTGTTTAGCACCAGGCGGGCACGAGAAATACAGTTGCGAGCCCCGTCGGCACACACAAGTAGCATGGCAAAACGTCAAAACACACTTAATAATCAGCATATTATATAATGTATTTGATTCGCCATAGCTCCATAAAAGGAAACAGACCTAATCATTGCGGTGATGAATCTTTTCCCATTTATTCTGATGTGAGTTGTTCCGCTGCGGTCCACACTCGCCTAATTTTAGATCTCAGTGTGTGTCTGTACAAAACGCCCGTGCGAATGCTATCCAGGGTAATTATATAACCATCTGAATTCACTGCTGAAATGAAAAAAAAAAGAATAGTTTTATGGATCACGTCTCAAATATTAGCGCCACAAATGTGTCCACACTTGATAAATTACAAGAACTATGCTAATGCTAATGAGAAAGTGTCTTTTTTAATACAATGTGTGATGTTGTTGTGTCTTTGGGCAAGGCACTTCATCGAATCTGCATGTTTTTTGTGTGTATGTGTGTGTGTGAATGGTGGTAGTTTGTTTGTTTTTGGAGTTTTTTGGGTTTTTTATGGCCCCATTGACCAAACACAAAGGATTAAACACTCAACAGCTACGTATTAACAAATAAATTATAATGAATATTGGTTAGCGAAGATGCCAGTTAAGTTTTGGTTATGGTTATGGACATTGGAACAGCGTGGATTTGACATTTAAAGCCACAATATGTTACTATTTAGTCTAAAATATGCTAAAATGTTGTTGCATGTTGTTTTTTTCCATTTTGGTTGTATTTCTTGCACTGAAAAACCAAAAAATAAGAAAAGAACTTACTCTGTGCAGCTTGCTTGTCCACAAACCTGACTCTTCCTGCTTGTTTCCATGGAAATGTTACTTTGGCGACAACGGGAAGGCAAGACGAGTTTATTTGTGCAGCGCAATTCCTACACAAAGTAATTTAAAGTGCTTTACAGAATAAGAAAGGCAATAAAATCACAATAAAACAAATCAAAATGCAAATAATCATCATAAAAATAACATTAAAAGAGAAGAAAAGCGCAGAATAAAACCTTTTCCGTCATATTCACATCTAAACAGAACCGTTCAGAGCCTGGATTTAAACATTTTCTGTCTCAGTCTTGTACAATATGTCATAAAACTTGCTTATCTCCTTTGAGAATGTCCCAAAGTATGGTTTTATCTTTCTATTTCCATGGAAGAACGAATACAACGCACCGCCATCGTAAAGTTATCCCGTACCTTTAAATACCTACACTTTTTAAACAGCGTACAAGCAAAATAAAACGTATTTTCCATTTTTTTTCCCAATCCAAAACAACATATTGGGTGGAAGTTAATAGTCCGGTGTTATGGGATAAAATTGACTTCTCCTGCTGTTTAATTTCATCGGCCCATGAAACACATTGGTCCATTTAATTGCCTTCAAACAGAGGATGGACCAGAGCCAAACCGGGGCTGTGCAGCTGCCAGGAGGTGCCGTCCCAAATGGATTCTCCAAACTGGATCTTTTTAATCTTCGCAATGATTAAAAACCATCAGAAGAAGAAGAAGAAAGAAAAGACTTGTATTTTCTGGGAGGGTCACTTGGGAAATTGCCTTATTGGAAACTTTAGTGGGCAGCTCATAAATTTGTAAATATAATTATCTCACACACCTCTGTAGCGTTAAGAGAGTCTGGAGAAGCCAAAGGAACTTAATGGATTTAAATAGCCTGTATTAGGTCTGAAGACATAGTGCTACTACTTTAGATCATTGCCTAATTATCCCCCAAAACTAACTCCAATTATTATTATTAAACTGGCTGAGCTTTAAGGGGAATTTATTTTCATTTTAGCCAAAGTAGAGGGAGGAGATGTAAGGAAGTACTGCCGATCAGTGCTGAATTAAGGTTGTTTGACGCTATGCAACTTTTCTGATGGGGAGTCGACCATCTGCTTGTTTCCATCGTGTTATTGCTTGGTTTTGGTCATTTTTCTGTCTTGTTTTTACTTAATACAGGTGTTTTTATTGATCAAAAATACCTTAAAAACACACGGGAAAAATGTACAGTTGTCCCTCGCTATATCGCAGTTCATCTTTCACGGTCTCGCAGATTTTTTGGCGTAATTTTTCATGCTTTTTTTTTACATCGTCTGAGCGTGGATTGTGTTCTTTGTCCTGATTGGCTGTTGGACTGTAGACCATTGTCCATCAGTCTCCTCTGTGCCGTGTCTCCTGTCCAGTACAGAATGTGTTCACACAAATTTACATAAACGTTGGATCGCAGTGTGACTCTGAAGTGCTGTACGTTTGCAATTTGTTTTCTCCCCGACAAAACCCACAATGTCGATGAAACGTTCTGCACCGACAAAGACGCCTACGAAGGTTTGAACTTTGAGAGAGTTTAAACGAGAGAGAAATGTGAGAAAATGTTAACGCCTGTGTGAGAAAAGTGTATAAAGTGTGTGGTGAGGGGTTTTACAGCAACAAACATATAATACTTGTCAAAATAAAGCTGACTATTTTGCAAATTTCGCCTATTACGGGTTATTTTTAGAACGTAACCCCCGCGATAAACAAGACACCACTGTATACGACATGAGCTGGTTTGCCTAGCCACAGATCTGACCTGTAACGTGACCTGGTGACATTACTTTTTTGTCTTCATGGAGAAATATATATTTAATACCGTACGGTGGGACATTCGAACCTATGATATCACCATGGAGACAGTTACATGGCACAACTTTAAGGAAATTCCCGTAGTGTTTGTAGTTTCCAAAGAAGAAAAAAAAAGCCAAAAAGAATAATAAACTGTACATAGATACTTAATATAATAGTAACATCAATACATTTTCAATAAGTGTAAGTCGTATTGCTGGTCTCCATGGAGATACGGTATATTTAATGCCATACTGTGGGGAATCCGCTCACACCAGCAAAGAAAATCCCAGCTTTTACGATACACATTGGCTAAACATCTCATTTGTCCCCCATCCTCAACAAGCGTCGGCGTAATTAACATGATGAATACTGCGATCATGCGCTAATTTGTTACTTAAGCAACTGCATTACAAATCATTACCGCACCTGCTTTATAATGTATGTGCCCTGTACCTTAGACCCTCCTCCACAACTAGGCCATTACACAACACTGTCAGCGCACCTGTTGGCCTATTAATTTTTCATTCTATGGGTTCGCTGCTGATGTTGCATTTCCGCTCCCATGGATCTTTGCGTGTCCTCGATGCCTGTACGACGGCGACTAGCTTAATAACACCAGCTCAGCTCATGTGTCTTCCCCTCCGCACGGTACCAATGTCATACTTAATCACGGACAGGCAGCGTACAGGCCTAGTTGACCGCTTCTGTCTCGCAAACTGTGGCGTATTTATGCTGGCATGCACACGCCGCGCGGGGGGATGCTACCTGCGAGCACGCTAATACCACGCGGGCTAGCACTTCTGGGACTCGTTATTCAGCGGATGCCTGGAAGTCTCCCATCGGGACGGGACGACACGGCGCGCGGGAATGTGGTCGTGGCTGAGTCGAGTTGACACCAGAAGCAGCAGTAAACAGGTAACAAGGCACGGAGAGGAACACGACGGTAAACAAGGACAGGGAAAGAAAGAAAAGATCGGCTGCAGAGGTCTACGTAAAGCGAAATAACTTCTTTTTTTTTTTCTTTTTTGGCAGTGCTCGACGATTTTAGTTCTAATTACAGCTTTTCTGGCAAGCGTTAAGATTGTGATTAGATTTGAGATTAAGGATTCAGTGCAAAATACCAATCTTAAACCCATCCAGGAGCAGTAACATTTGCAGAAGAAAGACGTGCAAAACTAAATAAAACCGTTTCAGAAAGTGTTTGCAAAGGTCTGAACTAGCTAACCTTGCACAAACTCACGAGAGTCCATGTTGGCGCGCGATTGGGTTCGACAGATGCAAACGTGGCCACGCCGATGATCCATATTGACGCTAAAATACACTGAGGTACGACTAAGATAAGTTGAGGCAGGGACGTCAAACACATTTTCACAAAGAGCCACATCAGCACAACGGTCACTCTCAAAGGGCCACGTGTAATGCAAATAAACTACTTTTTTTTTACTTGTTCATTAACTGTCTCTGTATTTATTTTTTATTTGAGTTATAAATATTACATATACATTTCCATAGATGTAAAAATATGGCTGTACAACTGTATCTCCTGATAAACTGACATTTTAAGACAGTCAAACCTTTTCATTTATCTTGCTGTGGGCCACATAAAATGACGTGGGGGGCCACATTTAGCCCGGGGGCCTTGAGTTTGACACGTGCGGGTTAAGGGTTAGCAGCTTTTAAGCATAAATGTATTTTCTTGTTTGCAAAATAGTGTCAAATTGTGTAACGCAGGCAATATTTTGAGGTTTGGAATCAGGACAGTTCTGGACGGAGACGTGAAGGAGGGACTTTTATTGTAGGTCACACAAAGAGAACATGCAAACTCCTCATGCTCTTTGAATCAAATCTGTCATGAGTCCTGTCTGCACTCGTCTTCCCCCTCACTTGGGTGCTGGGCGGAGACTCCGGCACCACCTCCTCACACCTGCACGTCATTAAGCAATCACGCCTTCACCTGGGGAGTATTAAGAGGAGATGGATCTTTAAACTCGCCGCCAGATCGTCAGTGTCAGCTTGGCTCCGTCTCATTTTTTGTATTTTGCTTCTCGCGCTCAGTCGGACTTTCTTGTCTTTTTGTCAGATCTACCCGTGCACCGCCGCCTCTGATCCAGCTCATCTTGTCCCCGTGCCAGAGCGTTAACCTGCCGACCCCGCCCATCGCCACTTGCTCCGCTAACCGCCTTCACATTTATATTGTAAATAAACTCAACTGTTCTTCGAGTCGTCCGGACGTTACGACAAAACCTGACACTGACAGCCACGTGGGGCCCATTTCCAGTCGTTATGCAGCGGAAAACCTCCAGAATACACGCTTGTTCAATACTTTACGAAGATAGAAGTCTGACTTTTCCAGGCAAACGGGAAACTGTGAAGAAAACGTGGTCTATCAAACATAACTTTATATCCAGAAAAGGTTTATAATTGTGTCCTTTGTTCAACCAAAAACGCGCGTGACGTCGATGTATCTTTCCAGTTTCGTTGGCGGTGCAGATAGACGCCTAAAATTTGCGCGGAGTGAATGAATAATTAGTTTAAGAGCCTGGGAAATCACTATAAAAGAGGTTTATTTTAGGCCATTAAAATGCTACGTGTGAAACGCTCGCATAAAGTTGTACACTGCAGCATTGTACACGAAAACAAACCGTCTCTGCCTGGACACAAAAGCGAAATTGCACAATGTGGACAATGTGTATTTCCTGATGGAGAATGGCATAGTGACCTGCAGGGTTCCAGTATTTCATCAGCCGGCTGTTGTGTTGTGTACTGGGACTGGCTTATTGCTCCGAGGGACAAACAGGCCAATGCATATCAATACGTCATGTTAGTTCAGCAGCTAAAGGGCAGCGAGCGGCAAATGCTACGACATTTACGAGGAAGAGACAACTCCGAGGTTCGGACAAAAGTAGTTTAGGAACAGCTTTGCTTAACTGTATTAGAAATGTACCAGAAAAAAAACTCACTGGTTATGATATTAAAGGTAAACTTGTCCAAATCCCCACACGTTTTATTAAACCAAATACTGTATTTTCTTTTCTATTGCTAAATCAGACACACAAGTCGAATCAAACTGCACTTTTTAATTACCACGAATTCACTTAAATATACTTTTTTCTTTGGTGTTTGGCGCTGCTGTTTCTCTTTGTACATTAGTCTGGTTGAAGTTCGGTCGCTGTGGTTAGAATCGTCCTTTTGTCTTGTTATTTTTCCAGAGGTCTAGTGAATGATGTGTTTTCAGCTTTTGTGTTTTGCTCCGAAACTCAATGGGCTTTTCTGCGGTCGCCAAAACTTCTGGGCATTCTCAAAATCTTTCACATAGTTTTCTTTTAAAAAACTATCCCGAGCTATGCACAGTAAAAGTAAATGTTCGGTTGGATGGAGTCTCAGGTGAGCGTCGTACTCTCTGGTGGAGCGTCGGCCTCCTCGTTGTTGGAATATTAAAGCGTTGCCTGGGAGACGAGCAGGTGACACTACCAAGGCGGGTTACGTGGTATTTATCCACCAATAAAAACATCTGTAATTGATTTCACCTGCGCTCTGATTGGTCGTCTTCGAGGGACAATGGAGACACACGACCGTAACGACAGTAAAATATTTAAAGAGCCTCATCCCTCTGCTTTGAGACGCCGTTCGAATTTACATGAAGCACAATCGGTTGCGGAGTTACGGTCATGGAAAGTCCTCAACCGCACTCTATCAAGAAAACTCCGTTCTCGACGTGCTGTTTTACCAAAAAGACTCAACACAAGTATATGGACTTATATCTTCTCTGAGCGCATCCTCGCTTCGTCTGTGCCTTTCTTCGTCGTCCTCCTTTCAGCGTGGTGTTTTATTTGAACAGATGATGTACAAGTCTATAACAGATAACGTACATTCCTTTAAACACATAGCATACCTCTCCTTTAAAGGTAACGTACTTCTTTCCACAGGACCCCGCAGCATGTTGAACAAAAATATCACTCTTCAAATGTCCAGAAACCATCTCCTGTTTACACAAGTCCCTGTTCATACCATATAAGCACATAGTTCATAAATGATCAAATATAAGCATCTTTTTATTCACAAGTAGCATCCGACGCTATAGGGTTAATGCCGGACTGTGGAACTTTGGATTTTGGGCAAAGCAGGCGACAGTCGCTCAGTTGGCTGAATGTTTCTCCACTGATCAGAAGGTTGGCGGTTCAAATCTAGCTGTCGACATAATCACCGGTCAGATCCACTGCCCCACAGGTTGGCGGTGCGATTCCAGCTCCCACGGATGAATGCCGTCGTTGTGTCCTTAGGCAAGACACTTTAACCCACCTCGCCCTTGATGTAAAGCGCTTTGAAGGTCTTGAACTTGGAAAAACATGACCATTTATCAATCAATAACGTCCACAGAGACAAGCAGGTGACAATCCCCCAACCAGAAAAATTCCACATTTCATCTTTTAAAAAAAATCCGATGCACAATTTTTCCCTGAGATGAGAAAAAGACAAGTCCAAGCGCATATAGAGCGTTGAAAGCCCGTCTGGCGTGGAGCTTGTTAGGAGGTCACAGTCCATCACTGCGTTGGTGCGACTTTGGCACCGCTGTAATTGCTTCTTAAACGCTGTCGAAAGCGGAGCTGAAGTTCGATCGTCTTCGTTCGCCGTAATTGGTCCAAACCAAAACAGAGAAATCCACTCTTCCCCAGAGACTTTTCGAACCAATAGTATTGACTTGCGGCGCGCCTTCGGTTGTGTTGTATGTGATGGTGGAGTATCTGTTTGGAGTTAGCGATTTTCAAGGTTTCCGTTCAGTTTAACACTACTTTTCTCTGAGCTTTTTCTTTTGGTTCTGTTCAATACGAGTTCATCTCTATCAGTGTTTCACAATATATGTTTTTCTTTGCTTTATTATTGACTCGGGGAGGATAGACTGAGCTGATACAGGCCAGAGCAAGATTATTTTTCTTTTTATTCAATTTACTACGCCAGTCGGATAAGGACGGACAACCTACGCAATTACCCGTGACGAGCAAACAATTAAAAATCCTGTACCCATTTTTTTTCCATGTATTTGAACAGATATATCGTATAAGCAGCTCTTGAGGCTCTTGAATCCCGCTCTCAAGATCCCAGTCTGTCCCTGTGTTTCTGTGCCGTCTTTTCCCTTCCGTGTCCTCGCCTGGAGCTGGGCGGAGACTCTGGCACCACCCACTACACACCTGCAGCCCATGAGCGATCAAGCCTCCATCTCGCCGAGTACAAAGGGAACTGAGGATCCTACAAACTCCATCAGATCGTCCGCGTATCCCCCGTGATCCGGCTTCACGCTAGACACGTATTTTTGTCTCTTCCGGTATTGAAGACCTCGCCAAAATCTCTCCAAACTGTCACCAAACTCACTGATCGCAACTCTGGAACGGCAACGGAGCTTGAGGGGTTTACATCGCCATCAAAAATCGCCGCAAAATCCGAACCACTTCCTGAATCAGTCACGTGGTACAGCCGGGCAGCAAGACTTCGGACGACATCATTTCCAGCTCCTGCCCTAAATAAAGCAAGCCTCGATACGCGAGTCGTAGAAACGCCCCGTCCCCTTACTCGGCGCGCGCTTCGAAGTCGCGATACGGGAACTTCACATCGGCTTCCTACGACCGGTTCGAAGACGTCAGCGTAGTACCTGCTCCGTCAACCAGCATTCAAAGTTCCCAATTTGTAATAAACTCTGTCAAACTTTTACCCAGAGACTGTAGATTTGATCCCCTCAGACGTTACGACAGAAAGAGATTTAGCATCATGTATTTCATCATATATACTTTTTGGATGTACTGATATTCAAGACCTATTGCAGTTTTAATCTAATAAGTACAGTATATACTTCCTTACTGTATGCCCGATAAGCTTCAGTGCCTTTTACTGTATAAATCAACACAAACAGATAAATATACCACGATTTCTACGCTGCACAATCTAAATCACATCGTATTTGACTTTCATTTTAACACAGCCGCTAGCGTTAGTTGAATGCAGTTCCGGGAGACATTTTAAGATCAATCCCGCCGCAGTTTTCTCTTGTACTTTCTCCCAGTTCACCTCTGGCACCTCTGAACAGATTTACCCTTTAGAGCGATACCTTTAGAAGAAAATATCAGCGAGCCGCGTCCCATGAAGTCACCGTAAAAGTGGATTTGGAGCAGTTGCAGTGTGCTATTTGAAAGCCGGGGGAATAAGAAAAAAGCGGAGGAGCCGGGGGAAATGGGTTAACATGAAACTTCTTCTTTTGAGCCAAATTGTTTGTTGGTTTATTCATTCGTGAGCCAAAAATTACACTTTGTCATGGAAGATTTTGGGTTTAGAAGTTGAGCGCGTGTATAATGGAATAATTAATCTGATGTGTTTAATCTGAGGGCCCGTAAAACATGTCTGATGGGCCAGTTCTGGACCCTGGGCCATCAGTTGAAGGACTCTAGAGTATGATGCCAAAAACGTAGTGTATGTTCAATTTATTCAGGAAGTTGGTTGGGTCCTGCCGTAATTTTTGTAAGTTCTATGCAGACTATAAAGTCGTTTTTGAATTATTTTGATAAAGGGTGTGCGGTCGACTTGTTGGGGCAAATGAACATTAAACATTTTGCGCAGCTGAACCTACTTTATTTAACAGAAATGAGACTTTTTTGTAGTTCTGCTGTGAAATTAATTTCTGCAAAATCACAATGGAAGTTCAGGTCAGTTGCTGTGAGACAATTGGGCCAAGCAGAATAAAGTGATTATGACGTTGTAGTTCTGAACTTAACCTTTAAACAGCAAAATTATTATTATTTTTGAAGAAGTGCATTTCTATATATTTACAGAATAAAACTTGTTCACAAACTCAGCTCTTGGCCGTCACATCTGCTGACGTATCTCTGATGAAACAGGAGGCAGTGGATTGTGAAATAACCAACTTTTCACGTGAGTTGTTCATACAGTAGGAGTGTTAATTGTCCATACAGTAGAGTGTGAGTTGTTCATACAGTAGGAGTGTTAATTGTCCATACAGTAGAGTGTGAGTTGTACATATAGTAGGAGTGAGTTATACACACATTAGGAGTGAGAGTTGTATATACAGTAAGTGTGTAAAGTGTTCAGAGAGTAGGAGTGGGAGTTGTATATGCAGTAGGATTGACTTGTACATACTGTAGGAGTGTGATTTGTACACACATTAGGAGTGAGAGTTTTATATACAGTAAGTGTGTAAAGTGTTCATACAGTAGGAGTGGGAGTTGTATATATAGTAGGAGTGACTTGTACATACAGTAGGAGTGTGAGTTGTACAAACAGTGGGAGAGGGAGCTGTAAATACACTAGGAGTGAGTTGTACATATTGTAGACATGTGAGTTGTTCATACATTAGGTGTGTGAGTTGTTCATACATTAGGTGTGTGAGTTGTTCATACATTAGGTGTGTGAGTTGTTCATACATTAGGTGTGTGAGTTGTTCATACAGTAGGTGTGTGAGTTGTTCATACAGTAGGTGTGTGAGTTGTTCATACAGTAGTAGTGTGAGTTGTTCATACAGTAGTAGTGTGAGTTGTTCATACAGTAGGTGTGTGAGCTGTTCATACATTAGGTGTGTGCTCGGTGACATTTCCGTTCAAAGCAGAGTAGCTCTTTTGAACAGAACCATCTGTGACACATTGAGATGCAGGAGCGGGGCAGGAGCGTCTGATAAAAGCACAAACACTCAGCCTCTGAACAGAACATTAATAATCTCATGACTCTGATGGGGCTTCATTTGAAATGTGCATTGAACGAGGGGATTTGTTTGTTCCACTAACTTCGCATAAAGGTGCATTATGTTACTTTTCAAATAGAGAATTTAATGCATAATGGAGATATTATTGTTTTGTCTGGAATTATCCACAGTATGGCATTAAACCATCTATCTTTATGGAGATTTACATATGGCTCCACCAGGCCAAGCTAAAGGTTAGGTCTGTGGAAAGGCAGCCCTATTTATTTATTTATTTATAAAAACATCTCTATAATAAATAAAATATCTATGTTTAATGCCATACTGTGTAATATATCAGACTCTCCACCAGAAAAGTTACTAAGTAAACCTTTAAAGAGGGAATATTTTAGTTTGGTGGGGGATTAACTGTTAACACATATTTAATTGACCGTGTTGCCTTTTATTGTTTTGAAAATGCAATATTACCTTTTTTTTTTTACTTAATTATAGGTGTTTTATTTAATATGTATTATTAATATTATTATTAATATTATTATTATTATTATTATTATTATTATTAGTGTTTTTGTAGGTTCAAATTGGGCCTGGGAGAGATCATTAAATTACTAATTGTTTATTGAGTCATAGAAGTTTTTTTTTATTCAACTCTCTACAGCTGAAATTTTTTAGTACAGTATTTAATTATAGGTGTTTTTTATTTATTTATTTATTTATTTATTATTATTATTATTATTAATAATAATTTCTTCTTTATTTATTTATTTTGTAATTATAGGTGTTTTTATAGGTTCAAATCTGGCCTGGGAGAGATCACTAAATTACTAAATTGATTATTGAGGTTTGTTTTTTTTTATTCAACCCTATGCTGCTCAAATCTTATAGTACAGAAAGTAACACGCCCAAGAAGTACACAGCAAAAATACCTGTGATAAATACTGAGTGTATGAAAATCCATGCGTCCTGTGTGATCAGCAGTGGGGTCCTGTGCATTTGACCCTTGGGCCTCAGTAACGTCCCACTTACACATCACAACATCACCTCAACACAGGCTCGTCAAGCAACATTTAATTTCAGACTATTCTTTGAAAATAAAGGAAACAGAACATTTCCATTTTTGACCATACATGAAATCTGCCCGACGACACAAGCTAGCTGAAATATAATTGGATAAAAACTCAACCACAATAAACAAAATCGAAAGCCATTCAACGAAGCTGATGTAATATGACATAAAGAGAATGGAGAAAAGAGAATATTTTTGTTTACATATTAATGAAAGTAAAGTAAAATAAATAACTTTTCTTCAGGCTACCATTGGGGTCGATCGTGTAAAAATGTTCACTGTTCTTTCTGTGAATTGTCTGAAGCCAAACCACTGGTCCTTTTGTCACTGACTGCACGATTTAAATCACTAAATGTAGTTTTAGGACGATCATTTGACGTGGACAAACGATCACACGCCCATAGCGACCTGTGGCTGAAGACGTCTATGAGTAAACTCTTACTATAAAGTAGATTTCCACTCTCCCTTCACCTTTAAAGCCCGGCTGATGTTAAGTGAGCTCATAATATTCCACGCACATTATATAAGAGACGGTTTTGACAGCTCCGACTGCAGTCCTCCCTCCGATCTAAAATAAGTACACTGCGCGCTGTCAAATCTGGTAAAGCTGATGCAACGTTTCTACTTGTGTCTGGTATATAACTTTCCGAAAATCGTAATTTAATCAAATGTAATTATCAGTGACCAGATGATGATCCACTGTCAGTTATCGATCTGGGATAATGACAAATTGCAAGTTAAGTAATTGGAATAAAACAATAAAACCCTATAATCTGGAAACAATGTGATGCTTTTCCATTAAAACTTCTATTAACCCTCTGATGCATGAATTATGAAGTGTTTTTATTCTTCTCAGGACACGAAACAACATCGTGAACTGCCTGTAAAAATGAATTAACTTGTGTTCGATTGTAAATGTTTCTTTTTATGCTTTGGAAAACATTTCAACATATTTTGGGGGAAATTTCAACACTGTTTAGATGCAACGTTTAGGCCTGAATAAGAAAACCAGAGGAAATTTACTTGCAGTTACACCAACTGACCACTGAATTGACCTCAATGGAGTGTGGCAGCAGAGAGCACTCGAGAGGCTCCACCACATAAACCAATGCATTAAAGACAAAGTTATGTTTTAGTAGCTGTCCACTGCAGTGACCGCTGTGCACCAAAGGGTTAAAGAACCTGCACCCGATTTCAAACGAGTCAGGATCATTTTTGAAGCTTTTAGCCCCGCCCACTTAGTGTTTTCCGCCACTTTGATATTGCACCGTGTTGCACCATGACACAGAAACAACTGTCCGGGAGAGTGTCATGCAGTTGTTTCCTTACACTTCTCCAAACTCTGACTTCTATTTGTGGGTTTTTTACTCATAAAAATACATCAAGTGTCTGGGATAGTGTCAGACTGTTGGATTTCCCATGATTCTTTGTGACTAGGTGCCTGACTGGAGGAAAACTGTGACCCGTCCTTAGCTTCTGTGTTAGTTTTTACCTGAGAAATATTATGTAAAGTGAATAGACAAAATGTTACAGTCTATATTTGGTTTTATTAGTGATGGGACTTTCGGCTCTTTTGTGCGATCCGAGTCTTTTGGATCCATTCTCTTCGAAGAGCCGTTCAAAAGATTGTCTCTTAATGTTATTTATATTACAGAAACTAATTAATCACAGAAAGAAATGACCGAGGCTCTTGAGTTACGTGACACTGTTGGTCAGACGCTTCATTTTATTGAACTGTAAAAGAAAAGCAAAAAAAAAAAAAAAAAAAACACATCAAAATCTTCTGAGACATAATGCAGTACAGTACTTAAAACTAGAGCAAATTAAATTCTCACTGCGAAATAAACAAGACCTTTTTTATATTATCTGGCAGATTTTTGTTGATTATTTTAATACTGGATAAATATTGAGACAGTTGTATAAATGTATAAATATAAATATGTGTATAGATTTTTATGTGCAGGTATTCAGTTCTACTATTTCTTTTTTTATATCTATATTTATTATTATATATTTTATTATCTTTTATTTATATTTTTTGTTTGTTCTATATTTCAAAAACAAGACAAAAATTTAAATAAAAAAATAAATAAATAAATAAAAAATAAATAAATAAAAAAAATAAATTAATAATAAATAAATAAATAAATAAATAAATAACCAAGGCTTGGATCTGTTTAAAATGGTTCAAACTCAGAGTGGGACTGTGTTCACCCTTTCAAATGATACACCATCTAAATAAAACATTGCACTACAATAATAACAACAATAATAATTAAAAAACTCGCCAAATATGTTTTTTTTGTGCAAGAAGCTCTCACTCGTGTCGCCTGCTCTGCTTCGGTGCTGATTCGTGCATCAGTTCAGTGTTAATTAGTATAAAAAAATCATATAAATTAGAAAGAAAAAGTGAGAAAAAATGAGATCCTGATCCAACCGTTCACGCTAAAGTGGATCCAACTCGTTCAAGACCATCACATGACTAATAAAAAGAGCATTTATCTTGCCAAGAATAAATTTAAACCAGGTACAGACACTTTAACGTTAACTCATGGGGTAAAATGTCAAATATATAACTTAAACACGTGCGGTTTATACAGTAGTGGATGAGAAGAGTGAGGTTTTTTGCGTGACCTGTCATCCAGTAGTGCTCAGTGTCAGTCAGTAATAAAACAGTGATTTACCCAGTGCTGCCTCGTGTGTTGTACGTGATGTCATTACTTCAGACGACTGCACATTCACCATCTGTCTCCTCAGGTTGGAAAACTTTAAGTGAAGCAAAAACAGCCCCAGAACTATCCATGGACGGATTCCAGACACTTAAGTTGTTAAATATGCCAGCTGATTAGACTCTGCATGAAATGTGTTCAACCGAGTGTGGTTATTGAAAAGTTTCTGACAAAATTATAGTGATTACAATTTGAGAGCGAGACTCGAGCCAAAACTGCAATTTATTAAATGAGGTTCACTCTCGCAGCTGTCGTCAGAGCCACAGAACGAACTCCAGCTGAAGTTAGTGACCTACTTTTTTGTGCTTTGCTAATGTCGGCTGCAATTAGAGCTGGACTTAGAACGATACGTCACAAGAGAAGCCAAAAAAGTTAAAAAGTTAAATTGTTATGTTGTAATTTGAAGGTGCACTATGTAACCTGGTAGGGCGTCTAAAATGTTCTTGTCTCCATGGAAATTTGATTGTTTTACCTGGAATGTTCCACAGTCTGGCTTAAGATTTATTTTGCCAATAAAAACACCTATAATTTTTTTTTTTTTTTTTTTTTATTATAGGTGTTTTTTTTATTTTTATTTATTATGACCATTGTTATTGTTGTTATTGTTGTTGTTGTTTATATTTTACTTAATTATAGGTGTTTTTATGTATCATTATATTTCTATTTCTTATTTTTGTGTTTTTTTATTTATTTAATTATAGGTGTTTTAATGTATTATTTTATTTGTGTTTATTATTTTAGTATTTTTTATTTATTTAAATAAAAGTGTTTTTATGTTTTATTTTATTCTTATTTATTATTATTTATTTATTTATTTTTACTTAATTATTGGTGTTTATATTGGTCAAAAATACCTTGAAAAACATGCATTCTTAATATGAGCGGGGTCGCCTCTGCACAGATCTAACCTGTAACTTGGCGTGATGGCGTCGCCTGCTCGTCTCCATGGAGATTAACACATTTATTGTCATATTGTGTAGAAGTTTCGAGGCAAAGCAATAACATCTCATGTGGGATTTAAAAGAACAGTTTGTGAACGTTTGACTTTTTATTGCCATTCTGTCAGCAAAAACAAAGCACTACTACTACTACCACTAATACTACTACTACTACTACTACTAATACTACTACTACTACTACTACTACTACTACTACTACTAATACTACTACTACTACTACTAATACTACTACTAATACTACTACTACTACTACTACTACCCATTCACACACACATTCATACACCTGTGTACACAGACACTAGGGGCGAGGTGGGTTAAATGTTAAGTGTCTTGCTCAAGGACACGACGACAGCACTCACCAGTAGGTCAGTGCTTCTAACTTTTCTACCAATTTTATTTTTTATTTATTTTATTTATCTTTATTTATACCCAATGAGAGCACTTGTCCTCTCTTTTTTCATGGGCGCCGTTTAAAATACAATACAAACTGAAAAAACAACAACAATGAAAAACAAATAAGTCCATATAAAACATCAAAAACAGGAGCAGGTGTGAGTATAAAAGTTTATTATCAGATTATTAAAATGCAGCTGTGTCATCAACATGTCCAGTTTTGCTTTTCCTCTGAATTTTTTCCATTTTTGTGAAGCAAAACAGCTAAAATCCTCTTTCCTGTCTCAGTTTCGGTGCAGCTCGTTCTTATCAGTGATTAATAAGCAGCCGGTGAGGTATTCTGACAGTTTTTGAAGTCGTCCTTATAGATCAGGGATGTCAAACGCATTTTCCCCAAGGGCCGTATCAGCAAAATGGTTTCCCTCAAAGGGCCAGATGTAATGTAAAATAATTAAAACAACTACTTGAACTTGTTAATTAACTGTTTCTGAATGTATTACTTTCTCAAATACTTACAAATATTGCATATGTATGTCCATAGATGTAGAATAACCGTGTATATCCTGATAAACTGACATTTTAAGACAGTCATACCTTTTAATTTACCTTGTCACGGGCCACATAAATGACGTAACGGGCCACATTTTGCCCACAGGCCTTGAGTTTGACACATGTGTTATAGATAAACGTCATACAGTGCTGTTCTCTTCTAACATTCAGTGATGGCCAACCTACTTTTCATAGAGAAACAGTGATAAATTACAAATCCATCACCCGTTTATGTCAAGAGCAGCAGCAATTTGAACCAACAATACGATGTGTTTCTGCGTGAAAGCTTCAAAACCACAGACGTCTCCTTCTGCAATTGGTGGATTCCTCATAAACTGGCATCTCGGTGTTGATTCGTGCGACGTCCCAGAGCGTGGCCACTCCTGGGGTCCCACCTGCAGTTGCCGCTCCTTAAAACGACCCGCCCTCTGCCCCTCGACGCTGCAGGATTCTGACTGTGAACCGCACGCCACTTGTGACTCACGCCTGCGAAACTGCTGAACCTTAAACCTTGTAAAAGTCGAGAAACCTGTGGCACTTTGACGTAATTTTGAGACTGTTTCGAGTTTTAATTTGCGTCCTTTTGAACTCGTTGAGGCTTCTTTCGTCATTTTAGTTTGCTGTGTAGTCTTTCATGTACTGTACGCCGCTTATTATTTACCTTTTTACCACCAGAGTCGTGCTACTTCCTTTCTATCCTCGGAAAAGTTCATAACAAACACTCTACCGCTACTTTTGCCCCATCGAATCGAAAGTAACGATGCATCAGATCCCGAATAATCTGAGTAATACTACACGCTTTGCTGACACCGAAAGCAAAACGCAAACATATTTATGGTCTATTGTAAAAAATGTGTCTGGCGTATTTGAGTGTTTGCGTGAAGTACCACCTTTGACAACCGCGCGGCCCTTTCTCACTTCGGCGTGAGGACTATGAAAGCTTCGGCAGAGGCGGAGCGGTGGTGGTCTTGGCTCAGATCAGGTTGTCAGATCTGTTCACTGGACCGAGCGGCGAGGGCCTTCTGTGTGCAGTCTGCATGTCCTCCCCGTGTTCGCCGCTCTCTCTGCAGACACAGGGGCTTCTTCAGCTGTCCAAAACGCCGGCGTACGCGGGCGAACGTGGGACTTCAAATCCCCGTCGAGACTTCGTTGTCAAGTATGTGTCTCAGCTTGTATCCGCTCTAGTCTCACAAGTAAAATGAAGGTATATACTGCGACTTTTCTTGCATTTTTGCTGTCGTCAGAGCAACAGAACGAACGTGAGTTGAAGTTAGCGACCTACTTTTTGTGCGTTATTAGAGTTAGACTTAGAAAGATACGTCATAAGACAAGTCGCTTAAAAAAAAAAGCTTTGTTAAAACCTTCTCAAACGTCATCGCTGTTCAACGCACATGAGGAAATACGCCAGTTCTTGTGGATTTTACAGATATACGTCGTTATTTGTTGAATCTTTTGCGCGAGTGACACGTGCGTTTGCGTAAACACTGTGACTTTCTTGCGTTTTTACTTTTACGCTACATTTCTGACTCCTCAATTTGCATGTTTTTAACGGTGCATTACGGTATAGTACGGTTTGCTTTTATTTGGACAGTCTTTAGTCTTATAAAGCACTGGCCCGTGACATAAACATACTAAGCACTTGTTTCCTCAGAACTGACCAAATTTATCTCAATCAACTTGAACAGCAGCAAACGCTCTTGAAATAATGGGGAAAAGAGCTTTGTGCTTTGAAAAACTCATTGTTCTACGACACCTGTGGATCATTATGTTGTAATTTGCACGTTTTAAGTTGCAATTTTCATCTAAAATGGTTTACTAAAAGATAAAATGTCGCCCGACTTCTTCTAGGAAATAGAAATCTGCGGTGCCCAGTGGAGCTGACCGTGACAAAGCGACACGCAGCGCATCACACGAGCGAGTAGTGGCATTATTTAGTTTTTTATTTGTACGAAAATGACTATGCGACACTGCTGAATCCTGTATGTATCACCGATTAAGAAAATTTAATTAGAGAATGGAGTAAGTAAAGAGCAGTGGGCGTACGCCGGCGGTGAAAACAGCAGTTGATCAGCTTGAAAATAAGTGATTAAAGATTGTTGAAACGTGCACAAATTATGGCAAATACAACTTTTGGAGAGTAAATTGTGAATAAAGGCAAGAATATCACGGTTTTGCGCAATAGATCTGCTTAAACGTCGAATCTGTGACATGAAATTATGAAACGGCTCCTAAAAGAAAGTATAGGAGTGAAGCTGAAGGATGAAAAATGAAAAAAAAAAATGGAGAAGCAATAGAAAAGATAAGGATAAAGGTGACTGAGCTCATGTTTTGTGCTAATTTAGCCTGTTAGCATAAAAAACGTCAGTGAAATATAGCTACAGTTGGCTCTAATAACTTAATTTTTCTGTTTTTCTTTTCTTAAGATTGGTATATTGATTTTTTAAAACCATGTAGCACGATCAAAATGTAGTTTAGGGCCACAGAATCCTTAGAACCAGCCCTGGACACCACATTTAGACAAGGAAAGGTGTGTCTTGCCTAAGGACACAAGAACAATATGCACAAAAACACTGCAGCTGATGTTACAAGTGCCCAGTACGAACCAGAACCAACCATTATTTCCCAAGATCAGACAAAACCGAGCAACCTCAGAGTGATATCGCCCGTGTATATGATATAATTGCATATCATTTCACCTTTAAAAGTCACCACTAGGGGGCTCCAGGGTTGAACTGCACTGTCATGTACATTGAAAGGTGAAGAAGTGTTAATTAAGCCAAAAATGGACTCGCAGCCTCTGGAATAATAATAATTGCGTGTGGCCCGTCAGCACCGTCGACCAATATTACATTTTGTTGACTTTTGTCGTTAACTGGATGAAGACGGAACATTAATCGTCTCGCACCACAGTCCACAGCCGTACTTGTACACGGCCTCGTCACTTCTCGCCTGGACTACTACTTCTCTTCTCTTTGGTCTCCCACAAAAAAACACTCCATAAACTTCAGCTGGTTCAGAATTCAGCGGCTCGTATCGTCACACGCACCTCTTCCATCAACCGCATCACGCCCATCCAACAGCAACTTCTAAACTAAATAAACTAC
This sequence comes from Periophthalmus magnuspinnatus, assembly GCF_009829125.3. Taxonomy (NCBI): domain Eukaryota; kingdom Metazoa; phylum Chordata; class Actinopteri; order Gobiiformes; family Gobiidae; genus Periophthalmus; species Periophthalmus magnuspinnatus. The sequence goes on along the minus strand of NC_047139.1, from coordinate 5,882,235 downwards.
AACTAAATAAAGACTAAACTAACTAAACTAAACTCTCAGACCTCCTCCATACTGCCACACCCGCTCGCTCTCTCCGCTCCTCTTCCTCTCTCCATCTCTCTGTTCCCTCAGCCCGGCTCGTCACCGTGGGGAGCAGGGTCTTCAGCTCTGGAACTCCCTCCCCCCGCCTGACCTCCGCAACACTGACACACTCTCACACTTCAAATCCAAACTCAAAACCCACGTGTTCAGACTGGCATATTCTTTATAATCCACACCTGCCCTGTCCTTTTCTTCTTTTTTTTTTGTTTTTATCTGAATGCTTTTAACTGTGTGTTCATAAATGTTGATTTTAACTGTCTGTAAATTGTAAATTATATTGTATTGTACGGTGAGAAAGGCGCCCTATAAATAAAATGTATTATTATTATTATTATTATTGAGGCGGGTTTAAAGAAATTCAAACCTTTGCTAAGAAAATGCAGAGTTTGTTTGGTTTGACATATTTGTGCGACACATTCTCGGTTATGAACTTTAACAGGAAACGAGGACAAGACTGACTGACTCTCACCCGTGTGACGTTTTACGCATCAAAACCACCGTCTTTGAGCCAGACCTGGTTTATTTACCTCAGTCCAGATCTCAGTTTCACCCTTCACATTAGTGCAGACGAGTTATTTGTCGCTTTCTGAGGTGAATAAACTCTAAAATCTCAGTCATTTCATTGTGATTATCAAAACCACAGTTTAAATGTTCACTTTTTCATATTTATAATCTGTGTGTCATTCATTTGGTCTTGAAAGGTGAACGCCATTTGCAATAAAATGTGAAAAATAATTAAACAGTTCATTTGCATTTAATATTAATGCTTCAAAGAATGACCAGCCCTCACACATTTTCACCTCAAATCTTCACCTCTTTTTAAAAAACGTTTGGACACCGATGCTGTAAAGACACGAGCTGCTTTTCCTCCACCCACGGCTGCACAAAAAGACCAATCCTCCGTCATATTTATTCACTAGGGTCAACGTAAAGTCACCGTTTTAAAGCCACGACTCAAAGCGACACACCGACCATCAAGACTCTGTTTAACGTAACTCGAAAACTCAACAAATATTCACAGATTTGCTTCAGCTGATGCATTTTTCGACAGCGATTTCCAAAAGGATTCATTATAACGTGATAGGGAGGGGGAATTGTGCTTTGACATTGAGAAATCTGGAGCGGGATAATGGATCTTGTCCCAGTGCTGGCTGATTGATTCGCTCAAACAGATTGGAGGTGATGTGCTCCTGGTTGTTGCGGTGAACCATGGAGTCTGCTTTATTTCATTTAGTTCCATCTAATACAGCGGCCCGTGGCACCTTCACATTACCTGGCTTGGAAAATTAATTGAACGCTCGCCCGGTCTCATACATCACGCTTTAATATGTTATTCTGCCGCTGAAGTCATATTTTTAAACTTGAGAGTCCACGGGGAGGTTCTGGTCCGACCGTCGTCTTAAGATTGAGAGAAGAGTTGATGTTCTCTTATGATGCGAGTAAAATGTATAAGAAAGCACAAAATAAAATAGTTACGATCGAATCCAGTTGAGTTATGTGTCTTATAAATCAAACGAAACACTGGAAATGAAGACTCCATCTCATTGTTACAGCGATTGGTCTTAAGTTCTTTGTATTTGTTAGGCAAAAAAGTCACTGACAGTTGAAAAAAAACCTCATAACTCTTTTGTTTCTAAGTATTTTTCCTTTATTTTTTCAGAGCGTTTAGAACGACCCTTTTGACATTAATCTGAGCAAATACAGCACCGAGGAACGAACCCTCATTGTGCAGTGGAACTTTGAGTCACGTGGGTCAAGCGTAAACGCCATTAAAGGAATAATAAGTGTTTTTCAAAGACAGGACTAAACCAGGACAAAAGCAGGATTAAAACAGGACTAAAACAGAAAAAAAACAGGACTAAACAGGACTAAAGCGAGACAAAAGCAGGACTAAATTAGGACTATAGAAGGACTAAACATGGAGAGTCAGCGTTTCAGTTTTTAACCTGGAACAACTGGAACATCTTCCTGAAGATGTGAGACAGACCTCTACACTGACAATACTTCCATCCAGACTCAAACCGCTTCTGTTGAGCTGTGGATATGACTGAAGACCAAACCAAGTCCGTCCCCGCCCCGTCCGGCCCCGTCCAGCCCTGTCCGGCCGCCTCTTCTGATCAATATTGAGTTTCCAGGCCACGCTCCAGTGGGCGTGTCACGAGGCCGAACCACCAATCAAACCCACTGTAGATGATCAGAATCAGAATCCTTTTATTGCCATCGTTTGTGAGCACAGTTCACAAACTAGGAACTTATTTTGGTGATAAAGTGCAACATAAAAACACACTGAATAAATACAAATACAAATAAGGGCATGCACGCGAGCGCCGCGTCTCCGAAGGCGCACCAAGGCCCCTGCCCGCTTTCCTCGTTCCTCGTCTTCGGCGTCTCACTCTTTTGGCCAAAGAGTGAACAAAATCTACTGCAGGTACTAAAAAGACTGGCAGTAGATCAACAGGAGTGGTAGTTCTGATGGATAAGAGCTCTTCACGAGTGTAAGAGCACGCGAACACAGGACAAACACACAAAAACAAAAAGCACACAGCGCACCAAATCACCAGGGCGACCGTACGTGGCACCATCTTGGTTCAGGATGGATGTGTGGATGCATTTCCCACCAGGACCAGCCACTTGTCAGAGGGACGGTCCAGGACGTTAGGACAATATTGAGGCTGCAGCCGTTCTGAGAAATAACTGTGTGTCAGTGTCATGACGAATGTTCTGACAGTTTGAGGCTATAAAAGTGAAGTCCTTTTCCCACCTGGACTCACGTTCCCATTACTGAAGACCACCGTAGACCCATCACGTCACCGTAGACCCATCACGTCACCGTAGACCCATCACGTCACCGTAGACCCATCACGTCACCGTAGACCCATCACGTCACCGTAGACCCATCACGTGTGACATTATGATCGTAGTTACAGAGGAGATGACTAAAAACGCCCGTGTTACAACTTTCTACAGGATAATAATATGTTTTGTTGTTATATAGAGTTCATGGGTCTAGTCCAGGGGTGTCAAACTCATTTTCACACAGGGCCAAATCAACAAAATGGTTGCTTTCCAAGGGCCAAATGTAACTAAGACAGTGTAAATGTAACAAGATTTAACCAAATGTAATGTAAAAAACATGCAACTGCTTTTTAATCTTGTTAATTAACCATTTTTATATTTATTCCTTATTCAAGTTACAAATATCGCACAGGGAATTGCATAGATATGAAACAATGTCTGTGTAACACGTGTATCTCCTGATAAACTGATATTTTAAGGCAGTCATACACTTTAATTTACCTGTTCGCGGGCCACATAAAATGACATAGCGGGCCACATTTTGCCCACGGGCCTTGAGTTTGACACGTGTGGTCTAGTCGCTAATAGAAATGATCAAATTTACCTTTTGGATATTTCACAAGGAAGTATAAAGTAATTAATGCAGAAAGAAGTAAAACAAAAACAAAACATACATATGAGAAACATCAATATCATATGAAGCAAGATACACGGAATAAAGTAATCAAGAAAAAGTTAAATAACTATTTTTCGACAAAGCAAAGTGTGGCTACTATGACAATTTTAAAATACATTGAAAAAATATATATTTAGTACAGTTATTTCTTTACCTTTTTCTCTGTGCTACATAAGTCCATATATCTTACATTATATATCTGAGGTCTTCTGTATTTATATAAAATTTGGATAGTAGTAAAAATAAATAAAAACAAAAGCATTGAATGAGAGGCTGTGTCCAAACCCAAAAAAAAATCTGTGAAAAATGTTGTGAAAGAGCAGATTAAAACATCATCTTTTAAACAAATATACATTATCTGGAAAAGCGCTATATAAAAATGTGAGCATTTACAGCCATATTTTAGTTTATACACTGGTCCCTCGTTTATTGTGGGTGTTATGTTCTAAAAATAACCCGCAATAGGTGAAATATCAGCTTTATTTTTTACAATTATTCCATGTTTTTGTCTGTAAAACCCCTCACCACACACTTTATACACTTTTCTCACACAGGCGTTAACATTTTCTCACATTTCTCTCTCGTTTAAACACAAAGTTCAAACCTTCGTAGGCGTCTTTGTCGGTGCAGAACGTTTCATCGACATTGTGGGTTTTGTCGGGGAGAAAACAAAATGCAAACGTACAGCACTTTAGAGTCACACCGCGATCCAACGTTTATGTAAATTTGTCTGAACACATTCTGTACTGGACAGGAGACACGGCACGGAGGAGACTGATGGACAATGGTCTACAGTCCAACAGCCAATCAGGACAAAGAACACGATGGTCTACAGTCCAACAGCCAATCAGGACAAAGAACACGATGGTCTACAGACCAACAGCCAATCAGGACGCAGGACACAATGCACGATCATCCTCGAAAGAACAAGGTCGCGAAAGGTGAACCGCATTATACTGAGACAACTGTATCTAAGGGATTTCAGATTCATTCCAGATCATTCAAAACAGGACAATATATATTTTTTTGTAAACCTTATTGCTCTTTTGCTTCTCCGATCGCGTTGGAGAAATTTCTTGACCTGTGCATGAAACCGAAACACGCTTCCCGCGATTGGATTGGTCAGTATAAAACACACACTGGAGTGTTTGTGGAGCTGGTTAATTGGAGACATTGCTCTCCACCTCAAGGCGTTGGTGTTCGTCTTGGCGGACAGAAGCTATAGACGTCGTTGTATTTTTTTTCTCCACCTCGTGAACAATGGCGGCAGGGCTCTGAAATTGACCGAGGGCTCACAATTTATTCGACCCTCAAATGAAACCCCCCCGTGGTCGACCCCATCCGTGGATATATCGAGCACATTATCGATTTTTAACACTTGGCTTCATCTTCATCAAAAGGCGCTGAGACCTGGGTTCTCCAAAACAGACGGCTGAATTCTTTCTCCCCTCTGTCCTTCTCAAATCGTCCCCCCATCCAACCCATCTCCTCCAGCCATCACCGCCCTCGTCCCATCCTCCTATTGTCTGTTTCTATACGTCCCGGTCCCGTGGGAGGGTTATCGATGTGAACAATGGTGTTTCGACGTTCTCTCCCAGACGCCGCAGTGGGGTCTGGGTGACATGTGGAGGTCGGCGAACAACAAACAACAGGGAAACGGGAAGAACTGAGCTCAAAATGGATGAATTTACTGGATGAATTCTGGGTTTGTCAAGCTGTGGTCCGCGAGATTTGTCATTGTGGTGGTATGAAAACTTCTTTTTTTTATTTTTTCATTATATGGCAAAGCAAGGAAAGTTTATTTGGATAAGACCGTCCATGCACAAAGTAATTCAGTCATTTATAAAGTGTTTTACAGAATAAGAAAGACATTAAAATCATGAAAAAAGTGCAGAATAAACCCCTTTCAGTAATGTGCAGAGCTACAAAGAACCGTTTTGAGCCTGGATTTAAACATTGTCAAAGTCAAGGCCTGTCTCACATTTTCAGGAAGACTGTCCCAGGTTTTCAATTGAATTAAGTTTATTTTTGTAAAGTCCAAAATTAAAATAGTGGTCGTCTCTTAGGGCTGAGCGTGAGAATTAATTTAACCAACAGAAAGTTATAAAATCAACAGTGAAAGAGAAACACACAAGCAAACTGCAAGTAAAACTGTCCCAGAGCATCCCCTGTCCTTAGACCCGCCTTCTCGGCAAGGAAAAACTAAAAAAAATAAAAAATAATAAATGGAAAAACTACAAAAAACAAACAGGTTTTAGCCGCATAAAACTGAAACACTGATTTCCCATATTTAGTTCGGGTTCAGTCCTGGTTTAGACCTGGTTTAGTTCTGTTTTAGTCCTGCTTTAGTTCTAGTTTAGTCCTGGTTCAGCCCTGGTCCTGGTCCTGGTCCTGGTCCGGTCGAGGTTCAGCAGAATGAGGTCGGCGAGAGAGAGAAATAAAAGCAGAGAGGGACAGAGGGAGGCAGAGAGAGAAAGAGAAGCAGGGAGAGGGAGAGACAGACTGAGAGATGCACAGAGAGAGAGAATAAGAGAGAGAAAGGGAGGCTGAGCGGGAGAGGGGAGAGAGAAAGAGAAGCAGAGAGAGGGGGAGGGGGAGAGAGAGCGAAAGCAGAGAGAGGGAGAAACAGAGGCAGAGAGAGAGATGCACAGAGAGAGAGAGAGAAAGAGGGAGAGGGATGGAGAGAGAAATAGAAGCAGAGAGGGAGAGAGAGAAAGAGAAGCATAAAGAGAGATGCACAGAGAGAAAGAGGGAGAGGGAGGGAGAGAGAAATAGAAGCAGAGAGGGAGAGAGGAAGAGAAGCAGAAAGAGAGATGCACAGAGAGAGAGAGGGGATAGAGGACCTCGTCACGTTACAAATGGTCAGTGGTGGAACGTAGTAAGTAAAAGTAGTAAAGTATTATACTTCAGGACAAATTTCAGGTACTTTTTACTTTTACTTCATTACATTTTTCAACTGGATTTCTTTTTTTAATGATAGTTTGAGACCTGCAGAAAAGTGTGAGGGATTTATTTTTAACGCATTTATAGTTTGAGCAAACAACAACATACAAATAAAAACAGCAACAAAAAAAAAGATAGATTCAGTTGTTTCTGTTGAACAAACTTCAGCACAAATCTGTATCAAAATCTCAACATTTGAAGACATACTTTTACTTCTTTCTCTTTAATTCATTTATTTGTACCTGTACTTTTACTCAAATAACAGAATTGAGTACTTCTTCCACAACTGCAAATGGTTCTATATTTCTTTTTCTATAGGGGGCAGTGTCAGAGGTCAGAGGTCAGAGGTCAGAGGTCAGAGGTGTGATGGGCTGAGACGTCTCTGTTGGATCAGTCTGTGTTGGGTTGAAGTGAAATTGATGGAGCACATTAGAGGTAATATCAGGCTGGTCGGTCTCACGTGGTGCACTTTTCTATTATCTCACAATCCATTTATTACTTTTACGGAACGACTGGGGGGAAAAAATCTATTTTCTGACGATCATTACGATTGTGATTAGATTTGCAGTTTATGTTTTAATACGAGGCAGTTTGAAGTTCACTTTTTAAATGACAAAACGTTGATTTCCGATGTTTAGTCCATGTTCAGACCAGGTTTAGTCCTGGTTTAGACTCGGTTTAGTCCTGGTTTAGACCCGGTTTAGTCCCAGTTTAGACCCGGTTTAGAGCTGGTTTAGTCCTGGTTTAGTCTTGGTTTAATCCCGGTTTAGACCTGGTTTAGTCCTGGTTTAGACCCGGTTTAGTCCCGGTTTAGTCCCGGTTTAGACCCGGTTTAGTCCCGGTTTAGACCTGGTTTAGTCCTGGTTTAGACCCGGTTTAGTCCCGGTTTAGTCCCGGTTTAGACCCGGTTTAGTCCTGGTTTAGACCTGGTTTAGTCCTGGTTTAGTCCTGGTTTAGTCCTGGTTTAGTCCTGGTTTAGTCCTGGTTTAGACCCGGTTTAGTCCCGGTTTAGTCCCGGTTTAGACCCGGTTTAGTCCCGGTTTAGACCTGGTTTAGTCCTGGTTTAGACCCGGTTTAGTCCCGGTTTAGTCCCGGTTTAGACCCGGTTTAGTCCTGGTTTAGACCTGGTTTAGTCCTGGTTTAGACCTGGTTTAGTCCTGGTTTAGTCCTGGTTTAGAACTGGTTTAGTCCTGGTTTAGTCCTGGTTTAGAACTGGTTTAGTCCTGGTTTAGTCCTGGTTTAGAGCTGGTTTAGTCCTGGTTTAGTCCTGGTTTAGCCCTGGTTTAGTCCTGGTTTAGACCTGGTTTAGTCCTGGTTTAGAGCTGGTTTAGTCCTGGTTTAGTCCTGGTTTAGTCCTGGTTTAGTCCTGTTTAGTCCTGGTTTAGACCTGGTTTAGTTCTGGTTTAGTCCTGGTTTAGTCCTGGTTTAGTCCTGGTTTAGACCTGGTTTAGTCCTGGTTTAGTCCTGGTTTAGAACTGGTTTAGTCCTGGTTTAGTCCTGGTTTAGAACTGGTTTAGTCCTGGTTTAGTCCTGGTTTAGAGCTGGTTTAGTCCTGGTTTAGTCCTGGTTTAGTCCTGGTTTAGACCTGGTTTAGTCCTGGTTTAGAGCTGGTTTAGTCCTGGTTTAGTCCTGGTTTAGTCCTGGTTTAGTCCTGTTTAGTCCTGGTTTAGACCTGGTTTAGTTCTGGTTTAGTCCTGGTTTAGTCCTGGTTTAGTCCTGGTTTACACCTGGTTTAGTCCTGGTTTAGTCCTGGTTTAGAACTGGTTTAGTCCTGGTTTAGTCCTGGTTTAGAACTGGTTTAGTCCTGGTTTAGTCCTGGTTTAGTCCTGGTTTAGTCCTGGTTTAGACCTGGTTTAGTCCTGGTTTAGTCCTGGTTTAGTCCTGGTTTAGTCCTGGTTTAGTCCTGTTTAGTCCTGGTTTAGACCTGGTTTAGTTCTGGTTTAGTCCTGGTTTAGTCCCGGTTTAGACCTGGTTTAGTCCTGGTTTAGACCCGGTTTAGTCCCGGTTTAGTCCCGGCTTAGACCCGGTTTAGTCCTGGTTTAGACCTGGTTTAGTCCTGGTTTAGTCCTGGTTTAGAACTGGTTTAGTCCTGGTTTAGTCCTGGTTTAGTCCTGGTTTAGTCCTGGTTTAGTCCTGGTTTAGACCCGGTTTAGTCCCGGTTTAGTCCCGGTTTAGACCCGGTTTAGTCCCGGTTTAGACCTGGTTTAGTCCTGGTTTAGACCCGGTTTAGTCCCGGTTTAGTCCCGGTTTAGACCCGGTTTAGTCCTGGTTTAGACCTGGTTTAGTCCTGGTTTAGACCTGGTTTAGTCCTGATTTAGTCCTGGTTTAGAACTGGTTTAGTCCTGGTTTAGTCCTGGTTTAGAACTGGTTTAGTCCTGGTTTAGTCCTGGTTTAGAGCTGGTTTAGTCCTGGTTTAGTCCTGGTTTAGTCCTGGTTTAGACCTGGTTTAGTCCTGGTTTAGAGCTGGTTTAGTCCTGGTTTAGTCCTGGTTTAGTCCTGGTTTAGTCCTGTTTAGTCCTGGTTTAGACCTGGTTTAGTTCTGGTTTAGTCCTGGTTTAGTCCTGGTTTAGTCCTGATTTAGTCCTGGTTTAGTCCTGGTTTAGAACTGGTTTAGTCCTGGTTTAGTCCTGGTTTAGAACTGGTTTAGTCCTGGTTTAGTCCTGGTTTAGAGCTGGTTTAGTCCTGGTTTAGTCCTGGTTTAGTCCTGGTTTAGTCCTGGTTTAGACCTGGTTTAGTCCTGGTTTAGAGCTGGTTTAGTCCTGGTTTAGTCCTGGTTTAGTCCTGGTTTAGTCCTGTTTAGTCCTGGTTTAGACCTGGTTTAGTTCTGGTTTAGTCCTGGTTTAGTCCTGGTTTAGACCTGATTTAGTCCTGGTTTAGTCCTGGTTTAGAACTGGTTTAGTCCTGGTTTAGTCCTGGTTTAGTCCTGGTTTAGACCTGATTTAGTCCTGGTTTAGTCCTGGTTTAGAACTGGTTTAGTCCTGGTTTAGTCCTGGTTTAGAACTGGTTTAGTCCTGGTTTAGTCCTGGTTTAGAGCTGGTTTAGTCCTGGTTTAGTCCTGGTTTAGTCCTGGTTTAGTCCTGGTTTAGACCTGGTTTAGTCCTGGTTTAGAGCTGGTTTAGTCCTGGTTTAGTCCTGGTTTAGTCCTGGTTTAGTCCTGGTTTAGTCCTGTTTAGTCCTGGTTTAGACCTGGTTTAGTCTTGGTTTAGTCCTGGTTTAGTCCTGGTTTAGACCTGGTTTAGTCTTGTACCGTATTTTTCCAGAATATAAATCGCTCTGGAGTATAAGTCGCATTTTTGGGATAAATTTATTTTACAAAATCTGAAACCAAGAACAGACATTTTATCTTTAAAGGAAAATTATAATAATAAAATAGAGAACAACAGGCTGAATATCAGTACATCACGCTAACGTAACACATTTATATTTATTCAGTGACATGAAGCACAGACAGAACTGAACACGTGTCTGGTTTGTTAACGTAAGATATTAACAGTTAATCAGATAAATAAAGCAGAAAAAACAAGCAACATGTTTACTCTGGATCTCACTCCAAATCAATAAATCCATTGAATTCTTCGTCCTCGGTGTCGCTTCTGAACAAATCCACCAACTCTGGAGGAAGATGAAGCGCCATTTAGGCTCATCAGACTCAGCAGAATACGATTTTCTTTTAGGGGCATTTATATATTTTAATAATTTCACATATACGTTGCATCTGAGTATAAGTCGCACCCCCAAACTATGAAAAAAGCGCCACTTATACACAAACAGACGCTTCTAAACGGCAGTGCTTCATGTCTTTGGCTTTAATTCAATGTAACGCCCTTTAGTTTCGTTGCCGTCTTATAGTTCTTGGTTGTGTTGCAGCGAAACAGCAGCTTTCATATAAAAAAAGTGTATTTTGGGAGATAATTGAAGTAAAAAAAAACAGCGTGAATAGAAGGACGAAAGACAGAGGCACAAATGAGCTGCAGAATCTGGCCTTTGCTGCACATTAACCACAGAGTTTACTTAGTGCAGTCAAAGGAAAGAGCGGGGTACGCGCAATTAAATGACTCGATTAGGGCGTTTATTCTAGAAGTGTGAGGTTTTGGTAAACGCTGGGACCGTCTGACACAGCGGTCCAGCCTGTTGTGTCTCCACTTAATGAAAACCCGGTGTGATTTAAGCTGATAGTTTCTCATTTCTAACGCGAAATAATAACATCGTTTAACAGCAGACTTCAAAATCTCACGTTTCCTTCCGCTGTCCAAAGACCCATAACTGCGTCGTTTTAAGGATAATTTGAAACTAAAAAGACATATCCCTCCGAGCCGCAGCGCTTAAGGGACGTATTATGTAAAAATCGACTTTCATGAGCTTTAAAACACGTTGTAATGGTGTTTCTTCGTCGTTAGTTCACTTAAAGTTGTGTTTTGATGGATTCGCGTGCGGCTTGACTGCTTAAAAATCTGTTTTCACCTTCGTCATATCTAAGCACATTTATCTGTGATTGTGCGAAGAATCAGACTCTGGTCGTACATGTTATAGTAAAAATATGTAAAGTCACGTCTGCTCTTTGGTGAAATACGTTATGGACAAATGGGTTTTGAATCAAAGCCAATGTTGCAGTTTGTGAACAAAAGGTAAAATCATGATCTGCACGTGATTTAGAGCAGTGGTGTCAAACTAAAAAAACTGCCAAAATTAAAAACTGAGACAAATTCACAGGCCAAACTTGAAATCTATTGAAAAACTGACTGTACCTGATGTGTAATGTTCAACCTTTTCATACAAAACAAACTTTATTTTCGCTTAAACACAAAATCTGGAGCAAATCAAGCTTGAGATTAAAAAAATATGAGAAATTAGATTTGAAATAAAAGACACATCAGTAGTTTTCATTTCTTATTCAAATAAAATAAATAAATTGTCTCTCCCTGTAGCCCTTCAAGTTCCTTTTTAAAGTAAATATTTTTTCCACAAACCAAAAAAAATAAGCATAACACGTGTAATTTTGTTCAATGAAAATTCAACTTTCAAACTATTAACAGTCCACACCTTGGAGTAGAAAACGTGCACAGAAAAAACATATAGTCAAGCTTAATTTGCTGATTTACTTTAGCAAAGCATTCTGGGATTTGTAGTATTAGCAGTGCCAGCTCGAATGCACATTTTATATGATCTCACGGGTCAAATATAATCACACCGCGGGCCAGATTTGGCTCCCGGGCCTGGGTTTGACATAAGTGCTGAGTGACTTTAATCCTAACTCATAGAACCAAGGTTAAATACTGTAACTGTACGACAGAGACGTCACGGAAACATCACGGAGGGGATGTTTTTTCCTAGGTTTATATACATTTTTAGCTAAATTCTCACTTCATTCTGCCAAACAGCACCACAAACATCACATTTATACATCATAGTGGGTAAAGTGTCTTGCCCAAAAGCAACAGAGCGACACCACCCTCTGAAAATACGATAGAGTTTTATTTTAAGTTTATTTACTACTCGCCGTCTCTTCAGCTTTGCCGTAAACACCAGTTCTTCCGTGTGTTTCCATGCTGTTTTTCTTTAATTAAGATTTATGTTAGATGCGTTTTCATTTTGGGGCTCACTTCCTCATGTAAGACTTTTTTATTAAACCGCTGTCTCACGCTTTTCTCTTCTGGACAAGTTTTAATCATTGCTCGGTGTTTGGGGAGCGCCGCGTGGTTCCTCTCCGCTAATTGAATTATGTTTCTTGACTTTTACAAACCTTTTAATGTAAAGTTTAATAATAAATGGGATCTGCGTGCGGCCGAGAGGAGGCTGCGGTGTCTTTGTCCCGTGGGGAGAGCTGCGGCGTGAATGTCCTTACGCTCGATATCACTCAGCAAATAAATGAGTTTGATTGAAGATTTTCATAATTAAACATTCAATAGGTAATAAATCAACTTTCAGGGTTATTGTCTAAACAGAATACACATTTGCAATACGAGAATACAAGTGGGATGGTTGTCGTGTCCTTTGGTGAGACACTGGTCACTTCAAGAGAAATCAAAGAGTAATAATGGAGTCAGACGTGAACTTTAACAGCCACATCAAATCAATAACATCTGCAGCTTTTTACCGTCTAAAAAAAAGTGTCAAAAATCAAAGGTAAACTGTCAAAACCAGAGTTATAGAGACTTATCCTGCGTTTGTGTCCAGTAGGTTTGACGACTGTAACGTCCTGATCACTGGACTCTCCAAACGAGCCTTAAGACAGAACAGAACATCCAGAACACTGCTGCTCGGGTCAGGACTAGAACCAGGAAGTACTTCACACATGTGTCCTGTGCTCAGGTCTAGAACCAGGAAGTACTTCACACATGTGTCCTGTGGCTCAGGTCTCTGGCTCCTGTGGCTCAGAGACTTTAAAGCAGCTCAGTGTGAACAAGTCTCTCCATGGACCAGCACCAAAGAACATCTCCCACATGAGCCACAAGAACCATCTCACATGAGGAGGACTAAACCAGGACTAAACCAGGACTAAAGTAGGACTAAACCAGGACTAAACCAGGACTAAACCAGGACTAAACCAGGACTAAGCCAGGACTAAACCGGGACTAAACCAGGACTAAACAAGGACTGAACCAGGACTGAACCAGGACTGAACATGGACTGAACATGGACTAAGCCAGGACTAAACCGGGACTAAACCAGGACTAAACTAAGACTAAACCAGGACTAAACCAGGACTAAACCAGGACTAAACCAGGACTGAACCAGGACTGAACCAGGACTGAACATGGAGAGTTAGTGTTTCAGTTTTATACTGTAGTCTCACTGATTCTCTTTAAACTTTACTTGATTTTAAACCATGAGTCACGAACATGTTTTAATTGGAACTTTTAGATAAACCAACTTAGTCCTTTCTCTTGAAAATGCAGCATTACAAAGAATCACGTGTCGGGCACAGTGGCAGGCAGTTGGTTTCCCATGATTCATAGCAGCAATGTGCCTGATCGGTTGAAAAAAAAGATGATCTTGTCTGTTTTCTTTTATTACTCAAGAAAATGCCATGTAAAATAAATGATTACACTGTACAATGAAACGACCATTATGTTGACAGAAATAATTTATTTTCGGCTCTTTTATGGGATCTGAATCTTTAGGATATGTGCATTTCAAAGAGCCGTTCAAAACTGGCTCTTTCACTGTTTATTTATACGACAGAAGCCGATGTCAGAACTCATTTTAACAACAAACTCATCACAAAGAGGAACAACCAAGGCTTATATTTGTTTAAAACGGTTCAAACTGAGCGTGAGTGTCTACTATTTCAAATTATACCTAATCTAAAGAAAATGTTGCACTACAATTATGATAATTCTTAAACTAACTGTTATTACGATGTTAAATATGCTCAAATCTCTCACTCTCATTGCTTGTTCTGCTTCTGCGCTGATTCTTGTGTCGTTCAGCGTTCAGTTTAATAATTTGTATAAAAATGCAGACAAATTAGACAGAAAAAGATTCAGTTCTTTTAAGGAACCGTTCAAAAGAGCCGACCCGCTCGCAAACGTCACATCACTAGGATTTCTGTCTTTTTTATGTGAATCTGTGGATCTGAATCTTTTGGATCCAACCGTTTCAAAGACGTACTGCACTGGCTACTTTATTATTTATTTATACGACAGAAGCCAGAGTGAGAAGTCATTTTATCTACGAAACAATGACAGAGAGAAATGACCAAAGCTTCACATTAAGGAGCCGTTCCAAAGAGCCGGCTCGTTCACTACTACAGGCCCTTCACTGACAGCTGTATAGTCACATGTTGCGTGGGATATTTTTATTAGACTTTCATCGTTCCCCCGTTAAACCGTCGCTCCAGAGAGAGGCATTATCAGTCGTGAATGTCTTGCAGTGAGAGCGTTCTTGGTCTGCAGCGTTTTAATGTGGCGCGCTTCACTGACACATTTACTCAGCCCTTCAAGGCCACAATCGCAGCTCCACAGCACCGGAGGACACACATCATGCCAAGATATTTTTGCAATTTGTGTTTAAAGAAGCGTAAAACATCTCATCAACACAAAATGGCCGCCAGTGACTCGTGGGCCGTGTCGTCTCGCGCTTCCCCGACAAAACCTTGAAGATGTTTTGAGTCTGGGCTTGTCATTGTTGTTTAGAGCCTGATGGATTAAGATAAAACTCAACACTAGTGTGATGTAATGTGAGTTCAGTGTTGTGGCCTGTGCTGCTCATTGATTTCTCTGTTATGTTCTTTCTCCTTAGTGGAAGGTCACAAAGTAGAAGTGGTAAAGTACTGGGCTTAAGTAGGCCTTTCTGTGTGGAGTTTTTCATGTTTCTCCCCGTGTCTGGATGGGTTTCCTCCGGGTACTCCGGTTTCCCCCATCAACCAAAACATGAACGCCCTTCGAGACAACTGTTGTTGTGATTTTGGGCGTTACAAAAATAAATGAATTGAATTGAATTGAAAAGTAAAATTTGAGGTATCTGTACTTTATTTAAGTACATTTTACAGTGGGTACTTTTTACTTTTACTTCACTGCATTCGAAGGCAGTATCTGTACTTTCTACTCCACTACATTTCTGAACTGGACTGAAAAGTAAAAAGTACTTTTCATATGATTTGAGCAGTTTCATTTTTACCATGTTCGTGGAAACATCCTGATTAAAGTTTTCAAGTTCAATCTTGGGTTTTGAGTGAACAAAAATAAATACACAAAATTCATAATAAGAAATTGTTTCATATTGTTACTTTTGACCAAAATATGCATCATTTTTAATCAATATTTCTACATTTAACACTTCACTTGACAGAAATATCTATGAAATGCTTTTACTTCTTACTCTAAAAGTACATTTTTAATCAGGGACTTACTTAAATACTTTTACTTAAGTAGATTTTTCATGTGATACTTTTACTTTTACCTCTGTATCTGTACTTTTACTTAAGTAACAAAATTGAGTACTTCATCCACCCAATGTCATAAAATAATCGATGTTGCATTTGTTCAGTTTCAGGTGTTTATAATATAATAATATAATATATAATATAATTATAATCCTCAAAATATCTTCCAAAAAAAAAAAAAAAAACATGCATTTTTACCATGAGTGAGGTTGCCTCTCCCCAGATATGACCTGTAACTTGACCTGGTGACGACACCTGCTTGTCTGCACAGCGTTTAATGCTTTACTGTGGAACATACCAACATCTCCATGGAAATAGTGAGCCGTCCTCCAAAAAAATGACTTATGTGTCCTTCAAAAATATTTTTACTTTTTGGAGCTTCTCTGCTAATCTGTTGTGTCCTCATCATTTACAAACCTGGAGTTGTATTTTTATTTTTATTTTTATTTATTTTTTTTTTTTTTTTCATTTTACTTATAGGGCGCCTTTCTGGGCACTCAAGGTCACCTTACAATACAATATAATATACAATTTTCAGACATTTTTGCACCATTCACGCTTGTTTCATAAATCCAGTAATCATGCAGTGATTTTGGCCAGATTGTTGCGTCATAGGTAAAAATCTGGAATCTCCTACGCAGTTTTTAAGCCCGTAAACCGTCTCCTGACTGGTTCTGTGGCCAAATTCTGTTCACAGATTAAGACACGGCTCTAGTCTTGCATTTACATTTCATAATAACTTAATTCTCCACCTGGAAAAGTTACATAATGCACCTTTAAGATAGAAAACATGAAAAATGGCACAGGTTTAAAGACAACTAAACCCATAATATTGCATCTCTTGATATTGAAACATAGAAAGCGCTTCCCCTTAAAGTTTTCTAGAAGGAATTCGAAGGTGTCGTCGTGTCGTAAACTCAGCGGTTATAAATAGAGCTTTGTGTAACTTTGTCATCGCCCTCAAATCAAATGAAGATGAGTGAGCGCGTCCTCCTTCCCCATAAATCCCTTATTACATGTCAATGGAATCACTTTATAATATTTCTGCTCCTCCTTCGCTGCACTGAACACAGTTGATGGGCTGATCATGGGGCATGTAGTGAGTCGAATGCATTTCTGAGCCGCTTTAACCTCTGGCACATCCCGGGGCCCGTCGCTCCCTGACAGTGGCTCTAATGTGAGTTTATTGTCGTATATATTAAGTGCATATGCGGCGTGGAGTTTACAGACGACGCAGCCCTCTGAAGCGTTGAAATATAATGACATATACTGAGCACGAGCGAGCGAGAAGGTAAACAACACTGCAGTGACTGAGATGTGGGAGACAGCCAGTCACAAATGTGTTGGATGAGTGGTTGGCTTGGAGTAAAATGGACTTTTTAGATCCAAGCGCGCCAAGGTAAGGTGTCGGATTATTACTCACGGATCTTAAAAGGTCCAGAAATCAGGGAACAATGTGCATCTACAGATCTTCAACTGGGCTTGGACAGGACTACCTTAGAGGAATTTATTGGAAAAAACCCTCAGTTACATCGCTAAAATCAACCATTACTTGTCTGTTGCTTGTTTTTAGCGTTTCTAGATCTTTACACGCGTGAATTCGCAAGGTCACTACAGTATGCACCCAAAATTATATCCATGTGTATAAAAAATACAGAGACATATGGTCCTGGTCGTTGTTATATCACCGTAATTTTGTTTATTCACACATTTGTTCATTTCCAATCATTTTTCATTACTCAACTAATCATAACTATCCTGGGTTTGTTTTGTTTAGTCTTTCAGTTACACTTCCTTTAATTTAAACACCACACACACCTGTCACTTCAACAATATTTCCATCTATTCTTACTTGAATCTCTGTCCTATGTCGGCCATTTTTAAAAGTTTGGGTGTGGTCATGAACCTAGACCTGACAAACTGCAGGACACTCGGACCTATTTGCTTAGTTAAATCCAGGTGGCGACTTCTTTTTTTTTGGCCAGGCAGTGTATATAAGAGGTTTTATTTTGAAAACCAGAAGGAAATTTTGACGGGAAACAGGAAGTAGTATGAACACACTCAGATACAGTAGTATCCTTGCTCATTGACGCACAGAGCACAGCCTTAGTTCTCATGTGTTGGTTGAAAAAAAAAGAGAGAGCCATTGATGAAGCACTTTTAAGTTGCTGAATCACCCCTGAGTTAATCTTCTCGGTCAGATTTTTGGTTGTTTTGGTAGGATTGTGTCCGTCGCACTGATTGACACCAACAAAAACCTACTTGAGATTCCACAACTTAACTATTCCCTTGACTTACTGACTTGAACATTGACTGAATTTACAAGGCAACACTTTCCAGGAAGAACATTTCCCTAGAGACACTTTTATTTTAGTTTATTCTGGGCCCATAGGTTGTAATTGTAACTGTATTGTCCACTGCTTTTACATTTTTCTCACTAAAAGTTCACATTTAACTACAATTACCTGTGTCCATTTGTTGCTTCTATATCTTAGCTCCTACGAACCTAGAGGTTGAGCATCCAGATCATTCTAAAACTATTCACGAAAGGTTCATTTTTGTCCTGTTAAAGTGACTTACCTGCTCAAATGAGTATCTCGTTTTGATACTCCTTATGATATTGATTAGCATCCGATTTCTGATAACCGTAGTTACTGTTTTCCCTAAAATCTTCCCCAATACGCCTTCAAAACTCTATACAATTCATTCATTTACTTAATTTGAACCCTTTTGCGTAATATTTAGTGAATGACCTCTGCCTCTGCCTTTCCCCTCTGCTCTCCGCTCGCTCTTACTCCAGTCTTTTTTTGGCCGCTACCACTCCACACAGAGCTCTTTAATTTCCTGTGCATCAAAGATTTATCCATCAGCGTTAATAATTAAAACATAGTACAACTGAAGAGTGCTGCAAAGCTTCAGAAGACAAAGCACACTGATATTCCTGTTCATCTCTTCACATGTTATAGACCCAAGACTCGCTCGTGTCCTGGTTTATTTCTGTTACCAGGCAACGGTTACACAACATTACGTGACACTTTTTCTAAGGGAAGGTCTCTTCTTTTTGTTAAAGTCGAGAGGAGAGGACAAATTGGAGATCAAAGACGAGCCGTTGTGATGAGGCAAAAAATTAATTAAATTAATTTGACTTTATTTTGTCAGAATACAAACAAATAAAGCTGGTTTTGAGTATTAAAGTCTTGAAGATAAATAAGGTTGACATAATTATTTCCATTTGAAACAAAAAGCCAAAGGAATTTAAAGATACACTTGGTAATTTTCTTGGAGAAGGGTTTGTGACAGTAGTTCAGTCGTGCTTCACTTGAGCTGCTGAGTGTTTGTCCTCTGATCTGAAGGTTGGCAGTTCAAATCCCGCTCTCGGCTTAAAAAACATCACCGGTTGAGCGATCAGATCCACTGAGTCACAGGTTGGCGGCGCGATTCCAGCTCCCACAGATGAACGCTGCCGTTGTGTCCTTGGGCAAGACACTTAACCCACCTCGCTCTTAGTGTCTGCTTAGTGCCTTGACCATTGACCATGAGACCATCTGCCACCTGGTTGTCTCCATGAAGATGATATGACTTTACCAAGATCCAGATGTTCCATAGTATGGCATAGCTTGGATGTAGCTCGGATTTATTCAAGTTCAAGTGCATTTTTACTGTGAGTGGCGTCTCTTTTCCACAGATTTGACCCGTAACCCAAGCTGGTGGAATCAAGTTCTTCTCTCCAGGGAGATGGCAAAGTCTACAGTGGATTAAATCTCTACGAAGACGAGCAGGTGGTTTACAGTCCTGAAATCATCAAAGTAAAGTATGCAGCCACCATAGACTGTTTATATAAATGGATATAGCTAACACGCTAGCTGCCGCGTTACAAATAGGAAGTGATCATGGGTGCACTTCTGGCTCCATCGACTCTGGCTCCAATTCACTTTACATTGGAAAATTGTCACCCCTCGCTCTCTTTTTGCTGCATTTTGGTCTTAAACGTTTGTATTAACCCGCTCTACAAGATCCTGGTGTTTTTATTTCACTATTGTGTCCGTAAATTAAGATATGAACATTAATAACAGACAAATCAGGCGCCTTCTTTCCCTGAGGTCGCTCCCTCTAGCGTTAGCAACAGGCTTGATTGACAGTGTTGCTAAGCGCCCACTCCCTGCTAAACCTACAGAAGAGGCATTACCTTCAACAGTCTCACTCCAGATTGGCTCTTTGGTTGCTATGATACTCACGGTCAGATTTTCTAATATGGAATTCAGCTCCAAATTTGCCGCTTTAGCTGCTTTAGCCTCTATGAGCTTCATTTGACTGGAGCTAAACGCCAAACGTAGTTCACTTCAGTCCAGTTATTTTCTAAATTTGAAAAAAAAGAACAATACTTGTAATTGTACTTGTTTGATATTCATTAAGTAACATTTGTGCATCAGTTGAAACATTCCCCATAAAACCTAGCATCTTATAAAATCCAACGTGTAAGAGTCAATTTTAAAAAGTGAATGCAGTAAAAGTAAGAAACAGGAATACAAGCAAGCACATACTAGTATCAAACAGAAAACCACAGGAGCTGTCTGGTTGCGAAACAGCAACAACAACGACACATCACAACGCACAACTGGTAGAACAAAAACAGAAACGCCTGCACAGCATCCTCCATTTATCAATACATCAATGCGCTGTCGACTTTTCTGCCAAAATCCAGTGGTGATAGCGTTTTTTTCACATTATGGTTAGTGTTAAAAGGCTTGCAAGAGATTTTTTTTCAATGTATTTGGGCGAAACCTGTGTTACTCCAGTACAGATGTATGAAAGAAGCAGCTCTTGAGGTCAAAAAGTAGCTCTTGAGGTCCAAATAAGTACTATCTGCATCAATTATTATGCAATTCTAAAGCATTTTACTGTATACTGATAAACAGGACGTGCACGTTAGCATGCTAGTTGTTGCTGTTGTTCTTTACTGTGATGGCAAAACTCTGCTCTAGCCTCTGAAAGTAGTGAAATTAGTATGTTCTGCATGCATAAGGTAAATGAGGAATAACTTTGGACCACTGCAAACTGTTTAAACTGAAGTTAGTTTTGTTTTCCACGTTTTGGAGACAGTAAACATCAGATACTGCGCCCTTAAAGAAGTTTTTTTTTTTTTTGTGCTTGTCTCTGGTCGCTGCGTGTCACGTCTTCTCCTCTCAGCCTGGTCACATATAAAACGAGCGCAGAGCGGGAGAGCACTTCAGAGGAGCGTCCCAGCGGAGGGAAGACTGTACCCACCACTTCATGTGTTTCCGTGCAGTGATGGAGGGTTGCGTGAGGCTGGGACGTGTACAAAAATAAGTGCGTATACAGTAGTTTCACTTTCAAAAATCAGGGCAAGGAAATAATATTGCAATGAGTAAACGTGAAGCTTGATTTTTCTTTACTAATAAAAACAAAAAATATTTAAATGTTCACGTTTTCTAGACTCCAAGACTGATTACCGTGTTTTCCAGAGTATAAGTTGCACTGGTTTATAAGTCGCACTGGAGTATAAGTCGCACTGGAGTATAAGTCGCACCGGAGTATAAGTCGCACTGGAGTATAAGTCGCACTGGTTTATAAGTCGCACTGGTTTAAAGTCGCACTGGAGTATAAGTCGCACTGGAGTATAAGTCGCACCGGAGTATAAGTCGCACCGGTTTATAAGTCGCACTGGTTTAAAGTCGCACTGGAGTATAAGTCGCACTGGAGTATAAGTCGCACTGGAGTATAAGTCGCACTTGTTTATAAGTCGCACTGGTTTAAAGTCGCACTGGAGTATAAGTCGCACTTGTTTATAAGTCGCACTGGTTTATAAGTCGCACTGGAGTATAAGTACTGCTTTTACTATTCCATTCAGCTGTTGTGATTTTGGGCTTTAGAAAATACATTGAACTGAACAAGATTTAACCAACAGAAAGTTTGAAAATCAACAGTGAAACAGACAAGAAAAGCCAAGCAAATGAATCAACTTTAAACAAGCAAATGGAGAACTGTCCCAGAGCGCCCCCTGTCCTGGCTTAGACCCTCCTTTTCAACAAAGAAAACCTCAAACCCTCACAACACGCACTTGAACAAAAATATCCTGACATTGCTGTTGGCTTTAAAGTCATTGTTGCTGTTGAAGTGAAAACGCTACCTCCCTGCGTGAGCCTGTAGTGTTCCTGTGGAGTGACAGAGTACAGCTCCGCAGCCCTGCTCCTGTACGCTCCTCCACCTCCCCCCTGCCCCTTCATTCTGCCCCCTGCCCCCTCGCTCCACCCTCAGGACCACAGATCTTCACTCCAGCGCCAGGGAACCGCAGATGTTTGGGGAAATGGCTGAGTTATGGCCCCAGGACTTCTGCTAAATCGCTGCTAAAGAATATCATTTTTTGTCTCGCGGAACAGAGAGGATTTTATAGTTTCCTACATTGCACTTCTGTGTTTGGGAATAGCTGTTCAGGGGCGTACTCTGTCTTTTGCCGTGGCTGAATTGTTTAAAGCGTTACTGTGAAACATTCCAGGCAAAGAAATAACTTCATAATCTTCATTTAGACCCTTCACCAGAAAAGAAACTACACCTTTAAACCCTGACTTGTAACTCACTTCTTTCCTCTGTCGATACTATACTTTTATAATCGATATGCCACAAGGTCAAAATAAAGGTCAGATCTGTGGAGAGGTGACCCCCGCTCACAGTAACCTACAACTGAATGAATAAATGCAAAAAAGATACAACCTCCTACCAGAAAAGTTACATAGACACTTTTCATGAGTTCCAGCTTCCTATTTATCGGCGCCATTTTGAAGATTATTTACCCATCAAAAGACTGAATATTTTCCTCATAAATTGTTAATTGCTGTGGAAAAGTGGCTCTCCGTGACGCTTTTAAGAGCACATAGCTGGGCGGTGTCTTCTGTTCATGTTTTAGGGAATTATTGGGCACAAGAAGAACATGCAAACTCACAGAAACGACCCACTATCAAACTAATATTTCACTTAAAGTACGATTTAGTTTGATTTTCTTAAGAACTGCATAACTGTACTCTATAAAATATATGTTTTGTAGTTGGCGACAGTAGCTCGCTCAGTTTTGTAAAGCGTTTGTCCACTGATCTGAAGGTTGGTGGTTCGAATCCCGCTCTTGACATGAATAAATAAACACATTTTTATAC
This sequence comes from Periophthalmus magnuspinnatus, assembly GCF_009829125.3. Lineage (NCBI taxonomy): Eukaryota > Metazoa > Chordata > Actinopteri > Gobiiformes > Gobiidae > Periophthalmus > Periophthalmus magnuspinnatus. The sequence goes on along the minus strand of NC_047139.1, from coordinate 5,859,689 downwards.
AGCGCTTTTCCAACTTTAAGGCACTTTACATCAAAGAATCACTCGACCATCCACAGACCAGTGTACACAGACACTGGCGGTGAGGAGGGTTAAGCGTCTTGCTCAAGGACACAACAACAGTATTTATCTGTGGGGCAGTAGATCTGACCGCTCAACCAATGACGTTTATGTCGAGAGCGGGATTTGAACTGTCAACCTTCGGATCAGTGGCCAAACGCTCTACCAACTGAGGTATTGTTGGTTGAGCGTGCAGATAAGCTAAGTTCTTCTTTCCGACCAAAAACATATTTTTCCCACCTTGTGATGTCATCATGTTGTAATACAGGAAGTGCTCTATTGTGTTTTTAAACTCCACACACCTTCACAAGAAACATTCGGGTGATTTCAGCTCCGGAACGGCCAATCTCTACTGAACAAAAGGTAAAAAGTTTCCTTCTTTCTTTCTTACTTACTGGCTTACTGACTCCCTCACTTTCTTTCTTTCTTTCTTTCTTTCTTTCTTTCTTATATCTCCATCTCTGACAACAATGACGCCTTTTGTGACAGAATAACGTCACCAATTTTTTACCAGTTTCTGTTTCATGTGAATGGACCAAGTAATTCCAGAGATGGTTGGAAGAGAAAGGCGCTGTACTTCATTTTCCTCTGGCTTAAACATTTGGATTGAGCAGGAAATGAACAGAATTAGTTCATTTGAAACGATTTGCCGTGGTTCAAAGTTGTGTTGCCACGATACAACAATTTCAAACTCGATTACGATACTAAGGATTAGACTTGGACGATGGTAGTAAAAAATACTCTTTATTTAGACGATAGAGTGCAATTTCAGCCTGGAATTGCCAATCTACACTGGACAAAAGGTAAAAAAGTAGCTGTTAACTTGAAAACTACCACTTCATGACATCACAAGGTGGAACAGAGCAACTCCAGGTCTGTTTTTTGAGGCGGTAACAACATAATACTTCACAAGAACACATTTTGCGTCACATAGGACCTTTAAATCTCGTTGCTCTTGTAATTAGAAACTATATTTAGACAACGTTATAGTATTTTAGCCATAAAAATCAGTTTTGTAAGTTACTTTTTTCCTCCCTCTGCTCACAGCGGGACGCCATGGCCTCTCCTGACCACAGTACATGGTGCACCGGTTGAGCTCTGAACCGTAATGAGCTCATTTAGGAAGCTGGAGCAGGAGAGCCGCCGTGCCCTGGCAAGCATTTAAAAACACCTCTGCTGTTACTCCCTGTCAACCAACCAACGACCAACAACCAATTCCAACCATTTTCACTTATAACAGTCCAAACTCGCATGAACACTCACTGTTTTCTACAACTCCACATAGTTAGCGCAGTTATAGCTGTTGTTCTGTCCCTTCACAGTCAATTTCTTTCTTTTTTTTTATTAGATTCATCAGTAACGTTTAGATGGAAGTCAGTAAATGCAGATCAATGTCATGGAGTTCAGGTGGTTCAAGACATTGTGGAAAGTTTTTACAGATATATATATATACAGTTTAGCGTCGATATATTGATGCTAAACTGTCCTGCAAACTTCAAACTCCAGTCTGGTTCCATAAGTAAACTTTCCATTAAGTTTTTCCAGACTAAAGTAAAGACAATTCGTGAACTTTACCAAACTGTAAATACAATGAAGTCGTGCCAGATTTAAACATGTGGATCAGCAGGGTTTTGTATTTCATTTTTAAATAGGAGATGTTTGTGTACGTTTTAAATATACTGATAAATTGCTGATTCGATCTTCCTACCAACAATGCATTCTTGTTGTGTTCTTGAGCAAAACACTGAAAACATCTTTTTTGTTATGTTTTGTTTTATTACTTTACTCTTAACCTTGTGTTGAATATTGTTACATGTTAGTGTCATATGAGCCAACCTGGACTCTAAGGACCTCAGGGACTGGCCTCCTGCTGGTGCCCAGAAACAGGACTAAACCAGGACTAAACTAGGGCTAAACCAGGACAAAAACAGGGCTAAACCAGGACTAAACCAGGACTAAACCAGGACTAAACCAGGACTAAACCAGGACTAAACCAGGACTAAACCAGGACTAAACCAGGACTAAACCAGGGCTAAACCAGGACTAAACCGGGACTAAACCAGGACTAAACCAGGACTAAACCAGGACTAAACTAGGAACAAACCAGGACTAAACCAGGGCTAAACCAGGGCTAAACCAGGGCTAAACCAGGACTTAACCAGGACTAAACCAGGACTAAACCAGGGATAAACCAGGACTAAACCAGGACTAAACCAGGGCTAAACCAGGACTAAACCAGAACTAAACCAGGAGTAAACCAGGACTAAACATGGGGAATCAGCGTCCAAGTTTTCTGCAGCTAAAACCTGGAACATTCTTCCTGAAGATGCGACACAGACCTCGACTTTGACAATGTTTAAATCCAGACTCAAACGGTTCTGTTAATCTGTGCATATGACGTGATATTTTTTCATTTGGAACAATATTGTAAATGTTTAGCTTATCATAAGTCTAGTTAAAGGTCACAAAAACTACTTCCTGTTTTCCAGTTCAGCCTTTTTTATGCTAATGTGAAGTTTTACCCGACAGACCACTATTTAAGAAACAATTTAGAAGTAAAATGTAAAGTTTATGTGTATTTTCCAGGTGTTCATGTGCAGTTTTGTGTGTATTTGTGATATGAGCCAGAGCTTCCCCACAAATAGCGAGTAAAAATCCAATGCGACTTATTTTATTATTATTTTCTTCATTATTACGCATTTTTTCACAGGTGCGACTTATACTCCAGAGCAACGTATAGTCCGGAAAATACGGTGTCCACCACAATAACTTTATAAGCACTTTTTACAATTTTCAGAGACCAGAGCGGAGTTTGGCATCATGGTAAAGCTAACCACACACTTCCTGATTCTCTGACAAAAAATAACTCCAAGTCAAAACACTTTATAATCAGATGCAGACTGTACACAGCAGACTTATTTCGACCCCAAGAGCTGCTTATACGATAAATCTGAACTGAGGCGAGTGATGAAGATTATTTAACGAAGAGCAGTCGACTTTAAAGCTGGTCGTTCTTTTGAGATTCATTCTGAGAGAACATTATCCTCGCTCTGTGGAGCTGAGCAACCGCTTTCACTTTTTTGAATAAACCATAAAACCTTAAAATCTTTCTTTCTTTCTTACTTTCTTACTTACTTTCTTTCAAGGCTTGAAGAGTGCAGATTGACTCCTCTGTCCTCCTTGAGATGTCTGCAGTGGAGAAGAAGGACCTCCATATTCTATCCATCAAAGTCCTCCACAAAGCCGAGATGTTTGGTGTCCCAGAGTCCGGGTGGTCGGGTGTGTTGTCCGCGGGTTCTTCTCCACGAGGCTCATGGAGGTCCACGTACCGCCCTCCTGTTGAGAAACGCTATGTGGATCTCAACAGACATGACGAACAGACACGTGGCCCACTTTGACCCAACATCAGACAGCCGCTGTTCCGTCTGCCATGAAGAAGAGACACTTGTACATCTGTGGTCGTCTTGTCCTCGGCTGGCTCCCCTCTTCAGTCTCGTGGGACGCTGGTTGCAGACTTTGGGACAAACACTGACCCAGGAGTTCTATGCGTTTGGACCTAAATTTTCTGTGGCCAAACGCAGAACTGTTGCTTTAATAAACTTTGCGGCTCACCCGGAGGAACCACACGACCGGCTCGGGCTGCACAGACCTGGATCTCCTGTTAAAGAGACTGGTGGGGGCACGGCTCAAAGTGGAGTACAGCAAACTGGTGGGGCAGGTGGAGGACTTTGAGGCGGTGTGGACAGTTAGGCGGGCGTCCTGCACCTGTAGGACGGGCTGGAACATGGACGTGTGACTGTGTTGTTTGATTTTAACATTTTCCTTTAGCTGACAAGTGGAACAGAATAAATGTATTATTAAAAGTAAAAAAAAACTCTTACTTTCCTTCTTTCTTTCTAACAATCTACTTCCTCCATTCCCTTTATCTCTCCCTCTCCCGGTCGAGACGATGACTTATGGGCGCTGGTGTTCTAATTGTGGGGCAGTCATACCAAAACGCCATAACAAATGAACCCGTGCGTGTCCCAATGAGGAGTAATAGTCTTTTTATTGCAGGATTAATCTCAGTGGTGGTGCTGTCCAGTGGCTCTCATCCATCAGCGGCTCGGAGGCTGCAGTGGAGGGGGGGACTTCACATGATAACCCCACTGGTCTACTGCAATTACTCAGAGCTCGGGGCCGCTCCTACAGCTCTCACTCATGTTTGATGGGTTTTACTTCGGGCATCGCTACGAGCGTCGGAGAGGAGCGTCTGCGATGATATTGAAAAACTGAAAATGTGGAAAACTTCGCTGGCCTCCAACCAGGATGACACGGGCCGAGAGGTGACTTTGTAATGTGAGCGAGGGTGTAGAAGTGACCGCGTACAGGGGGTCCAGTCTGCACAATTTAAAATATATATATATACTACAAAGCAAAAGATGAAGTTTAAATCTGTTAACTGGACCAATCGTTGTAAGAGTGAAGAGGTTTCGCTGCTTCTTCAGTTCTGGTCAGATTACTACTGGACACTGCCTTATATCTGTCTGAAGGGAGGAGCTAACTACACTGAAACTGTAAACAAATATTGTCTCCAGTTTCAGCTTAAACGACCCTATTCAACCTTTAACAACCCTGCTATTGTTCTCTTTGTTTTGGGTCTGATGATGGAGTTGTAGATGGGGGATGGATGACGTCTAAGGCCCTCCATTCCTGTTTAAGGAAGGATTCTCTTTCCTAACAAAAATAGCTTCTTTAACTCTCCTCTCTAACCATTTCTTTTCTCTGGCTCACATCTGAACTTCACTATCGTCAAAGGAGGGGTTAGTGTCTTTGAGATGGAGATGCACAGCAGACTGGGGTCCTGAGCTGCTCTCACGCCGGTGTTGGTACCCACAAGTAGTGACCCCAGTAAAGAAGCTATTTTTGTCATTTGGGAAAGGTTTTGCGGGTAAAGTCGGATATAAAGTAGGTTGATTTATGTAAAATGTTCCATGTTCATGTGACCAACAAGTCAACACTGCTGCATGTATATACAGAACTTATTTACTTATTTTTCAAGATCATCAGCCCCATGTAAAAGAACACAACAATGACAATGGCGGTGCCCGTGGAAACTTCCAGAATAAGGTGAATAATAACTACATAATAAAACTACCTCGTTAATAAAGTGAGTCTAAGCTCGAATCATCATTTTTCATTCTGAATTTAGTTTTGATCTTTTGTTTTCAGATGGAGGACAGAGGCAATTCACTATTTTTGAAATTTCCAAACCAAAAATCTGAAAATGTTGAATATTTTTATTTCTGGTTTGGGATTGAGTCCAAGGATTTGCACATTTGACAACAATGACACTTTTTATGACAGAATAACGTCACTGATTTTGTACCAGTTTTTTGTTTTAAAAGGATAGGCCAAGTAATTCCAGAGATGATTAGAAGAAAAAGACACTGTACTTCTTTTATTTTCAGGCTCATACGTTTGGGTTGAACAGGAAATGAACAGAACTAGTCCATTTGAAAGGATTTGCCGTGGTTCAAAGTTGTGTTGTCACGATACTAACAGTTCAAATTCGATTTCGATATTAAGGAATAGACTCGAGACTTCATACCGATTCTAGTGTCACGTTAGTAATAAAAAATCCTCTTTATTTAGACAATAGAGTGCAATTTTCAACATTAAATCTTCTTGTCTTGCGAATGTGACTGGTTTAGTATCGATACCAGCTCAAATGAAGCTAGTTTTAGTATCGATTAGCGTCAGATTTTCGATCATTTTGACATCCCTAGTCAGAAGTTATTCCTCATTTTCCTTTATGCAGCGTAATTATTCACCACAATAAGTTTATATAAGCAGTTTCCACAACTTTTCCAGACCAGAGCAGAGTCTCGTCATTACGATAAAGCTAAAAACAACTAACATGTTAACGCACACAATTCTCTGAGATTAAAACACTTATTTTATTGTCAGGATTTGGTTTTTTTTTGTGTGTTCTGTGCTGTTTTCCCCTCTCTCTTCTGCGTTTGAGCCTGGAGCTGGATGGAGATTCTGGCTCCTCCCACACACACACCTGCAACTCTTTATCAGTTAAGCTGCATCTGCGGAGATAAAACGACTGAGGATCCGACGCTCAGGGCCGGATCGTCTTGTCACCTTCCAGTATTTTCTTGTCATCTCCTGGTATTTCCACAGCTCGTCCTTCATGTCACGTTCCAGTTTATTTGTCCGTGTATCCGCCCACTCCTTGGAGCGACTAAACACCTACGACCCAGCTCTCCACGACCAGTATGAACACCTCAGCGTCTGACCCTGCGACCCACGACCTGCTCCAAAAACTACTGCATAGGACACCACTCCCAACTGTCTGCTCTGTCTACCTTCATTCACACTCATGTATCTGCAAATAAATGTAGTTCTAACTTTTATCTACTTTTTAGTCTGCATCTTCGGTCCTTTTTTTTATACAGGAGAACCCAACGAGAGCACTTGGGTGGTGTTTTTCATGGGCGTCCTGTTCAAATACAATAGAAACAGAAAAAACAAGTACACGAGTCCATATAAAACATTAAAAACAGTAGCAAGTGTGAGTAGAAAAGTTTGTTATCAGATTATTAAATTGCAATTGTGTCACAAACGTGGTTAGTTTTGCTTTTCCTCACAGCGTACTCCATTTTTAAGAAGCAAAAATCCCTGTCTCCTGTCTCAGTTTTGGTGCAGCTCGTCCTTTAGCCTTATACAGTCCTGTGATCTGGTGTCAAATGTTCCGATATCAACGATTAACAAACAAATGAGGTATAATTAGATGCGGACAGACCTCAAGAGCTGCTTAAACACTAAATCTGCACTGGGACAAGACACATTTTGCACAAATACATGGAAAAAAACAAAACAAAAACACTACAAGACCTTTAACCATCTCCATTTTCTCTTCTATCGATTCACTTTGCGCAAGTTTTTCATCTTGAATCTATTCTCCCACCATTTTTTTTCACTTTTTTTACCCGCTCCTTCAACCTACCTCGCTTTCTCCTCGTCGTTTCATTCCCACATTAGAAAGACATCGCTCTGTGTGTGTGTGTGTGTGCGTCTGCGGTGACCGTGCTCTTGACCTGTATCTCATTTCCAACAGCAGGGGGCACTCTTCAGCCTTGACTGTCACTCGCGGGCGGCTGGCAGCTCATGCATTTTATTTGCAAAGCAGGTAGGAGGAGAAATAACAAGGTTGTATAGCTCAGAGATTGCTAGTTAGCATTAGCGCGTGTGTGTGTGTGTGTGAGAGATGTGTGTATGTTGTGTGTCAGTCCCGTGTCCTCTGCTGTACACGTGGAAAAGGGCAGAAGCTCAGAGGAGGAGGACGGAGGAGAAGAAGAAGAAGAAGATGGTGGAGATTCGCATTAATATGTATGGTTTTGTGCGCGTTTGGGTGTGATTTGAACACATGTGATCCGGGGGGTTGTTTACATGAGGATCGGTGATGACATAAAAGGTCGAATGAGTGGAGATTTAAGGACAGGGTACACACACACGCACACGCACACACACACACACACGCAAGAGCGGACAACGCACCACCGGAGCTTATCAACGAGGAGAATGAAACAAATTAGCGTCTGCAAATTTACTCGGGGTTTGAATGTTAAACTGATTGTGACATGCGTTTTGAATTGGAAATGAATGCGAGCAGACTGCAGGACGCTCGGAGACACGAATTGGGCACTTGAGACAAGAAAAAGGTAGATTTTTTGCGTTGATTTTTGGTCATTAACTTGTAAATCAATAAAAAATACACATAAAAAGGCCCCGTGCCCATTTTTTTCTTTGTATTTGAGCAAAATTTGTAGATATAGTGTATAGTTCGCAGCTCTTGAGGTCAAAATATCTCTGCTGTGTGCGTCTAACTATAATTCGTTACGTTTTCTGATAATTGGGAAGTGTATGTTAGCATGCTAGTGGTTTTTTATCATACTGTGACCTCAAAACTCCGCATTGGTCCATGAAAAGAGCTTATAAACTCATAGCAGTGAATAATTACGACGTTTGGGATGTTTCAGGTAAGTGAGGGATGACTTTTGACGACTACAAACTGTTTAAAATGAACTTTTTTTTCCACATTTTCAAGAAAAAAATCTGGTACAGTGGCTTTAATAATGTAAACGGTGAGGTCGTGTTTGATAGATCATTATAAAAACAGCAAAAATGCAACCTGAAAAGATAAAATGGATAAAAATCAAAGTGAAGGTTATGACACTTAACTTTGTGTATGAATTATACAAAAAAAAAAAAAAAAAAAAAAAAAAAAAAAATTGACTTACATTTGATCTGTTTTATGCAAAAATGTGTAAATAATAGTTTTGGCTATTTTGTTGTCTTGAATATTTTTTTAACTGATATTTATGCAAACTTTTAATCCATTTTCATCCTATTAACAACTCGAAGTAAACCCTAGATTCAAGAAAACAAGATTAAACAGACAAGATCTCCAATCTGCTCAAAAACAAAATGTTCTTAATGCTGAAAAGATGGAAAAACAGTCCATCCCAAACCCAAAATGTCAGCACGGAAACTTTGACATTCTCTAGCTCTTCGGAAACGCAGTGTAAAATGAAATAAAACAGGAGAAGACCTCCCAGCAACAGCGCCAAAAATAATATCACAAAGAAAACATGACTTTTCCCTCCTTTACGACGCACCCCGGATCACATCAAACTTTTAGACTCCAGATAAGAGACACATCCCCGAGTGTCGCTTTGAATGTATCTGTTCAATCAAACGAGAACGAGAACCAAACTGCGCTATTCTGTAAAGCCAGTGTACGGGACTTTTTACAGTTTGTAGTGGTTCAAATGAAAACACGGTCCTGACTTACCTTCTGAATTCAGCTCATCATAATTATTCACCGAAATGAGTTTATGAGTTTGTTTTTCCCAACTTTCAGAGACTAACAACAACTAGCATGCTAACTACACACGTCCTGATGTTCATAGACACTACACAGCAGATTTATACATGGTCCTTTAAGTTCATCTTTCTGTAAAACCTCTTTGTCGTCACGGTTACGAGTTAAAGGAGTTTCCTATTGTGACGCCGTGGGCCTTTGTCCATTTAAATCTACATTAATTTTGTTTATATTCATTTGTTAATTTCCTATAATTTACTTCAACTTTCCTATAATTTTTCAATATTCATCTAAATAACTAGACGTAACTATCCTGCGTTTGTTTTATTTAGTCTTTTAGTTAATCTACCACTAATTTAACCTTGATTCGGTTCAATTTACTCAATTTTGTTCAACATTTGCATCTGTTCTTACCTGAATTTCCACCCGGTCCAGACAAAGAGCGGGCGTGTCCTATGTCGGCCATTTTGAAAGCCTTGGGTGTGGTCGTGGGATGGACCAACTGGAGGAGAGAACTGGTTTCAGTCCTTTATTTCTGGATTTTTTTGTGTTTATAGTTTTATTTTTAAACAGTTTTGTGTTAAAGGAACTTAGGCCGTGAAGTTTGAGCCGAGGACTGAATCCGCAAACTCCTCGTAACGAACTGCCAACCACTCTGCCACCGTGCACTTGATCCTCTCCATTTCATTTTACATACTCACCCAACTTTATACTTTTTTATACAACTTCCGTACCTGTTGTTAAATGCTCTGCCATGCAATTTTCTCTGTTCGATTTTAACCATGTGTCTTGAAGCATTGCCAGGTGTAATTTGAGGGAAAAAAAGTAAATTTGCACATATTTATTTACTTTGAAATGTCCATTTAACCCTTGTGTGTTGTCCTGGGGTAATTTATGACCCCAAAAAATAACTCACTCACAGCAGAACTTGGACATTTCTTCATCAAATAGGTTGAAAATTGGGCCACTTGAAAAAATGTTGATTGTATAACGAGAACTGTCTGATAAACAAGTTACGTTAAAGTTCAATTTGACCCCAATTTGTTTCTCTTATAACTCAGATCAACTTCATTTCCACCTCTGTACTTTAATTAGTAAAATTAAGAGTTGCGGGAGATTTTCAGGTCCAAAAATGCACAATCTTTACTAAAATACAGCCTACTAACCAAAAAAAAAAAAGAAAAGTATGTTATTTTATCCTCCTGAGACCTGGTGTCCTCATCTGTGGACAACACATTTTGGGTTGTTTAGGCCACAGTGCAAATTTTTAGAAGAACAGCAACAAGAACATGTTCAATTTTGAATATTTCTAAGAGTTTAGAATATTTATTTTTTTGTTTATTTTTATTTTATTTTTTTATTTAATTATTTTTATTTAATTATTTTATTTTTTATTTGTTTTTATTATTATTTTTATTGTATTTTATTTTTTTATTTACTTTTTTATTATTATTTTATTTGATTAAAGCTCGGGTCTCAGGAGGTTATGGCTGAGTTATAAGAAAAATAAACTGGGGTCAAATTGAGCCCAAAGGAACTTCAACGTAACTCTACTGGAGGAACACAAAGCAAACATAGTCTTCCATCTTCAAACTCAAAAGAACCAGTTTGCAGTGTTGTTTTTATTTTAAATCTGGTTATATTTTAGTGGGTGGCATGTCGTGGAATCTTTTAAACCACAAAAAAAAAAGTGTGGCACGGCTCTATTTTCAAATCTGCATAATTGACCAGACACCCCGTCGCTATCGTATTCATGCTTTTCAATAATGTTTATTAAATTTGATATTTCGAGGAGCTTTCAGCATCCAAAAGACAGAATATTTAGTCGGAACGTTAAGAGATTTGGCATTGGCGCTGATGTTTCCCAGCTCTGAAACCCAAGGATATTTATAAAAACGAAAATGTGTGAAGAGCGATTTTACACACTTGTGGTTCTAGCTCCTTGGTGACAGTATATTCGGTGGAGCATATGTGCTTTGACAGAGTGTGAAGGTGTATCGCTGGCTGACCCGTCGTCCTGTTCCAGCCTCCTGCTCAGCTGAAACATGGAGCTCCCACAGAGTCTGCACCTGACCACTATGCCCCTGACAGCAACTGACCGCTCACTGCACCCCGCCGGGATTTGCATCGAGGAACCGTATTTTTCCTGGAGTCTGCAAGAATTTCAGAATATCTCCGAGGCACAGTTTCCCCCAGTTTCCTTCGAAGCCGTAGCAGCATAAGAATGTTAATATGAACCCGTTGGACGAGCGTGGTTCACATCCAGGACCGCGGGGAGTGGCTCATAATGGACTACGAAGTTTGAAACGAGTGATGAGTGGGAGTGTGTGAGGTTTTTCTAGCGGTGCAGCTCTAAGTCAAACTGGTATCTTGATTTATGAACGATAATGGGAAAAAACACGTGCAAACCAAAGGGATGCAGATGTATGGAACACGTGGGGAGTCATGAAAGACACGAAGCAGACCAGCGAGGAGTTTACGAGGACGCCGTGCAGACCAGAAGAAGGACGTCTCAGGACTCTCTTCTGTCCTTTCCGAAGAGTCCGTTGCTTCGTTGTTCACTTTACCTGTGCGGAATTCATTAACCTCCTGATTTGCAAAAACTATTAAGTGCTTGAACACATACATTTTGTGTAAAAAACAAAATGAGAAACAATTGTGCCTCTAGGAACAATGTGTCTCATTTGTGCTGCTGACAGGCGCAGGAAGACATATGCCTTTAAATAAAAATAATAATAAAATTACATTAAAAAATAAATAAATAAAACAAAAAAATAAATTAAAATACAATAAAAAATAAACATAAAAAATACAAATAAATACAAATAAAATAAAAACATTGAAATTAAAAAATAAAATGAAACTAAATAAAAATTAAAAATACATAAATATTCTAAAATCTTAGAAATATTCAAAATTGAACATGTTCTTGTTGCTGTTCTTCTAAAAATCTGCACTGTGGCTTAAACAACTCAAAATGTGTTGTCCACAGATGAGGACGTCAGGTCTCAGGACGTCAGATCCGTGGACAAACGCGCTACAGTTTGAACTACTGTCGCCAAAAGTTTACTGTTAAATAAACAAACCAATCATCCATTCATACACCAGTGGACGCAGACACTGGGGGTGGGGTGGGTTAAGTGTCTTGCCCAAGGACACAACAACAGCATTGAACTGTGAGAGCTGGAATCACGCCATCAAACTGTAGGTCAACAGATCTGACCTTGCAACCAATGATGTTTATATCGAGAGCGGGATTTGAACTGTCAATCTCTAGACCAGTGGACAAACGCTCTACCGACTGTCGCTCGAAGTTTATTCTCGAAGTTGAGACATAAAATACAATAAAGATCTAATTTATCAAGCGTTTTTGGACACATTAAACAGCTAAACGCGCTAAAAGTGAAGCAAAACCCGACGCAATTTCTCACAGTGACACTAAAGAAGATGCGGCGCAGTTTTGCTCCTACGAGTGAATGAATCTGCAAAATGGGGCGTTTCGCAAAATCTGTAGCGGAAGAAAAGCAAGTGAATTTGTTTAGCGGGTGCTGCCAAATTCACTACAACTTCGAGAGCACAAACTGTGTGAGAATATAGCACGCTGGAGAGACAGGTGCAAACTTTTTACCAAGGATATCTGCTGCAATTTGAGCGCCTATAGAGCATAAACGCTTTAAAATGGCCCACAAGGACGGATAAAAGACAAGATAATAACATGTTTTCAAAGTAGCTGTAATGAAATATAAACTCTTTACCTGCTCTGACTCCAACAATCCTGATGATTCTGTCCCTGAACTCCTCCGACGCCACAGACGTATTACCGCCGTACGTCATCCCGTGTTAAAGTTCAACGATAAAACGATAACGCTGGGTCCCCATCAGACGCTCCTTGATCCAAACGCTGCGTAAATATGTTTTGGGAATGTTAATTTTTCACAACACTTATCGTCGTTTATATATTACTTTTGTCACGATAACAAGTTTGGAAGTGCGATATATCGTTGAAGTAAAAAGAAAAACAATAATATTCAAACCATAAAGCAGAGTTAGCCCCCAAAAAAATATTCTAAATGTGAACTACTGTTAAAAAATATGAGCTGCGATCGATAAGTTGATATAGTAAGATAAGATAAGATAAGATAAGATCTGCCTTTATTAGTCCCACAGTGGGGAAATTCCAGTATTGCACCGCACAGTTAAAGAACAGAAGGAAAATGGTACATGCAACAAAACAAGATAATGGATAAATAGCTTAAAATAATGTAAAAAAAGACTTAAAAATAAACTAAAAATAGACTCTAATGTAACATCTTCGTAAAGTGCAGTTGTCCCTCGCTATATCGCGGTTCATCTCGCTGTTTCGCTGATTTTTTTGCGCGATTTTACATACTTTTTTACATCGTATGAACGTGCATTGTGTTCTTTGTCCTGATTGGCTGTTGGACTGTAGACCATTGTCCATCAGTCTCCTCCGTGCCGTGTCTCCTGTCCAGTACAGAATGTGTTCAGACAAATTTACATAAACGTTGGATCGCAGTGTGACTCTGAAGTGCTGTACGTTTGCGATTTGTTTTCTCCCCGACAAAACCCACAACGTCGCTGAAACGTTCTGCACCGTTCTGTCCCTCTCTACAGATATCGTCTAACCTCATCAGGTCATATCCGACGGTCACGCTTTACGCTTTACTTTAATTTTTGTTAAAGTAAGAAAGTAACTTGTGAATGGGGACATGATAGGTCCAAAATTTCTTAAAGGAGACACACTGTAATCAAGCTTTAATTACATGTGAATACGCTTTTCGTTGTAACATTTTTCCCTCGTCGTTAACTTACACAAAGTTGTATTTTCGTTGATTCACGTTCGAGTAATCCAGTGTTTTTACCCATTTATCTCCGTCCACAGATATTTACTTAGACTCATTCAAAAATAACAATATCACAGCCATTTTTCAACAGTAGGTAATAAAAAATCGAGGCTTGTGACATGGAACTAGTGACTAAAATGTACAAAATGAACAAAATGTAAAATAATGATCTATGTACCTACTGTATTTACATTAAAGTTCATTTTAAACGGTTTTCAGTGGCTCAAATTTATTCTTCACTTTCCTTATACATTCTGACAAGAGAGAAATGTGAGAAAATGTTAACGCCTGTGTGAGAAAAGTGTATAAAGTGTGTGGTGAGGGGGTTTACAGCAAAAAACATATAGAATAATTGCAAAAAATAAAGCTGATACTTCACGGATTTCACCTTTTGTGGCTTATTTTTAGAACGTAACTCCCGCGATAAACGAGGGACCGCTGTATTTATGATAACGGGCCTACGTTTGCGGCTGGAACGATCACTGAAGCCCCATAAAACATCGATTATAGAAGGACAACTTGCTTTTCCGGTACGTATCCCAATCACTACTACTTACGTAAGCGACTGAACGAGACAAGAGACCATTTTTGAGCGTTTATGACTTGCATTTACAATATATAACTGAACTGGGATTAAGATAGAAGAAAACCATTAGACCTACTCCAGCACAAGCCCATCCCTCTATGACTCAATGGCTGTTGCTTCGCTTCCAGGTCGGCGATTATCTTTTTGGCAGCAGGTGAGGCAAAATGTAGCGCTGAATGAGTTATTATTGGGTTAAAATTTCCGTATTATCCTTGCGGCTAGACCACGTTTTTCTCATTTTGCCATCAAAGGACATTTTCCGCGCTTTTTGCCAGGAAAGCAATCCGGATGAGTATTAAGTCGTGTCCCGAGCAAGTCGAACATCCCGTATATGCAGCGAAAAATTAGTGTTAGCATTGAACAGGAAGCTCTGAGCCCATTGATCATTGTTAGCGGGTTCAATACTGTTGGCTGAGCACAGGAGTCGGCCATAAATATCCCCTCCATAGGTGACAACAAGGCAATAATTGGAAGCGTATGGTGTATATTCAAAAGGTCATGGACCACATAATTAGGGAAAGTCAGTGGGAACATCAACTACCAAAGACAAGCACTGCCAATATTATTTATTTACACTGAGTAACTTTTTGTCAGGGAATTTTCAAGAGACCTTTGCGATGGAATTACAATGTTCTAGTTGCAGTTTTTCATATTTTAGTTTTTTTTTGAGTGTCAGCGGCTCAGTAGGTACAGCATTGACTGGATCTAACTGCGCTTTTGTATGTTTTCTGTTGCATTTGAAGTGAGAAATAAGGAAAAAAACACTCAGTGACGTGTCAGTTTTTGGTTTTTGGGGTTTTTTTTTGCAGGTTTTTTGCGTGAATGGAAGTATCTGGAAGACAAAGTTTGCGTCCGATTGTCCACCCTAGTCCCTAAACTCTCAATCGCTACATCGGCCTGCACGATTTAGCGAACCGTACTCGTTCACTCATTCACAGAGCGATTTGGACACGCACAGAGTTGCCAAGTCTGTAATTTTTTGCTATTTAGATTTTTAAAAGTTGCAGGTTGCAGTTTTCTTGTGATTTTAAAACATCTGTACTTGCAAAATATCAATGTCAGCATATTATTTCACTAACAATTTGAGGATTTTCCCGTGTTAAATACTGTCCACAGAGCGTTTCCTCGTCTGTAGTGAGGACGCAGATCGACACGAGGAAACAGGGTCCGACGGAGCACGAGAGCATCGCCCCCACACACAGATTTGGATGGTCCTTTATTGTAGGATTTTTATAACTATCTATTAATAATTACATCTTATTTGTTCCTTTTGAGAATAACTGGTAATAATACAATGAAAGGCAATAAAGCAAAGATACAACATAGTGGAAAAACATAGAGAAGGAGACAAACTTATAGTGTTAATACATTTTTTTTGTAAATATAAAGTTTATGTATAATCAAACCAGAAGGAGAAACAGTAGGAGCAGGAGAAACAGGACAGATTCAACAGGCTACAAGAGGTTATTAGGCCTATCTAAATGCTTTTATTTCAAGTTGCCCTGTAATAAAAATATATAAATTAATGGTATTAAATAGTTGGTATTAAGTAGTTGTTATTTTGTTGTTGTTTTTTAATTGGCTATTTTTTTTTTTTTTGCATTTTTTGAAAGCTTGTTGGGCTTTTTTTCCATTAGCTATTTTAGATTTTTTGCATTTTTTTTTATTTTTTTTTTTTTTATTTTTTTGAGAGCTTGTTGGGCTTTTTTTCCATTAGCTATTTTTGATTTATTTTTTTATTTATTTTTTGCCATGTTTTTTGCATGTTTTGTTTATTTTTATTTAATTTTATTTTTTTATTGGCTATTTTTGGCTATATTTTTTTTTGCATAATTTTCCTCGTCAGAACCTGCACTGGGACCAATCAGACAGAAATGAGATGACATAATGTTTAGATGATGTCTTAAAAATGCAGATAACTAGATTTTAAAGGTTCGTGCATGTAAACATCACCACCGAAGTTAAACGTCGAGTAGATGTAAAGTAACGTGTTAACTGCGAGCTGCACACACGATAACGCCGGCATGAACAGCCTCAGTAACGCCGCAGAAATATGGAGCGGGGCGGTGGTTTTGACCCTGGTGTATTCCGGTCGGTGAATCCGCTCTTAACAAGTCGCTTAATAAAAATATATAAATTAATGGTATTTGGTGATTTTTTTGCATTTTTTTTAGAGCTTGTTGGGCTTTTTTTTCCATTAGCTATTTTTGATTTTATTTTATTTTATTTATTTTTTTTTGCATGTTTTTTTTTCCATGTTTTGTTTATTTTTATTTAATTTTATTTTTTTATTGGCTATTTTTGGCTATTTTTTATTTTTTTTTTGCATAATTTTCCTCGTCAGAACCTGCACTGGGACCAATCAGAAAGAAATGAGATGACATAATGTTTAGATAATGTCTTAAAAACGCAGATAACTAGATTTTAAAGGTTTGTGCATGTAAACATCACCACCGAAGTTAAACGTCGAGTAGATGTAAAGTAACGTGTTAACTGCGAGCTGCACACACGATAACGCCGGCATGAACAGCCTCAGTAACGCCGCAGAAATATGGAGCGGGGCGGTGGTTTTGACCCTGGTGTATTCCGGTCGGTGAATCCGCTCTTAACAAGTTGCTTCACGTTTTCGCCCACCTCTGCTCCTCTGTCCCGCCCGGAGCATTCTGTCATCCACCGGTCGTCAACCTTTCCTCTCTGCACAACACGGTTTAATGCTCCCTACTGCTACGCTCGGGGCCGTTGTGCTGTCAGCGTACGCACATACTCTCACTGCAGGTGGGAGTATGCATTATTGATCGTGTTTGAGGTATGTATGCAAAAGGAAAGCGCAGAGGAGGCTTTGATCTGGCGTATATGCCGTGTCACTGGAAATCTCTGACTCGCGTTCAGCCTGCAGCGGCGGAGCACCTTCATCACCTTCATCACCTTCATCACCTTTCGCTTTTACCGCTCATTATTTCCACTGATCATTGTGTCTTATGTTTGAAGTCTGGGAGGCAGCGCAAATATGTGAAACTGAAGACGTTAAATACGAAAAGCAGCAGTAATATGTTCATCCGATGAGGTTATAATGGTCTTAAGTTTAAAAATTGAGATGTTTTTTCCCTTTTACTCACCTGCTGCTGGTTCAATTTCAGTTTTTGGTCTTGCAACTTGTCTTTGGATCCTTGAGCGCGACACGTTACCCACATAACTAAAGGAAACTGTAATGGTCAGTCTCTATATCACATGTGTCAAATGCGGCTCGCCACGTCATTTTATGTGGCTCGCGATAAGGTAAATTAAAACGTATGATTGTTTTAAAATCTCAGTTTATCAGGAGATACGCAGTTACAGTCTTTTTTTTTTTTTTTTACATCGAAACATATATTCAATGTTTGTAGTCAAGTAATAAATAAAAAAAGCAGTTACATTTATTAAACATTACATTCAGTTACATTTATACGGTTTTACAGTTACATCTGGCACATTTTGCTGACGTGGCCCTCGGTGAAATTGAGTTTGACACCCCTGCTCTATATGTATTTATTTTACTTTGGGAGAAACGTTAAATTAACCTGCTAACCTGCACGCCAGATTGACACATGTAGCGTTCTGCATTGAGCGTTACACATTATCAGTCTGGAGTGGCTCTCTCTGGGTCCATTTTCCTCACGGTCCCTGTCTGTCCTGCCTTTTTTTTGGTCTTTTTCCCCTCCCTTATGCGTCTGAGCCTGGAGCTGGGGCGTAGATTTTGGCTCCTCCCGGTCACACCTGGAGCTAATCGACAATCAGCTGCACCTGGGGAGGATAAGAGGAGCCAGGACCTGACACTCAGCGCCAGATCGTGTGCATATTTCTGTGGTACTCCCTGCTTGGCTCAGCTCATGGTTTTTCTACTTTTTGATAGTGATGGCAAGATGAAGCCCCATGAAGCTTCGCACGCAGGTCGTATCTGCTCCACTACGCCATCATGTGGACACAAAAAAAAGTATAACATGCTGGGTGCTTACAATAAAAACGAAAAATTGAGAATTTGGAGAGAGAGTTGCTCCCAAACAGGGGAAAATCTCCTCTTTCTTACTGGTTCCATCACAAAAAAAAAAAGAAGCTTGAATAGAACGCCAAAAGAAACGCAATAACACAAATACACAAAATGTGAGGGGGAATCCATTGCGTTTCACTGTCTCTTTTATTTCGAATCACGCTCCAAACACATGAATCATTTCCCGAATCAGTCACGTGGTACGGCTGCTTCCCGAGGCTCCGAACGTCACCACATACGTCATCGACACACGCATCGACACGCGCTTCAACAAACACCCGTCTGGATTACTCGGTACACGTTTCAAAGCCTCAACACGAGAGACACATCGTTACTTTTTGACGCTGCTAAACCGGATACTTTTGCTCTTCACCAGACCCCGCTCCCTGGACCCGCTCAGCTCTTCTCTTTACCGGTGCTGTCCGTCCCGTCTCTGACACTCTCGCTCTGTCCCTGGACCACGGCAAACGCCCCGCTCCCAACTCACCGACTGATCTACCGTCATTTTTGCGCTTACACGGTTAAACCTTTTCCCCCGAGTTCTGTCGTTTTGCTCCCTCCTGTCAGACGTCACGACACTTTTAATCTCACCTTTTCATTTAATCATCAAACACACTTGTTACTTTAAAGATGTTTTATTTGGTCAGTTTAGTTCAATGCATCTGCTCATACCTGAATCTCCACATGGTCCAGACAAAGAGGAGGCATGTCCTGTGTCGGCCATGTTTAAAGCCTTGGGTGTGGTCGTGGGCCGGACCATGTGGAGGCGAGAACTGGTTCAAGTTTCTTTCATTTAAATGTCTTATTTTTTTTAAACACTTTAGTTAAGAGACTTGGGCCTCAGTGAAATAGTTGAGGAAGTTTTTTGTGAGGAATATGGTGCATACCGGAGGGAGGTACTTCCTGTTTGTGGGATGTATAAGCGATGCCATTTAGACGTTCGGAGAGACATAAGTGTAGCCAGGGTACACGTGGATTTTCTCATTTTCTTAATTTCTGTTGCGTTTTGCATATGTTGAGCAGTTATTTTTTTGTAAACATGTATTATTCTTCCCACGTTTTACCTTGAATACCTTGGATTGAAATCAATTTTGGCTGGAATTGGAATTTTCCCGAGTCTGCCACATTGGGCCTGCTTCCCCACACACAGAATGACTCGGAGAATATTTGAGTCGAACAGATTGAAGCGTCACGAGAGTAAAACAAGCTGAAAAATCGAACTTTTGTCTTTTCTTGTACACGAATGCACAAATCGCTTACTTTCTGCATGTTTTTCTTTAGCAAAATCGTCTGTATCTCAGCTAAAACAGGCTGAAGTTTGTCCGTTAGCGTCGCCATGTTTGTTTCGGTTCGCTCGGGTCTTCGGCGTCCGCGTGTCAAAGCCGCTCTGTGATTGGTCCGACAGCTTCTGCAGCAGGAGTATCTCAAAAACTTACAAATATCGTGCTGTCCAAGATGTGCATTATATAACTTTTCAGGTGAATCGGGAGACTTTTATTGCCATTGTCAGTGAACTTCACAAACTAGGAGCTTTCTTCGATGATTAAGTGCAACATAAAACACTGAATTATAATAGTAATATATAAAAAAGTAGAAATATAGTGATTATAAACACAAATAAGTGCATGCATAAAGTTAAAAAAAGATGACGGAGGGTATAGTCACCAGATAAAGTCAGATCTGTAATGAGGTGAGTTCATGTTTTTTCTATATATTCTTTTGCAATAAAAAAAACAAACACAAAAAACACACGTAAATGAATAAATCCAAGACACAGTTTAATGCTATACTACTTAACATTCCTGGCAAAGCAACAACATCTATATAGAGACGAGCAGGTGGCCATTATCCTTCTCGGAATCAGAGTTTTTTCCGTCATATTTAGCCGCGTCCAGGTGGTTGTTTCATATTAAATCACTTTAGTTCGATAGATAAGCCACGTGTTTCTGATGAGAATACAAACGCCCCGCGCATCTCCGCAATTACACGACGACGGAGTGAGATCGGACGTTTGATATCGCGCGGGGAAAAAACACGAAAACACCGGGCAGTTGTGGACACGGTGGCGACTCGTGTGAATACAAACTGGGGATAGGAGCTTTGGAGCAGTGAAGAGATCAGGCTTATCCTCTGTGACAGTTACTTTTAAGGCCTTTTGGAAAGTGCCCCGGTTCAATTTACTGCGGTACACCCCATTCACGCACACGTACACACACACACACACACACACAGACGCATTCAAGGCCGGGATAACCATTGACCTTCACTTTGCAATCTAAGGGTCGATCAGTAGGCCATTCTTCCACGTAATGTTTACATCTCTGAGGGCTATTTGGACACAAAAGGGGGGGAGATTGGCTTTGGTCAACAACCTGTGTCTTGGATGGGCCATTTTTGAAGACGAGACCCAAAGGAGGAGCCCATCATAGCGCGGAGAAATGCTTTTTTTTCTGAACGGTTTTAAAGTGGAAGGATATCAGAGTTTGGGAAGAGAGTCAGATCTTTTGTGATAGACTCTAGGGATTGTGTCAGACAAAGCATAAAAGCGCCAAACAGAAGTTACATCATCGTCGTATGCCCCGGGGAAAGGAGCGATAAGATTTTGGTGCATTGTTCTGCATCTGTTTTACATACTAATCATATGGATGTTTTTGCTTTGTGATAATGCAGTCTTTGTTTCCAATTAAGTCACTGCCAATTTGCTGTTCTTTGGTGGATTTATGCAAAATTCTGGTGGTTGTTGTTTTTCCTTTGCGACATAAACGAGCACGTACAGCCACGGAGGTTTGTCCTACGCACGGAAAAATAAAAATAGTTGCTAAAGCTGTAGTGAAATATCTGCTGACACTACTATTCAAAAAGGATTCTGCGTCAACTATGGGACAAAGACAAGGATAAAACAACAACTTTAAAGATGTTTTGTCATTTTAACTTGTCTGATAAGGATTTTCTTGAGCTGATATTTGGATTAAGGTTTTAAAATCCATGACAAGGTCCGCAAATTATGTTAAATTATGGTTTAGACGTCAAGTTCACGCATTAACCTTTGACTTTTGTACAAAATCTATCTATCTAGGACATAAAACAGCCACATTTTTTGTTGTAACTCACTGTTTATGCCGTGAAAGCCATTTAACTAGATGCACTCTCTCTTTACCTTCTATCGACTCCTGCAGCGGAACCATCAGCCGTCTCAGCCTCGCCATCTTCTCCTCTTGAACGAGCGCAAGAGTCGACTTTTTTGAGTTCGACATTGTCCTTTTGTCTGTTTGTCTGTGCACACTATTATTAAAAATCGAAACATAAACTAACAAACCTATTAAAAAACAAATTAATTAAAATAAAGACTGTCCAAGTGTTTTTATATGCAGAATATTTCGACTTATTGTGTTTTTTTAAATACTTATTATCCTTCATAATAAGCAGTAGTGTTAGCATTGTAGTTGCAGTTTTTTTTTCTTTTTTTGTGTTTTTTTAAATACAACAAATCTGTGAAGAAACGTTTTCACAGCTTGGATTTGATCGTGCCAATATTTCTGTTGACTTTAATAAACGCTGAGTTGGCTCATCTCAAATTCAGTTGCCTCCACTTTTTTTTTAACACTCGATTTGCCATTTCCAGCAAATAACCCGGAAGTCATGATTTTTTTTGTTTTTTTGTTTTCACATTACTTCAAAAACTGTAATATTGTACACCTGCAATTATTTTTATTTATTTATTGATTGTTTATTTATTTTTATTTTTTTAATTTTTGTATTTATTTTTATTTATTTTATTTTATTATTATTATTATTATTTTAATTGTTGTATTTTTTTAAGTCAGTGACATCCACCCGTAACTCCCTGTCCACTGCTTTATCTTTAAATATTTATTCATTTTATCCTAACTCTGCAAAAACCTCATAAAAGATACAATTATGCAAAAAATAGTGACGCTAACAGTGAGGATAGAGGGCGCTATTGTGCACAGAGCCTATTTGAGTTGGCGCATTTATCAAATCATAAAGGCTGCAGTTGTTTAGGTAACAGAATGTCATCTCATGGAAATAAACGTGTTATATCTGCACTTTAAACTTCTACAAACTTACTCAGAAATTCCCGACGTTGTATTGAGCATAAGCGAAAAAAAAAAAAGAAAAAAAAACGCACCGACAGAAGTCCCTCAGATTATGACTGACACAAGTGATTTGAGAATAGACAACGTTATGAGCTCTGTTTTATTTATACCAACCATCCCAACCCGGGTGCGTCCCAGATATTTTGGAAAACTCATCACTCTACCTGGTGTACAACGCACACTCTGAACAAAATCTTGCTTTTTAAACAAATCCAACTCACTCGGAATGCTTTTTCTTTCTTACTTTGGTCTTTTATTTGTCAGGGACTGTGCACAAATTCATTAATCTCGCAAAAGAAAAGATGATTTGTATCAGATTTAGCGACTGCGACTTTCCATGTGCAGTCCTTGGGCGATGAACGCACATTAAAACACACATTACAGTTACATTATGAGTCTCAAGATCCCAGTCTGCTTTGTGTTTTGTGCTGTTTTCCCCTTCCCTTCTGTGTCAGAGCCTGGAGCTGGGTGGAGATTCTGGCTCCGCCCACTCACACCTTCAACTAATCACTAATCAAGCTGCACCTGGGATGGACAAAGGGACCAAACACTCTGCTCAGTCTCATGTTTTTGCATTTACTATTCTTTTCTAAGTTGGGTGTTTTTTTTGCTCCTTGTCAGATCCCGTCTCCCTGGACCTACTCAGTTCCTCTGTCTCCGACCCAGCTCTCCACGACCGGTACAAACCTCACCTCTTCTAACACAGATAGTAATAATAAGTAGCTTTTTTAATATTGGGATAAGTGAGCGTATAATAACCAAAAATGAAAGTTACACTACAAATAAAAATCAACAAAAGGAGGCTCTATGAGTACAAAATTCTAGATATAAGGCTAAACACTAAAGGTCAAGTTTCACGGTTACAGATATAAGTCGAAGTTCACAAAACGCTCAATATTTAAAGTCAAACAGGAGGCACGTCGTCCAGAAAACAGCCAAGAGTGGCAGGGGGCGTGTCCTTTTTTTAAACTGGTGGAGGACAAACAACCTCGCTCTCAACAATCTGATCAATCTACCTTAATTTGCACATTTAAAGCTGTAAATAGACATTGTTAAACTGTTCCCCGAGTTCTGTCTCTTTGCTCCCCCCGTCAGTCGTTACAACAATAAGACTAAAAGTTCATCATTAGCAGGAAAATACAATAAAATGTCCCCATGTCCGATACCTGATGTTTCCTACGGTCCAAACCAACATAAAAGATCATTATGTGCAGGTTTTTACAGTGAAACAGACTCACATTTGATGATCTAAAATGTATTTTCTTGTAAAATTCTTCAAATCTACAAACATTTTCAGCCCGTCTGGAGCCGATTCTACTGTCTGACGGTTTGAAAGGAAAAGGTCGACTGAGAAAAGGCCGCGGAACTACGCAATTTGGGTTCACGGAGACTGAGTGGATCGGGGAGTTTGCTCAGAACAAACCTACCTTCTTTCCAAAATGGTGCTGCTCCAACGTGTTCGCTTGAGTTATTTAAAGATTTCTCGCTACTAAATTTGGATAAATATCGAGCTCTGTTAATGCTGTGCTTGTCTGCTGTGTCTTTTAGCTTTGGTATGACGCATCTTCACAGAAAAACTGACTTTCAGAGTGTATTTCTCACATCAGAATGATTCCCAGCACCTCAGACGGCTCTAACGGTGTCTTTTTGTCGCTCCGTTGTTGACCTTCTCCTCGCTTCTATCTCCGTCAGATCCTCCTCAAGTGTACCGTTCCAAAACAAACTTTTCTCTCCTCTCTTTTTATCCCTCCTCTGCTGAGCCTGGTCGCTGGTCGCTGGAGTCAACTCAAATATTGAACTTGTCTGAAAACGTCTCAGGAGAAGCCCGGAAAATAAATGGTTCAAAAGTAAAACATAAAAACGTGCTCGTGTCTGACAGAAATCCTTCAAAACGAATGGGAGTGGATTGTCCTTGGCTCGTGCCCTTCTGCTTTAACAGGTTTTCTGAGAACTGGCACTGCCGTTATTGGGTGATGGAAGGGAGGGCCTCACAGTTCAGGAAAAACAAGAGGTGATGATGGTGAGAACTGGGATGAAGATGTTAATACAATTACAGTAGTTAAGGGAGACTTTAAGGTACCGTATTTTCTGGACTGTATGTCGCTCCAGGGGGAAAAAAGGCATAATAATGAAGAAAAAACATATATAAATCACACTGGACTCTAAGTTGCTCCAGAGTATAAGCCTCACCAGGGAAAAAAATTATAATAATGAAGAAAGAAGGAAAAAAACACATATATAAGTCGCACTGGAGTATAAGCTGTATAGCACAATTTGTACACAAAGTAATTCAAAGTGCTTTACAGAATTTAAAAAAAGTCATTAAAATCACATAAATCGAAACAAATAATCATCATAAAATAAAAAACATATATAAGTCGCACTGGACTATAAGTCGCATTTTTGGAGGGAAATTTATTTTACAAAATCCAAGACAAAGAACAGACATTTTCTTTTATATTTATATTTTATTTATTTATTTATTCAGCGACATGAAGCACAGACAGAACTGAACACGTGTCTGGTTTGTTAACGTAAGATATTAACAGTTAATCAGATAAATAAAGCAGAAAAAACAAGCAACACGTTTACTCTGGATCTCACTACAAATCAATCAATTCTTCATCCTCGGTGTCGCTTCTGAACAACTTCAACTATGGAGGAAGATGAAGCTCCACCTCTGCTTGGCGAAGATGTGAAATTATGTATTTGAATAATTTCACATAAGTCGCATCTGAGTATAAGTCGCACCCCCGGACAAACTATGAAAAAAGTGCGACTTATAACCTGGAAAATACAATATTTTACTTTAAAAATCCGGTATATGCAGCTCACGTTACTGTTAGAAAAAGGCACTAAAATCACGAGCTGGACCTGTGTTGCCAGTGTCGTATCTGCACATAAAGGACAGTGAGGTTATCAAAAGAATCAAAAATCAGATACTAAAACTAGATACTCATTTGAGCAGGTATTGATACTAAAAAAGTCACACTGACAGGACAGAAATGAACCTTTTCTAAAGCTTTACAATGATCTTGAGCTGAATCAGAACAAGTATAAGACACATGGACTAGTACGACTGAGGGATTACACAGATATAAAACCACATGGAAATATAAAAGACAGTCTGATTTAAAGTTGAAAGTGTCATTCTATTGTCTAAATGAAGAAGTTTTTAATTATCATCGTGGTATCAGACTCAGTATTGAGAATTAAGTCTATTCCTTGGCATCAAAATCGAGTTTGAGGACACAGAGATGTTTTTTTTTTTCATTCTTAGTACATGAACAAGCCACACCTCAAGCTCAGAACCTCCAGAAGCTGCACCAGCACTGATTCATGACTGGCTGCAGACGCTGAAGTTCAGGTCGTGAGGATTCAGATCAGAGAGAAGTATTTTTAGGTTTGAACCAACTTGATTTCAGCGTTGAACCTGGCAACGAAAGTTAGAGACTCATATCCGGGCTATTCTGCTCTCTGATCATATAATCCACACCAAATGACCAAATCTGCATTATAATTAACAGTAAAAGCTATATTTGATTCAAACCTGGTCTTTATTGGTGGAGTTTGCTTGTTCTTCCTGTGTCTGTGTGCGTTTCGTTGAAGGATCGTCCATGGTCATTGAAGGTCCAGGCAGAAAACACATTTCTCTGTAGAGATAAGACACAAACGTTAACAAATCTACTAATAAAACTCTACTACAGAAGAACAAAAATCCCCCAACTCACCAAAACCTTCTGAGGGACATAATCCAACACTTAGGACTAGAAAAGATAACATTTTCACTGAGAAACAAACAAGAACGTTTTTATGCTATCTGGCAGCCCTTTATTGATTACTTTAATAATAGATGAATACCAAGACGATCCTGCTATTTGTGTAGATTTGTAGTTGTGTATGTATGTGTGGACATGTATTTGTATATACGTGTATGTATATAAATATGTAAATGTATATATGCGTATGTGTAGGTTCAGGTATTCTGTTTTTTTTTTTTTCTTCATTTATTTATTTATTTTTATTTGATTTGATTTGATTTTTTTATTATTATTTTTTTATTATTATTTTTTAACTTTTTTTTAAATTATCTTCTTGTTCTACTGTTCAAAAACACAATAAAAAGAGTTAAAAACAAACAAACTCTACTACAAACTAAACCAAAGTGTTGTAAATGTGTCTTTATACTGTGGATTTGCATAGTCGCTTTGAATAGTGTGTTAAACAAACTTGAGAAGCAGAATTGTGTAACCAAATGTATTCTCTTTTGTCTATTGTCTCTGTGCTGTGGGGCGACAGAGGCTAAACTGTTTTTTTTTATCTTTGGCTGAGAGAAGATGTGATCAGACGCTTGGCCATTCACCAGCCTCAAATATTCATGAAGGAACATTTTTCTGAAAATCTAACTTTTTTTTGGAACCGACCACAAAGACGGCTGTAATTTCCCAAATAAGAAGTCGGTATCTGACAAAACGCTAAAGTCACCAGTCAAAAGTTTGGATTCACTTTTTCATTTTTGTTTCTTCTTTATTTTCTTGACGGTTTATGTTGTAGATTCTCACTGAAAGTATAAAAAAACGACAAAATGAGCACATGCGGAAAGTAGTAAAGAAAAAATAAATAAAAATAAACTCAAAAGTACTTAATTAACTTGTTTTAGATTTTTAAAAATGTCCAACCTTTACTTTGCACTTGGGATTTCGGGAGTCCTTTTCTTTGCTACGTAATTCCAAACATCTTGCTTCGTGTATTTGATGTCTTCATTTTGTATGTAAAATGTAGAAAGTAGTAAACATAAAGAAAACTGTGAATGAAAAGGTGCGTCCAAACCATAGACTGTGTAAAGAAGTGGACTACGCGAGGCTGGAGCGGTTATAGCGGCAAATTTGGAGCTGGGTTTCATATTTGGAATTCCGACTGCAAGTATCATAGCAACCAAAGAGCAAATCCGGAGGAAAGCTGTTGAAGGTAACGCAACTTCCCGCCCGCACTGTTGGTTGAGCAGGAAGTGGGTGCTAATGGGAGTGACGTTGAGGAAAGAATGACCTGATTTATCTGTTATTAATGTTCGTATCTTGATTTACAGACGCAGTAGTGAAATAAAAACACCAGGGTAAACCTAGGACACACTAGAGCAGAGGCGTCAAACTCATTTTCACCGAGGGCCACATCAGCAAAATGGCCGCCATCAAGAGCCAGATGTGACTGTGCGGCAAGATAAATGTCACTAAATGTAAACAAATGTCATGTAAAATAAATGTAATTACTTTTAAACTTGTTAAATAACTGTTTCTGGATCTATTACTATTTTCAAGTTGCAAATATTACGTGTCTGTGTAACTCCGTGTTTCAGCACTGCTTCAAAAACAGCCTTTTAATTATTGGAGGATTAGTTGTTTTTCTCGCAGACTAACTTTTTCATACTTAGCTCCGTGTTTGGTGTCAAAATGTCGACGTAGATTTGACTTTTTCCACAACCGACCTCGCCTCATAACACAAAAAACATACAGATTTTCTCCTTAAAGCACAAACTTGTATTCACCTGTAGCACCTTTCTTGAAACCGCCTTCCACGCCGACAATTTTCCTCTTCCTGAACAATTTGTGATGATTATTTGCAAATATTTCTCAGTGTCACTTGTTGGGAAAATCTCATTAGTTTATTGTCAGTGCAAACATTAAAGCAGCAGAGACTTATATTTAAAATGACAGTCAAGCCTTAATTTACCTTCTCACGGGCCACATAAAATGACGTGGCGGGCCGCATCTGGTCCCCGGGCCTTGAGTTTGACACATGTGCACTAGAGGGACTATGGGGGTCCCACTGGAGGAGCTGGAGGACGTGTCTGGGGTGAGGGAAGTCTGGGAGTCCCTGCTTAAACTACTGCCCCCACGACAGATGTTAATACAGATGTTTTGTCACTATTTTAAGAACTAGAAAGGAAATACAAGACGTAACGGGCTGTACCAGGTTTTGCACTTATAGATTATATCGTAAAAGCAGCTGTTAATGACAACATTCATCTACTGTGCGCTGTCCTCGTCTTGGGCGTTGTGTGCTAGCAGTTTTTTAGCATTATTCGCTCTAAAACCTGCACAAAAGGCTGAAGATCTTGAGATGGTTCCTCTGATCACCCACGGTTTGTCCTTGTGGTATTGAATAATGGAACAAATGCACACTTAAGGGCACTAATTTCCCTCTGAAAGTTTCGAAATTTACTTAACACAAGCACAATAGGTCATTTTTTTTCTCTATAGCTATAATCTCTGAGACCCGTGGATCATTATGTTGTAATTTGGACATTTTAACTCGCAATATTTATTTAAAACGACTCCCCCCGCATTTTTCTTCACAGTTGTCTCACGTTTGTATTATTTTGTTAGAGGATTATTTAAATATTTCACTTATTTTGTTCATAATACTGCGATTAGCTAAACGTCACAAGTGAATTCTCTTACCTCTGTTGCCTCTTGACTGAAATCCCTCAAAATCCCTGAAATTCTGTTTATTCTGCACTTACTGATCCCAAACTTTAGCGACGGGGTGAATCAGCGGGGAAAGGGACTTCATTTATGCACGGACACAGCCAGATTAACGAAGAAATAGGAGTCAAGTTTGAACAAAGTTTGGTTAGCTTGGTTATTAATATGAATATACATAAAATCAGGGCAAAATGTGGTCACAGAAAGTTCCACAGCTTTCATTTAAACTGTGTTGTAGTTTTTAGGGAAGATAGGATTTGAGTTACTCATAAGGAACCAAAGAGGGGGTATTATTGCCTGGAATACAGAATACACATTTTTACAATACTTTGATGTAATGTGAGTTTAGTGGACGTGATTGACAGGTGAATTAGCCAATCAGGGACAGGTGTGGTCCATCCATATTGGAAAAAATAAAGGAAAAAAAATATCACGGGGCTGAAAAACATCGTGGATTTCTGCAGCAGAGGTGTTGCACAAAATTCTGGGCCCTGGGTACAAATGATAGGCCTGCACTACATAATAATCTAATGAAAAACACACATAACAAACAGTCCTCTTCATCCCTCCCTCCAGTTTGACTCCCCTGTTCTGCAAAACTAATGAGTGAAACACTAAACTTGTGTGTCCCGCCTGGTTAGAGTCAAATAGTATTCCAATTGTTTAAAAAAAAAGAAGTTTTATTTCACGTTTTATATACAAGTGTTTTATTTTGAAAACCGGAAGTTAATTTTGACGTGAAACAGGAAGTAGTATAAACACAGCAGTTAGCTTGACGGTGCTCAGTGACGCACAGAGCTCAGCCTTTACTCACGTGTTGGTTGAAAAACAAAGAAAAAGGTATGAAAAATGAAATATAATGTCCTGAAAATGACAAATGTTTAAAAGTATGTTCTAATATGACTAAAACTCCTGTTTAGAGGCGGGAGAACCGTTGATGAAGCACTTTTATTCTGCTGAATGTCTCCTGAGTTAACCTTGTTGAGCTACACTCACATGTTGTGTTTGTGTTAACACGCCCCCTTATGGACATGCCAGCTCATCAGTTTGACTTCATTTGGCACATTTTTAAGTTAATTTTGTAAAGAAATATATATTGCTAAAAGCATTTAATTAATTATGTAAGAAGCATAATGTATGAAGCTCGCACTGTGTCATTAAAGGAGCAGTGTGGATTTTTTACACAAAACAAACTAGTCAAACACTAAATGTGACTCTGGGTCAAAGTAAAAAGCATTTGAAGATAAAATTGTTATTTTAAGTTATCTAAAATGGATAAAACCAGCAAAGTTGTGACTTTTTGTTAAAACAATGTGTTTAATTGCTTTCATCTAAAATCCTGTTAAAAAGGGTTACAAAGTGAGACGATATACAGGAAATATGGCTTATGCATTATACTATAAAAGTTCATGTTTTTTTCATAAATAAGTGAAGACATTGGTAATTATTATTATTGGTTAAAATTTTAACATGAGACATTTATTTGGGGAGTAACTGTGGTTTCCTACTTCTTAGCTGTATTTAGTTATTAAGTTGATAAGATAAATGTATGTTATACACACCTTTATAAGGACCTTTATGTGAATATAATGAACCTAATTGCCAAATTTGGATTATAAAGTCTGTTTTCCAAATACAGGTCAGGTTTTTTGACTTCACGGAAAAGTGATGCTCAGCCTTGGTGTTGACGAGATCCATTGATGGCGATTCTCCGCTGACCCTGAGCCTCTACCCCGTACAACGGATCCTCTGGTAAGATTGTGTCAGTCCCACTGATTGACACCAACAAAAGTCTACTCTAGATGAATTTTATGACTATTCACCTGATTTACTGACTTCAACATTGATTGAAATTGTGAGGCAACACTTTCCCAAGGGACACTTTTATTTTTAGTTTATTCTGGGCCCATGGGTTGTAATTGTAAATATATTGTGCGCTGCTTTTATATTTTTCTAACTAAATATTCACATTTAACTACAATTACCTGTGTCCATCTGTTGTTTCTGTATCTCAGCTCCTACGAACCTCGAGGTCGAGACGTGAACATAGCTTGAAGCGGGTTAGACTCGGTTGAAGCGGGTTAGACTCGGTTGAAGCGGGTTAGACTCGGTTGAAGCGGGTTAGACTCGGTTAATCTGGGTTAGATTCGGTTAATCTGGGTTAGATTTGGTTAATCTGAAGTGAGATAAATGTGATTTTATTTGTAAATCATAGATGACCAATGAGCTCCTTCGTTTCACATGTCAATGAAAAAAAACAAAACAAAACGATCATATTTGACTGAGCTTGAGACGCAGTGCAGGACGTAAGGACCAGACTGATTCTAATATGTTTAAAACATGAGATTATTCTGGATTTGTCGGCCGATTTATTTTAAACGTACGAGCATTAAAACCTATTGTTACCTTTTATTGTTTTGAAAATACAATAATCGCCGAAAACATCGTACTAGCATCTTTAATAAGTTTCATTTTTGTTTTTGATGGTCTGAGTCCCTTTTCCCTTCAGAGCCGTACCACATTTCACTAATGAAACTACTGCACATCACATCGGGTTTGTGAAGTTGTAGTGCATTATTTTGTATCATGCTTTTGTAGATGTACGGAAAATTGTCGTGTGAGAGCGTAGGTGATGTAGACGTGTGGGCTGAGCGTTGGACAGAATGATAATTACTATATTTTACAGGCAAATATTGCTCTGAAACTGGAATACTGTGTCTGTTTAAAGGTTCTTCTGTCATTGAAGTATAAATTCAGCCAAGCCTCATGGACAGGTGCTGAAATATCTTTGCTAAAACCTAGTTCACTTGATTACCTTTTTAAAAACTTCACCCATTTAAGACGCAACACATTTATAAACACATAACCAACGATTCACCACAACCGTTTTTTTGTTTTTGGTGGCAATTAATGAAGAAACTGCATCATTTAGTTTGGTTGTTTTTCGAAAAAAACACTAAACAACCAAAATAAACTTCATTCATTTATTCAACCAGGGGGCGCTGCTGAATCTTACAAATATCACAGGTAAAGAAGAAGAAAAACAATGTAAGCGCAAGTGCAGAGACGTGGGTGTGACATGAGGGGTGGGGGAAAACCTGGATTTTTTTTTTGTTAATGGCGAGAATACATGAATCATTCTAATTAAACTTTGAGGCGGTAAATTAAAAAGACAATTATAACCTGGCTAAAAGCTCCAAGTCAGTTTTGCACAATGTAACTGCCTCATAGTACAGATATTTTTGTATATATTTATGTATATTTGGACTATAGAAAAGCAGTTTGATTATAGAAGCTGAGTGTGTTTTGCAGCAGCTCCAGTCTGTTCTGTGTATAGAGACAGAGTGAGTGCAGTGACAGCTCTGCACACTGGCCCATCCTCAGACTAACCCGGGGACAGGTGCTCGGTCCTGCGTCTGTGCCAGGACGGAGAGAGAGAGAGGGAGAGGGAGAGGGGGGGCACTGAGCCAGCCATGTCTGCCACTCACCCCCCTGACCTCCCCTCTCCCCCGCCACCTCCCCCTGCCTCTCCATATGTCTCTGTCCAACAAACCGAGCCGAGCCCACACTCAACTGCAAATGAGATGTGTCTGTGTTAGCGGGCTTTTTTCTGACAAGGCCTGGAGGATATTTGACATGTTTTAGGGTAGCAACTATTCCTTAATTAGCCTTAAAGCCGCACTGTGTCACTTTTTAGACACAAATAGACAACCAAACTGAAAAAAAACATGATTTATTTTTGTGTTTTTTGCACTGATGTGTTAGTAGACGTAGACATTTTTTGTATAAGCAGCTCTTGAGGTCTAAAATAAGTTTATTGTGCACCATCTCCATCTAATTATTCATCAGGATGTGCACTGTTAGCATGCTTGTTGTTAGCGTTACGGTGATGCCAAACTTTGACCTGTGAAATTTGTGAAAAACACTTGTAAACTCATCTCGGTGAATAATTAGAATGCTCAGAGCGCATAAGGGAAGTGAGGAATAACGTTTGGACCAATGCAAACCTTTCAAGATGAATTAGTTCAGTTTTAAAAGTTTTTTAAGACAGTAAAAATCAGGTACAGCGCATTCAAGTAGTTACCAAGTCTGAATTATTATTAAAACGTAGCAGTTCATCCTTGAATTAGATCATCGTTCATGTTTTAAAGTTTTTTTTTTTGCAGTTATTATAAAATGGTACGTCATTTTCTCATCAGTCTGAAGAAAGACAGAAATATTTTAGCACGGTTCCTTGTACATGGACGTGTGATTTTCAAACTGAAATGAAGTATTTAAACGCATAACTCTTTTTTTTTTGTCTCTCACACACAAAAATACTGAAACTAATGCAGTGTAAAGCTCTCTGCGCGTCTTGGAAGGTGCTATATAATTTCCGATGCATTATTTATTTAACTACAGGCATTTTCATTCCATTAAAAATACATTTATATCGTCTCCACAGATTTGTCCTGTAGTTTGAGCTGGTGGCACCTGTTAGTTTCTTTGTGGACATATTATACATACAACATTGTACTTGTTCCGTTACCTGCAGAGTCACCGGTCTCATAATGCGTTAAATAATGTTCTTGCATCTTTTTAATTTGATCCAAAAGTCAAATGTGGTGATTTGGCTTCCACAGTAGAGTGAGCTGTCAGCGCGACCCGTCAATCAAAGTCATGCAGACATACATCAAACCCTCGTCTTCATCACAACTTATAAAGGAACAAATCATTTTATGGAAAGAGGACACTACAAGGGCGAAGCAGCCAGTACTAAGAGCATGTGTATCTCGATTTGTGAACCTTTTAAAGAATCCTAAAGGTGACATATTGTGTAAAAAACTGACTTCGAAATGGAGCTGAAGATCTATTGTGATTATATCTGATCTGTTGCAATATTGATATAAAACGACTTAATAAATGAACCAGTTCGCTGACGTACATGTTTGAAAACTGCGGTTACCTATTAAAAGTCAGATTAAATCAATTTTGCAGTTTATAATGAACAAAATGTACAATCATGATCTAAAGGTTGAGTTAAGATGCTCAAAATGACTATATTAAGGAATTTTAAGGAGTTTTTCTGTCGCCGTAACTAAACAGAACGAGGTTTTTGACGAACAGAGCAAAATTGGAAAAATTCTGCATCGTCAAGCAAGAGACCAGCCTCCAGCGCTTCCAAAACAACATCAAAAACTCCACTAAAATCAAGAAAACAAAGGTCTAAGACTAGTGCGACTCAAAGAGCAAAATTAGTCTGACCGGCACTAATAAGGAATAATGTGTTGGTCTTATATTTATCATGTTAATCGAACAGCCAGTCGTTGCATTTGTGTAGCTACATATCGTGGTTTGGTTTTGGTTTGGAGGATTGAAGCACATTATACCTTTAGTTTATTCGCAGTACTTGAATATCAGCTTGTTGTGAATTGTGTCTTTGCAGCGTTAGCACCAAATATAGTTATGATTACGAAACGACGTGTGACTCATTCGTAAAGCTGCATTTACGTGAGCCATGACGACAGAGTAACAATTGTTTGCGAGGGAAGATAATGATTAGTAGCAACTTTGCGTTCACCAGCGTAAAGTAGCAGCTTACAGTTTTGTCTTTTACTGTCAAATACTTTCAACACCATCAAAAAAAAAAGACGTAAATCCGAAACTGCGTCTTTGAGAGTCGTCTGCGCTTAAACTACTACAAAAAAACGCAACGTGTGCACTGCTTCTGTAAGTTAAAGGTCTGAACTTCTGTACTTTGCCAGAGAAAGTTTACGTGGGAATGAGACACTTTGACTTCCTCGTAAAATGTTCGCAGCTGTACAACTTAGATTCGATCTCCAGTCCCATTAAAACCCATGTTATAGAGGGTCCAAAACGAGTCCCTTATGACACTCCATTATTGATAACATATGAAATAGTAATCTGAAGTGGCTCGATTTAACTTGGGGCGCTGTCTCCGGGACGTTTTGATAGGTTCGCTGGGAATGCAAATGGGGCAGAAGTATATTATGAGCGCTGTGCTGTTGGAGAGAAGTCATTTGGGAGATGGAGGAGTGAATGGGAGATGGAGGAGTGAATGGGAGATGGAGGAGTGAATGGGAGATGGAGGTGGCTGGAGGGACCTATCGAGAAGAGAATGAGAAGTGTAAGGGTTTGGATAAATTAAAACGTTGAGACCGGACGGAAGGATTGGATAGAGGAAGTAGCCAAACAGAATACGTACGTTTGTTATTAGAATGACTTGAATTTTAAAGTTCAACTAAAAACTGGAGTGCTGCGGAATATTTCAGGCAAAGCATTAACGGCACCACGGAGACGAGCGCTTCGTGAACCCTCCACCACAAACGTCACCGGTAAATGGTCATATTTTTCACTTTCAAGGTGCTTTACCCCAAAGAACCGCTCACACATTCGTACAGCAGTGCACACAGACACTGGGGGTGAGGTGGGTTAAGTGTCTTGCCCAAGGACGTAATCCGACGATATTCATTTGTGGGAGCTGGAATCAACCGCTCTTCCGATGACGTTTATGTTGAGAGCGGGATTCGAACTGCCAACCTTCAAATCTGCTTTTTCACGAGACTTAAATTCAGTTTTATCTGATATTTTGTGTGTTTCTGCTTAAGTGTGATGTTCCAAACCAAAAGTAAAAGTTGTAGGAGTGAAGACGTTTCGCTGCTCACCCAAGTCACTCATTTCTCTTACTTTTGGACACTGCCTTATATTTGTCTGAAGGGAGGAGCCAACTACACTGAAACTGTAAACGGACATACTTATTCATATTCGTACAGCTGTTAGTGGGTGTTTTTCACAAATGTTGGCATCCTGGCTAGCTCTATTGTTCTCTTTGTTTCCGTTGTTTGCCTGGGGTCTGAGGATAGAGTTATAGGTGGGAGAAAGATGATGTCTAAGGCTCCCATTCCTGCTCAAGGGAGGATTGTCTTTTCTAACAAAACTAGCAAAAATAGCTTCTTTAACTGTCCTCTCAAAGCATTTATTTTCTTTGACTAAGATCTGAACTTCACTGTCTTCAAAGGAGCTGATGATTAGTGGCTTTGAGATGGAGATGTACAACGGACTGTTTTAGTTTCAGTGTAGTTAGCTCCTCTCTTCAGACAGATATAAGTCAGTGTCCAGCAGTAATCTGACCAGAACTGAAGAAACAAACGTCTTCACTTCTACAACTTTTTTGTCCAGTTGACAGATTTAACTTTTGGCTTTTACTCTGGATCAGACCTGGACGACTGACGACACAGACAGCTTTCCAAACCATTTATTTGAATATTTGACAGCATTTTTGTTATTGAGTTGTTGAAACATTAGATTATTTTTTTATGGCAGCAGTGGCTCAGTCGGTAGAGCATTTGTCCACTGCCCCACAGGTTGGCGGTGCAATTCCAGCTCCCACAGATGAATTGTGTCATTATGTCCTTGGGAAAGACACTTAACCCACCTCGCCCTTAGTGTTCGCGTCCTCTGGTGTCGCTTCGAGAGCCTTGAAGATGGAAAAGCGCTAAATAAACATGTGACCATTTACTATTTTATTAATTGTGAGCGATTATTCAAACGTCTTTAGTTTTAATTCATTGAAAAACTGAAACGAAGTCTTGTCAAACGTCATTGCCTTTTTGTTTTTATTAAGATTTAATTGGAGCAGATCACATTTTGTTTGGCATGGAGAGTACTTGAGTTTCACTTCAAAATCAAATCATTGTGTGCTATTAAACTTTTTATGTGCACTTGAAGCCGTATCCAAGGCTCTTTAGATTATTATACATGCATTGATTTGTCTTTATTTGCAATTCAGTGCTGCTTTATACAAAGAAGAGAACGTGTCCAGAAACTGTTGAGACATCAGTTTGAATAAAAGCACAAACTATTTAGCATTGTATTTTGGCTCCGCTCAGCATTCATTTTCATGTTTATAGACGTTAGCATTATCCCAGTGAGATTATTGAGGCTGAGTTTATCCTCCTAACAGCCTTTTCCTAAATGAGCTGTGAGTAAACGCTAACCTAGAGTTTAGTAAATGCCTTTCAAACATTTTGTGACCTGCATATTGTGGTTCTAGTTCATTTATCTTGATTCAAAACCGAGTACGAGGGCTGTGCTTCTTCAGTTCTGGTCCGATTACTTCTGGACACTGTCTTTAAATCTTTATATCTGTCTGAACGGAGGAGCTAACTACACTGAAGCTAACGCACCTATTGTTTACAGTTTGTTTGTAGGCTACGTCTAATGAGCTACACTAAATGTGACCTGTGTGTGCCTGAGTCATACTTAGCATATTCATTCAGGCCCCTAAAGGTTGCTCTCACACATATTAGCATACCGGTTAGCCCTCTTGTTTTCTTTGTTTTGGAAGGAATTATAAATAAGAGATAGTAACGTCTAACAACCCTTTTCCTGTTCAAAGTAGGATTGTCTTTCCCAACAAAAACTAAGTACTACGGCGTTTGCGATGCCAATTCTCCTGTCTGACAACTCCTCAACTACTTACCACCCGCTAGTCTCCATGGAGATGTTATTGCTTCACCTGGAATGCTACCCAGTATGGCATTAACCCTATATCGTCGGATGCTATTGTCGCTGACAGACTCGCGGTTGCGGACTTTCCTTTACCGTAACTCTGCAACCAATTGTGCTTCATGTAAATTCAAGCGGCGTCTCAAAGCAGAGGCATGAGGCTCTTTAAATATGTTACTGTCATTACGGTGATGTGCTTACTTTGACAATATTTAAATCCAGGCTCAAAACGGTTCTGTTTGGCTGTGCATACGACTGAAAGGTTTTTACTCTGCCTCTTCTCCTTTAATGGTAATTTTATGATGACAAAAGAAACATGGACTGATGGACTTTTATTAGACAAAGTAAAGTGACAGGAAAGTATTTGAGAAGTGACGGGAAAGTTTTTTGTAAAGTAATGGGAAAGTTCTTAAACTGAGCAAGACGGTGTTTAAAGAGTGAGAGAGAGAGTTTTTAAAGGGGCAAACGAGTGGGTGAGAGAGTTGCAGATTGGGTGATTATTTATGTTTTGATTTGTGTGATTTTAATGTCTTTCTTATTCTGTAAAGCACTTTGAATTACCTTGTGTACGAATTGTGCTGTACGAATAAACTTGCCTTGCCTTATGTCAGAGGTGCCCAAACTTTTTTTTTTTTTATCGAGGGCCACATCTCAAAATATTCAAAGCGAAGTGCTACAGACCAGTGATCAGTGCAGTGTGGTACTTTATATGAATAAGGCTTGAAACATTTCATTTTAAGTCTTTGTTTGAGGTTATAGTGGTAGAAATAGTTTAATTTGCTGTTAAAAGTACTGCTTATGATCACCTGGGCCGGTTCAGCAGGAGGCTTGAGGGCCAATAAAAACTGGTCTGAGGGTCGCGTTTGACTCCCGGGCCATAATTTGGACACCCCTGGTTTATGTCGTCCCTCAAAGACGACCAATCAGAGCGCAGGTGCCGCCGGGATTCTCCCAGTCAGTTCTTCGATGTGTCAAAGGAAAAATACGGATGGATATGTAAAATAGAGGTAGTTGCAGTATATTCTGATACTTCCTTTTGCATGATTTTTATGGCTAAACAAGAATAAAAGCCTAGACGAGCTGTAATGGTCCAAAACGTGCTCAGTCCTTAAAGGGTTAAACATATGTTGTTTTTTTTAATAGATAAACACATTGGCTGTCACATACTTATACCTATGGAGATAAAAAAAAAGTTGAATGCCACGTTAAGGATCTCTACCACAATCTGAATAATAATTTCATGAAGATGTGGCAATATTTCAGTTTAAAAATTACACATTTTATAAGTGTTGATCTTTTAATCTAAACTACTTGGATTGAATCTCGCCCCGAGTCGTCTCCTCTTTGGACTTTTCCATGTTTGTATTAAAACTCTGCAGCGTTCCTGGCACCTCTCTGATAGCCACACTCCATCTTCACTACATGCCCCGTTCAAACACACACACACACACACGCCTGTTTCAACACACACATGCTAGCACGGCCATTTAACTGCACACGCTAGCCTCAGAATCTAATCCCACAGCACTCACCCTCGCTCCTCGGCTCCCCGCTATCACCGAGCCGACCAATCACCCCAGCAGCTTTCTTCGATCTCTATGTCGAAGTCTCTATAACTTATCCTGTCTGTTTTTTTGCCCTGTATCTCAATTTCATCATGCAGTTTCTCCATACTTGTTTATAAACTTTTCCTGTCTGTCCAAGTGCCAATTAAGACTATAGTGTTTTGGAAAAATGCTTCCAAGCTTCCAGGCAGCCGTCCACAGCAAGAGCAGACCAGCATGGCATAGTCCGAAATCCCAATTTACAGACTTCTTGTCCTATATGTTTCCAGTGTGGTTTGTGTCTGATTTAGTCCTAGTTTAGGTCTGGTGTTGGTTTAGTCCTGTTCTAGATCTTGAGAGGATGTTTGGAGCAGGTTTGCAGCATGTTTTTAGCCTCTTTTGGTCATGGATCTGTTATTTTGGACTTTAAAGATGTGCTCACAGTGTGCATTTACATTTAAACACATTCATAAAGGGTTTGCACGATCAGTCATGGTTACGCCCCAAGTTTATTTGAGTGAACATCAAGCTAGGTGGAAGTTTTTAACCTTTTTGACCTTAAAAGTCAACTCTTTCTGTACAAAATAAGGCGGGTCTCATTTGAATAATATATTTTGGCAGCCCTCAACGAAGTGCTCACTGCCTTAGCGTTGGTTTCGACCTGATGATTAAGTATCACGTGGTTAGAGAGTCGACCAAAATGGAAGAAAAAAGCCAGAACAACAAAAAAATTTAACAAACAGTAGGCGTCTGGCAGTTTTGAGATCACATTTGTTGAAAGAGATAAAACAACAAGCTGAGAAAAGCATTGTTCTGATCAGGCTAATTTGCCGATTGTCTATTTTAGTTTGGCCAAGAGCGCTGGCCTTTTAATAAAAAAAAAACAAACAAAAAAACATGAATTTGTCCCTACAGGTCATGTGCGGTAGTGCTCGCAATAAAGCAGAAAAGTTTCCAATGGCTGAAATGTGTTAATTAGGCAGGACAAGTTTATTTGTACAGCACAATTCTTACACAGTGTAATTCAAAGTACTTTACAGAATAAAAAAGACATTAAAATCACAGTACAAACAAATCAAAACATAAATCATCACAAATAATCATCATAAAAGTGACATTAAAGGAGAAAAGTGCAGAATAAAAACCTTTCAGTCATACACACGGCTAAACAGAACCATTTGGAGCCTGGATTTAAACATTGTCAAAGTGGAGGCCTGTCTCACATCTTCAGGAAGAAAGTTTCAGGTTTTAGCTTCACAAAACTGATTCCCCATGTTTAGTCCTGACTCTGGGCACCAGCAGGAGGCCGGTCCCTGAAGTCCTCAGAGTTTGAGATGGTTCATTTGGCACTAACATGTCGGAGATGTGTGAAGTACTTCCTGGTTCTAGTCCTGACCCAAGCAGCAGTGTTCTGGATGTTCTGTTCTGTCTTAAGGCTCATTTGGAGAGGCCAGTGATCAGGACGTGACAGTCGTCTAATCTACTGGACACAAACGCATGGGTTAGTCTCTAAGTCTGGTTTTGACAGTATAACTTTGGTTTTTGCAATGTTTTTAGATGGTAAAAAGCTGCAGATGTTATTGATTTGATCTGACTGTTAATTACTCTGTGTTTAAACAAAAAACAACCTATTTACAAGCTAATTTACATACTAACTGGTTGTGTTGCGTTACTAGAGTGCATTTGGGTTAGTATTAGCATATTAAAGCTATACTGGACTATGTTGTTACAGTTTAAACCCATTCTGGCGTCAGTGAATTATTTTTTTGGAGGTGTTTACTTCCTGGATAGTAGAAAGGGGGTTCTCCGAGACCAGGATAAGCTTTGATTGGTTTTGCCGCTCAGTTTCATCACTTTTTAAACAGTTCTCTGTGGAGGTAGACCATATGACGGAACAGAACAACCCAGAAAACTGTCAGAGACCTCAATATGTAAATATATGTGTAACATCAGAGAGTACTGTCATAATCGCACAAAGAACTGAGGTTTTTGAACAACCCAGAACCATAAAGAGAGCCCATAATTAACGCTTATGCAAAAAAACACCTGATTTCATTTGAGGTGAGTGTCTTTGTTTGTCTTGTTTACGGCGCAGCTTTCAGAGAACCACTGTTTTTAGTCAGCGCTAACCCAGGTGCTGCATGCTGGGATAATTACACTCTGTGGTCTATGGAGTTTGTTAGCGAGAGGCAGTCACGCTTGTTTGGGAGCATTGCTTTGAATTTGTATTGTATATTCTTTTGGTAACATTTTGTGCCCTCGTTAACTAAATAGGAAGAAGTTTGTTCTCTGTGGCTCATTCAGTTTCTCCTTCCTTTCTTGTAGCTCTTGTATTTCATTTTCCAGATCGCTCCAGTTGCGTTGAATCATGTGTCAAAGTAATTCTGATGTTGAGATGCAAGGAACACTTTTAGGAACAGGAAAAATGAAATGTGTTGATGGTTAACAATCCTTTAAAGGTGCACTATGGAACTTTTTGGCACCTGCTTGTCTCCAGGATTATATTGCGTTGCCAGGCCTAGTTACAAATCAGATCTCACAGTCAGAATGCATGCTTTTCACTGAGCAACTAAAACACCTGTAGTGACAGAAATCATTGATATGTTTAATGTCATACTATGGGACATTCCAGGCAAAGGAATGACATCAACACAGAGTAAAGAAGGTGGTGGACCCTTCTAGAAAAGTTACATAGTGCAGTTTTATACAAAGAAATCCTCTGCACAGTGTAGACTGAGCCTGCGGCAGTGTTCTTGTGGAGTGAGACGCGGACGACTGTGGCGCGGAGCGAGACTCGGACTGTGGCGGAGCGAGACTCGGACTGTGGCGGAGCGAGACTCGGACTGTGGCGGAGCGAGACTCGGACTGTGGCTGTATGAGCAGAGTTTCACTGAAGCTTATCATATGAAAGATGATTTGTCGCTGATAAATTCATCCTTCATACACAAATGCACATATACAACTTTGTACAGCAGAGGTGCCCAAACTTTTTTTATCGAGGGCCACATCTCAAAATATATTTGAAGCGGAGGGCCACAGACCGGTGATCAATGCAGCGCGGTGCTTTAAACGCAGCTTTGACGGAGCCACTGTATATTAATAAGGCTTGAAACACATTAATTTTAGGTCTATCACAATGCAATGTGATGTTTCAGGTTATAGTGGTAGAAATAGTTTAATTTACGGTTAAAAGTACTGCTTATGATCAATTGGGCCAGTTCAGCAGGAGGCTTGAGGGCCGATAAAAATTGGTCTGAGGGCCGCATTTGGCCCCCGGGCCTTAGTTTGGACACCCCAGTTGTACAGGGTTGGAATGAAGAGTCACAATAACCAAAAGCATGTTTATGTTTATAATGATATTGTTTGTTGTATATGTTTATGTTACTGTCAGAAAGATGCTGGGAAGCTATGGCCATAAAACCACCACCAAACCCATAGAGAGCACTTCTTTGAGTGTCCACAAAGTGCTAATGTGCTGTTCTTTTCCTCATTATCACATGTTTAGTGATTAAACTGCTC
This sequence comes from Periophthalmus magnuspinnatus, assembly GCF_009829125.3. Classification (NCBI taxonomy): domain Eukaryota; kingdom Metazoa; phylum Chordata; class Actinopteri; order Gobiiformes; family Gobiidae; genus Periophthalmus; species Periophthalmus magnuspinnatus. Next base: position 5,817,111 of record NC_047139.1, on the reverse strand, counting down.
GTGCTGCAAGTATTATCTTTACTATTTTCAAGTGTGCCGGAAAAACATAATTAAACTCTAACATTGCACAGCACTATTGCTGCGTTCAAGGCAATCAGGAGGTCGGATATTTCCCACGTGAACATTACGAGTTCAGCCCTCGGAGATTTACAGCTGAATTAACTTAACATGTAAACAACACGGCTGATGTTATAGACTAAAGACATGAAAACGTGATACAAATGTGTAGGGCTTCTTAAATAACTGTACAGTGGTCCCTCGTTTATCACGGGAGTTGCGTTCTAAAAATATCTCCAAAGTATCAGCTTTATTTTTACAATTACTCTATATGTTTTTGTCTGTAAAACCCCTCACCACACACTTTATACACTTTTCTCACACAGGCATTAACATTTTCTCACATTTCTCTCTCGTTTAAACTCTCTCAAAGTTCAAACCTTCATCGGCGTCTTTGTCGGTGCAGAACGTTTCATCGACATTGTGGGTTTTGTCGGGGAGAAAACACATTGCAAACGTACAGCACTTCAGAGTCACACTGCGATCCAACATTTCTGTCAATTTAGACTAGAAAATATCCCAGTTACCGTTTGCCTGGACTGCACCATAAGCCACGAGTTCCAGAGAGATGAAAAAGTACCGGCATTATCATGACAACTGTTCAAAACTAAATATCGAGGAATGAGAAAAAAAGTATTCAAAATGGCGCTTATAAACAGGAAACTAAAGCCATTATCTTTGCCAACACAGAGTCATTAATGATCACCCCTCCCGTCCCTGAGGTCAGAGTAAATCCTGTTTAGAGCAGCTTCATCGGAGCAGGCCACAGGTGCGGTGTAATAACACTCTTACGTATTAAATCATTATGGGCTGAGGGCACTGTCACTTATAGGATCAGCGCAGTAATATGTGTGTGTCAGCAGTACGTTATTATAAGCCCTATGCCTCGTTTTAATTAAATATATAACACGCAACCAAGTTTTAGATGAACTAGTTGTGTTTTCCACATTTTTAGATGGGTACAGTGCCTTTCAAGAACAACGAAAAGATTGAAAACTCCAGCAGAATAACAATCGGCTGGAATTATCGTGCGGAGCGCTTCTCCAACTCCCACATAAATGAAATGATAAGGCGTAGGTAGGTAAAAGCACCATCTACCGCGGCTACAGCGTCTCCCTACGGCGCTGTTCCCCCTTCCCCAGTGGTCTTTAGATATTAATTACACAGAATCGGACTGGCAGCTGCTCCGATCCGGATAATATGCGTTCCACAGAAAGTACAGGGGGGAAAAAGGGAGGAAAAGTCGGTGTCGATGAACCATTCAACACGAGTGGAAAGAGAGGAAAGGGGTTTATGCAGGTTTGTTGAATGTGCTGACGAGATAACTGGAGTCTATGGAGCTGGGAATACCAATGATTCCATACTAATTATACTGGAACAGAAAGTAAAAGTAGGAAACGTATGTATTGATATGGAAATTTCTGTATTGTGGAATCGGCATTTTGTGGAATTCCTTGTTCAACACTAATGGAGATTAATGGACAACTACTGGTTATAATAAATTTTTCACGTGGGATTTACCAGCTAAAGCACAACCAGACGACATATAACTGCACTGAATATATCTAAAATAATATAAATTGCAAAAATACGTGTAATTATATAGGTTAAACTAAAATAAATTACATCATATAAAAAGTAGAGGACATGTGGCACGGTTATAATTAGCTTATTCCTGATCTGATCTGACATTGAGAACGTTTCATCATTCAAATCGTACAATATTTTTGCTCTGAATTGTTCATTGCCATGGCAACAGTGGTAATTCTTCATCGCTTGAAAAAACACGGACAGGTTCTGACAAAACAACTGTTCTCATCATAAGGTAGCGAGTAATGGATTAGCTGTCAAAACACGCGAAGTTGTATTAGAGGAAGGCTTTCTTTTCTCATTTACTGTCAAGAAACTAATAAAAAGTGTTTAGGGGATAATTCTGTATGGATTTAGACTCCATATTTTGAAACGTGTTGCTTTGAAATGGTTGTAAGTGACATTTTATTTCCTTGTTTTAGAACTCATAATAATAGAATATATTTTTGATTATGCAAGACGTACTTTTTTGAGCTATTAACCGTATTAGAATATTGTCCGCTCATTAAAAACATACCCGGAGTCGTTTTTTCGCATCATTCACGCTGGTTTCATTAATCCTCAGTAAAAAGTATTTTGCCTCGGAGCAGTCGCCGAACACGCAGTTTGAAATTTCCCCAAGATCGTCACAGACACAGACACAGTTTTAACTTATTTAATTTGTTTTCCCCACGGTAATTCCCTCCGCTGCCCACAAGAAATATGACATATACACTTTTTAAATCCACACAAGTGCAGTAATTATATATTTAGCTCAGTTGGTCGAGTGTTTGTCCAACGATCTGAAGGTTTCTGGTTCGGAATCCCACTCTCGACGTAAACATCATCGGTTTAGCGGCAAAATCCACTGATCCACAGGTTGGAGGTGCGATTCTAGCTCTAAAAATGTGACCATTTATTTAAATAATATCTTGACTTTGTTTCTAATTGGTAATTTAGCCACAGAGAAAAACACTCACAATGTGTTTTAATGTTTTAATTGTTGTAATCCTGCTGCTTGACGCCAAATAAACACCGCTAGTTCAAATAATAATAATAATAGTGTGCATTTATTGTGCTTTCGAGACAGGCAGAGATGACGTTTGGTTTAATTTCCTTCGAGACTTGATTGTATCATTTTGGGTATTTATTATGAATGTTTTCGCAATATTTGAAATTAAAATCTTTTCCCTTAATGCATTGCTGTTATTGCCATGACAGGGTCCTCCTCGTGTGAAATGATCCCAATTCCGAATGTCCGTAGGAGGCGTTTCTAATGACGATTCTCCACTGATGCGGCAGATATCCCGTGAATCAAAAGCAGCAGAGGCTCCGAGCGGGTGAAATTAAAGTGTCCAGAGATGAGACGAGTCTGATTGTGCACAGATGGGTGGAGAGCTCTGAGTGGACGGCTGTGGGTCGCTGTTAGACTCTGCTTCAAGGGTTTCTAAAAGAGTCGGGAGTGAAGCATGTCCCCATTTTAATAATGTTTACATCAAAACACAAATCAATAAGTTTTTTTTTTTTAGAAGTTTTGGTCAGTTATAATAATGATTAGTCTATGGCAGGGGTTTCAAACTCAAATTCACACAGGGCCAAAATTAAAAACTGACTAAGCCACAGGCCAAACTAAATATTTATTGAAAAATTTTAATCTGCATGTTTTTCAGAACGGGTGGATTCAATTTGAGGTAACCTGAGTCTGACATATCTGGTCTATGGATTCAATGTTTTGTCTCCAGTGATTGAATGTTTGCAAAAAAAACAAAACAAAAAGATTTTGGTCAGATATGGTATTTTTTGAAAACAGGAAACATTAAAAGGGACATATGCTAAAATTAGTTGTCTTGGTTTGGTGTCACGGAGGCTGAAGGAAGAAGTTCCCTGCTTCAGTTCCCAAGTTCAGTAATGTTTGTGGAGATTGCATATTCTCCTTGTGTTTGTGTGGGTTTCCTCTGGGTACTCATGTTTTTTTACTTTAAGAACTTGATTGTGTATTTGGATGTGTGATTAATTCATAGAATTTTAAACAATGCTGCACCTCCACCATTTAAGAGACTGGTCCAGGTTTGCTTGGAGCAGACAACCAGAACATACAGACTACCAGAATATCCAGGTCCACCAGAATATCCAGATCACGAGAACATCAAGGCCACCAGAACATCCAGGTCCACCAGAATATCCAGGTCCACCAGAACATCCAGGTCCACCAGAACATCCAGGTCCACCAAAATATCCAGATCACGAGAACATCCAGGTTTACCAGAACATCCAGGTCCACCAGAATATCCAGATCACGAGAACATCTAGGTCCACCAGAACATCTAGGTCCACCAGAACATCCAGGTCCACCAGAACATCCAGGTCCACCAGAACATCCAGACTATGTGATCATCCAGGTCCACAAGTCACAATGACTGCAGACCCAGATGTAGCTCAGCCTCTGCACTTACACCCTTCTCATACCAGGGCCTTAAAAAAATGGAAGACTGAACTTCTCCTCTGACCTGAGGGACTTCTCTTATAATGTTAGAAAACAGTGATCTGATGTTTGTGGAGTTTGCATATTCTCCATGTGGGGATAGATCTAATCTTTACACACATGTGGTATCTTAGATGGAAATTTTTGACATAATATTTCAGTCATTTTAAAAGTGAAAATGTATAGTGTGACGTTTTAAATAAAAGAACGGGAGAATGCATGGTTTGATTGTAAATGAATGGAGACTTGGATATATTTTAATTGTTTTTAACCTGCCCAGGGACTGCAGATGGAAATTTGCTTCAGCTAAACCTGGTATAAAGCATCAATTCTTCTGTGAGATTAATGCGTTGGCACATGGTCCCTGTTAAAATAAACCAGTAAACTAAACTCTCATCAACCCGACTCATGAACAAAAAGTAAATCCTCCAGTTAAGGTAGTTCTGTCCGAGACGAGCTCAAAGTCTGGAGATAGGTCCGTGTAGCTTAGGAACCTACTTTCAGATGCGTAGAAGAGAAATTTAGCCCATTTTAGTGTAGACCTGAGTAGTACGGCACAGTCCTCTCTAAATTTATATAGATTCAGTGAAAGTTTACACCAGGTTTAGTCCATGTAAAGAACTTTCCACAGATATATTGTATAAACAGAAGCAGACAATACACAGCAGACATATTTTGACCTCAAGAGCTAATTACAGCGTATTCTTATTGTCCTCGTTTTTATTATCCGTTAGCATGCTAGTTGTTGTAAAGGCAAACTCTGCTCTGGCTTGTGAAACATGCTTATAAACTCATCCTGGTGATGTTTCAGAACGGTCAGAAGGCATAAGGTAAGTTACGACTAACTCCAGACCTCTGCAAACCATTTAAAATTAACTTAAAAGTGTGAAAAACAGAATATGTTCAAGTTTAAATCAGGTACAGCTCCTTTAAAAACCATTTACTTTTCTCATGTTCTGCACAAAGTAATTACCAAAGAAACATACGCCATCCTTTTTGCTATACGGTCCTCTCTCCTGAATAAAATCTGCACATATTTTCTCCACGCTGCTCAAAAGCCACGCTCCTAATTATCACAACTGTAAATAAGCGTCAGAAAATGTTTACGATGGAGCCACAGCAGGGGTCCAGCCACATCCACAGCGGAGCCATAGTTAGAGCCGGGATTTATAGCTGCCTGACACAATTTGATGAAAGCGGAAAGGCATGAAATTGAAAATAAACCCTTGGATATATTGATCTATTTCTAGTGGAATAAAGAGGATTTTGGGGTAGACGTTATGAGGGTGACTGCAGTTTGAGGAGCCCAATTTAAACAGGCAAAAGCAGAGAAGCAGCGCGAGATATATGAGGAGTTTAAGCTAAATTTGACTTCTGGTTGGTGAGTGAGTGATGCTAACTGTTTGCTATGGTTTAAAGCACATTTAGCATTTTAGAGAAGTGTATTATTGTACTTCCTGGTTGGTCACGGACAGCAGAAATGGCATGCGTAGAGGTAGTGCTATAACTGTTATCTAGCAACCGTAATGTTAATAAAGGCCAAAGCTTGTCTAAATTGCGGAATAGTTACGATTAGACCGATACAAATAGACGGCAGCGCCTTTATTTTGGTTAAATGAAGGTTTAAACTGCTGCGTGTCGTTTAGCGATGGAAGAAGTACTCAATTTTGTCACGTAAGTAAAAGTACAGATGGAGACAGAGCCAAAAATACTCAAATAAAAGTAAAAATATGACATGAAAGAATCTACTCGCACTCGTTTAAAAATGTACTTGGAGTAAGAAGTATTTTGCACAAGTTTTGAGATCTAACAAAGCCTCAAATGTACCCGTATTTTTCGGACTATGAGTTGCACTTTTTTCATAGTTTGTCCAGGGGTGCGACTTATGCTCAGATGCGACTTATATGTGAAATTATTTAAATATATCATTTCACATCTTTGTTATTGTCACACTGAGGGCACTTTAGGCTTGTGCACCAGTATCTACTACTCCTGTACCATTGAACATTTTTAATTTCCACATTACGGTAATTTAAAAGAGAAAGACTGAACAAAAATGCCCCTGAAAAGAAAATCATATTCTGAGTCTGATGTCTCTCAGAAACGGCTCTTCCTCCAGAGTTGGTGAAGTTGTTCAGAAGCGACACAGAAGAATTCAGTGGATTTATTGATTTGGAGTGAGATCCACAGTAAACGTGTTGCTTGTTTTTTATACTTTATTTATCTGATTAACTGTTAATATCTTACGTTAACAAACCAGACACGTGTTCAGTTCTGTCTGTGCTTCATGTCGCTGAATAAATATAAATGTGTTACGTTAGCGTGATGTACTGATATTCAGCCTGGTGTTCTCTATTTTATTATTATAATTTTCCTTTAAAGATAAAATGTCTGTTCTTGGTCTCAGATTTTGTAAAATAAATTTCCCCCCAAAAATGCCACTTATACTCCAGTGCGACTTATACTCTGGAAAATACAGCAGTGATTTTGATAAAGATTTGTGCTGTATTTTGTTCAAAGAAACAGCCGAATCAATAATTTTTTATTCATACATTTTTGTTTGCTCAGACTATAAAACTACAAACTATGACCAAAAAAAAAACACCCCTCAGGCTTGTCTGAAGGTCTCAAACAATAATAAAAAAATACTTTGTACTTTCTACCGCACTACATTTTTGAACTGGACTGAAAAGTATGATACCTGCTCTCAAATGTAGTGAAGTAAAAGTAAAACGAATCCACTTAAAAATGTTCTCAAGTATAAATTTTAGTCAACTGTATTTTATTTTTAAGTACAATACTACTTTTACTTCATTACATTCCACCACTGTTGATTTCTGCATCTAATTACAAAGCATTTTATTGTGTCAGCATGCAATTTTTAATTTTTTTTTGCTTTATTGTGATGGTAAAAACTGCGCTCTGGTCTCTGAAATTTGGAAAAAGTATTTATAAAGTAACTGTGGTGAATAATTGGAACGCTCTGAATGCATAAGGTAAGTGAAGAATAACTTTGATCCACTGCAAACTGTTTAAAATGAGCAGCAGCAGAACTATCAGCCCCCTCAACCTCTCCAACTCTCTCTTAACTAGTATAAACTTAGATAAACTTCGGATTTTACTGATACACGAAGGAAATGATTGAATAAAACATCCCCGATCAGGACTTTTCTGTGGTTTATGCTGCAATCCAAAAGTTGAGTTCACTGTATAATTTAAAGCCCTCAGTTCATGTTTCTGTTCCTTCATGTTGCACTATTGACCCATCTATGAAAAAAGGATTCCCAGTATTGAGAAAAACGTGGAGATTAAAAGCTCTATACTGATTTTTTTTATTTTTTTATTTCGTTCCTCATGTATTTCATCAAAATTTGTACAAGCAGCTCTTTTATTTATTCAATATTTTACCAGGAAGGTCAAGAGAGAACATGTTCTCTTTTGCGATTAGGACGACCTGGTTTAGCTCTTGAGGTCAAAACATCTCTGTATCTAAAGCACAGATTATTGTCCGATAATCAGGAAGTGTGTGTTAGCATGCTATATGTCGGTTCCTTGATGTAAAGCACTTTTGAGTTCCTAGAAAGTGCATTTTTGTATAACACTTTTTCACTATCTACAGGGAGATGTTACTGCATTGCTTGGAAATTTTTACAGTACTGCATTTAAAATTGAATCTATTTCACGTTCAGTAATGTTTCTTATTGTTACTGGGCTTGCCTCTCCACAGATCTGACCTGTAACTTGTCACCTGGTCTCGTCACCTGCTTGCCTCCATTGAGATAAGTGTGTTTAATGCCATACGGTGGAAGATTCTAGGCAAAGTAATGACATTTTTGAGCAGGATATAGACATATTTTATAATAGCCTAGATATATTTGAATATATATACAATTTAATTAGCTACTTTTGATTTATTTTTGCTTTCTCTTCTTTAATCTTTCTCCTTCACTTTCCTCCAGACTAAACAAGAGTCAGGTTTGTGGAGATGCAAGCCCGTTCACAATAAGGACACATGTTTTTTTTGTGCAGTAAACACCTAAAAAACAACACGCTTTTATTTCCATCTATTTTTGGGGTAAAATTATACAAAAAAATACAATGTGCGTCGATAAATACACACTTCAAATACTGTATAATTAGACTAAATTGTCAAACCAGCAGTTGAAGCCAAGGGCATCTCTCTCATCTTGATCACCCTCCTGATGTGTGCAGTTGTGTGTGCGGTTGTGTGTGCAGTTGTGTGTGCAGTTGTGTGTGCAGTTGTGTGCGTGACTCCGTATCTCTGGCATCTTCAAGTGGAATTAAACGTTCCTTTTACAGCCGCTCTCCCCCTCACTATCGCCGGCCCAGGTCACAACATTAGCTCGATTTTTAGCAACGCGAGCTACATTACGCAACTGAACCCCACGCACTGTAGAAGCAAGAGGTCACCACTGATAAACCGCACCCCAGACATGAGGAAGTGAACATGTTAAGAGCTTAAATGGAAACGGGTTGATTTATTGGCGTACCGGTGGAAAGAAAGAAACAAAAAAACACCCAAACAAAACAGCTCTAAATCATGTCATTAAATATATAAACGTAATAAATATTCAACTGAAATATAATCTGTGACTAAAACAAGACCGACAATCACTCATTCGCATTGTGTAACTTTTTCTCGTGGAAGATCTGCCACCTGCTTGTCTCCATGGAGATGTTATTGCTGGGTATATTCCACAGTATGGCATTAAATGTTTCTTTTTCCATGCAGACAAGCAGGTGACACATGGCTAAGCTACAGTCCAAATCGGAATACATGTATTTTTGAGCTATTAAATGCATAATCTTGTACTGTGGAATATTTCAAGCAAAGCAACATCATCTCCATGGAGACGAGTAGAAAGGTTGCGTAGTTCAGATGTGAGCTGGGACGAGGGTGTGACTCGACAGTTTACGGCCATTTTTGTTACTTAAGATAAAATACAGAAAACAGAGCAAAAAAAAAGTGTAAAAGTATCACAGAAAGAGTCTATTTAAGTATTAAAGTACCTTTTAAAAATGTACTTAAGAGTAAAAAGTAAAAGTAAATTTTGAAATCTAATAAAACTTCAAATGTAATGATTTTGATAAAGATGTTTGCAGAATGTTGATCAACAGAAACAAAAGAATTTAGTTTTTTACTAGCAGTTTTTACGTTTATTTTTGTTTGCTCAAATTATGGGAGGAGCTTGGAGTAGAGCCACTGCTCCTCCACGTCGAGAGGAGCAGCTGAGGTGGTTCCGGATGCCCCTGGACGCTCGATGGGGAGGTGTTCTGGGCGTGTCCCATCGGAAGGAAGCTCCGGGGAAGACCCAGGACACGTTGTAGGGGACTATGTCTCTCTGGCCTGGGAACGCCTTGAGGTCCCACTGGAGGAGCTGTCTGGGGTGATGGAAGTCTGGGAGTTGCTGCTTAGACTACGGCCCCGGATAAGCAGAAGAAAATGGATAGATGGTCAAATTATGAATGTGTTAAACATAAACCCTCAGTATCTTCAGCAGGTCTCGGATAATAAAAAAAAAAACCCTTTTACTTTTCAGTTATGTTCAAAAAATAGTGGAGTAAAAAGTACAAATATCTGCTCTCAAATGTGGTGAAGTAAAAGTATAAAGTATCCACTGTAAAACTGACTTCACTACTTTTATTCTGTTATATTCCACCACTGTTAATGGCCACAGTTGCCCTGGGGCGATTGACAGAGAAACGCCTGCCGATTTCTCTGACAACTCATGCACACAACACTACATATTAACACAAATATAGACAATGGGTGAAGTGTCTTGCCCAAGGACACAACAGTAGAAAGAACTACCAACCCCAGAGCCACTATTACGGTTCGAGACTTAATTGATTTCAAAATGGAGCTACATCCTGTTTCACCTGTAGTTTAGACCCGCCCTCCCCCCAAAACAACAACAACAAAAAAACTTAACAAAACGTGTGGCTGTAGTATGTTTGCTTTTAAACTCGCTGACACTAGATTTTATCGTCACACCGCTCAGGAAATAAATAACTCTCAGACAGCGGGGTCATCCCTCTACAAATCTCGCTAAAGTGTTATTTTGATAAAAGATGTAATTATAAAACGGGAAGGAACAACAAGATGGTAAATAAATCAACAAGAGACGGCCAAATCGAGCTTTGTCCTTGACTGAGGTGAAATACAGCGGCGCAGGAAAATGAGACACGAGACGCACCGCAGCTTAATTGTACAAGGACGGAACAAAAAATAAATAACACACACACAAAAAAAAGGATGCAAATGATGTTTACCACTTGCCCTTTTCAAAATGACCTCGTAAGTTATATATAATTGTCTGTTTCGGATGAGCAAACAAGTCAGTGACGCTGGCTAAAAACATACATAGCGTTCAAAATATTTAAAAAAAAACTGTTTATAAAGACGGAGAAAGGCGGAGATTTGAGGTGGGATTGTCAAAGTATGGATGATGAGATTAGATAAGCCCGGGGATAAGATGCGAGGCCTCAGATGGTGTGATGGTTTAAGTCGGAGCTATAAAAAGATCAACGTTATAAAAGTAATAATATCTGAAGACAAAGTTTCTGCACACTGGCTTATAGAGATCATTTGCAAGGTTGTGAGTTTGATCCCCAGCTCAGGCAATTTGCTGAATGTCTCTCCCACTTTGCTCCCCCGTTTGTGTGTAATAAGGATTTACATGCAGAAATAAATCAAAACAAAACCGAAAAAAGATGCTGTATTTGTTGTAATAGTGTCACTCGGATGCCGCGCAAAATTAGCATAAATTAGCTAAGACCTATTTCATTTTCTATTTCCAGAAAACGTCAAGTCGTCTCTGAAAATAAATATAAATAAGTGCTGCAGTAACTGTACAAGTGAGTCAGCCCAGTTTACAGTTAACGGCTGTAATGTGGTTCACCTTTCGTGGTCTCGCTGTTTCATGGATTTTTTTTGTGTGTAATTTTGCGCAAAGGTTTGAACTTTGAGTGTGTAAAAAAGCAAGAAATGTGAGAAAATGCTAATGCCTGTGTGAGAAAAGTGTATAAAGTGTGTGGTGAGGGGTTTTACAGCTGCAAAACATATAGAATAATTGTTAAAAAATTCGCCTATTGCGGGTTATTTTTAAAAAGTAACCCCCCGCGATAAATGAGGGACCACTGTAATGAGTTGGCTGAGTTTTAACTATTTTAAGAAACACTAATTTTACTCACGAACAAACTCAAATTATCTTATACCATCCATAAATGTTGCTTCATTTTAGTTCAGCTCCAAACAGTCGTAACATTCCATCGCCCTTGACCTCGGAGATCCTGTGCTTTCATCCACGTTTCAAACATTTGAACAAAGTCCGCCGCCTTCATTGTGTGTTCATATCAAAGCCCGCAGTGATATCACAATGGCCCATGTGCTGTCTGTGAGGCCGTGGATGTGAAATGATGGTTTTGAGCCACCCATGAGTGCTTGACTCACTGCCACACAGCTGCAATCCTTTTGACATTTGAGAGAGTGCTCAGACAATGGCCTCTGTCATGTGGAAAGCAGATTGTGAGAAAGACGAGGAACTCGCTCATATTATGAGGCAGGAGAGGAAACAGGCGGCTGGTGTCTTGACATGGGGGGGTTGTGCGTTACATTGTTTTTATAGTGTTAACATTACACATCTATTATTCTATATCTATTAATATTTTAAAGGCAACAGAAGTAACCTCTGTTCCAGTTGGTTTAAAAATGTCAATGCAATCATATCGACCTCAGATGTGATTTTCCATAGTCATATACTGAGGACACAGAGCTCTTTTGGGTTTATTGCAAACTGATTTTAGTAATAGGATCTGGCAACTCAAATTGAGTAGCTCATTCTGCTATCTGATTAGATTAATCATCTTGAGAACAATTTTGTGCATTATTCATTCACTCCACACTATTGTACTGTCGTTGCCACAGCTGCTCTGGGACAGACTGACAGAAGCGAGGCAGCCAATCTGCTCCATCAGCCACCTCCGACCACCACCCACACCCACGCACACACCACATTCATTTTAGGCAATAGATGAAGTGTCTAAACGCACAACGAGACTCCAGACTCCGGGTCAGACGGGTTTAACTGTGTCACAGAGAAAGTTTTCAACAATAAAAACAAGTGAATGAAGTCTTCAGCCTGCTGCGGCGAAATGCTGCTATGAAGATGCAAAGTTTGTCAGTTTGTCTGTATTGACAAGAAAATCAATGGACCTGTTTCTATTACTGTCACTTTAGATCAGTATGGCAGTTTACAATGAACAAAATCTATGCATGTTATAATTTATACACAAAAAAAGCATAACATGTCTTCTTCTAAGTGGGACTAAACACCTTAACTCCACCCACATTTCAAATAGAGCTTCTAAAATGTGCAGTACCTGGAAGATTAAAGAAGAAAGTGATGGGAGAACAGGGCGGGGTCTGGATCTATGAGGTGTATTAGGTATAATTGGTATCCACAGGTATCCACACTTCAGACTGTCCTGCAGCCCGGTGTCATCAGAAACACAAGGGTGTGATCACAGGAACTCATAAGGCCCGACCTCCGACTTGGAAAAACGTGAATGAACGGAACTTGGGTTGGAATTTCAATTGGGAAACTTGTACAAAAGCGCTGAACTTCAAATTTCCGAGTATAAGTCACTGTGGCAGAAGTCTGTTTGGGATTGGAGGACAGCGTGATGACAAACTGAGACGGATTTTGTTTTCTTTTACTTATAATTCACAAATTAATTGGGTAGCCTGGGTTTGCCATGGATCAAGACACACCCCGCCGCCAAGCCGCCGTTCGCCTCCGTTGATGGACTTTATGTAACAAATACACTAAAGCCACTCTCTGGATGTTTTGTTTTCCTGGGGTCTTTGTCAACGACGGCAGACCTGGTTCAAAGGCATTCGCAGACCGCAGCCATCGCCGTGGACACCGGAGGCATCTGCCCTCAAACACAAAGGTGTCCAACTAGAGGAATCCAATGTGTTTTTGACGCCCCGGTCGGAACGCAGCATAAGAAGCAACATCCTGTCTCGAGGTTTTTGCTCTTCTTTCCAATGAATCAGCAAAGAGAATCCAGTCATGCCAGTGTATGTTATTGTCGTGGTTGCATGGACATTTGTTACTGCTGCTGTTGCACATGCATTTCAAGGGCTACTCTCATCAACACTCTCATTTTGGAAAGGGGAAAAGGCTGTTTCTGACCAGAACTTTTTAAATATACCTGGTCTGCATTAACATGACTTAAGAATATTGAAACGTATACAGAGTTTAGTGGCAAAAAAGTTGGTTTCTTGTTTATTTCCACTTTAGGATGCCTGACACTCACAGCATCCATCTATACTCGAGCTGTGAATTATATTTATCTATAGAAGCCTGTCTTTGAACCTGGTTTTCTGACACCCCTCCGTCACGCTCGGCTTATCCGCAGTGAGCGCTCTTTCTCTGCTGTTGAAACGTGACTGTAGATTTGATATTTGCTGTCAGCATGTCACACTTCTATATAAATAAAGCGGCCGTTGTGCTTGAGGATGAGCTAAAATAGACCGTTGCATTGTATTGCCTTGACTGTGACACTGTCTGATCTTGTATTTCTTTGTACTGCAAGTGAATATGCCATGAATAGAAAAAGATTTGACCTGATTTGACTTTGTAATATCACCAAAAAACCTGTGGCCTCAGTCTTCTGCTCAGGGGAATAAGTGCAGCCTGGAGACAAGTCATATGAGCGCTGCATAAATTACCTGTGTAATTGTTGGCAAGTGTGAACACCATGGCAATTTGAGCCAATTTTATTTTGAAAGAACGTTCGAATGTTAGGGAAGATATGATTGGTATAATTATTTAAAAGCAAGTCAGTGATTGTAATGTGAACCGAAGCTGTTGTGTTAAGTTCTCCACACACTTCGGCTTCTTCGGTCATTAAGGTTTATGTACCATTAGGCCAGAACAAAAAGAGTTTTCACTACCTGCAACTTATTCACAAGTCTGCCATTGTCAGTAACAGCCAGCATTTGATATCCTGAGCCCACACTGCAGCAAGAACATCAGCCTCCACAGTGTCTCTGCATTTCATCTTCTTTGTGAACCACTTTTAAAAACTGCGAAACTCTTAAAAAACTCATACTCTCCCTGTGGCATCTAACAGCTAGAGGGTTAGCTACTTAAATTTGTTTTTTATTTTAATATAATGCTACATCAAAGCCCCCAAAGTGTAACCATTCGGCCCAAAAATAGACTAAAATAAAAGCATGTATTTTTTTTTTTTTTTTTTTTTCATTTTGGTTGTTTTTATTGCACTGAAAAAACAAAAAAACACAACAGCAAAAAACATAACTCTTATTTGACAAACACCTCCATGGAAGTGTTATTCTTTTGGCTATAATGTTCCACTTTATGGTGTAAAACTCATTTATCTATAGGGAGAATGTTCCGAAGTATAGATTTAAATTTCTGTTTCTATGTAATCATGCAAGTGACATGCCATCTCCAGAAAGTTACAGCGACAAGTTCAATATTATTGTAATCCAAACCTCTGTTAAATGGAAAAACAACCGCAATGCAAAGCGTCCTAATATTGATCTCTGTGGAACCCCTAGTCCCGTTGGAAGATTTATACACATCCTGGCCAAAAAAAAAAGTCACCCCATGGATTTAACTAAGCAAATATGTTGTGGTTGCTGCAGTTGGTCCGGTCGAGGTTCAGTAGAATGAGGTCAGCTGACACCTGAATATACTGAATGACCAGGTTATTCCATCAATGGATTTTTTTCTTCCCCGATGGCACAGGCATATTCCAAGATGACAATGCCAGGATTCATCGGGCTCAAATTGTGACAGAGCGGATCAGGAGCATGAGACATCATTTTCACACATGGATCGTCCACCACAGAGTCCAGACCTTAACCTCATTGAGAATCTTCGGGATGAGCTGGAGAAGCTTTGAGCAGCGTCAGACTCGACCAGCATCAATGCAACATCTTGGTGAGAAATAAATACAACACTGGATGGAAATAAATCTTGTGACGTTGTAGAAGCGAAATCGAAACCAAAGCTAAAGGCGGAACAACCAAATATTAGTGTGTGACCTTTTTTTTTTTGGTAGCGACTTCTTTTTTTGGCCGTGTATTTACCCTGTTAACCCGGTTACTGACACACATAAACGATAATTAAATCAAATCTATCTAATCGTCATATTCCAAGCTGTATCCTCTGCGGAAAACACTAAAAAGATTACACCATCAACGCTGTAGTGGACCATCATCTATCTATGTAACCGCGCAAATGAAAACGGTAATTCTCCAAGTCCAGTGCTGTGTGATAAGTAATGTGAATCCCCTATGTCCATATGGGAAATCATCAAACACCATTCATAATATTAACATAATTAATCTTCTTATAAATGCTTTAATATAACATGTATAAAGCGTCAACTCAAGTCTCAGCGCGATCGGGCAGGGCTGGTGCTAGCTAATGCAGTTAAAAGAATTCCCATGGTTTGTTAATATACACCATTGTGCGGCACATATCACGTCGGTACTTCTAACTCTCATGTATTATAAATGTTGCGATAGCGGCGGCGATGATAATCTAATGATAATCCAATATATATGCTAATATCCCCTCCAGTCACACCAAGAATGATGCTTTTAAATGCATTATTAATACATTTACATTGAGGCCACAGCACATGTCAGCCTGTAGTGTCGGTTCACTTGGACGGCCCCAAACTCTTCTGGAGTGCTCGAAGTTGGAGGCTCTTTGAAGTGGATCAAGGAGATGTAAATGTGATTTGGACTAAGGCACAAGTACAAAGAAAGTTTCGGCACGCTAATGAACAGGACTTTGATCAAGCTCAGTGCTCATTTTAAGTCAGTGTTTTTGGATATGGTTTACTCTATCAACATGTAGAAAGAGTCTAATGTCGGCGATTGCAGCAAATAGTAGCGTTTGACAAGTTTGGTTAAAATTAGTAAAATGAGTATATGCACAATCAGAGCATTGTTTTTCCCAAGTATTTGAGCAAAATTTGTCTTGCGTCAGTACAGATATTTTCTATAATCAGCTCTTGAGGTCAAAATATGTCTGCTGCGTGCATCTAATTAGAAACTACTATATTGTTTGATAATCAGGAAGTGCATGTTAGCTTTACTGCTACGACAAAACTCCGCACTTGTCTCTGAAGGTTGTGGAAAGTGCTTATAATCTCATCACAGCGACTAATTAGGACGCTTGGAATGCATGAGGTTAGGAATAACTTTGGACCACTGCAAATGAACTTTAACAGCCACATCAAATCAATAACATCTGCAGCTTTTTACCGTCTAAAACATTGCAAAAATCAAAGGTAAACTGTCAAAACAAGACTTAGAGAGACTTATCCTGCATTTGTCTCCAGTAGATTAGACGACTGTAACGTCCTGCTCACTGGACTCTCCAAACGAGCCTTAAGACAGAACAGAACATCCAGAACACTGCTGCTCAGGTCAGGACTAGAACCAGGAAGTACTTCACACATGTGTCCTGTGGCTCAGGTCTGTGGCTCCTGTGGCTCAGAGACTTTAAAGCAGCTCAGTGTGAACAAGTCTCTCCATGGACCAGCACCAAAGAACATCTCCCACATGTTAGAGCCACATGAACCATCTCACATGAGGAGGACTAAACCGGGACTAAACCAGGACTAAACCAGGACTGAACATAGAGAATCAGTGTTTCAGTTTTATGCACCTAAATCCTGGAACATTCTTCCTGAAGATGTGAGACAGGCCTCTACTTTGACAATGTTTAATTCCAGCAGTTTTGCTTATCTGTGCATGTGACTGAAAGGTTTTTATTCTGCACTCTTCTGTTTTGAACAACAGGGGTCCCAGGATTGACCCCTGGGGCACCCCACAGATTTTAATGTGTTTCTCATTCTGTAAAGCACTGTGAATTACTTTGTGTATGAATCGTGCTTTACAAATAACCTTGACTTACCTACTTCTGTTTTTCAAGAATTCCGCAACTACTTTACACTAATACTACTACTTACTACTTTATACTACTACTACTACTACTACTACTACTACCATCTGCATTTTTTATAGTCCATTTACTTTCTCCAGATTACAGCTCCCAAATTACCGTTACAATGAAATCAACCAGTGTCAGTGCTGCAGATAGTGTTTTTGCGCTTCAAACTGAACTGAACAAAACTACTTTTATGTTCTTTATGTCGAAATGCAGAGTTGTGTTTTTCAGATTCATACTATTTTATCTACGATTTCAAATAATACAACGTGTCTGAAAGTAATTTAAAAATGGGTACTGTACGTTTTGTCCATACGACTGTCAAAAACCCTGATTTAAAGTCGCCACTCCAAAGTATTCCGATCATATTATTATCCACAGACAGTTTCTTTTGATCAGATTCGCGTTGGAACAAAAAAACAAACAAAAAAAACAATCTGACACGCCTTCCCTCCCCACCCATCACCCAGGGGCCACAGAGGGGAAGGCACTGGGTGGAGGGCTACTTTCAAACTTCCCTTTTTACTTTGTAGATTTTAAAACGTGTCAAAGAGAATGACGGCAGCTCAGCGTGAAGAAGTGAAGTGGTGCAGCAGCGAGCCTTTTGTACTGTGAAGTTCATACCATGTTTTATAGTTGAAATTCAGTGTGGGTGTGTTTAAAGTGTATAGTTTCTTTTCATGTATGCGCCGGTTATAGTGAAAGATTTATTAACTCTATAAAAGCAAGACTGGCAGGCTTTAGATCGTATAAAGTACTGGACATTTTACGCACATGTAATTCATATAGTGCAGTGGGAATGAGATTATGAGAGGGCTAGACATTAAAAGATATCAATGTCACAATATACGCTTTAAAGTACAAGTAAAAGTAGTAGGAATGGATGGTTTAGCTGCTCTTACAATATAATAACATGGAAGAATCACCCAGGACACAAGCTTTTTGTTTTAATAAAAATCTTTAAAAATCAGAAAAATAATAATTTGTGGTTTGACATTCATTTTGAAAACTATGTAAAAAAAATAAAAAAAATCTGCATTACCACCAACACTATTTTCTCCAATATTTTAATGCGTTAAATTTATATAGCACTTTTTTAGACACTCTGAGGCCCTTTTATGTTGCCATTTTTAGCTCAGTCTATACTCAGTGAGGGGAAACTAATGTTGCCACAGCTGCCCTGGGACAGACTGATGTAAGGAAGGCTGCCAATCTGCACCATCAGACCCTGCCACAATCACAAAGTACTTACACACACACCACATTCATACAAGTGTCTTACAAAGGACACAGCAATAGTCCAAGTATTTTTTTTCTTCTTCTTTGCTTCATCATCCAAAATGAAAAATATCAGTTGTTAATGATTCTGTTTTACTTCAACCTTATTACTATAAAAGAATATTATCAATGTGTGTGTCCATAAGGTGCTTTAATTCTGCATAAACTATTCATGAGTGTCTTCTTCCTGTTTTATGTTTCAGATGTAAATGTCAGACACAGATGGACTTCCTGCATTATTAGGACCACAAATATTCCATGATTACACTTTAAACACTTCAGTCAATTTTCTGGCCCTGTTTTTTGCTCATACGTCTATGTGGGCTCAAAAAGCTGATTAAGACGATGACTGCTGTTAGTTAATGGTACAGATTTGTTTTTTATCGGGTTATCAATGTTACAAATCCTTTTCTTTTTTGTTGTGTGTCATGTGAGGTGTTTTGGCGATACTTTAAGAGGCCGTTTTCCCTTTGGTTTGGTCCTGACCTGGTTTATCAGCACATGTAAAAGCAGTGCACGTCCTCAAAGGGCTGCTGTTAATAATAAAGCGGCACAAATAGGTGTGTGGCCCCATGTCCAGCCCACAGTCCACTTCTGATCTCTCAGCACAGCAGCAGAAAGGCCAGCGCATTAAAAATGGATGAAGTCTATTGTGAAGCTGGGAAGTGTCTCTGTGCAGGTTACACTCTAGAACGTGCAACTTATTGTATTCCAGTTAACGAACACGATTGGTTTTGTAGAGATTTATAGAGTTGTGCTTTGGAGTATAGACCCTGCCATATTTTTTGGATGTGCACAAAGCGTTAAGAATAAAGTGTGCCGTTAGCATGCTACTTGTTATTATTACAGTGACAGCAAAATTCAGCTCCGTCCTCGAAAGTCATCCTGATTAGAATGTTACGAATGTGTAAGAAAAGTGAACTAGTCCTTTTTTTCACATTTTAACGTAAAACTCGGGTACCACTGCCTTGAGACACTTAGATTTATTTCTAATCTATCTCTTCTTATCCAAGCATTTATACCGTGTGAATGTGCAAGTAACGCAGATTGTTACCCACGTTTTCGTCAGGCAACCCCAGGACAACTGTGGCTTCTTAACCCTATAGTGTTAGATGCTATCGCTGCCAATAGACTCGCGGTTGTGGACTTTCCATTACCGTAACTCCACAACCAATTATGCTTCATTTAAATTCAAACAACGTCTCAAAGCAGAGGCATGAGGCTCTTTAAGGACTGAGCACATTATAGACCATTACAGCTCGCCAAGACTTTTTTTAGCCATAAAAACATGTTAAGGGAAGTATCAGCATGTCCTTTTGTCTTTTTTCACACAACTTCCGCTATTTTACATGTACATCCTTATTTTTCCTTTGACACATTGAATAACTGACTCTGATTCGTCGTCTTTGAGGGACGACACAAGCACTTTACCGTAATGACACTAACATATTTAAAGAGCCCCATGCCTCTGCTTTGAGACGCCATTTTTGAGATGAATTTACGTGATAGTACAATTGGTTGTGGAGTTACGGTAATAGAAAGTCTGCAATCGCAAGTCTATCTTGCGATTAGCATCCGACGCTATAGAGTTAAACCCCTTATCGCTATTGATACAGTGTAAAACATTTGGCGCAAATAAAAGTCAGAGGCAATATTATTATTATTCAGTTCCGTAGTTTTTTGTCTAGCAGTTGCCTTGCAGGGTTTTAGAAAATGGATGATTTAACCAACTGGAAGTTAGAAAATCGAACAATGAACGTCATCGGTTAGTGAAAGGAAAGCAGACTGACCATTTCACAGCAAACAGGAATTAGAATTACATCAGTTCCTCTATTATAATTAGGGAACAACATGAAAATATAAAACCCCATGTGTCTTTTTTCCCCAGATGGTGCCTGTTTATCTGAAAAAGTTCATACAAACATGAATAAACTGCAGAAAGTTCCAAAGTGCTCCAGTTCTAGGTCATATGACTGCATGCGCGGCTGCTCACGCTCCCATGTTGCTAAGACCTCTTCTATAGACTCCCCAATCAGACCTTAATGAAGGGAGTAATTAGTGGTGATTACCAAGTGCTTTGTGAGGTTTCCCTTAGACAATTTATCATGAGAGCGCGTTCAATTTATCACAGCCCCGGAGACATGACGAGATGAAGACACGACATTTACTGTACGCGCACACACTCGTATACACTCCCCGCTGCAGGGGCCCAAGGGTGCAGAGTCCTTGTGTTATCAGTCAGGATTGAGGACACATCAGGGAGACTTTCCATCAATAAAAGATGAGATAAGGTGAAGACAGTGCATCTCGATTACAGGCCTAAAATACTGAACAGAAACTGTACACAAGCAATGCATCATTTGTCAAAGTATTTTTATTTTTCAGATAGTTTGCATTTTGTTAAACTATTAAGTAGAAGCATCATTTTATTATGGAGTGGTCTGATTTATTAAACTGAAAACAAGTAGATCATCATTTACACGTTGGTCATTTATAAACCGCGTAATATTGACCTAAAATAGCTTGAAAATCGAAATGGTTCTTTCACTTCCTCAAAAAAATGTTTAAAACTACAGAACTGAGAAGCTTTGCCAGGAATATTCCACACTATGGCGACAATTACATCTCCACGGAGACAATCAAGTGGTGAACCCATGGACGTATAATCAAACCTAGAAGGTGAACCCAAGATGGCGACGTTTTGTTTTCAATGGACTGTCCTCGTTGGCGCATGGTCCCAAAAAGCTGATCTAGAGCGGCGCTAGCGTGGGCTCAGAGCGGGGCTAGGCTAAATCTTACAAAGCTAACTTTTAGATGCTTTTTACATTATTATTTTTAAATGTTCATGTTGTGAAAATAGAAAAGAATCTCTTCAAAATCCGACCTTTGTGAAAGCTGAGGATGCACTGTCAGCTGAGCACAGTTTAAATTAACAAAAAAAACACTGCGCTCTGGCAGAATTCAAAACTCCTCGGAGCTGCAGTACCTAATAGCGGCCACTAGTTCTCGCCCAAAGACACAGCGGTTTATCCAGTTCTAATTATACATCCATGGGTGAACCATAACCAGAAAAGTTACAAAGTGCCCCTTTAACAATCAAATAAAACAATGTATTGGCACCTGCTTGTTTCATAGTAAAGTGACTAACCTTGTATAAGTAACTTGGATTTGTACCGTTGACACTTTAGAACACAGGCGTCACCGAGGGCCACATCAGCAAAATGGCCGCCATCAAGGGCCAGATGTGACTGTGCGGCAGGATAAATGTCACTAAATGTTACTGAATGTCATGTAAAATAAATGTAACAAATTTTAAACTTGTTAAGTAACTGTTTCTGTATTTATTACTTATTCAAGTTGCAAATATTACGTGTCTGTGTATCTGAATTTCCTGATAAACTGACATTTTTAAGTGTGTATCTGGTCAGAGCCTTCAGCACTGCTTCAAAAACAGCATTTTTTAGCCTTTTAATTATTGGACAATTTGTTGTTTTTCTTGCAGACTAACTTTTTCATACTTAGCTCTGTGTTTGGTGTCAAAATGTCGACGTAGATTGTACCGACCTCGCCTCATAACACAAAAAACATAGATTTTCTCCTTAATGAACAAACTTGTATTCACCTGTAGCACCTTTCTTGAAACTGCCTTCCGCGCCGACAATTTTCCTCTTCCTCAACAATTTGTGATGATTATTTGCAAATATTTCTCAGTGTCACTTGTTGGGAAAATCTCATTAGTTTATTGTCAGTGTGCACATTAAAGCAGCAGAGACTTATATTTAAAATGACAGTCAAGCCTTAATTTACCTTCTCACGGGCCACATAAAATGACGTGGCGGGCCGCATTTGGCCTCCGGACCTTGAGTTTGACACGTGCTTTAGAATATCTGCACTAAATTGGACACTTTAATAAGCCATGTTTCCACTGTTGTAGGTATTGTATTGTATTTTTTTAAGCATATCTTTTTTAACTTTGTGCATGTCCTTATTTGTACTTATTCAGTGTTTTTATATTGCAGTTCGTGAGCCGTGTTCACTGACAATGGCAATAAAAAGTATTTTCTTTTTAAAGAGAGTACAGTAGATGTATTTGCTAACCATCAACTGTCAGATGCACCAGTGAAAGAAGCAATCGGGACACAGCAGAGACTTCCCAGTGGGCCGGAGCCGACAGCCTATGTGGGCCGGTTATGTGGGCCAGCGCTGGTCTCGTTTGATCCCAGACTCTTGCAACTCTCCCGCACGGACTGACTCTGCTGCGGCCCGTCTCGTGCTGTGCTTTGTTTCTTTCTGTTCATCACAAGCTGATCAGCGCCGTCAAAGTTTTTAAAATCACAATGCACTAACTCGAAGCTGTGCCGTCCAAGAGCGTCAGCGGATTTTAGGCGTAAATGAACCATCGAACTTCAAATAAATGATTCAGCATAACATGTAAGAATAGTACAGGATTAATGTTTGATGCATAGTGTTCAGCATAGATCAACTCTCACCAAGTTATTGTTATAAGTCCATTATCATTAGTCAAATAAGAATTTAAATGCAGCAGATTATGGTAATTTATGTGATTTTATGTTTTTTTTCCTGCAAAATTCTCCTTTGAGGGACAAACTCTACACATTTGGATGATTTCTGGAGATCCGTGGAGGCTATTCTTTTATTTTTTTTAAACAACCACGCTAAAAAAAGAGGGCTGGTGGATTGCTGATTGGCCGGTGCATCGCAAACGTAGATTTCAGAGCCCCACTCCGCCCCTGGGATGTAGCCGCTAATGCCTTTCGAGACCCCCCCGCATGAATAATGTACGCAACTATAGCATATTTACACTGAGAAAAGCCATATACGAAGATTTGCTTTAAAATTTGCCCGTAAAATCTATCAATCAATGCTGAAACTGTAAACTTTTGATGAATTTCAGCTTCTTTTTCTTTGGATACAAGAGCAAGTTAATTTTATCTATAAGCAAATACCCCTGGACAGGATTATAATGAAAAGCGCTGTTTTCTTAGTCCTACCTTTGAGTGGGTTCATTAAGTTACTCAAACACTCCATGAAGTCTTTATAATAGCGTTTGTTTAATTCATGCTGAGTGCTGCTGGTGTGGAGTTGTTTTCATGTGAGCGGTGACCCGGGAGGAGCGGGGCGTCCCAGCAGGGAGAGCGAGCGGGAGCTTTGTTTTGGTTCATGGTGTTGTTTGATCGAGATGAGAGGCACACAGACCATCAGAGACCGCAGGGTTCAGCTACACGTTTCAATAAATCAACTCTTACTGTCAGTGTCTGGCCTCCAGGTACCGCACAAAAGTCCTGGAAAATGCCCCTCGGCGAAGGAGGAGCGAGCGCAGTACGGGCTCAGAAGTTTGGTTTGTGGCTGGTGATTAGTTCAAGGACTGAAAACATAGTCGGGAAAAGCAATACCTCGGTTTTATATAGTGCTTTTCAAAATTGGTGGTAGAGAAATTGCGTTTATGCAGTGTGCCAGTCCCACAGTGTCGGCTCTGTCTTTGTCATCTTCGCCCACGTCTAAACAGAGGTATAATACTCCCTACAATGGAAGCATAGCCAGACTGGACTGTACTGGAATGGATAATACTATCAAATATCTTCAGGGTTCATGTCTCTAGGTGCTGGGTTGGTGAATAAACTTCTCTTGCGTTAGAACTCCAGCTTCATGCCTCCATTTCCAACTCTCGGGCTACTACAATTTATTCTACTGCTATTGGTTTACAATGTATTATTCATAGTTGTTCCTCTACTGTAAGCAGCTGCCCAGGGGTAGTATGACAGAAGTAAAGCTGCCAATCACCGCCGTCGGCCTCTCGAAACCACCACCGATACTCGCCCGCACGCCGCGTTCACACTGCAGGGGATATGAAGTGTCTTGCCTAAGGACACAACAACAATCGTAAGGGTAAAGTGCAAATCTAAATAAGGCAGGATGGATTTTTAGCGACTTTTAGCATTTTGCAAGTTTGAGATTTCAGTGCAAATGTGTCGTGTTTATATTTTAAAAATGCATGATGGAACTTTTCTGGTGGTTCTCCAAGGTCGAGTTACGTGTCAGGTCTTTGGAGAAGTGATCCGACTGAGAGTAAAGCGATAACGGCTCCGTGGAGAACCAGAAAAGTTACACAAAGCAACTTTAAGTGAGTTGTACAACCCATCGTTTTCTCAACTTTTGTTCACGATAAAAAAAGTATTGCGTTTTGCAGTTTTCTCATCATTACCATTTGTCACTCTTAAGATATTTTGGTGGATTGATGTAGACATTACTCACAATTCAGAACAGGAAGTTGTGCAGATTTACCCAGAGTTTCTCAGGGACACGTAGAACTGATCACTTCTGGGGCCGTCACTCAATGAACAAGTGACAATATCCTGCGCGACACATCGATCTGAAACGTCAAAGGAGTTTTAGTATTCATCAGGAGCATTGTTTAGAGGAAGTCAATCAGGAAGTCTTAGGAGCAACCTTGTTCTCCTTCAAAAACACTGACACATGCCGCGAAACTTTATCCAGACGGGTTGGTATAGATCACATGTGCACAGACCATAGACTGCATATATGAATGGACAAAGCTAACCTGCTAGCCGCCGCGTTATAAATAGGAAGTGCTCTCTTTGTATTGAGAAACTGTCGCTCCTCTCTCTGTAACTGCTGCTACTGAGGTCGTATTAACCCGCTCTACAACATCCTGGTATTTTTTATTTGGCTATTGTGTCCGTAAATTAAGATATGAACATTAATAACACACAAATCAGGTGGTTCTCACTAGCGTTAGCATTCACAGCGTTGCTAAGTGTCCGCTCCCTGCTAAACCAACGGTACGGGCAGGAAGCGGCGTTATCAGAAGCAGAATCACTTTTATTGATCCCCGAGGGGAAATTCTCTTGGTTACAGATGCCACCGACCACAAAATAGAAAAATTAAAAATAAGAAGCGTCATAATAATTCACAGTGTTAAAAACAATAAGAATAAAATAAAGTCAATAATTAAAATAGTCTATAAATAATTTACATAACATATTTGCATCAATGTACAGACAGTAAATGGGATATTGCAGTACTTGTATGTGATCAGTTACAGCGAAGAATTGAACAGTTTGATGGCGACAGGCGGGACAGATTTCAGCAGCGTGGCAGTAACAGTCTGTGGCTGAACGAGCTCTTCTGATTGGCCAGCACCTTGTGGAGGGGGTGGAAGGGAGACTCCAGAGTTATATTCAACAGCCTCGCTCCGGATTGGCTCTTTGGTTGCTATGATACTCGTGAACAGAATTCCAAATATGGCACTCGGCTCCAAATTCGCCGCTATAACTGCTAGCCTTGATTAGCTTCATTTGACTGGAGCCAAACGCCAGAGGTGACGCTCCCGTAGTCCATCTCTTTATACATTCTATGGCACAGACATGTTTTAATTTTCGTCCGTTTAGGTGGGGTCATAGCTTTTGAAGTCTCACTTTACAACCTCAATTCCAGTGAACTTGGGACGTTGTGTCAAACTTAAAAAAAATACAGGTGTATTTTAATCATTCTTCAGCTTTTGTTGCCCCTGTTCCAGCTTTATTGGAAAAAGTGTTGCGGACATCAAATTGAAAATGAGTGATAAACCTTATTGTTTTTACGCAAATATTCAGTTTGAACATTAAATATCATGTCTTTGTAGTTTCAGTTCAATATAGCTTGAAAAGGATATGCAAATCATTGTATTCTGTTTTTTTTTTTTTAAGTTTTACAGTGTCCCAACTTCACTGGAATTTGGGTTGTACATTTGGGAATCAAACCCAGAACCTTCTTGCAGTGAAGCATGACTTCTAGCCACTTAGCCACCGTGCTACATGTTTGAAGGCTAACGTAGCATGACCAGACATCACTATTTACGCGGAACAGTCTCAGTTTTGAGTCCTGTGTCCCCTGTCCCAGTAGATTTATCCAAAACCAGTGATTTGTCTCAGTTTTATACAAGACATGTCCCAGGTGTCTCTATTTTTGACGAATTTGATACTCCCCAACAGCAGAGGGAGCTATTGCCTACATTGTCATCTGTTTAGCTAAAATACAGAAAATTGTGCTTGAAAAAGGACCACAAGACATAAAAATACACGACCGAAGTCTCTCAGATTATATATTGGCCTAAACGTGTGTCAAAAATGGACGATGCTGTCTGCTCTTTTTACAATTTTATTTATACCAACCAGATAACGCACGTAAACTGGACTCAAATTCAACACAAAGACGTTCAAATGTAAGTCTTAGTAAGTTCAACAGAGTGTCCTTCAAATAGGTAATTCTTAATATGACAAATCAGGCAATAAACAACTGAGGAATGAATGTCTTATTTAATATCAACTGAAATCTCTTCCAATATGCGGAATCAATGTGGGAAACAGGCTGGAAAATAAACTTGGAAACAGGTCCCTCAAACGGATTAATGCAGATTCAGAATGCAGAATTGCAAACGACACGGTAGTTCAAATACAGAGCGTGAGTGTCTGTCTTGATCAACAATCTAACAAGGACTGAATGAACAAAGGGAGTATATATAGGCTACTCTGAGCTGATTAGGAAATGAAAGGCAGCAAAACAGAGAGGTGGCAAAAGAAGGAACGGAACTGCTGGGAATCGGAGCTGGACTCAGGACAAACCATCCCAACCCGGGCGTGTCCCAGTTTTAAATTTTGTAAAATTTGGTCACCCTAGGCTAGTACTTACTCCCCCAATTGAAACAGCATTGGAGCTAATATAAAATTGTATAAAAATTATGATTAAATAAATAAATTTAATTAAAATAAATCGCATGAATAGCTTGAACTGAATCTTTTAGAACAGTGGTGTCAAACTCAAATTTACAGAAGGTCAAAATTAAAAACAGACAAACTCATGGGTCAAACTTGATATTTATTGAAAAACTGATTGCACCTGATGTGTGATGTTTAACCTTTTCATATGGAAACAATCTTTAGTCTTGCTTAAACACAAAATCTGGAACAACTAAAGCTTGGTATGATAAATTTATGAGGGATTAAATTTTAAATAAAAGACACATCAGTAGTATTAATTTCTTATTTAAATAAATGGCGCTAGATTTTGCCCCCGGGCCTGAGTTTGACGTGTGTTTTAGAAGAACCAAATCTTTTCTTTCTAATTGTATGTATTTTCACACTGACCAGAGAAAGCAGCACAAGTCAGAGCTTTCAGTACAAATCTTGGCCTGTAGATAAAATGAGTTGTCACACTGGCTTCTGTCCTACAAATAAACACACAAAGAACCAGTCGTTTGAACGGCTCTTTGAAATGAACAGATTCTATGAAAGAGCCGAAACCTCTTCATACGTGTACGCCAACTGATCCCACTCCAGTAACTTTTGGCCTTAGATAAGTTTAGCCTTTAGAAAGTAGCCGGTAAGTCACAAGTCTGACATGTAGTATTTTCTTGTCTTTCAAACGTCCACAAATGGGTTAACCTCAGGCGTTTTGTCCTGATCAAATCTCCGTCTTGTTGAATACAGCCCGCTCATTGCTCTAGGGCAAACCAGCTGTAAGGGTGCAACGATCTGGTTCAATTTATTCAGTGAAAATCCCACCTGATTTCTTTTCTGCTGCAGCTAAGGTCGCCGTGACCAGATCGGGGCTTTTGCAGAATAGCTTGCCAAATAGAAAATGTGCAATCCCATTAAAACCACAGATTTTGATGTCGAGTAAAACGCAAAATCGTAAATATCCAGACGGGAACGCGAGCCAAATGAGGAGATGTAATATCAGAGGTCATATGCAAGCTTAAGCCTATTGGATCTACAAGTGGAATTTTAATGTCTCTCTCCAAGTGGGGCATTAAAAAGGTTAAGAATCGTTGCGTTGGCGTTTAAGGTTCTATCATTTTAAAGCAGCCCATTAACTTTCCCAGTGTAACGTACAGCACTGGTTTCATTGTCCGCTTTTCCCCGCCACACCAAATCTTTCAGCAAGCTACTTTAATGACTCCAGCAGGGTAAGTTAATAAAAATTAACCGGCCAGAACACTTAATTTGGCGTATAAATAGGAGGCGCTGCCGTGATCCTGTGAAACCACCTCCTTCAATCTCTACTTTACAATGTGTCATGTACATGGATGTAAAAATACAGGTATAATCTAAAAAAAAAAAAATTAAATGTATGATTCTGGTGTTCTGGTGGTGGTGGGAGCCGTATATCTTATTTTTAAACACCAAAAATCACTTGGAAAAACGTCCAGTCTGGCTGAAGGGTGTCCCCACTCCATAGATCTCACCAGGTAGCATCACCAGTCTCCATAAAGATATAAAGAAGAGTTAGAAAATTCCAACATTTAACCTTTCTGGAGGACGGCCAGAAAAGTTAAATGTTGGAATTTTCTAAGTATCGTTGAGCACTGACTTACGGGTTGATGGCGCGATTTCAGCTCCCACAAATGAATGATGTTGTTGTGTTCTTGGGCAAGACACTTAAACCACTTTGTGTACACTGGTGTATGAATGTGAGTGATGTAAAGCACTTTGATTGTGTTGAAGGTGGAAAAGTGCTGTATAAAAATGCGCCAATCTACTATTTACATTTGAAAATAGACAGTATTACAGCAGATAGATTACCGTAAATTTCGGATTATAAGCCGCTACTTTTTTTCCACGCTTTGAACCCTGCGGCTTTTACAGCAGTGCGGTTTATATATGGAATTTTACTGGATAACGGCCCCGGGGGGGCGCTCTCTAGCTGTAAACGTAAAAGTGAGACAGACGTGGGGAAAGATTCTGCTCTGAAGAATTCACTAGTTTTGATTTTGAACGATCATTTTGCGCATCATGAAATGGATATGATGCCGTTTTTAAGATAAAGAAACAGAAAGGAAACAGAGCAGGGGTCGGCCTTTAACACGCAAAGAGCCATTTGGACCCACTTTCCACGTAAAATAAAACACTGGGAGCCGCAAATACTTTTTGACATCTAAAATGAAGATAACACTGTGTATAATAATAATAATAATGTAACAGAATAATGTAGGTTTTACTTTCACGGACAAGCCTTCTACACGTGGCAGATAAATATGGCAAAAACAACTTAAGTGCATAAAAAATACAACTCACCAAACCGCTGCATCATGCATCGCACTGATTATGTGATTATGTCTACTCTACTCCGCAGTTTCTTTAAAAAAACAACAACAAAAAAACTCGTAGCGTATCGTTTAATCCCAGGTGCTTATTCTCCATGTGCCAAAGCAGTTTTGAAGGTTTCATTGCCTTATTTGCTTTTCCCGTATGTTACGCAGAGCGGACTGTGCGTGAGAGTCACCTGCAGCGACAAACCCAGATTTTAATTTCTGTTAAATTTATCTTTCTTTTTCTTGGAGGTCGTAGTCTCCTCTTCTGGCTCCTCAGTTGTCCTTTTCCCCTTTGTTAAAAGCTCTCCAAAGACTTTTGTTTTGGCTCATTTTCACTCGCTTTTGGCTCTACTTTTGTGCGTCGTGTCTGATGTGTTATACGTGATACGTCACCGCGGAGACAAGAGCAGATAATATACTTGCTACTACATCAAATAGATTTCTGTGGCGATTTCCAGCAGGATTTTCATGATACATCTACGGACGAGCTTATTAGTGTGTCATTAGGGACGGGCCAAAGTTGCTCCTGACCCCTGTGCGCACAACGTCTGAAAATCAGGGCTCTTTACGCAGGACTGTGAGCTGTGTCTGTGTTAGTTCCCAAGCCACGCAGAGCCGCAGTATAAGGCTGAAAGAGGCGCATACGGCTCCGGAGCCGCGGGTTGCCGACCCCTGAAATAGAGCCACTGCACGTAAGCTCGACATCAATGAATCCAACTTGGTCAATGTAAAAAGACGACAAAAGTTTTCAGAGGAAATAAAAGCAGATTTTCCGTGTTGGTGCAGCTTTATTTTCTAAACCTGCAGATGTGTTCATCCCGTGTTGATGTCGTGTTGGTGCCAATTTTCAGGCACAGTTTAAAAAAAAGCGTGTCGGTGCACTGTCTTTCTGTGTAAATGTCTCATGTTACAATATGAAAACCTGCGGCTTACATTCAGGTGCGGCTTATATATGTACAAAATTGATTTTCTCTTCAAATTTAGCTGGTGCGGCTTATATCAAGGTGCGCTCTGTAGTCCGAAATTTACGGTAGATTAAAGTGAGCGTTCGTAACTTTTAATATACAGTAGTCCCTCGTTTATCGCGGGTTACGTTCTAAAAATAACCCGCAATAGGTGAAATCCGCGAAGTATTAGCTTTATTTTTGAATTTTGGAACGCCTTGGGGTCCCATCAAAGGAGCCGGAGGACGTGTCTGGGGTGAGGGAAGTCTTGGGAGTCCCTGGTTAGACTGCTGCTCCCGCGACCCGGCCTGAGATAAGCGGAAGGAAAATGGATGGGAATACGTAGCATCAAATATAGGCTGGATTATGCTGCTCCGTACGGTCGTCTAGTGCGAGCAGTGTGGCCCTCCCCATTCACGTTTAATGCGTTTTTAAAAAAGTATGTGTCCAAAACGTGCCATTTTTACTCTTGCAAGGGCACAACTCATCAAGAACGCATGAGATCTGAGCACATCGCCAGCACATAAAACGTATTTCCACAGAGAATGTTCCACAGTTTGGATTCAACTTTCTATTTCCGTGGTGCCAGGTGCCATTTCCAGAAAGTTACAGTGTTGTATCTCCTAGTGGAAAGTTTTTGTTTTTTTCCATGTGCGATAAACATTCGACCGTATCTTCTTTACATATGAGCAGGTTGTCCACGGAGCAGATTTGTATTCCATGTTTGGGTTGTGTTCTTTGTGAAGAATCCGTTCGTGTGCTCATTAAGTGCTGGCATTCTCAGTCATTTCAAAACAATAAACAATCCTTCCCCCTCGAGCGCATTCTTAACACTCAAATAGCAAATGAAATTACTTGTTTTTGCTCGAAATTTTTCATAGAGGAAGGAAAATATTCTTCCGAGTACAAGTAGCGCCTGTCGTGTTGTTCGGATGTGTAACCTTGAGAATGGAGAGGACAGCACTTGTTGTAATATTACAGAACATATTTTGGTTTAATTGAATCTCTCGTGTACGTCATGAACATCAGCGTATCGTATTTTGATAACAGTCTGGAAAATTCGGCATAAATTAAGATGAGCGAGGGAAAAGCGGAAGAGCGAGACCTTTATGGTTTTCTATTAAGTTAGTGAGTTGTTGTGAATGACACTTTTGTAAAACCAATGGGCTTTTCCACACACAAACACACACAAACACACACAAACACACATTCACCAGTGTATGAAAACTCCAAACAAGGTGGGTGAGTGCATTGCCCAAGGATTAAACAAACTGTATGGACCTGGCTTCCTGTAGCTCAAAGAATAGACTTTAAAGCAGCTCTGCTTGTGTATAAGTCTCTCCATGGCCTAAGTCCAAAGTACATCTCCGACATGTTAGTGCCATATGAACCATCTCGCAATTTGAGGACTTCAGGGATCGGCCTCCTGCTGGTGCCCAGAGTCGGGACTAAACATGGGGAATCAGCGTTTAAATTTTATGCAGCTAAAACTTGGAACAGTCTTCCTGAAGATGTGAGACAGGCCTCTACTTTGACAATGTTTAAATCCAGACTCAAAACAGTTCTGTTTAGCTGTGCATATGACTGACAGGTTTTTATTCTGCACTCTTCTCTTTTAATGTTGATTTTATGATGATTATTTGTGATTATTTATGTTTGATTTGTGTGATTTTAATGTCTTTCTTATTCTGTAAAGCACTTTGAATTACCTTGTGTACGAATTGTGCTATACAAATAAACTTGCCTTGCCTTGCCTGAGGGAGAAAACTTGTACCAAAAAAACAGAAAAACTGCCAACTTTGCCTCTTTTGCTATTGCCAGAAGTGGGATTTGAACCTGCAACCTTAACCTCCTGAGACCTGGTGTCCTCATCTGTGGACAACACATTTTGGGTTGTTTAGGTCACAGTGCAAATTTTTAGAAGAACAGCAACAAGAACATGGTCAATTTTGAATATTTCTAAGAGTTTAGAATATTTATTTATTTTTTTATTTTATTTTATT
Source organism: Periophthalmus magnuspinnatus (assembly GCF_009829125.3). Taxonomy (NCBI): domain Eukaryota; kingdom Metazoa; phylum Chordata; class Actinopteri; order Gobiiformes; family Gobiidae; genus Periophthalmus; species Periophthalmus magnuspinnatus. The sequence goes on along the minus strand of NC_047139.1, from coordinate 5,784,643 downwards.
ATTATTTTTTGTTTATTTTGTATTTTTTTTTTATTATTTTATTTTTGTATTGTATTGTATTTTAATTATTTTTTTATTGTATTTATTGATTGATTGATTTTTATTTAATTTATATTTTTATTTAAAGGCATATGTCTTCCTGCACCTGTCAGCAGCACAAATGAGACACATTGTTCCTAGAGGCACAATTGTTTCTCATTCTGTTTTTTACACAAATATATGTGTTCAAGCAGTTAATAGTTTTTGCAAATAAAGTCCTGCAAGAGCTCGGGCCTCAGGAGGTTAATCTAATGATGAGTTGATGAGTTTCTGTCTTTTAAATATGATCATTTCCGTTGCAATGTCCTCTTTTTCCTGTAGTTCTGCTTTTTATTTCTGGTTTCACATTTTCACAAACTCCAAATCTATAATCATCCGCGTATAATTGTCAGCATTTTAAATCTGCGAAAAAATCTTCTTGATTCTTTTGCGATGTGCCGAATCATCATCATCATCGCAGACTTCATATTTAGCGTGGGCGTCATGACAAGCTGACAGATTACAGTCAATAATCGTGAGGTTCTGGATGCACGGGGAGTTCGCTGCTGGATTATGCTGAGTCGACAGGAGCAATCCCCGAGAAGATAAGTGTCTTTGTGAGAACGCGCTCACGTAAATGGCGGCTGTGGGATTAGACATAGACACATCAAAACAATTATCCCCAACAACTGTGCGAAGGAAACCACAAATAGAAAGTTAGTTATGCACGGTGCACTGATATACCGGACCAGTAGCGATCGCGCAAGTACAGTAGTATTAGTTGTCAATGATTATAAGGCGTAGATCACGACCCTTGACCTGTGAGAATGTCATTTTAAAATAAGTCTCTGCTGCTTTAACGTTTGCATCGACCGTGAACCAATGAGCATTTCCCAACAAGTGGAACTGAGAAATATTGGCAAATAATGATCCCAAAATGTTCAGGAAGAGGAAAATTGTCGGGATGTTTCAAGAAAAGTGAAGGTCAATACAAGTTTGTGCTTCAATGAGAAAAACCTGTATGGTTTTTTTTTGTGTGTTACAAGACGAGTTCGGTTGAAATAGTACAATCTACGTCAGCATTTTGACACCTAACACGGAGCTGAGTATGCACAAGTTGGCCTTCAAGAAAAACAACAAATTGTCCTTTAACCTCATCTTTAACCCCCCCAAAAAATTGTAAAAATGTCAGTTTATCAGGAGATAGTTACACAGACATGTCATATTTGCAGCTTGAACAAGTAATAAATACAAAAAGAGTTCTTTAACAAGTTTAAAAGTAGTTACATTTATTTGACATGACATTTGGTTACGTTTAGTGACATTTATCCGTCCGCACAGTCACATCTGGCCCCTGATGGCGGCCATTTTCTGATGTGGCCCTCAGTGAAAATACGTTTGATGCTCCTCCAATGCAGCGGCACAGCTCTGATACGTGGAGCGAAATTCTGATTGAAAATATTGCAAAAGCAGGGCCAGAAAATTGATTGTGTTCAAAGTTACATAATGGTCTAACTGTGGTCCTAATAATAAAGGAACGACATCAGTCTGTGACAAGACATTTCTTTCTATTAAGTATGAAAACCAGTGATTATGAAAAAAAATTAGAACAGTTTCCATAGCAATTAACTATTTAAAACTAACCATTAAATTTTTTTGAATGGTGAAAAGTCCTTAAAATGTCACGTATAACAAGAAACTGAAACTGATGAATAGTTTATGCAGAATTAAACTGTGTGTGTGTCATCATATGGACACAAACATTGATGATGATTCTGTTAACTTCACTTTACTGTAAAACAAGAGTTTATCACCTAAAATGAAAATATTACGTGCTAATTTTAACGATGAGGTTAAAGGAAAGAAAAAAAAACACAAAACTACTTGGACTTAACCCTCACTGAGTATAGACTGAGCTAAAAATGCAACGTAAACGGCCTCAGTGTCTAAAAAAGTGCTATATAAATTTAACACATTAAAATATAGGAGAAAATAGTGTTCATGGTAGTGCAGATTTTTTTTTTTTTTTTTTTTACATAGTTTTCAAAATGAATGTCAAACCACAAATCATTTTTAGGACATAGACATGAACGAAATGTATATATGTTCTTTCCAATTTTTTCACTTAATTCCACATTAATCTGGTTTCACATGAATCATCCCCAACAAACAAACACAAATATGTTCTTTTAATGTCCAGCCCACCCAATAGTCCCAGGCCACTCACGCCCGAATATTATACGCAGCTAGAAGTAGTTCAAACATGGGCAGAAAATGGACAGAAAATTGACTGAAGTGTTTAAAGTGGCATCATGGTATATTTGTGGTCCTAATAATGCATGAACTCCATCTGTCTGACATTTTTTCTCTGTGCTATGAAAGTTAATTTTCACCCTAAAACACCCCGCTGGTCTATCTAAGGGTTTCAAAATTATGAAAAAAAAATGTGAACGTAAAGGGTCTCAGTCTAAAGTGCTATATAAATTGAACACATTAAAAAATGGGAGAAAATAGTGTTGGTGGTAGTGAAGTGCAGGTTTTATTTTACATAGTTGTGTTCAAAATTTATGTAAACCACAAATTATCATTTTCATATTTAAAATTGCTTTTTTTTTTTTTTTTTTATCAAAAGAACATGCTTGTGTCCTGGGTGATTCTTCCCTGCCGTTTTAGCCTCTGATGTCACATGTTATTGCAAAGCTCATGCCATCAGAGAGTTTAAGGCTGGGGTCTCATTTTGGTCCGGGGGATACGATTGCATACGACTTAATTTGATCTCAAGGGGTGCAATTTTAACACAATGTCTCCGTTTTAACATTCATTTGTGTGCAGTACAGCTGATCGCGCTGATTGTACAAAAATATTTATATAATATTTTTAGTGCATGTTGAGATTAATATAGAAATGATTTCAACTCCATCCTGCACATCTGAAATAATTCTGGACAACTAAACCAACTCCACATCTAAAATCACGCGCAGCAGTTACTTTTTATTGTTTAAGATTGTATTCATTTAAACTAAGCACAGCGATTCACCTCCTTGAACAAAATGAAATGATTCCATTTTTCTTGAAAAACCCAACACTCGATGTCCACTTGTCTCTTTTTTTGAGACCTTTTGCTGATGAGGGTGTCACGGTCAATCACACAAGAGCCCGTTAACTGCATTTACAAGAGCCAAGTCTTCATTTGTGAGGACGGTGCGCTGGAAAGGCCAACACTGTACAACCCAGGGCCGTCGGAGCTGCCAGCACACCCCTGTCACTACCCTATCAAAAAAAACAACAACTCAGCTCCGTCTGCAAATGTCAGTGTCTTGGATAACCAAGAGATGTCCCTGCTGCAGGTGCAACGTAGTTAATTGCTAGTAAACACAAACTAATGAGTAGAATTAGTATCATGGTCCACGGAAAGTTACGTTTAGGGCTCTCTGTTACATGGACCATCACTTAACCTCTGGAGTAACGGACCAGAACCTTCTTTGAAAAACACCGTGAATGTTTTCTTTATAAGAGATAAGCGGCTGACCCTCTTTTAGCCCTGCGCATTGAACTTTTCACTTTTCTCTGGCCATAAACTTTTTTTTAACTAGCTAAACCTTTGTGTTTTAAATCTTTTTTTGGCCTATGTAAACCTCATCTAATACGATATTTAAGTCAAACGCCTATCCAAATGGAATCAAATAGATTTAAGGGCTGTTTACTTGCTTTTTTCCTCATAAACAGCCATTTTTATTTTGATACAGACAGTTCACGCGTGCCCCTGATTGGCTCATCAACATGTCAATCACGCCCATTGGAAATTAGGGCGATTTTGTGGTGACCAGACTGACTTCTTCACAAAGTATTGAACACGTTTGTATTGTGTATCCCAAACAAACCAGCTCACCCATCTTTAATCCAAATTTGAATCCACATGTTGTTGAATTCCCTTCGAGATTTGTACCTGAAATTAGCGAGATTCCTCCTCTTCACTCAGAAGCCCCACTGTTTTCTTCAATATCGCTTTACAAACTCCACGTCCCAAAGATAAGGCCTATCTGATTCAGCTCATATTTCAAATCCATCTTTTTCCGATGACTTTCTTTGACTTTCTAGACAAATTTTTACCACATTCTTATCTAGGACACTTGATACGATCTCACTGGGTAATAGTCTTGATTTGTAAATAATTAAATCCACTTATCTTCATCAAGGCGATCGTTGTGACGCATCGACCACAGATGCAGGAATTAGACAAATGTATGTACGCAGGATTTTGTTGTGCTTAGGCTCGTGCAATTAACATCTGCCAGCTGGTTTATTGGGTGTCATAGCAAAGCATCATGGGAGTATGGGTTCTGGCTAATTGGGTGTTTAGAGAATGGAATAAAAGGAAGCGTTTTGTGATGAGTTAAGGATATTGTTGTAAAATAGTGCGTTGTTAAGCCAGGGGGCTGCTGTGTAGACAACATGGATTTCCTGTCGGGGATCATTCTTCTGCAGATCTATACCGCTCAGGCCCCATTACTGTTTACTCGTACAATAAAAAAACACGAGGATTTACTGTAACACATCACGGGCAATTTCTTAAGTTCAGAAAGTCATGAGCGTTTGAATGAGGGCGTTGGCCAAACCCGTGAGTGAATAATCTTCCTTTGAGGCAGCCTTTTAACATTAAATTGTCCGTTTTAATTTCTCCAGGTGTTTTGTCTCACCGACTGACGGACCAATCACAGCGCAGGGGTTTACAGGTGGAGGCGTGTAGCATATCCAGTGTCAGAATTTTACCAGATTACTCAAAATCGTAGACACGTCCGTGATATTTCTTCCGCACATTTTTCTTAACTCTTTCTCTGGCCTGGAAAACACTTATTTTTGTAAACTTTGCAATCCCTCAGAGAAAAGTGCTGCAGTGAAATGTGTAAGATACAGTTTATATGATGTCCAGGTGAGAAATGTATCCAAAATAATCAGGCAATATTGGTTGGAGTAGAAGTTTGAAAGCCGATGGTTTGCTGCTGGTCAAGAGGCTTCTCCAGGGCTGAGGTTCTTGATCGTGAGGTGATGCATCTTTGCCAAACTTTGACGCAAATATGAAGTTTATAAGACGTTGTAAAGTGTCCGCCATACACATTTATATCCAAAATGATCAAGGAAAGATCACGGTCTCTACTTTCCTTAACAAAAAATCATTATTTGTACCGTATTTTCTGGTGTGTAAGTCGTACCAGCCAAAAAAAAAGCATAATAATGAAGAGAAAAAAAATCACGTCTGAGTATAATTCGCACCTCCAGCCAAACTCTGAAAAAAAGTGCGGCTTATACTTAGGAAAATACAGTAATTAACAGTGGAACAATAGTTTATCCAAAGCAGGCATTTTGAGCCAAAAAAGCTTTGATAAATGCACTTGAACTAAACATGTAGATATGAAAAGATATTTTATTCTGAATATGTTTGTGTCTCACGTGTGACTTTACCGTAGAAGTACACGTGCACCAGAGTACTCTCTATCATATGCAAAACACGAAATTATATCTGTCAACTGGACAAATTGTAGTAAGAGTGAAGATGTTTCGCTGCTCACCGATGATGTCTGTGTAATCCTTCAGTCGTCCAGGTTTGATCCAGAGTAAAAGAAAAATATAATGTCTGTCAACTGGACAAAGTTCTGTTGGAGTGAAGACTTTTCGCCGCTCGTCCAAGTCTCTTCTTCAGTTCTGGTCAGATTACTACTGGACACTGCCTTATATCTGTCTGAAGGGAGGAGCTAACTACACTCAAACTGTAAATAGCTATTGTCTCCAGTTTCAGCCTTAACGACCCTATTCAACCTGTAATGGTTCTATTTGTTCCTGTTTATTTTGGGTTTGAGGATACAGTTGTAAATCGGACCTCGTTCCTGTTTAAGCAAGGATTTTCTTTCCTAACAAAAATAGCTTCTTTAACTCCTCTCTCAAACCATTTCTTTTCTCTGACGATAGTGAAGTTCAGATCTTAGCCAAAGAAGGGGTTAGTGTCTTTGAGATGGAGGGGACAGCAGACTGGGGTCCTGAGTTTTGTCCTCTCTGTCATGATATTAGTCCTTTATAATGTACATTTCTGTCATTGGTAGGTGGAGTTAAATGGATATTTTTGTCATTCTGTGATTCATTTACACTGTAGCTGTTAGTAACACAGACACTTTTACCTTTCACCACTTTGCTTGAGTCACTTACTTGATCATTACTATTTTAGGTGTGTTTTGTATCGTAAAAACAAGCTGCTGTGAATTGCTTTACGCTGTATTTATGCCGCAGCACTTAAAAACGACGTAATGTTGTAAGCCGTCGAGTACACACACTGGCGTTTTTTAATGAACCGACTCCACAGTACGCAGGTGAAAGGGTTCGGTTGGTCGGTGGGCGGGTTGGTCACCAGGGACCCCGAAGATGCGAGCTGTTTTTCAAGTCAACTCATTTATTCTGCGCCGTCACCGCCTCCCTCTTCTCTCTCTTGTTGTCCGTCCTTTCTTTCGCCGGCTGCTCCCTGGACACCTCGCATTTATTTAGCTGCTGTTTTGTGTCAATTTCCCCCGCCGCCTTTTGAGCTCGGGCGGACGCTTTAGCATATTGAAAAGTTTCCTCTGCGCCCTGTTTATATGTGTGTAAAGATCTGTACTCGAACTTCAAAGGCGGTTTCTTTTCCCAGGATCCTTTGCTGCAGTTTCATGCCGCTCTTGTCCCTTTAACAAGCTTTCATCCTTCTTCACTTTGAGCCGAATGTTTGTGAGCTGCACAGATAGAGCGTGTGGGTTTATATCCCAGTTTGTACGAATTTGAGATTATGCTGTTTATTATGGTAAAGATGGAGGACGCACAATAACTCGGCAGCGTTTCAGGTCAGTGCGCTCGCCGTTTCAGTGTTTTCTATGGCGTTTTAATATAGAAATTCAAATATATAGATAACAATAATAACTACACCTTTTTAACACCCTTAAGAAAGTTTATTAAGAATGATCCAGGCAGAACATCAGGAATTCTTTATGTATCTTCAAGTGAGGATCTATTATCAAAAAGTGATCAGACCAGACCTCCTGAGTGAATTAAATATAATCACTGTGATACGTTAGGGATGCGTTAAGAACAAAAGTGCAAAAATATATCTAAATGGTATAAAGGTTTAGGGGTCAACAGGAAAAATACATCATTATACATTAGGGATAAATGGGCAAAAGAAATTAACAAAGAAATAAGTGATGATAACGGGTATAAAATTTGTCGAAAATCAGATAAACTCAACTATAATTCAACAAATTGCAGACCCATCACACCAGAAATAAAAAAAAATAGCATCACTATCTGTGGATCATGTTGGAGACAATGTGGGGAGAATCATTTGTTTTGCCAGTGCAGCAAAGTCTCACAATTTTGAGACACTTTGGGCAAAAAAATGGGGAAAATATTTGGGTACACACTGCGAAGAACATGCATAACAATGTGTTTTGACGCACACATCCCAAAAAAGGACTGTTATTTAATCCAGATGTTATTGGCGGCATCAAAAAAAGCCATTACACACAAATGGCATAAGGAAGACGCCCCCTACGCTTCGCAACTGGAAGGACATCGTGGAAGAAATTCACGTTTATGGAAAGACTTGCACATATTCTAAGGTTACAAAAAGAAAAATATGAAGAACAGTGGGGAAAAATGGAACTTGTGTTTAAATGACAGCAGGCTGATTGTTCATTGTTCTATTGTAATGTCTTTTAAAAACAATAAAATATAAGTTATACAAAAAAGAATGATTCAGGCTTAGTAGCTACTTAATTAACGCTAACTCACAACTACTGATGCGACGTTTGTGAACGAGTCGGCTCTTTTGAACGGTTCCTAAACGTAAACGGTTGGATCCGGATCTTATTTTGCAAGAGCCGAATCTTTTTCTTTCTAATTTGTTTGCATTTCTAGACTGAACCAACACAGGAATCAGAACAGAAGCAGAGCAGGCGACGCAAGTGAGAGCTTCATCCACACAAAAAAAAACATATTTGGCATCATAGTAAGTTAGTCTTTAAATTATTTTTATTGTAGTGCCGTGTTTTACTTAGATTCTGCATAATTTCAAAGGGTAAACACTCTCCCACTCTGAGTTTGAACCATTTTAAACACATGTAAGCCTCCGTCGTCTCTCTCTGATCAGTTTGTTGTTAAAATTCGTTCTCACGTCGGCTTCTGCCAGTATTTTGAGTGTCTCTTTGAAATGAACAGATCCAAAAGATTCAGATCCCATAAAAGAGCTAAAAGTCCCATCACTACCCCCAACTCTAACCCCTGAATTAAGTTGTTGCTATGTTTTATAAACTATTTAAGGCAGTGCAGTTATTATAAGTGGAATTTAACTTTACGATAATTACACTTTAGCTCGATCAGTATATCTTCTAATGTTATAGCGCCACAGCAGCATCATAATGTTATATACAACATTGCCAATAAATTAAATTCAACTCACTCAATAAATCCCTGGTTCAGTGGCCGAGTTGTCCTTTTTTGTCACTTAATACAGAAACCTGAGCTCTAAAACAAAACGTCTGACCCACAAGTGAGAAAAAATCTATCAGTTTGGAGATTTTAATCGTATCTAACTGGCGTTTTTGCGGTCTATAGAGCAGTACAAAACAAGAGAATTGATTATTTTGGCTATAATTAACATGTTCCCTGGTCATATAAACCAGAATCTGTCAAACCTTTCACAGGAAGTACCACCAAAGAAAAGGTTTGGTTTTCCAGGTCACAGCAGATCTAAACCAGGTCTACAACAAGACTATTCCAGGTCTAATCTCAGGCTAAACCAGGTCTAAAAGTGGACTCCAGTGGTCCCTCGTTTATCGTGGGGGTTACGTTCTAAAAATAACCCGCAATAGACAAAATCCACAAAGTATCAGCTTTATTTTTTACAATTATTCTGTTTTTGGCTGTAAAAACCCCTCACCACACACTTTATACACTTTTCTCACACATTTTCTCACATTTCTCTCTCGTTTAAACTCTCTCAAAGTTCAAACCTTCGTCGGCGTCTTTGTCGGTGCAGAACGTTTCATCGACGTTGTGGGTTTCGACGGGGAGAAAACAAATTGCAAACACGCAGCACTTCAGAGTCACACTGCGATCCAACGTTTATGTAAATTTGATTGAACACATTCTGTACAGTACGTCATTTCCACAGTAGTTTTAAACAAGAAATGATCCAATGGAGGACAAAAAAGTGGATAAAATGAACTCTTAATCAGGCAAATCCATTGAGGAACTGCCCAAGTACCACCTGAAGGTACCACAGTTTGAGAAGCGCAGATATAGCCCATTGAAAGCATCGTGTTAGTGAGCGGTAGCCATGTTTGATACCTTCACTGTCTCCTCCTGTGTTTGTCCAGCTAAGTTTGTTCTTAGAAGATAACAGCCTTGTAAAAAAAGGGATAATCTAAAGGGCTGGTGCATTTGATACAGTGTATGTGCAGTACGGGGGTTATCTAATGGTCTTCTGATAGGGTTAAAGAGTTAATGCAGTGTAGATCTATAGTGTGGGTTTTACAGGAAGAGGCTGTAATGGCATGTTTAAGTGTAACCTCGATTAGATTCCCATCACGGCCCGTTTCCATTAGACCAGAGGAGCATTGATCAGGGTCTGAGAGAGATCAACATGCCCTGAGTCAGCTGAAGCTTGAGCCAGAAAATGGAAATTAGATGAAAATGCAAAAGTAAAGTAAGTGAATGAGTAGATGGTTATATTTTGTATAGACAGCAAAATTGTGGGTAAGAATTAAATACATAAAATTCAAAACAAAAAACGCACAGGGACGACGTATAGACTGTATAAAGAAGTGGTCTAAGGGAGCGTGACGTAGCGTTCGGCTCCGGTCTAATGAAGCTCGGCGAGGGTAGCAGTTTTAGGGATGGATTGGGAGCCAAGTTTCATATTTGGAATTTCGTCCGTCAGTATCATAGCAACCAAAGAGCCAATCCGGAGTGAGGCTGTTGAAGTTCCCGTCCGTACAGCTGGTTTAGCAAAGAGTAGACACTTAGTTATCAATCAAACCTGTTGCTAACGTTAGTGGGAGTGACCTCGGGGAAAGAACGTTCATGATTTGTCTGTTATTAATGTTCGTATCTTGATTGACGGACACAATCGTGCACTAAAAATATCAAGATCATGTAAAGCGGGTTAATACGAGCAACAGTTTTGTAGAAAGGGGTAAGTGTTTTTCAATAGAAAGTGAATTGGAGCCAGAGTCGGAACTATTTGGAATCGGCTATGTCCATTTATATATCGCCTATGGGAAATTTGTTCCAACAATTCTGGTCCAGTTCACTTTTTATTGAAAAACCCTCGCCCGTCTCTGTCTCTCTCTTTCGTTCTGACCTTAAAATGTTCGTTTTAACCCGCTCTGCATGATCCTGGTGTTTTTATTTCACTATTTTGCCTGTAAATCAATACATCCCCATCGGTAACGGATAAATCCGGTGCCTTCTTTCCCCAAGGTCGTCTCCCGCTAGCGTTGGCAACAGGTTTGATTGACAGCTATTGTGCCTTGTTGCTAAGAGAGAAGGATGGGGCGAGTATCTTCAGCAATTCAATTATTTATGTAGTTTCTTCCATGGCAACCCTGACCCACATTTAAAGCATATTGCCAGCAGATTTCTTGGCCCTCTGATTGCAGTTATATGTGTGTACTAGCATGTTATGTAACGTGACAGTTTGGATCTGAGCCCCTCCCAGCCACTGCCAAAGCTGACAGCCAATTTCACATCATATTACACATGAGAGGCCTGTGCACGTCTGCTTTCCTGTGTGTTCAAATGCACGTAACATCTTTATTGGTGGCTATACATCACCAAATGCAGTGTTCTGAATAATTACCCCAAGTTGCACGAGTATGAGCCATTGTGCGCTGGAAGTGTGGAAGTGTGAGCTTTACATCCATCATTGTTTGATGGATTAGGTGCAGCTGAGAAGCAGCAGTGTGTTGGCCCATTAGAAAAGCATTATTAGCACTGTAAATACTGACAACAGGCAGTCCTTATGAGGATGAAAAACTAGAGGGGGGGATCCAGACTGCGCAGCGTCGGCAGTGAAGCGGTCGCTGGATCTGGACTGTTGTGGTAAATTAAGAGGTTTGCCTTTTGACTCAGCTCCTTCTTTACCACGTCAGTCTATGTCCCTGTCCTCACCTGTGGACATGAGCTTTGGGTTATGTAAGAAAGGACGAGGATACGAGCCTTCGAAATGCGCTTCCTCTCTAGGGTGGATGTGCTCTCCTTTAGAGACGGGGCGAGGAGCTCAGTCATACGGTGGAGCTGGGAGGAGTCAGCTGACGCGGTTTGGGCTTCTGTTCCTGAAGCCTCCTTGGACACGTCCTGGGGAGGTTCTGGGAAAACATTGTCTTCCAGGAGGAGCTGGAGGAAGTGTCTGGGCGAAGGAGGTCTTAGAGTCCGTGCTTGGCCATTTGCCAATAAAACGTTTTGCCCGATATAATTTTACATTCTCATCGGATGCTGCTTTGATTTTTCCATTGATTTTGCCGTTTCAGTGACACGAGGGACTAAAACTGAGCCCCACAGTCGCCGTTATTATAAGGATAGAGGAAACGTTGAGTTATGGCAGATAAAGGTTCATTTTAGATGGATTATTTACTTCTTGAAGGTGAAGGTGGTGTAAACAATGTGTGTATGACGGCAGCAGTTTATAAAGCAGAACATTATAACGACATGTTCTACCTTCATTACATAAACTGTTGATCTGGAGTTAATTTGGCAGACACTTTCCCTTTGTGACCTACATTTCTAAAATCTTCAAGTCTTGGATAAACACAGAGCGACAGCAGCATGAGGCACAATGAGAAAATGTGAGAAACAGAAGTTATTCCTCATTTACTTTATACAATCTGAGCATCCAAATGATTCACCACGATGAGTTTTTAAGCACTTTTCACAACTTTCAGAGACCAGGATGTCGTACATTTTGCCCAAATACGTAGGATAAAAGTGTCACGTGGCTTTGAAGTATCGTCATTTCTTCGTGTTCGTTGTTTCAAAATGGGATTCCCAAAAAGCTTTCAGACATTATTTTGTTTGTTGAGTTTTATTTTTGGTCCAAAGCTGCAGCCGCGTTCTCTCTGTGTCAGTGATGAGATCCAAAGTGAGAGCCGTGAGTCTTTTGTTTTGAGCTGTCCATTTTCAGGCAGGACCAGGACCACCCCAGGGCGTCTTTGTCCTCCGCTCTGCTCCTCCGCTCTGCTCCTCCGCTCCGCTCCTCCGCTCCGCTCCTCCGCTCTGCTCCTCTTCAGCCCTGACTCATCCAGGTGTGTGTGTGTGGGGGGGGGGACATTGGAGAGAGAAAGAACAGAAAAGAGAAAGTGCAAGAGAGAGTGAGAGAGGGGGGAAGAGAGAGACAGGAAGAGAGCAAAAAGAGAAAGCGAGACAGAGGGGGGAAAAGAGACAGGAAGAGAATGAAAAAGAGAAAGCTCGAGAGAGGGAGAACGAGAGAGCGACAGAAAAAAGAGCAGAAAGAGAAACCGCAAGGGAGTGAGAGAGAGCAAGAAAGAGAGGAAGAGAGACAGAAAGAGAATGAAAAAGAGGGAAATGGAGAGAAAGACAGGGGTAAGAGACAGGAAGAGGGCAAAAAGAGAAAGCGAGACAGAGGGGGGAAGAGAGACAGGAAGAGAATGAAAAAGAGTGCAAGAGAGAGAGAACAAGAGAGAGTGACAGAAAAAGAGCAGAAAGAGAAACCGCAAGGGAGTGAGAGAGCAAAAAAGAAACGGAAAGAGGAAGAGACAAAGAGAATGTAAAAGAGGGAAATGGAGAGAAAGACGGGTAAGAGAGACGGAGGAAGAGAGCAAAACAGGGAAAGAGGGAGAAGATAATTACAGACAGAAAGAGGGGAAGAGAGAGACAGAAAAAGAACAAAAGAGAGGGAAAGAGACAGAGCAAAAAAGTGAGAGATGGACAGAAAGAGATGGAGAAAGAGGGGTGAAAGAGCAAAAAAGTGAGAGAGAGGGAAGAGAGTGACAGAAAGAGAACAAAAGAGAGCGAGAGAGAGGGATAAGAGAGAGGCAGAAAGAAAACAAAGAGGGCGTCCATTTCTCCCCACACTAACGTCACGTGTTGTACTTTTCCGCTCCTCGCCGCCCTGTACTCTACTGTTCCTGGATGAGCCTCATGCGTCGGGGATGTGGCAGAGAGACGCCTCTGGCCTGAGCCAAATAAAGTCGACTCACCTGTGTTTGGCCTTTGAGGAAAAGTGCATGTGTCAGCTCCCGGGGGCCGGTGCCACGCTCGTTTAAAACACATCCACAATCAGCGAACACACGAGGATCACGAGCACCTGACCTGATGTGGGTGTGGAGGAGCCGGGGTTAAATGGATGAAAGCAAAAAAACACAAGTACAAACACGGTACACGGCAGACGATCACGTTTTTATTCGTTTACGCTACGAAATATACTATAAATGTAAGTTATAAAACAAGGGTGGGCTTTGGGGAGCGTCAGTATTGAAAAAAATAAAAGTACAAATGTGGATGTCAGTACTGTTACGCAAATTTAAAGTGTACGCATCAATTGTTGACACGTTAAGGTTGTTTCTTCTTTCTCAAAATGCTCCGTTCCACCTTGTGATGTCATGTAGTGGTAGTTTTCAAGTAAACATCTACCTTTTTAGGTTTAGTTCGGTAGAAATTGCCAGTTGAAATCATCCGAATGATTCTAGTGAAAGGTCTGTGGCGTTGGCAAACACAGTGGAGCACTTCCTGTATCACCACTTAATGACATCACGATGTGGAACAGACTGTTTTTTGTTATTTTTTATATTTGAGAGAAGCGTTCAGTCTAAATATGCAGGGTTTGTGCATGAGTGAAACAAAACACAACTCCAGACATGTTTGTGATGAGGAAACGTTATAAATAGCGTAATTTTGGACCTTTAATTAAACTAACTTAATGGATGTTTTGAATCGCTATGGCAACAGTGCTAATTTTTCATTCTGAATTCTAGTGAAAGGAGCGTTATGAAGGTTTGAACGCGTAAATGTTGATTTGTACACTGGCAAATAGAAAAAAATTAAAACATTTTACACTTACAAATTTTCTTTTTTCCCACTTAAAAATATCTGAATTTTGTTTTACGCTTACAAATATCTGAAATTTCTGAAAAACGTAACACTTTTGTCGCCACACTGACTTTATCCACGCAATTTACCTTGGTATGCAACTTATTTAAAGGTTAATAATGTCACATAAAGGTGACGTACTGTCTGAATTCGGGTTTAGCTGCTTCTTTACTGTAAATCAACCAGTTTAGCCGTTGCCACAGCAGCCCCGCCGCCTCTAGCCCCGCCCCCTCTAGCCCCTCCCCCTGCACTCACGAATCTTTTTGAGACAAACTCGGCGCAACGACGTCTCAAAACTTGTGAGAGCGTAATTTTTAGATTTGCACGTGTGAAATTACAAAGTTGTAAGCGTAAAAACGAAATTTGTAAGTGTAATTTAATTTTTTTTTTTTTTTTTCCAGTGTAGAACCCGACATTTACGCGTTCAAACATTTTACAATTGTACATTTGTAGAATAAACCAACACTTTTTCAATACAAACAGTCAATCTGGTATCGTTAGAATATCAGAATGTTCTCTTCTTTAACTGATGAAGTGGTTAACAGTAGTAGTAGTCATAGTAGTAGTCGTAGTAGTAGTCGTAGTAGTAGTAGTAGAGCTGATTATATTGGACCCAGTGCAGACCCAGTGCAGGACTATTACCCCATGAACATTTGAACCCAGATAATCCCAGAGTGCTCGCTGGATGACTTCAGCAAAAGACCAAATCAGGGCTGGAGCATCACCCAGAATAGCCCATACTGTTGAACCAGGCTGAAAAAAAAATACTGCAGTATGAAGTCCATATGAAGGATTACCTCGATCTATAATGGAATTTCAATGCAGCGTTCCATATCACTCCAAAACATCTGCGTCTGAAAGGTTCCCCTGGTCATCTCCACTGGGCTCGGCGTGAAAAGGCGAGGATTTACAGACCGATGGATTGATGCTAAACCAATTACTGCATGAAAGAGTTGAACAATATTGCGTTTCAGTTTTTTCTATTTGCCAAACATAGAGTTGAATCTTTAATTAGGGAGTATAAGTAGCTAGACCTGCAGTGGTAGAAGGTAACGGAGTACGAATAGTAAAGTACTGCACTTAAGTCGAATTTTAGGGCATCTGTGCATTTAACAGTGGGTACTTTTTACTTTTACTTCACTACATTTGAGAACAGTATCTGTACTTTCTACTCCACTACATTTTTGAACAGGACTGAAAAGTAAAAACTACTTTTCATATGATTTGAGGGGATATTTTTATCGCGTTTGTAGTAACATCTCGACTAAAGTTTGCGAGTTCGAGCTTCAGTTTTGAGCAAATAAAATAAATACACAAAATTCAGAAGAAAACTTAATAAACTAGTTTGTATTGTTCCCGTCAACCAAAGTATGTATAGTTTTTAATCAATATTACTACAACTACACTCAAAAATGAACATACTTTTACTTTTTACTCTTAAAATACATTTTTAAACGGGTACTTAAATATTTGTACTTAGGTCGATTATTTCATGTGATACTTAAACCCTTACTGGAGTATCTTTTGGCGTTTGTGTCTGTACTTAAGCAGATTTTTTTATGTGATGCGTTACTCGAGTAAGTCAAAGTTTTACCTCTGTACTTTTACTTAAGTAACAAACACTGAGTACTTCATCTTATCGTGTATATTTACTTAACAACACATCACACTTCAAAATTATCATGACAGGCCAATAAGTAGCAGTTTCTGATCTTGTATTTTGTATTTTTTTTCATCTATGTGAGGAACATTTGTCTTGCCCCATTAGATACTTTCTGTGTGTGGTTAGCATGCTAGTTGTTGTTACACAGTGCATCTTTTACCATAAATCATAATCCTGTATAGCACATTACATGGATCAAATGTTACGACAATATCTAGATTTATTAAATATGAAAAAAACAAATACGCTCTGGCCTTTTAAAATTTGTGGAACGTGCTTATAAAGTCATCATGGTGAGTAATTAGGATGCTGGGAATGCATAGGGTTAGTGAGGAATAGCGCTGGACATCTGCAAATTAAGGGCAGAGGCAACAAAAATGGAAAACTGTGTTGATGTGATGGAAGATATTTATGTTATGGAGAAATCGGCTTGTACTTTAAGATTAGAAACAGAAATTTGAGAATATGTGAAAGGACTGGGTGGATTTTGTACAACGTCTAAGATCTGATTTTATCTAAATGACATTGTTTCCTTTTTTTCTTTGTTCTGCTGCTCACGTGTTATTTTTCATCTTATTTCTTTATTTTAAAAAAAGGATGTGCGTCAATTGTAAACTGTATGCATATGATGTCCTGCAAAATCAATACAAAATATCCATACATCCATTTTTTTCCTCTTACCCGGGGGCAGCAGTCTAAGCAGGGACTCCCAGACTTCCCTCACCCCAGACACCTCCTCCAGCTCCTCCGGTGGGACCCCAAGGTGTTCCCAGGCCAGACGAGAGACATAGTCCCTCCACCGTGTCTTGGGTCTTCCACGGGGCCCGGAACACCTCCCTAGGGTTGTTCCAGGCATGACTACAATACGGCATTAAACTTATCAATCTCCATGGAGACAAGCAGGCCATGTTGTATTGTCAGATCTATGGCGAGGCAAGCCAGGACGCAATAAGAATGGTGTTATTTTAGCGATAAAATGCTTGTTAATCTAATGAATGTGAGATTGATTAGCTTAATACTATACTGTGTAACATTCCAAGGAAAGTAATAACACCTCAGCTGCTCCTCTCGACGTGAAGGAGCAGCGGCTCTACTCCGAGCTCCTCCTGTGTGACTGAGCTCCTAACACAAAATATGTTTTTAAAAAAAGTTTAAAATTAATTCATTCGTTTTTCATGTTTTAGTTTTTTTGTTTTTGTTTTTTTTGTTTTTTGGGTTTTTTTGCAATTTTTTTAATTTTTTGCAATAGACACAACTTTTATAACTGCTATCACTCATAACACATTCAACTAAACCTCAAATTGTATACATGGGTGAGTTTATTCTAGCTGATTTGGTAGTTTGAGCCTGTTTTAATCTAGATGTCGATTTATTTTAGGTGCCGTTTTAGTTCCGTTTTAGTCCTGGTTTAATCTCAGTTCAGTCCCAGGTTTAGTTTCCATTTTTATACATTTTCTGAACAATTGTGAACGCGCCCTTAGCTGCGTTGCACAAAATCCGGTCCGCTTTTTGACATTTTGTATCATTTGGACAAAGAGAAGGCGCTGGAGTAGATATGGACTGCACCTGTCAGAGCATTTCCACACAGAGTCACCTGTCACCAAACGTCAGGTGTGTGAGAAAGACACACACAAACATATCATTTTCACCACTCTGCCCCTCTGCTCCTGTCAGGCAGCAGTGATGGGCCCAAATGCTCTCAGTGCTAACCCCATAAACTGCATACTTATTTTTTTATGAGTGTTTGACAGTTCACCACAAATCACACGCAATTTTCCTCCATGCAAGCTTTATATTGAGTTTTTTATTTTATTTTATAGTATTTTTATTTAATTTTTGTATTTTTATTTTTAATCCTGTTTTAAAACCGTAAAATCTATTATCCTAAAATATTATCTTCAAAATGATCATGACCTTTATTTTATAGTTTTTTTTATTTTATTTAAATTTTCTTTTTTTTTAATCCTTTTTTAAAATCGTAAAATCTATTATCTTCAAAATGAATTAATGTTGGCCCAATTTTAATGTTTTAAATTATTTTTCCATTAAAATTATGTCTGTAATCAAAAAGTATTCATTTAAATTTACATTTTTTACTTTGCATTGACATAGAAATATTTCACCTTTTTCCATTTGATTATTTTGTCTTCCATCGTGAACTTTATTTTATAGATTTTTTTAATTAATTAATTTATTAGATTTTTTTTATCCTGTTTTAAAATTGTAAAATCTATTATCTTAAAATATTATCTTCAAAATAAATTAATGTTGGCCCAATTTTAATGTTTTAAATGATTTTTCCATTAAAATTATGTCTGTAATTAAAAAGTATTAATTCTAAATCGAAATCTTTTACTTTGGATTGACATAAAATAATCAAATGGAAAAAGGTTAAATATTTCTGTCTTCCATCTTGACCTTTAAGAGCCAAGGTTTTTACAAACTCCTCCTGTGTAAAAAAAACAGATCATATGAGCAGTTAAGGATTGTCTTTCCTAACAAAAACTCCTCTCTCAAACCATTTCGTTTCTCTGGCTAAGATCTGAACCTCACTATCTTCTAAGGAGTGGTCTTTGAGATGGAGGTGAACAGCAGACTGGGGTCCTGAGCTGCTCTTGTGATGGTGTTGGTACATTCTCTTATGAAGTAGCTGTTTAGTTTCTCCAATATAACGCTCGAACGAAGACCACGTTGCTTTGTTTATGGCTCGGGTTTTTGTCCTTTGGGTGAACCTGTTTCAGTCTGTGAGCGTTTGCAGGTTTGGAATAGGTTTAGATGAGCTTCGAAACGTCTTCACGCTAAAACCTTTTGCCCAGTTGACAGTCGTCCAAACGTGATCCATAATAAAAGAAAGGTTAAATTCTGAGGGACACATGTTGGTTACTGATTGGTCGACACAAAGACCCCCATCATGCGAGGATTTACGGTTTCAAACAAGCTAAGAGTACTTCTAAATTCACGCTTAGAGAGAAAACACAATTCCACAGATGGGATAGAGGAGCTTTGGGAGTCCACACACACATAAACTCTATCCAAGAATCAATCAACGTCAGGATCACACGAGGTGGACAGATAAAGGAGCGATGATGGTGATACAGTGGTATTTATTTCTACTAAAATCTTATGAATGTCCAACGATTTAACCTCACATGATGGAAGATCCCCCTGTGAATCGGCACAGCCTCCTCAGATGCCGCCGCTCACAGAAATACTTCTAATATTGTCCTTTGATATAATAGAGGGCAGCCCAGCGAAGATGGAATAGGAATAAAGCTTATGCAGAATTACCTTTTTGGAGATTTTAACCCATGTTTCCTCATCAAACACGTGCCTGGAGTTGTATTTTGTGTCATCCACGCTCGTTTGATAAATCTCCTGCACCAGATTCAAAAATGAGTCCAAACTGAAAAATAGTGTCTGGTTCTTTATAAATCCATTACAAATTGTCAAACATCTAACCTTAATGATTGAAGGCTTTTCAATATATGTGTACACTGCCAAAAAAAAAAAGTCGCCACCTGGATTTAACTAAGCAAATATGTTGGTGTTGCTGCAGTTGGTCCAGTCGAGGTTCAGCAGAATGAGGTCAGCTGACACCTGAATATACTGAATGACCAGGTTATTACATCAGTGGATTTGTTCTTCCCTGATGACACGGGCAGATTCAAAGATGACAATGCCAGGATTCATCGGGCTCAAATTGTGACAGAGTGGATCAGGAGCATGAGACATCATTTTCACACATGGATTGTCCACCACAGAGTCCAGACCTTAACCCCATTGAGAATCTTTGGGATGAGCTGGAGAAGCTTTGAGCAGCGTCAGACTCGACCAGCATCAATGCAACATCTTGGTGGAAAATTAATGCGACACTGGATGGAAATAAATCTTGTTGCAGAAGCGAAATCGTGATCAAAGCTAAAGGCGGAACAACCAAATATTAGTGTGTGAGCTTTTTTTTTGGCCGTGCAGTGTATAAAAAGAGTTTCAAATAGGACACACAGAACACCTGGCACAGACATAAAACAGTTGATACCTGCATTTATACTTTAATATTGATAATCCCATCTTTAATTGACAGTGTGGGGCAACTTTTGTTCATGATCCATATTTCCATGATACAAAATGAAGCTCCAGACCATGGAAATCTCTGGAAACGAGAAGATCATTCAAATTCCACACATATGAATTGGACCTTAAACCGAGAATTGGGGTTAGTTTCACTTTCTCCACGTCCCCACAGCCACAGCGGACCGATCCCTCGCGCCCGGGTGTTATAGTGCACGTGTGTCGGAGCAAACATAAGCCTGTGATACGGTCATGCTCTATCGATAAAATATGTGCTTGTGTTGCAGCGGCAGATAAGAGGATCAGGGAGAAGCACTGGTCTGGTGTGTGTGCATGGACTCTTATCTCACTTCTGATTTTTGAGAGAGGGGGAGAGAGACGGAGAGAAAGGAGAAGAGAGAGAA
This sequence comes from Periophthalmus magnuspinnatus, assembly GCF_009829125.3. Classification (NCBI taxonomy): domain Eukaryota; kingdom Metazoa; phylum Chordata; class Actinopteri; order Gobiiformes; family Gobiidae; genus Periophthalmus; species Periophthalmus magnuspinnatus. The sequence goes on along the minus strand of NC_047139.1, from coordinate 5,764,369 downwards.
CACGTCTTTCCTTTGGGGTCCACCTTAATATTTCATGACGGTTCCGTGTATCTTTGACACTCGAATGTTTTGAATTAAACATAACTTGGTGCAAAATTAGCAGACTTTTACTCCAACGATAGAACGACGACTGGCCACTGCGGGTAACGGTCCAATTAAAAAGTGCATTATTTGCGTTATTGTTGGATAAACAGAGGCTGATTAGTGACCTGGGTAAGTATAGAGCTCTGAATTGACTTTAGTCTGGAACACAAATACTTTAAGCTGATTGGTCAAAGCGTCACAGCAGCAGAACGAGCCATAAAATCATTAAAGTTTTGTTAAATCCAGCTAAAAAGCACAAGCGTGTCTGGACAGTTTTCAAAAACAAATTAGTTTTCCTGCTCAAAAAGGTCAAGGATGTCTGTCGGTGTTGAACCTACAGTTGGTCTTGTTGCAGGACTGGATTTGCTCAAGTTCTGGTCGTATGGATTCTTATGAATTAGAAATGCAAGGCGAGTTTATTTGTACAGCACAAGTCGTACACAAGGTATAAGAAAGACTTTAAAATCACACTACAACAAATTGAAACATAAATCATCACAAATAATCATCATAAAATTAACGTTAAAGGAGAAAAGTGCAGAATAAAAACCTTTCAGTCATAAACACGGCTAAACAGAACCGTTTGAGCCTGGATTTAAACATGGTGAAAGTCGAGGCCTGTCTCACATCTTCCAGGTTTCCAGACCAGGTTTCAGGTTTTAGCTGCAGAAAACTGAAAACACTGATTCCCCATGTTTAGTCCTGGTTTAGTCCTAGTTCAGTACTGTTTTGGTCCTGGTTTAGTCCTAGTTTAGCCCTAATTTAGTCCTGGTTCAGTCCTGATTTAGTCTTGGTTTAGACCTGGTTTAGTCCTGGTTTGTTCCTGGTTTGTTCCTGGTTTGTTCCTGGTTTAGTCCTGGTTTAGTCCTGGTTTAGTCCTCCTCATGTGAGATGGTTCTTGTGGCTCATGTGGGAGATGTTCTTTGGTGCTGGTCCATGGAGAGACTTGTTCACACTGAGCTGCTTTAAAGTCTCTGAGCCACAGGAGCCACAGACCTGAGCCACAGGACACATGTGTGAAGTACTTCCTGGTTCTAGTCCTGACCCGAGCAGCAGTGTTCTGGATGTTCTGTTCTGTTAAGGCTCGTTTGGAGAGGCCAGTGAGCAGGACGTGACAGTCGTCAAACCTACTTGACACAAACGCAGGATAAGTCTCTCTAAGTCTGGTTTTGACAGTAAACCTTTGATTTCTGACATGTTTTTAGACGGTAAAAAGCTGCAGATGTTATTGATTTGATGTGGCTGTTAAAGTTGAAGTCTGAGTCCATTATTACCCCAAGATTTACCCCTCATCAGCATCATCAGTACCTTCCATTTGTATCTGGAGGATGAAAAAATGACTTCTATTGGTGACTACAGTGAAAATAATAATCCCATCGTCATGTTTTAAGTGTCTCTGTTGGAGAAGCAGACACGCATTACTGTTGTAGTCAAATATTATAGATTTTAGTTTCGCTGCTGAGAATTAGCATTTGCGCATCCACCAACACGTTTTTTAAATCATTTTCTACACAATCGTCTCTCTCGGATCTATTTGTTTTGATCCAGAGGCCTGAATGGACTAGCTGGTTGGGGTTTGTCACATTTTAATGACGTTTCTGGGGACCCTTTTTATGTTGCTCTTGTGTCTTGAGCTGAAATCCCAGATATGGATCGGTTTGGCTCCTGGGAGGAAACATGACCTCATTTCCATGTGTCAGGGAGATCTAACAGGCTCTGGACAACAGCAGCAGAAATCCTGACGGTTTAAGAGGGCTCTGGAGTCTCCGGCTGTCACTGTGCATATTACACTGGCAGATAATAAGCCGCAGGTAGAAGGAGGGAAAATGCCTCTACTGTTCTCTCTGCCGTTCAAAACCAACTGAGTGCGTTATTGACCGACGTATTATTTGAGATAACGACTTAGCCTAGCTCACCAGATCATCCATTTCACCTTTTATTCAAAACACAGTATTTTTGAAGGTGTTGAACAATAATACTTCTCAACAATACGAACATTTTAAGACCAAAATGACGAGTCTGACAGCAACATTTACAGAGAGAGAGGCGACAGTTTTCCAATGTGAAGTGAATTGGAGTTGATGGAGCAGGAGTTGGAACGCGGCGGCTAGCAGGTTAGCGATGTCCGTTTGTATTTACAGTCTACGGATTTGACCGATAAAAAGAAATGACACGTTTATTTTGTTAAATAAATGCGTAAACTGTCCAGAAAATGCCTCCCTTGTACATAAACTGTCTCGGTATTTTGTTTCACAATTTTTATGAACGTGTGAACAAATATTATAATATACTGTCATTTAAACCAACAAATGCATACACACCTTTTTCATTTTTTATAAACAAGAACTAAAACTTAAAAAATTAATAAAATAATATTTCATACTAATAATAATAAAAAATGAATTGTTTAATAAATAATCAAAAATAATAAATGCATTAATAAATAATAAACAGAATAGTTGCATTAATACATACATAATAAACATAATAAATGCATTAATAAATAAATAATAAAAATAATAAATGCGTTAATCAATCACATAAATCTTGAGTAAATTGTATTATGGATGGAAAAGAAATGTAGGGATATTCTGTTTTAGAACGCACGGCTACTTCCTGTATTTTCTAACTTTTTCATCGCTTTAAAAATTTCTTAACTAATGTAAAGTTATGATGAATATTTATCTCAGGTACTATGTCACCAAACCAAGTCATAAACCCAAAAATATATTAATCTGTCAAAGTGAATGTCACATAATTAACTTTTCGCTTTTGTAAAAATAACAAAATGTATTCATCTGGGATACAATGCAATTAGTTGTATTTAGTGTAAACATAAAGACAGATTTTAGGCATATTTGATCTTCTGTTTAAATCTGTATTTATTTGTGTGTTCAAAAAGAGAAAGTCAACGCTCTGATGACACTGGTTTATGTTTGAAAAGAAAATCACCTCCGAGTTTCCAAGTGTTTTTCTATTTGGTTCTTAATAAAACAAAAACCTTTAAATAAATGATACCCACAGCAGTTGTACCCTATGCCCGAACTGCACAAAATGAGACGGAACAAAACAAGATGGATACGCTCTGAGCCTCGCATAGCTCACTCCTGTTTGGAGCGACGTAATGAAACAAACAGACTTTTAGGACGACATAGAGAGCTCTCTATCCTCAGTAATGAGTATGTCTATGTAAAGTCAGCACAACAAGCCCACACAGTGACAGGACACGAGCAGACGTTAGCACAAACATATCACTTCTGCTCACAGCTTTTCACAAGGCCACAATGAGACGGCCTCTGTTTGTACACAGGCTGTTACCCCTGACAACAGCCCAAACTGAAAGTGCACTGTTTAACTTTAATGGGATCGCTTTGACTGGAACGTTTCACGGCATGGCATTAAACTTATCTTGCGTTTAATGGCAAAAGACGAAGTTTAAATCTGTCAACTGGACAAATTGTAGTAAGAGTGAAGACGTTTCGCTGCTCGTCCAAGCCGCTTCTTCAGTTCTGGTCAGATTACTGCTGGACACTGCCTTTATATCTGGAGGGAGGGGCTAACTACACTGAAACTGTAAACAGCTACTGTCTCCAGTTTGTGCTGAAACTACCCTATTCAACCTTTAACCCTGCTATTGTTCTCTTTGTTTGTTTTGGGTCTGAGGATGAAGTTATAAATCGGTGAGAGATTATGTCTCAGGCCCCCATTCCTGTTTACAGAAGGACTCTTTCCTAACAAAAATAGCTTCTTTAACTCCTCTCTCACACCATTTCTTTTCTCTGGCTCAGATCTGTCCCTCACTATTTTCAGAGGAGCAGTTAGTGTCTTTGAGATGTTGAGATGTTGTTGTGTAGTGTTTTTTAGATGAACAGCTGACTGCGGTCCTGAGCTGCTCTCTCGACAGTGTTGGTACATTCTCTTATTCTCTTCACTAAACTGACTTTGTTTGTGGCTCGGGGTTTTTGTCCTTTGGGTCGATCAATGACATGTTTTTATGGCTAAAAAAAACAAAAACCTGCATGGGCGGGTTTGCTTCTTCACAGATCTGGCCAATAACCTGGTCTGGTGGCATCTCCTTGGCATGATGGATAAGTCTAATGCTGCTCTGTGGAACATTCCAGACAAAGCAATAATATTTTACAGTCAAACATATGGCAGAAAAACTACGTAACCTTTAAATAAACTCACTATAGTGTAATTGCATGCTTTATTTTGTGTTTTGTTTCACAGCAACGTTTTAAAAAGCCGTAATCTCCAGGACGTCCTTGAACTAACAGATATTTTAATAAACTTTCATATTAAACCAGTTACAATCACTATCAGTAAATGTTTCAGCTTTAGAAAACATTTTAGACGGGTTTATTGCATTCGTCTGTCTCGCATAGTCTCGTCTTTATAAAGTACATTTTTACCTTGTGAGCAACGATATAATTTAAAAACACACAGAAATCCTTAACTTCAGAACTGACCTCATAATACCCTCGGGTTAGTTCGTCCCGGTGCACATCTCCCCCCGTCACATCGCCGTCTTAGGGAGGACTACTGTGAAATAAAAATTGAGTTGACGACTTCACTCGGGGCTCGAAAGGCGCCGGGAGGGAGCGGACTTCTTAATATGTAAATGATCAAGTCAGGAAGTGGAAAACCAATTTCAATGGAACAGCAGCGTCTCTGAGTAAACATAATTCCATTGGTCACTGGCAGCTGTGAAACATTAACAGTCTTATAATAAAGCAAACACAATCGGCTCCGAGATAGGCTGTCCGGCCCAATGCGACGCAACGACTGTCTGGACGACTGGGAAAAGCGCGTGTATAATGGCGTTAATCAACAGTGTATGTCTGTGTAATGTATTTGTAACACGATGGTGGAGGTGAATGACAGACCGACACGGAGCAGACTGTCTATTCAATAAAAGTACTCAATCAATCAATCAAACGTTATTTCTATAGCACCTTCTAACAACCCAGGCTGCCCAAAGTGCTGTACAACGTTAAAAAACACGATTAAAAACAATAAACTTCATACAAATCAACAAAGCATATTACATCATTAAAATAAAGAGCCACAGGGCCACTAAGTGCTGAAAGCTGTTCTAAATAAATACGTTTTTATGATTATGATGATAGGTTTTACTGATCGTGGTCTCGCAGTTTTGCTGATTGTTTTAGTCCAATTTTACATGTTTTTTTTACGGTGTATGAACGTGCATCGTGTTCTGTGTCCTGATTGGCTAAGGGACTGTAGACAATTTTACTCAAGTAGATTTTTTCATGTGATGCTTTTACATTTACTTGAGTTTTTTTTTTTTTTTTTTTGCTCCAGTATCTACTTTTACAGTAACAAAAGTAACAAAATGCTAAATTATTCATCATTAACAACATACTTAGATCATCATGTTTACGTTTTATTGTTTTGAAAATGCTGCATTCACCGAAAGCAACGCGTTAAAATGTGTCATTCGTTTCAGTTTCGCTTTTGATGCTTTGAGTCCCTCCTCTCCTTGCTCTCTGCGCCGAGTCACGCCCCCTTCAGAGCGCTATCACAACACAATCAGCTGCATCTCGCTAATGAAACTACTGCACATCGTATCAGGTTTGTGAAGTTGTAGTGTACAGTTTTGAATCATGATTTTGTGCACAGTTGTCCTTCGCTATATCGAGGTTCACCTTTTGCAATCTCGCTGTTTTTTTTTGTGCAATTCCACATGCTTTTTTACATCGTCTGAACGTGCATTGTGTTCTTTGTCCTGATTGGCTGTTGGACTGTAGACCATTGTCCATCAGTCTCCTCCGTGCCGTGTCTCCTGTACAGTACAGAATGTGTTCAGACAAATTTACATAAACGTTGGATCGCAGTGTGACTCTGAAGTGCTGTACGTTTGCAATTTGTTTTCTCCCCGACAAAACCCACAATGTCGATGAAACGTTCTGCACCGACAAAGACGCCTACGACGTTTTTTTGAACTTTGAGAGAGTTTAAACAAGAGAGAAATGTGAGAAAATGTTAACGCCTGTGTGAGAAAAGTGTATAAAGTGTGTGGTGAGGGGTTTTACAGCAAAAAACATATAGAATAACTGTAAAAAATAAAGCTGACTCGCGTTATTTTTAGACGATGAACCACGGTACATCATCCCTGACAAAAGTGTACAAGGTGACTGCACAGTTCCCAGCAGTACGTCCCAAAATATGTTTTCATTTCACTTTTTAAGGCTTTGACACTGATGCGTTCGCTTCTCTTCTCGTTTTTCATTTTAGGATCGCTTTAGTCACACAATAACTAGCGTCTTTGTCCTGGTGTTACGCGCTGTTGGCATCGTCTGCTGCTTCTTGTTCTCTTTGCCGTGTGTGTGTTCTTTCTGTGCATCGTAATCCCGGATCACGATTGGCCCGCTCTTCCCACGCCCAGAATCTGATTGGCCGTTGTTGTTCTGTGCTGGATTGCATAGGCCGCTTCCTCCTCCTACAATCCCGGGACGTTCACCTGATGAGTGTGTGCTGCCGGGACAGCTGGGATTATTGTGCTAACACCCATTTAGTTTTGTGTATTTGAGTTGTTGCTGTAGCTTGTAACTTTGTGTAACTTTTTATTGACACACGTGGCCAGTACAGTTTGAGTTGTCTTGTTTTGTTCATTCTTTTTCTTTATTATTCATTGTTCATTTCTTTAGTCAAACATTATATTTTATTTTTTGTAACTAAATTTCGCACATCTTTTGTTTGTTTTACCTATTTTTTTTGTCAAATTACAATTTTAGTTCCCATTTTAACATCATGGTTTGTTTGTTTTTCTAGCATCCTATTTAAAATCAGAATCAGTGTTGGTTTTGTGGAGTCTTATCAAAATTCCTATGTAGAAGTGCCTAATCCACAGTGTAAACACAGAACAGAACATCCAGAACACTGCTGCCCTGAGTAGAACCAGGAAGTACTTCACACATGTGTCCTGTGGCTCAGGTCTGTGGCTCCTGTGGCTCAGAGACTTTAAAGCAGCTCAGTGTGAACAAGTCTCTCCATGGACCAGCACCAAAGAACATCTCCCACATGAGCCACAAGAACCATCTCACATGAGGAGGACTGAACCAGGACTAAACCAGGACTAAACCAGGACTAAACCAGGACTAAACCAGGACTAAACCAGGACTAAACCAGGACTAAACCAGGACTAAACCAGGACTAAACCAGGGCTAAACCAGGGCTAAACATGGGGAATCAGTGTTTCAGTTTTCTGCAGTTAAAACCTGGAACATTCTTCCTGAAGATGTGAGACAGATGTTTAAATCCAGACTCTAAACGGTTCTGTTTATCTGTGCATGTGACTGAAAGGTTTTTATTTTGTACTAAAAGCTAAAGCTAATTTTAAGCTAATTTTATGATCATTATTTATATTTTCATTTGTTGTATTGTGATTTTAATGTCTTTCTTAGTCTGTAAAGCACTTTGAATCACTTTGTGTCCGAATTGTGCTTTACAAATAAACCTACCTCCCTAAATAAATCATTATGTAACAAAAATAATCAGTTATTCTTTTTTTCCACCTATAGGTTTTATAATACTGCTGTGAGTATGAATTAGTAGTAAAGAGGAAAGACATTCATCAAATTATCAGAACTAGGAACTCAACTAATTCCTATGTATCCTCAAATCTATCCACTTGGAGCAGAGTTTTTCACATTTGAAATTCTGACCGCGAGTATCATAGCAACCAAAGAGCCAATCCGGAGCGACGCTGTCGAAGGTAACGCTCCTTTCCGCCCACACTGCTGTCAATCCTGGTGCCTGATTTGTCTCTTATTAATGTTCATATCTTGATTTACGGACAAAATACCAAAATAAAATACCACGATCATTTTAAGACCAAAACGACGAGGCTCACACTGAGAGGGACGACAGTTTTTTAAGGTAAAGTGAACTGGACTCATAGTCGATGGAGCCGAAAGCGCGCCCGTGTTCACTTCCTCTTTGTAACGCCACGGCCAGCAGGTTAGCTATGTCTGTTTATACGTGCGATCTATGATATAACCTCGTAATAACTCCATTATTCCACTTCCTTACATCCCTCCCGTGTCACACATGAGCCTGTACTACGGCAGCAGACAGCGAGCGCCGCGTGAGGTCTTCATTTGGACCACTGCGGCTGTGTCCACTGACGCTCTGGGATCTCCTAAGATTGATTGCAGTCGACCAGTTAGTAACAACCCCCACTGCACTCCCCCCTCTCCCCCTCTCACACACCCCCCTCGCACATATACCCCCCGCCACTATTGGGTTTGGAGCAGCCGTGGGGCGCGCTCCTGGGACCCCGGCTCTACGCTGAAGTAATATCAGCTGATAAATTGCCTTTCCTGGCACGATTATACTCCCTGTGGTCTGTGGGGGCAGCGTTTCACACCAACTTGGGCTAAAACTGGGGCAATTTGTTACGCAGAAAAAGGAATAGAGTAGTCACAGATTTTATGTTCAATAAGTGGTGTGTGTTGGGTGTCCATTTGAGGTTTGGCTTGAATAAATAAATATAAAAATAAATCAAAATGCATAAATAAATAAATAAAAATAAATTAAATAAATAAAAATAACTAAATTTAAAAAATAAATCAATCAAAATACATAAATAAATAAATAAAAATAAATTAAATAAATAAAAATAACTAAATTTTAAAAATAATCAAAATACATAAATAAATAAAAATAAATGAAATAAATAAAAATAACTCAATTTAAAAAATACATAAAAATAAACAAGTAAAAATACATAAATAAATAAATAAAAATAAATAATAAACTAAAATACATAGATAAAAATAAATAAATCAATAAAAATACATAAATAAACAAGTAAAAATACATACATAAATAAATAAATAAAAATAAATAAACTAAAATACATAGATAAAAATAAATAAATCAATAAAAATACATAAATAAACAAGTAAAAATACATACATAAATAAATAAATAAAAATAAATAATAAACTAAAATACATAGATAACAATAAATAAATAAAAATACATAAGTACATATTTTTTTATTGCACTGAAAAAATCCTGTGAGCGTGCTTGCATCTTCACAAACCTGACTGTTTTTAAATATTGTTCCTTTGCCTATAATCTTCCACAATATGGCCTAAAATGTATCTATCTGAGAAGTTCCCTATGGTTTTAACTTTCTATTTCTATGGAATCATGCAGGTGACGTGCAACCTCCAGAAAGCTACATACTGTCCCTTTAAACATATTGTCCATAACAGACCAAGTGACTCATTTCAGTTCTATTCTCTATAAACAATGTACCCCAGACGCAAAGTGCCTTTTAATCTGACTATAGAGCTCCTGCAGTTGTCCTCACACAATCCCAGCATGCACCTCTGCGCCCCACACTGACAGTATTCACACAGTATCAGCCATAATGAAACTTTCTGGAAGATTGTGGATTATGCCATGACAGAATGACAGAGAATCAGGCGTCTGGGATAGAGTGAAAACACTGGCTTCCCATGATTCTTAGTGACAATGTCCCTGATTGGACTAAAAAAGATGACCTTCTGTGTGAGTTATTACATGAGAAAACACCAGTGATGGGACTTTCAGCTCCTTTATGTGATTCGAATCTTTTAAATCCATTCATTTCAAAGAGCTATTCAACAGACAGAATGGCTTTTGCTATTTTTACTGTGTTTATATAAAACCAACGTCATTTTATCAATGAAATAATCACGAAGAGAAACGACCATGACTCAGATCTGTTTAAAATGAGTGTGTCTACCCTTTAAAATCATGCATAATCTAAATAAACCTTTGCACGACAACAATAATAATTAAAATGTCAAATATTATCATGTCAAATATGTTCTTTTATGCTCCCTTCTCTGCTTTTGTACTGATTCTTGTGTCGGTTCAGTGTTAATCAGTTTAAAAATCCATAAAAATTTGATTCTTTTAAAAAATGAGATCCAATTGTTCACGTTAAGGAGCCGTTCAGAAGAGCCGACTCGTTCACAAACATCCCATCGCTAGAAAATACGATGTAAAAATGGTCATGGTGTTTCTTCTCACAAAAATCTTAACGCTAAAATGTCGTATCGTCGCGTCCTGACACGTGTCCTATGCCGTGTTTTTGACGTGAAGCATAAAACACTGTACATATATGTTTGTTGGATTGACCTTGGAGTTGAGAAAGAAGGAATTACTGATTTATAGCTCCTTTTTAAATCTCATCTTTTCATCGTCTTGATTATGTTCAAAATTATCTTATCTTTCAGTCGCTGCCAAACTGATTCAGTGCTGTCACGGTGAATGCAATCATACGGTTTATTCAGCCTCCAGTTCAGCATCATTTTGACAACTTCTCACTATTCAGAAGTTTAAATATTTTGTTCTAACTACAGTATACAACTTTCCAGCTGAAAAAAATATACTTATTTTTTCGTTTTGGTTGTTTTTATTGCTCTGAAAAACATGCGTCCTTACCGTGACTGACTGATTGTTTCCATGGAAATGCTGTTTTCGACTTGGTTTTATGGTAAAATGTGTCTTATCTTCACGGGGAACGTTCCGAAATATGTTTTTAACTTCTGTAACAATGTTCGTTTCTGGTGTGAGCGTCAAAAACGACCAAGACTGAAACATAAAGTCAGAAGATTTTAACGAGTTCTACACAGGCGAAGTGAGCAATGAAGCAAAAGACTCTCTGGAAAGGACAAAAAGAGAGTCCAGGGTCCAGGGTTAAGGCTGGTTTGTGTTGTCCTCCGTTGTGGCTTTGATTTCTGCACATGTTCACACTGACCGAAGATTCTGTTGGGGTTGAGACGGGTAATTGCATAAACAAAGACGCTAATTCATGTAGCAGTTAAATGAACGGACCATTTTGTTACTGTTGTTGTTGAAAACGTAAAATGGTTGTCTATATATTGATTCCCTACAGAGCTTAACGTAACGTAAAAAAGCTTGGAACAAAATGACTCGATTTGGTCTCATTCAATCCTTTTTAAATGAAGATCTCATCCAGGTCTGATCCACAGCAAAACACAAAGTTTAAAACTGTCAACTGGACAAATCGTTGCAGGAGTAAAGACGTTTCGCCGCTTCTTCAGTTCTGGTCAGATTAGCTGGACACTGCCTTATATCTGTCTGAAAGGGAGGAGCTAACCACCTTGAAACTGTAAACGGGTCCACTTCTGGTCCGCACGACGTTACACATTTAAGAAACTTTAGGCAATGTCGAACGAGGTGGCTGTTTTACGACCGTCTCAGAGTCGGGGTCACATGTTCCTGAGAAACCTTTAACCAAAATGACCAGAACATAGCTGTTATCTTAGTGTCCGCACGTCCTTGTAAGTCCACGCTGGTGTCCATAGCGTCTCCGTGAGTCCCCATATCCACTGGTCGGCACGTGTTATCTACCTTAGCGTTAGTAAATCAAGATACCAGTTTGATGTTTTGCTGCAATGTTTTGTGTTTTAAGGTCAGTGTAACGTCGCGCACTGTTCCTGTCCAAATAAAAGCAAACCGTACCGACCTCACAAGACAATTACGTAACATTTGAGTAAATTTGAGGACAATTTGGACAACAGTAGCTAAGGGGGCGACAGTAGCTCGGTTGTTTAAGTTTTTGTCCACAGATCTAAAAATTGGCGGTTCAAATTCCTCTCTCGACATTGGTAGAACAGTAAGATCCAGCTCCCACAGATGAATACTGTTGTTGTGTCCTTGGGCAAGACACCTCGCCCTTATTGTCTGCGTACACTGGCGTATGAATCAGTGAGTGGTTTATTGATGTAAAGCGCTTTGAGTGGCTTTGTTAGGTTCAAGCACTTTTCTTAAATTTCTGTCTGTGTTTCTTAGTTTCCTACGTTTTTCCCACTTTTAACTCATAAAACATCAATCCTATTTCCTGTTTCCTTTATATTTTCGTTAGTTCAAGTTAGTCAGTAGTTAGTTGAGAGTTTTTGCCTGTTTTTTGTGAGTATATTTTTGATTGTTTTGCTCCCGGTCGTTTTGGTTTTGCGCCTCTCTGCTCCCCGCTGGTGTCTCCATGTCGGGTCCGTGTACCTTTAGTTAGCCTAGCTTCTTTTATTTGGGCCTGGTGAGTATGGACGTCCTGTTTTCGTTCTTTTATTTTGTGTAGGAGAAGTTTGCGGGTTGTTTTTTTCATTAGCGTAGGGACAGTGTCGCGTTGGCAGCTCCTACGGCCGTGTATCGGGTTAACCTGCCCACCGCATCGTCTTTATTTCACGTTGTCCGGCTCACCGTGGTCTTTTTCCTTTTGTTACTTTGTGTTTTTTGGGTTTGATAAAGGTTTTTTTTCTTCCAACAGCTTTCAAACTTAACAAGAACCCGAAGCTACGAAAACAATAATCAGCTTGGAACCCTTACCTCTGTTCTCCTGTGTCCCTTTGTCAATACTGTACGTTTTGATCCATCTTTGGGTCGTAACAGCCTTGAAGATGGAAAAGCGCTATATGAAATGTGACCTTTACCGCTTTAAAACATTTGATCCGGTTAACTTCATCAGCAGAGCTCAAAAAAGCACAAATTTGTCTATATTACCCACAGTACCTTAAGACATTGGAACAGTTTCTCAAAGGGTTTCCGAAGTCTCCGGTTCTGTATAAAGTCTCGTCTGAAAAGGCCCATCTGCCAAACTGCTGGGTGCACTTTAATTATGGAGAGGGATTGTACACGCTGCCTGACTGACTCCACAATATTCAAAAGGAATTAGTTGCTTGTGTTAAATTATAGATGAAAGCACAGGAGAGAATGGAGTGAAGAAGGCCATGCAGTGTTTTCATATGTTGGAGTAACACGTGTGATTTTAGAGGCTTAATACAGGACATGGAGTTCAAGCTCTTACCAGAAAAGTGCACGGAAAAAAGACGATTGATGATAGTTTTGCGCTCATCCCATTTAGCAGGTCAATTTTAGAGAGAAGCGTGGACCTTTAAGTGTGGAAATATAGTTTTGGCCTTCAAGATGTATTATTGATTGACTGGAATATGCTGAAAAAACACAGAGACACTTCTTTTCTCGCTTCTTTTCAATCATTTTAATAATTCATGGATGTATTTTTTTAGGGTTGGGCACATGTTTTATCTCAAAAAATATATATTAATCGTGTGTATCTGTCAAAAACGCAGTATCAAAGAGCCCGCTTCGGTCTGTGAGCTGCTGATTTCGCGTTTACCTCTCGTAGACGGATTTTTTAAACTGTCCAGAAAGAGTCAGTCATCACAGAGAAACGGCTCGTTCAAGTCTGCAAACCGAGAGTGACGCTGAGTAAATACGCACGGAGGATTAGCGCTCGATCAGTGGCAACGCGTGGAGTTTACTGCACGTGTCAATCATGTTTATTTTGAAAACTACAAAGATATTCAAACCCACATGTTTAGTAGCCAGTGAGTTTGTTTGAGATTGGACTGCACCAGAACTGAACCAGGACTAAACGAGGACGAAAGAGGAGGACTGACCTTTACCAGACCTGAATCAGGACTAAAGTAAGACTAAAGCAGGCCTTTTGTTTGGTTCATAGTGAGGAGGAAGAAGCAGCAGACCACACAGGACGACTGCAGACGACACAGGACGACTACAGACGACACAGGACGACTACAGATGACACAGGACGACTACAGACGATACAGACGACACAGGATGACTACAGACGACACAGGACGACTACAGACGACACAGGACGACTACAGACGACACAGGACGACTACAGACGACACACGACGACTACAGACGACACAGGACAACTACAGACGACACAGGACAACTGCAGACGACACAAGACGACTGCAGACGACACAGGACGACCGCAGACGACACAGGACGACCGCAGACGACACAGGACGACCGCAGACGACACAGGACGACCACAGACGACACAGGACGACTACAGACGACACAGGACGACTACAGACTACACAGGACGACTACAGACAGCGCACAGGACGACTACAGACGACACAGGACAACTGCAGACGACACAGGACGACCGCAGACGACACAGGACGACCGCAGACGACACAGGACGACCGCAGACGACACAGGACGACCGCAGACGACACAGGACGACCACAGACGACACAGGACGACTACAGATGACACAGGATGACTACAGACGACACAGGACAACTACAGACGACACAGGACAACTGCAGACGACACAAGACGACTGCAGACGACACAGGACGACCGCAGACGACACAGGACGACCGCAGACGACACAGGACGACCGCAGACGACACAGGACGACCACAGACGACACAGGACGACTACAGACGACACAGGACGACTACAGACTACACAGGACGACTACAGACAGCGCACAGGACGACTACAGACGACACAGGACAACTGCAGACGACACAGGACGACCGCAGACGACACAGGACGACCGCAGACGACACAGGACGACCGCAGACGACACAGGACGACCGCAGACGACACAGGACGACCACAGACGACACAGGACGACCACAGACGACACAGGACGACTACAGACGACACAGGACGACTACAGACTACACAGGACGACTACAGACAGCGCACAGGACGACTACAGACGACACAGGACAACTGCAGACGACACAGGACGACCGCAGACGACACAGGACGACTACAGACGACACAGGACGACCGCAGACCACACAGGACGACTACAGACGACACAGGACGACCGCAGACGACACAGGACGACCACAGACGACACAGGACAACCACAGGGAAAAAACACTTCAGCTTCAAAAAGTGAAATAACATTCCAGGCTTATATTTGAATATTGACATTAGAAAATAATACAATAGGCCAATACTGAGACTTTTATCTGATTTTTACTTCATACAAATTCAAATCAGGGCAACACTGGGTGAACACTACAGTACATTTAAGTCAAATAAACAGCTATTTAGGAGCCAAAAAAAAAAAAAAAAATGTTTTTATTTTACCTTTGCACACATGTGAATTCAAGAATGCAATTAAAAACTTGAATTGCTGCTGAGCTTACATTTTTTTTTTTTAATAATTTCCTAGTCTTTGTAAACAAAAAGTTGTGATCTGGAGACTTTAGATTCATCACGTTATGGAAGGACTATCACTACTCCTGACAGCTGCAGCCAGGGATCTTTTATAATATCTGGGTAGGGGATCACTAGCTTAAACCTGTTGTGAGTTGGACTAGGGGCCAGTCAATTTGTATTGCAGAAAAAATCCCCTGCAGCCCAAAAAATGTTTATATTGTGGTCTATAAGTAAGGACAAACTGCTGTTGTTTGAATTACAGGGCACCTCCAAATTTCACAAAGCTCGTATTTTGTGGTTAATTATGTCAAAATTGTCTCAAAATCCTTCCGTTGTCCTAAAAACTGAATATTTAGCTTTGGCTCACACTGCTCCACGCTAGCTCTCCTCACTCTGATTAGAACGTTTGCAAAGCCATGATCCTTACGTACATTTGCGTGGAGAGAAGAGCGTTACTGCGTGTGGTCAGTAGGCAGCATTAGCCACTAAAAGCTAAAGTGACGACACCTGTCACTGTTCGGCGATGTCCAAACCCAGCGGCAGTAGATACAGTAGACGGGAGCTCACCTTTTACTCTACTCGGAGAGGAAACGTCCCATCGTACGGCGACAAACCCAAAAGTTTACACTGCATGAGCTCACGGGCAAGACATTTAACCCACCTGCAGCACTTCTGAGGCCCACTGCTCTATGTAATCTACAAAATAAATACACTTATAATATGGCAAAAAATATTATAAATGAGAAATAAAACAGCAGTGAGTTTACTTTATGGAGAATACCTGAGGCCATAGGCTGTTTTTGCTCCCGATTTGTCTGTTATTAATGTTATTCCCCAATCTGACACGCAAAAATGTATAAAAATGAAAGTTAAAACAGAGATTAAGTTATTATACACGGTACATAAGGCTTTTAATGTATATTTCAGGTGTTTAGGCACATTGTTTTTTACCTGAATGACTCACTGTAGCACCTGCAGAGCGTTATCTCTCTTCACAAAGTTCTCAAACAGCTCCTCGATTCCCCTCCGGAGCGTCACATAGATAGCTTTAATTAATAACAAACATATTCAATGCACACATAACAAGTGCTAAGTAGAGACCCGGTTAACTGTTCAGGGAAAAAGGGAAAAAAACACGTGAGGAATCTGGAAACCGCAAATGTACGGGACGGAGCGCTGGGGGATTTGGCTGCAAAGTGCTGAACGCGCTGTTGTGATTACACGCTAACACCTACGGACTTACTTATGAGAATGCCCGTCATGGGACAATAAATGTGATGTATGTGAGCAATATGCAAACCTGGAGAGAGGGAGGAAGTGTCCAGGGAGGGGGAAGTCCTGGCAATGCTGCTCAGATGGTTTCCAAGCAACGTGGCCTTGGATACGCTATAGACGATTGTATGGACTGACAAATACATGTTTTTTTTTCCGTGTATTTGAGAGGTTTGTCTTGCTCCAGTGCAGAAATACATCCAAAAGTCACTGACAGTTGAAAAAAAAATCATAACTCTTTTGTTTTTGAATATTTTTGTTTTATTTTTCAGAGCATTTAGAACGACCCTTCAAACATAAACCCGCTGTGTACTGTCTGCATCTGATTATACAGCGTTTTATTGCCCAATTATCAGTAAGCGCCTTATAGCATGCTAGTTGTTAGTTTTACCATGACGGCAAAACTCCACTCTAATTTCTAAAAGTTGTGAAAAGTATTTCTAAGCATATTTAGAGCAGATTCTATAGGGTATTTCTAATATCTTTCCTGTGTTTCTATAAATTCTGTATTTTCAGGCTTGTTATGTTTATTATTACCATATATTTGATATTTTATTTGCTGTATCATTCATAGTATTTATTTCTACCTTTAGAAACCATCAACCGTGAGCAGCTTTAATAAAAAGTGGAAGAGTGAACTGAGGAGATTGTGGATACTAGACTAGTCCTAAATACCGTCCTTTTCCGAGGTCACAAGTTTTGGTTTCTTTCCCAGCACCTCCTTTACGCTCACATTTGTGTTCCCAGTTTCAAATCCAGTTCGTTCAAACCCACAGGGACTCCTGAATGTCGTAGTGTCGTCTTCGCGCTACTACACACCACAAAAACTGCCCAATCCAAGCTTTACCCTGGAGTAATAAACCCATAGCGCAGTGTAAACCAGAGTCACCTGATTACCTCCTATTACATCCCTGCTCCTCCTTTCGCCTCCAAAAACCATCTTTCCTTCTTTCCCTTTCTCTCTCCTTTTCCCCTCTCACCTATCCATCTCTGACTGTCCATAAACGTCCAATCTGCGGCTCCCTTTCGCCCTCTGGGATCTTATCAGACCAACGATTTCTACTCAAGTTATTGTGGACATTGGGCGCGGAAGGTATACGGGCACAATCCCCGGAGAAACCTCGCGGTGTCAACCTCGCGTGCTTTGTCTGAAATAATTAGGCTATTCATTAGCATCGGGGAGCACGTCTCTACCTATACCTGCTTAGAAAAAGGGATGTCCTAATTGGTGTCTAGTGCTAGCAAGTTTCTCCTCCCTTGACACCGCTTCTAAAGAGCTGATGTCTTAAATGCCATGTTTTCGCGAGGCCCTTATCAAACTCGCGTCCTTACCTCGCGTCAAAACCGGTTTAAAGTTTGATTCTCAGATATACCTGCTTCTTGTCTTTTACTGCCAGTGCTAGCAGTCACTCAAACGCGCCTCGTCTCGAACTGAGAGCGAGAGAGAGTCTAGCGTTTGACACATTGCCTGGGAATAACTTTGAAAACTTTCTAAGTGTTGAAAATAGCAGCACTGTCTTAGCCGCAATGTGCTCCTCTACGCAACGGCTGTACCTGAATATATATGCAGGCTTATCCCCAACTCACTTAAAAAATATTGTTTCCAGAGAGTCATAAGTTGGAAATAGTTTCTTTACCTGGCAACTAAAATCCTGACAGTCTTACGAAATAATCAGAAGTGAATGATACAGTGTCTTTATGGACTTCAAACTAGACGTAAGGTTCTGTACAAGGTATTTATAATTACTCTTCATTAATTAATCATGTTTCTCAAGCAGTGGAAATGGGAGTTTTATCGATTTAACTTGACACATAGTTTGGCGAGGATAAGAGTTACATATAGTTTCATGAATCCATCTGCGTAACCTGGAAACTATAAGGTTTTTTCAGTGATTTACTATTGCAATGTTTATTAGAGCTTTCTAAAAAACAATATTTTTACCCGTTTAAAAAGTGAATAGGTGGGAACAGCAATTCTTACTTATTACACATACTTATATTATACTTATATGAACTTTGATAGCCAGGCTTATACTTTGTAGTTACAGCGGTCCCTCGTTTATCGCGGGGGTTACGTTCTAAAAATAACCTGTAATAGGTGAAAAACGCGAAGTATCAGCTTTATTTTTTACATTATTCTATATGTTTTTGTCTGTAAAACCCCTCACCACACACTTTATACACTTTTCTCACACAGGCATTAACATTTTCTCACATTTCTCTCTTGTTTAATTGATTAATAGTGACTCTCGTGTATTTCACAGTTCCTCTGACCGTGCCTCTTCGTCCTAGCACTGCTCCGCTGTCGTGTCGATCGAACGTTTATGTAAATTTGTCTGAACACATTCTGTACTGTACAGGAGACACGGCACGGAGGAGACTGATGGACAATGGTCTACAGTCCAACAGCCAATCAGGACAAAGAACACAATGCACGCTCATACGCTGTAAAAAAGCATGAAAAATTGCACACAAAAAATCCGTGAAACAGCGAGACCGCGAAAGGTGAACTGCGATATAGCGAGGGACAACTGTATAGTATATTTAGTATGACTGATTAATTCTTAAACTGCTTAATTAAGTCTGAATTATTCTCATTAAAGTATTTGTTCATTATGAATTATTGTCTTTAGCTCAGTCCATCCATTTTCTTTGGCTAAATCTGAGGCTGGATCGCGGTGACACCAGTCTAAACAAGGACTCCCAGACTTCACTCACCCCAGACATGTCCTCCAGCTCCTCTGGTGGGCGTGTCCTGGGTCTCCTTCTGGCATGTCCCACCAGAAGGAGAAGACTAAGCTATTGAAATCAAAATGTCAGCTGTGTACGGGCTGTATCTAATTATAAAACAATAGTCAGGAAGTGCGCAGTTAGCATGTCAGTTGTTGTTAGCCTTACCGTGATGGCAAACTCTGCTCCGGTCTCTGAAAGTTGTGAAAAGCGCTTATAAACTCATCATTGTGACTAATTAGGATGCTCAGAATGTATAAGGAAAGTGAAGAATACTTTGGACCACTGCAAACTGTTGAAAATGAAGTTGTTGTTGTTTTTTTAAGACAGTAAAAATGAGGTAGAGACTAACACGCTTCTCAAAAACATAGTTAAAGCTCTATCTCTGGCGCGCTCTGCTTTCTCAGCTCTGAAGTGTGACTTGGTGAATGACTTTTTGGCCCGTGAGCCGTCGTTATTCACTGTGGTAGCACTTCTTATTTTAGAAAAGGGTTGGTCGCGGCACACTGGCTCCATATGGTTCTCACCTGTTTCTCACCTCAGAAAAAAGTTAACTTTGGCAACACAGGAGTGCAAAGTAAACAGTCGACACACAATACAACTGCAAGTAGTAAAAATGAAGCTAATGTTAGATATTTTGTTTTAAATATTGTGAATGAAGAATTTTCAAGCTGTGAAAGCAATAGGTTTAATGCCATACTGTGGAAGTTTCAAAGCAATACCATCTCCATGCATAAACGCAGTGTAACCCTCCACCACCATCAGAAAGGTTACGTAGTAAATCTTTAAAGGGGGAGTGTTATGAAGCTTTCAACATGTATGTGTCATTCATGCATATTTCAGTAATCTTGAGATTTTTCCACTATTCAAACTCTCCTTACGGTTAATCTAAGGCACATGTGTCAAACTCAAGGCCCGTGGGCTAAATGCGGCCCTCCACATCATTTTATGTGGCCCTCAACAGGGTAAATTAAAAGGTATGATGGTCTTAAAATGTCATCTTATTAGAAGATACACATTTACACAGCCATATTTTTACATCTACACAAATGCATATGCAACATTTTTAACTTGAATAAATAATAAATACAGAAACAGTTAATTAACAACTTAAAAAGTTGTTAGATTTATTTTACATCTGGCCCTTTGAGGACACTCATTTTGCTGATGTGGCCCTCGGTGAAAATGTGTTTGACACCCCTGGTCTAAGGAGACGATCCTGTCTAAAACTCCACCCACAAGCCTACGTCACCCATTCGATAACCCACAATAATCAGATTTATTTTTTGTAATTATTCTCTATGTTTTTGTCTGTAAAACCCCTCACCACACACTTTATACACTTTTCTCACACAGGCGTTAACATTTTCTCACATTTCTCTCTCGTTTAAACTCTCTCAAAGTTCAAACCTTCGTAGGCGTCTTTGTCGGTGCAGAACGTTTCATCGACGTTGTGGGTTTTGTCGGGGAAAAAACAAATTGCAAACGTACAGCACTTCAGAGTCACACTGCGATCCAACGTTTATGTAAATTTGTCTGAACACATTCTGTACTGGACAGGAGACACGGCACGGAGGAGACTGATGGACAATGGTCTACAGTCCAACAGCCAATCAGGACAAAGAACACAATGCACGATCAGACGATGTAAAAAAACATGCAAAATTGAAAAAAAGGTGAACCGCGATATAGTGAGGGACAAATGTATACAAAATCATGATACAAAACAAACCCAATGCGATGTGCAGTAGTTTCATTAGCCGGGTGCAGCTAATTGTGTTGTGATAGCGCTCTGAAGGGGTAGTGACTTAGTGCAGGGAGCAAGGAGAGGAGGGACTCAAAGCATCAAAAGCGAAACTGAAACTACACATTTTAATACGTTGCTTTTGGCGAATACAGTATTTTTAAAACAATAAAAGGAAACATGGCGATCTAAATATGTTGTGAACAATGAATACCCCATAAAACATTTAAAAAATTAGCAATTTTGTTACTTAAGTAAATGTACAGATACTGGAGCAAAAAATACTCAAGTAAATGTAAAAATATCACATGAAAAAAAACTACTTGAGTAAAAGTATAAAAGTACCTGTTTAAAAATATAATAAATAAAATGTAGTGATTTTGATGAAGATTTGTGCTGAATTTTGTTCAACAGAAACAACCCAAACAATCTTTTTTCCAGCTATGATTTTTATTATTTTTATATTTTTGTTTTGCTCAAACTATGAACGTGTTAAAAATAAACTTGCAGCCTTTTCAGCAAGTTTAAAACAATAATAAAAAACACTTTTACTTTTCCGTCCCGTTCAAAGAATGTAGTGGAGTGGAAAGTACAGATACTGCTCTCAAATGTAGTGAAGTAAAAGTAAAAAGTACATGATTTGTGCATTTCTATTCACTCCCAGTCCGGTGCTGTAGCTTTGTCACTGTATAACGTCCCTATTCTGTTTCTGCGCTACATTTACAATGAAAACACATTTAAGAGACAGTAGTCAGAAGGTCAATGCAATATTAATTTCTTCGTGCCTTTGTACATGAATTCCCTCGGTGCTCGTCACTGCTTACACACGGGTCATCAATAATTAAGTGGTGACAGAAAAGCACTTACACGGAAATCAATGAACGTCTATGGTCCAACAGCAATCACTCACAGACCTCAACGTTTCAATGGAAAGGGTCGACGTAAAAGCACGCGTGATGTAATGTGGAGTTATAATGAAGTCGCACAGTGGATGGCTGCGCTTCTGGCTCGGTTTATAATGAGATGTTTGCTAGCGTTTTAATGTTCACTAAAAAAAAAAAGTACAAAAAGGCAGTTCTGATGGTGATAACTGCGAATAATGTAATCATAATGCATTTTCCCATGTATTTGTGTTGCCTTGGCCCTATAAAAATGTATAAAGAAGTGGACTAAGTGATTGTGACGTCACCTATAACGATCAGCTCCAGTCAAATTCAGCTCATCGAGGTGAATTTGGAGCAATCAAACCTGTTGCTAACGCTAGCAGGAGTGAGAGAAGGTGCCTGATTTGTCTGTTATTAATATTCATATCTTGATTTGTAGTTCGTGTAGAAGTGAGTTAATACGAACATTTTAAAGCAGAAATGATGACACTCTGCAGAAGTTAAAGTGAATTGGAGCCAGAATCGATGGGAACCGGAAGTGCGCCCATGATCACTTCCTATTTGGAAAGTAGCGGCTAGCAGGTTAGCTATGTCCATTTATATACAGCAGTAGCATTGGGTGATCTTTTTGGGTGGGCAAGCAGACTTAGGGTGGACATCTATATTTAGTCAATAGCAATTTATTAACACCACTTTTTTATATAAACTAATAGCAAATTAGTATATTAAGTGCATAATGATCTACATAGTTTATATTTGTATATATTGGGCTGTATTTGCACAAACGGGGCTGTTTCTTCACAGATTTGTCCTTCTACACCTCATTTATGCATTCATGAAGAGATACTAACAACAACACTGCACTGGACAGACAGGAGCAGTGGTCCAAAAACATACTTACAACTTACTCTCACATTTGCTAAAAAAGACTATACTTCTAAATTGGAAAGTCTGTACCTTCCAAAATGCTCTTTAACTGTTATGTGCATAAACCTTTAGGCCAATGAAACGTTCTAAACATGATATTTGTGTGTTTTGACCTCCAATTACTTATGCAAATCTTTCAAAATGTGCAATAAAAACAAAGTGATGGAAATGCAACTACTGGCTGAGTTTATTAACAGATCATGCAAACCTGGAAATGCAAAAACACAATCATTAACTACAAAAAGACATGAGAAACCAGTGTGCGCTACATAAAGAACTCCCATTAGAAATTCCCCAAAATTCCAAAAACTAAATACGAGCGGCTCTGATCTTTGTATAAAAATATCATATTCAAAATTCAGCTGGTAAAACCTTATTCTCATTTTGTTTATTTTTGATTTCGTGAAGACCAGTTCCATGACGACGTCACAGAACGCACGTGTCACACATCTCCATGGAAACGCGTGATGTCACAAAGAACTGTAGTGGAACTACAAAAACTGTAGTGGAACTTACACTTCACACAGCGGCTCATTCTCACTCAGACTGTCCACCGAGACAGACGTGTTTTACCCTCAAAGCAAATAAATCCATTTTCATATACCAAAAACAGCCACGAGCGCTCCAATGGCCACATTCGAAGAGCTGAGGAAGGAGCAGATGTTGTTTGATGCTTTGCTCAACGTGGCCGGCGTACAATTCCCGGCACACAAGCTGGTCCTGTGTAGCTGCAGCACGTACTTCAAAGCTCTGTTCACCAACTGGTCCAGCCCTGACCGCCAGGATTTTGACATCTCTGATGTGTCAGCTGATATTATGGAGATCATCCTGGACTACTGCTACACTCAGGTGGTCCACATCAACCCGGAAAACATCCAGGCGCTCTTTATCGCTGCTGACTTCTTAGGTGTGAGCGGGATTACCCAAGCCTGCTGTCAGGTCATGAAAGAGCAACTGTCCCCCAGTAACTGCATCGCTGTCTGGGGCCTCACAAACCAGTACCACTACCCCGAGCTGAAGAAACAAGTGTTCTCATACATCTTGAAGCACTTTGAAGATGTGGTGTCCAGCTCTGAAGAGTTCCTCCATCTCTCCAGGGAAGACCTCTGTTCCATCATTGACGAAGATCAGTTGAACGTGAAGGAGGAGAGCACCGTGTTTGAGGCGGTCCTCAGATGGTTCTCACACGCTCCTCAGGAAAGGATTACACACTTGGCCAATCTTCTGACAAAAGTCCGTCTGGCTCTGGTCCCCCTCGACTACTTTTTTCAGCAGGTTCAGGGAAATAACCTGCTCCAGAACAATCGTGAATGTATGGTCGTGATGATCAGGATCATAAGTGTGATGTTGGATGCCCGAGTTAGGGAATCCAATGTCTCCCTGTCCTCCCGTCTAGCCCGTCCCAGGCTGCCCCAAACGCTCCTTCTATCCATTGGCGGTTGGAGCGGAGCAAATCCAGTCAACAACATCGAAGTGTATGACAACCGTGCCAACAGCTGGGTGGCCGTGGCTAATAATGACAGGACACCACGGGCCTACCACGGTACAGTGTTCCTTAACGGATGTGTGTACTTGATTGGAGGGTTCGACGGCGTTGTACGGTTCAACACTACCCACAAGTACGACCTGGCCAATCACACGTGGCAAGAAGTAGCGCCCATGCATTCACCGAGGTGCTATGTCAGCGTGGCTTTGCTGGATGGTTTGATCTACGCCATGGGTGGGCACAATGGAGACGTGAGGCTGGAGACGGTCGAACGATACTCTCCAGAGACCAACCAGTGGACGATGATTTCTCCTATGAACGAACAGAGGAGCGACGCCAACAGCACAGCGTACGACGGGAAGATCTACATCTGTGGAGGCTTTAATGGCGAGCAGGTTCTGGACACAGCTGAGTGCTACAACCCGCTCACCGATCAGTGGACCATGATCTCAAACATGACCAACAGACGCAGTGGGGTCAGTGTCATCGCCTACGCCAACGAAATCTACGCTGTCGGTGGCTTTTCTGGGATGGCCCGTTTGAACACCATGGAGGCCTATAACCCCAGGACCAATACATGGCGCCCCCTACCTGACCTGCTGTACGGGCGCAGCAACTTCAGCATTGGAGTTGTTGACGAGCGGCTGTACGTTGTGGGCGGGTTCAACGGCTCCACCACCATTAACCGTGTGGAATGTTTTGATGTGAAAACCGGAGTGTGGTCGGAGGTGCAGAACATGGAGATCTCTCGTTCTGCCCTGAGCTGCTCCGTGGTGTACGACCTTCCCAACATGGCCGACTACGCCGCACCCCGCCCCGCTCTTCCTGATGACGATCCCACCGTGGAGTAGTCCCTCACTCCTTTAAATAAAAGCATCCATTAACTGCAAAAAAAAAAAAGATGTCATTTTTGTCGTTGTCTCTGGTATATAGTATCATCATTTAACATTTTGTTCACTCTAAACCACAGTATTGATATAAATGGAAAGTAACAGATTTTCATTCACCTTTTAAAAAAAAAACCCATATATATATAAACTCTAAATGTATGACCGGTTTGATTTTTTTGAATAAATGCAAGTAAATACAGAGCACTGGGAGATTTTTAACATTTAAAAATCTATTTAAATATTACCTCCCTGTTTATATTGTCAGAGAATGAAAGTGTGCAGTTAGCATGCTAATTATTCCTAGCATTACGATGATGGCAAAACTCCACTCTAGCCTCAGAAAGTTGGGAAAAGCTCGTATAAACTCATCAAAGGTGAAGAGTTAGGATTCTTGGAAGGCATAAGATAAGTGAAGAATAACTTTGGACCACTGCAAACTGTTTCAAATGTTCTGTTTTACCGTTTTAATCTGGTACAGAGCCTTTAAAAATACCAGAACGTTTAGATATGAGATCATTTCATAGAATATAAAACTGGAAAAATACTTCTAAGGTTGAGCTATGCCGTACTAGTCCCATATGAGAATTTAGTCTTATCGGTCATACCTCAGTGTACTATAACAATAGAGTGCAGTTTACATGTGTTTTCTATCAGACTTCATCACATCATACAGCAGAATTTTATCACCTTATACAAAGATAAGATATCAAATAATTGGCATCTGAAATTGGAAACAGCTCGGATGTTCCAGACCGAAAGGAGGGTTTCCTGTCGACCACAAAAGATAGAAAACACCAATAAATAAGACAATAAAACACACAGTACAGGTGGAGGTAGCAGAACAGTGGACCAGTGAAGATATCTGAGGGAATATACTGAGATTATAATTAGATATGGAAAAATACCAATGGTGAACTTTATGAATGAGGCAGAAGACATGGTTTAAAGTGTTTTCAGCAAATAAAATCAAACATTGTTGTAATATCCACTGATGCAGCGAACTTTAAGAACTTTTCCTGCTAATCTATATAAATTGTGGCCACATTTTCTTTTCCTTTGTTTGTATTCTATGGGAGTTATCGCCAAAGCAGAAGATTTCTTTGATTCTCAGGCCAGTACAGTATTGCATAACCTGCTTGTCTCCATGGAGATTTAGTTTCTTTGCCCGGAAAGTTCCACAGTTTGGCATCAAACATGTTTATCTCAACGGAGGGGGCAAATAGGTGACACTACAAGGCCAAGTTAAAGGTCAGATGTGGAGAGAGGCAAGTTTGCTTACAGTGAGGTGCGTGTTTTTCCATTTTCTTAGGTTTTTTTTTCTCGAATAAACATAAAAATAGCTCAGTTTGATGTCATGCAGTGAAAAAATCCAACGCAATGGAGACAAACTGGTTGCGGACCTTAATTAAATTCCCCATAGTGAATGAAAAGTCAATGCTTTCTCTATGTAAATACCATAGACTGTATATATAAATGGACATCGCATTTCAAATAGGAAGTGATTATGGATGCGCTTCTGGCTCCATCGACTCTGGCTCCAATTAACTTTACATTGAAAAACCCCTTCAACTCTCTGTATCTGCTGCTGTCTGGCTCATCATTTTAGTCTTAAAATGTTCGTGATAGCCCTCTCTACATCATCGTGCTATTTTTACTTTGTAATTGTGTCAGTAAATCAAGATATGAACATTAATAACAGATAAATCAAGTGCCTTCTTTCCCCAAGGTCGCTCCTGCTAGCGTTAGCAACAGATTTGATTGACAGCGTTGCTAAGTGCCTGCTAAACCAGAACTTGGCTCCAAATTCGCCGCTATAACTGCTCTAGCCTCGATGAGCTTCATTTTACTGGAGCTGAACGCTGTGGGTGAGGTCACACTCACTTAGTCCGTTTCTACATAGAGTGTGTGGTGTGTTGCACATTGAAACCACAGAGCAGTGAGTCAGTCAAACACAAAATTATGACTAATCAGTTCTAACCGGAGACTGATCTGTACATTAACGCAATTAATGAGAGATTTATCATTTCAGTGTTGAGTTTGCACCATAAAGTGTGAAAAACTATGACTAAACTAGGTCTAAAATGAACTAGACTAACACCCAACCTCAAAAATTGCGCCACAAAATAATAAAAAACAACAACAACAGAAATCCCATATAGAGTAAATGCATACAGGTTATTTGAGGAGAAAACTGCCTCCACATCTGCATCATATCATCTATAGTAACATTTTTATCCTTTTGTTGGTGGTAGAAAAGTCACATCCCCCACCTGTTAAGTGATGCTAAACCATACAAGCAGTACAGGTACACACAGGTACACAGATCTGACCCGGTCCCTGTCTGCAGGTGGGAGCTCTCAAAGGGGCTCAGAATGCTCCAGGCAAAAGAACTTTTGTATCTCCGGCTATTGCTGCTGCCAACCACATGCACCATCCACTCTGACACAAGCAGTATACAAGGGGTGTAGTCTGTGGAAGTGACAGCTTTATATATTTGAAGTACATACAGTTGAATCTACACTACATACACTATATAAAAAGACATATGTGCTTTTTTTTCTCACTGTCTGACATGAAATTAGACTAAACTTTTCTGTTTTAGGTCAATTACGATTGCCAAAATTATTTCTATTTGCTAAATGCCAGAATAATGTGAGAAGGATTTTCTTTTAAATCATTTTTATTACTTCAAAGTTAGATGTTTACTTATATTTCATTAGTATTTGGTATCATTGTCAAACTATATGACTTGGGTCAAATGTTTTAGATATGTCCTACAAGCTTCTCACAATAGTTAGAAGGAATTTTGGCCCATTCTTCCCGACAGAACTGGTGTAACTGAGCACATTTGTAGGCCTCCGTGTTCGCACATGTCTTTTCAGGTCTGCCCATAAATTTTCAAAACATTGACTTTGTTATCTTAAGCTACTTTGTAACAAGTTTAGCAGTAAGATTCGGTTCATTGTCCATGTGAAAGACCCATTTGTGCCCAAGCTTTACCTTCCTGGCTTATTTTTTGAGATGTCGCCTCAGTATTTCCTCGTAATGTTCTTTCCTCATGATGACATCTATTTTGTGAAGTGCACCAGTCCCTCCTGCAGCAAAACAACCCCACAACATGATGCTGCCACCGTATTTCACAGTTGGGATGGTGTTTTCAGGCTTGCAAGTTTCTACCTTTTTCCTCCAAACACAACAATGCTCCAACAGTTCAGTTTTTTGTTTTGTCAGACCACAGCACATGTCTCCAAAAATGAAGGTCTTTGTCCCTGTGCGTATTTGCAAACTGTAATTTGGCTTTTTAATGTTTCTTTTGGAGTAACGGCTTCTTCCTGCATTATCCTCGTTTCACTGTGGATGATGACACACTCTCACCAGCTTCAGCAGCATCTTCACAAGGTCTTTTGCTTTTGTTCTTGGGTTGATGATCAGATTTGACAGATGAACGTGGCACCTTCAGGCATCTGGAAATTGCACCCATGGATGAACCACACTTGTGTACGTTTTGGCTGATTTCTTTTGACTTTCCCGTGATGTTACACAAAGAAGCAGAGTGTTTCAGGTTTGTCTTCAGACACATCCACAGTTGTGTCTCTAATTAACTCAAATGTTGTCAGTGAACCAATCAGAAGCTTCCAAAGACATGACATCATCTGAGTTTTTCATAGTAATCTCACTGTATGTAAACTTCTCACTTTGATGGAAATAATTAAAAAAAATTGCTAAACGTCAGAATGATGAGAGAAGGATTTTTTTTTAGACAAATACAAATAATTTTGTTAATCCTAATTGACCTAAAACAGGAAAAGTTTAGTCTGATTTCATGTCAGACAGTGAGGGAAAAAAGCGCATGTGTCTTTTTATATAGTGTATGTAAACTTTGTGTTTCAAATGTATGACAGGATTATCTAATTATTACTTGGTCTGGTGGGATATTACTTTACTATTAGAACAATCATAACTATTTTGCAATTTATTGAAGTTTTGGACGCCTTTACCTGATCAGTATGTCACATCTGCTGCTTCTGTCCAATCAGGTGATGTACTGGAGTCTATTGAGGAGTTTGCAAGTTGAACTGTAATGTTACAACCGTGTACAAAAAAATACTATCGTGGTAATCCTTGTCATACAGATCAGATAGTTCTTTGTCATGCACTGCAGTTCATGACCCACAGATATATTTGAAGTTGGATAACAGCCTCCAGAAAGTTGACTGCAGAGTCTCGGTTGATTCAGCCCCAGGAGTGAAAAACACTTGTGGCTATAACCTCAGGGCTGGATGGCGGGCACCAGATTGTACTGCAAACACAAACTTTTGTTGTCATCGGCACATTTTTACTCTAGTTCAATGGTTTGCAGTGGTCCAAACGTATTCTGTACTTCCCTAACACGTCTCTAACATCCTAATTACGTGTCACAATGAGTTTATATGAGCACGTTTCTAAAATTTCAGAGGCCAGAGCGGAGTTTTGCCGCTCTAACAACAGCTAGCATGCTAAAAGCGCACCTCCCAGGTCTCTGAAAATGATCTGCTATATAATAAGACCGCACACAATCGCATTTCTATCCTAACAGCCTTTTCAATTCCTCTGTACTGAGGCAAAATAAACTTTAAACTTAAACTGACTGAGTTTGAATCTTTAACAGTAGTAGGACTATAATATATAAGCACGTATGAGTTTATTCGCTTGTGTAGTTTCCACTGTTTACTTTCCATATGAACACACTGACTGAACATTACAAACTTTATAATTGTTCATGCACTTTGGAGCTGTGCCATTTTGCTTCAGTGGAGTTTGGGTGGGCTCGGTCCGAGTTTGGCCGTGGATAATGCGTTCGGACGCGAGCGCACAGCTGAGCCCGGCCACACGAGGCACAGGTGAGGCACTACTGAACCGCTCCACTAATGCTGCTGCCAAGAACTGTGTGCAAAGGCCGTCACAAAACTCGGACTCAAATGTGCTTTGGCAAAACGCATTTCAGCAGGTGTCACGTTTAATCAGGCTCCATTAAAGTCCAGCTCGTTGGTGAGGCGCTGAATGGTGTTTACCTGACGCTCTGAAAACACAACTTTTTGCTGTGATAAATAAAACAACCACATTTAAGCAGGGACATCAAAGTTTAGACGCCTGCACGCCTGGAAGGTCTGTTTTATAATGGTGATAGTACAGTTGTATTGTTATTCAGGGTTTAAAGGAACTGTATGTAGCCTGTGCTCTTACAGATAAAAAAAAAAAAAACATAGAAAAGAAAACAAGAAATAGAGTCCTTTTAGGTTTAAACCAACTGGATTTTAGAATTGAAACAACCTAAATGTGAGACTCATGTGAGGCTCATTCTCATTTGATTTTTTGTTTTTGTTTTGTTTTGCTTTTTAATGTATATTTTATTTTGGGAAGAACACAGATTACAGACACATTCTTATCAGTTCAGATATTGTATAAAACAGCATCATCAATCAAAGCCCCTAAAAGTGCTTGTCATAACTACACCATGCTCATTTAGTCCCATCCCATTTTAGTATATTAAAGGAGTAGAAAGGAAAAAGGAAAAAAAGAATATATATATATATATATGTACAAGAACCAGGGATCTTACATGTAAAAACAAAGTGTAATCAAACACTATATATGCATTATAGAATAAAATATAATTCTTCACCTGAAATGGAGAAGTCACAAAAATCTGTTCTAATTGGAGCGATATACTTAATCCCTCGTTTGATTTGAACATGTTTTTACCTTATTTCGAGAGACAGAGTTTGGTCACCTTTATACAAGTCAAAGTCTTGTATGTGGTTCCTTTAAACTACGCTAGCATCAGCAGGGCCGGCTCAGCCTAGAAGCAGACTAAGCAGCTGCTTAGGGCCCTGAGGCCACCACAGGGCCCCCAAGAGCACATACATTTATACTGAAAATAGTATGACATACCAAGTTTTATTGGACACAGGGTTTGTGTGTTTGCAGCAGCCTAAATATCCTTTTAAAACAATTACATTTGTTTTATATC
Organism: Periophthalmus magnuspinnatus; assembly: GCF_009829125.3. Classification (NCBI taxonomy): domain Eukaryota; kingdom Metazoa; phylum Chordata; class Actinopteri; order Gobiiformes; family Gobiidae; genus Periophthalmus; species Periophthalmus magnuspinnatus. The sequence continues at coordinate 5,733,327 of NC_047139.1, read as the reverse complement.
TATAGTAGTAAAATATCAGCTGCTGCTACATTTGTGTTTGAGTCGGGCAGAGGTGAGGGCAGCTCTGTGTTTACACCGGTGCAAGGACCAGACATAATTTAAATTTAAGACACTGTCGCCAACTGGAACACATTACAATCCACCAGAAATGAAGAAAAAATGTCTAGAATTAAAGAAAATTTTGACCTCGTCTTATATGTTTGTGTTCTGTTCTTATATGTTTGTGTTGTTGTTGTGTCTGTGGTAGTTGTGACATTCTGGATGTTTTCAGTCTGATGTTGTTCAGATAAACACAAATACAACTGTTAAAAGTGACGAGAGCAGAGTCAGAATGTGTCAAATGTGAATCACCCACAGCTGAGCCAGGAGGGGGCCCCAGAGGCAAACTCAGCTTAAGGCCCCGTGAAAGCTCGGGTGAGGGTTAGGGTTACATAGACTGTATATAAATGGACAGAGCCAGCTCACCAGCTGCCACACTCTAGAACAGAAGCGAAAAACTATTAAAAAATGATGGCCCCTCCCTACGCATCGGGTTCATTAACCTGTGCTCAAAATGTTTGCATTAACCTGCTCCACACGATTCCGGGGTCCCCAGTTTCGCTACTTTGTCTGGAAATCAAGATACGAACATCCCTGAGCATCAGAAATGTTTACTACGACGTGAGATAGACGTTATAGTCGCGCTCAAACCCTTGATTTTTTTTTTTGTATCACGAAGGCGACTCACTTTTCACCTGACTCCTGAATTGTATTTCTTTTTTCCTCGTTTGGTCTACTTGTCAAAACCATAAGTTCTGACCTCATCTTGTGCCGAGCCAAAGCAGTTACGAAACCCCAAACATCTGCATCGTCTGCAGCTTAGGCCTGGAGGGAACAGATGTGCGCCAAGGTCGGGTAATGTTATATTCTTCTGCCGTCTCTTAACTTTTTTAATATAAACTCTTGTATTTTAAGCTTTAATAAAACAACACTGAGGCAAAACTACGGAAGCATAATGTAATTTAATTAAAGTCAGTCAGCCTGTGAACTTCAGTACAGCTGCAGTTTTTGAAATGTTTCAGTGCTCACTGTTTTGTCTTGAAGGCATTGTGGGGTTTTTTCCCCTTTGTGAAATACTTTGAGGATGTGTATGCGTAAGTCTTATATTCATGACACAGTATATCTCTCGTGTGGGAAAAAGTCCTCAAAATGTCAGGCGACGGTAGCTCAGTTGGTAGTTTTTTCATCCACTGATCTGAAGGTTGGTGGTTCAAATCCTGCTCTTAACATCATTAGTAAAGGTGCCCAATCCACTGACCTACAGGTTGGTGGTGTAATTCTAGCTTTTTATTTTATTTATTTTATTTAGTTATTTGGTTGGGACAATGCATGTTAATGAACAGAACATAATTCAACATGAATGTAAACACACAGGATTATAGCCAAACGCTAATTTCCATCTGTTGTTCCAAGGGCTGGGGTCACAAAATAAAAATTGGTCACTACACTCGTTGCACAGTTCCCTTAGTTGCACATTACACTCATTGCAGATTACACTCATTGCACATTACACTCATTGCACATTATGCACATTACACACATTGCACATTCCATTCATTGCACATTACACTCATTGCACATTACACTCATTGCACATTACGCACATTGCACATTACACACATTGCAGATTACACTCATTGCATATTGCACACATTGCACATTCCATTCATTGCACATTACGCTCATTGCACATTACGCTCATTGCACATTCTATTCATTGCCCATTACACACATTGCAGATTCCATTCATTGCACATTACACTCATTGCATATTACGCACATTGCACATTACACACATTGCAGATTACACTCATTGCATATTGCACACATTGCACATTCCATTCATTGCACATTACGCTCATTGCACATTACGCTCATTGCACATTCCATTCATTGCACATTACGCACATTGCACATTACGCTCATTGCACATTACGCTCATTGCACATTCCATTCATTGCACATTACGCACTTTGCACATTACACTCATTGCACAGTTTCAGTTTGGCTCATTCAAGACATTTACATTTTACACTCATTCCTTCACATTTTGCCCATAAATGCAAATATGTCTCCATAGAAAAGTTAAACTCCCACAGGTGAATACTGTTGTTGTCTCCTTGGGCAAGACACTTAACCCCCCCACTCCAGTATCTGTGCACACTAGTGTATGAATGTGTGTGTGAATGAAAAGCGCTTCACCATAAATACTTTGGAGTAAAGACTTATCGCAGACATACTGTGCCTGTGTGTACTTAAATGAAACAAATCTGCTGACGTCTGCGTTGGGAAATTGCAGAACCCAATGGGAGCTCACGTTGTTGTCAATGCCATCATCAAAAAGCCGTGCAGCAGCTCGCCGTCCTGTGGATATCTGCACATCATACGAGCAGTGATTTTTATGTTTGTTTTTTATTTGTGTCAAAGTGGATACATGACGCTGCTGAAGTCAAAGAAAGTAAGTACAGAGCAGTGGGGTGAACTCGTGACAGAGAAAATGAGGGTTACAGATGTCCCTCACAAAATCGTTAATTCTTAAATATATTTATTACACTTCTATGGAGTATTCATCATTACAACATATTTAGATCACCACGTTTCCTTTTATTGTTTTGAAAATGCTGTATTCACCGAAAGCAACGTATAAAAAAGTGTAATTAGTTTGTTTCACTTTTGATGCTTTGAGTCCCTCCTCTCATTGCTCCCTGCGCTAAGTCACTCCCCCTTCAGAGCGCTATCACAACACAGTGAGCCTGCATCCCTCTAATGAAACTACTGAACATTGTGTCAGGTTTGTGAAGTTGTAGTGTACAGTTTTGTATCGTGATTTTGTGCACAGTTGTCCCTCATTAAGACGCGGTTCATCTTTCGTGGTTTCGCTGTTTTGTGGATTTTTTGTGTGCAGTTTTTCACCATTGTCCATCAGTCTCCTCCGTGCCGTGTCTCCTGTACAGTACAGAATGTGTTCAGACAAATTGACATAAATGTTGGATCGCAGTGTGACTCTGAAGTGCTGTATGTTTGCAATTTGTTTTCTCCCCGACAAAACCCACAATGTCGATGAAACAAGAGAGAAATCTGAGAAAATGTTAACGCCTGTGTGAGAAAAGTGTATAAAGTGTGTGGTGAGGGGTTTTACAGCCAAAAACATATAGAATAATTGCAAAAAAATAAAGCTGTATTAGATTAGACTTGTTAAATTACTTAAAAATCTCAAGTATAATAACTATCAGGCACAGATATAGACGACATATCTAATAAAAATGCTGTGCACCTTTAGGTTCCATTTGACTTCATCAATCATCCCCACAGATGCTGCCCCTAGAGGCCGTTTCCCCCCAAGGACGTCTTTCTTTTAGCGTCATAACTGAATAAAGACACTCGTAAATGTTTGGAGCTGTTGTCGATGCTCATGAATTATTGTTGAATCAAACTTAGACACGAGATAAACCAACGACAGCCCCTGACACTCTGTTTATGGGTGATTGTACGAGACAGATGACGAGGCCTTTTGGGGACAGTGGCTCCCAGATAATGCTATTTGAATCCCAACAGAGGAGAAATTACATGGCTTATTGACCTTGTTGTGTTGACTTGTCAGATTAAATAAATTCACTAACAAAGTTCACAAGTGCAAAGTATTTAGAAAGTACTTAAGGGTTGTTGAGGCGTTTTGAATCAGTGAAGGTTAGATGGAGTTAGAACGTGGAAAATGAAAATGAACAAAGTCGAGTTGAGTCAGGTGGATTTCGCTTGCGTTTGACCCATTTTTTAAGGAAGATCTTTCTCTCTCTGTCTGCCTCTCACTGTCTCTCTCTGTTTCTCTCTCGCTCTCCCCGTCTCTCTTGTCTGTCTCGCTCTGTCTCTCTCTCTCTGTCTCCCTCTCACTTTCTCTTTCTCTCTCTCTCTTGCTCCCGGTCTCTCTTTGTCTCTCTCTTTGTCTCCCTCTCACTGTCTCTTTCTCTCTCTCCATCTGTCTCTCTCTCTGTCTGTCTTTCTCTCTCTGTATCTCTCTCTCCCTGTCTCTCTCTCTTTGTCTCCCTCTCACTGTCTCTTTCTCTCTCTCCATCTGTCTCTCTCTCTGTCTGTCTTTCTCTCTCTGTATCTCTCTCTCCCTGTCTCTCTGTCTCCCTCTCACTGTCTCTTTCTCTGTTTCTCTGTTTTGCTCTCTCTCTGTCTCACTGTCTCTTTCTCTCTGTCTCCCTCTCACTCCATCTCTGTCTCTCTCTCTGTCTGTCTGTCTTTCTCTCTCTGTATCTCTCTCTCCCTGTCTCTCTGTCTCCCTCTCACTGTCTCCTTCTCTGTTTTGCTCTCTGTCTCACTGTCTCTCTCTCCCTGTCTCCCTCTCACTGTCTCTTTCTCTCTCTGTCTCTCTCTCTGACTCTTTCTCACAGGTGAGACTTGGATGTGTGATACATATTTACACTTTATTCCTTTAGTCACAAATTTAACATTTGCAAAAGAAACAAACTGCACTGGGTTTATATTCACTGCACAGTGTACACAGAAAAGTAGTAGTAGTAGTAGTAGTAGTAGTATCAGTCGGTTTGACCCATTTTTCAAGGAAGATTGGGGCTCCCACGAGTGCAAACTGCCATTGTGTCCTAAGGCAAGACATGTAACCACAAATATAAATATATATCCATCCTGTGACGTGTTTTACAGTGTGAGGTGGACATAAAGTGGCGTCTCTGGACTGAGGGACTGAATGGAAGAAAAGAGCCACAGTTAAATTGACCTTGTTCTCTGTCATGACTCAGTCCATTAATAAAAACCTTCACATTCACACTTTGTATTGGGAGACGCTCAAATAATGACACGTCTGGAAAGAAAGAACCACCAGGTATAAAAAAAAGATAAATATAACTTCAAAAACACAAGCTTATACAATAGCCTGGATTTGCATGGAGATGGTGCGGGTGTTATGTAAGAAGCAGCCCTGCCCCAGATGCCTCCCGCTCTCTTTTTCTCTCTTTCTCTGTCTGTTTTCTGTCTCTTACTGTCTCTCTCTCTATGCCTCTCTCTGTTTCTGTCTGTCGCTCTCTTTTTCTCACTGTCTTGCTGTCTCTCTGTTTCCCTTTCTCTCTCTGTCTCTTTCAGTCTCCCTCCCACTGTCTGTCTCCCTCTCTCTCTCTCGCTCTGTCTTTGTCTCGCTCCCTCTCTCTCTCACTGTCTGTCTCTCTCTCTCTCTCTCTCTCCCTCTGTGTCTCTCACTCTCTCTGCCTCTGTCTCTCTCTCTCTCTCTGTGTCTCTTTGTCTCTCTCTGTCTCCCTGTCTCTCTCTGTCTTTGTCTCACTCTCTCTCCCTCTCTCTCCCTCTCTCTCTCCCTGTCACTGTCTCTTTCTCTCTCTGTCTCTCACTCTGTCTCTTTCTCTGTCTCTCACTCTCTCTGCCTCTGTCTCTCTCTGTCTTTGTCTCGCTCTCTCTCCCTCTCTCTCTCCCTGTCTCCCTCTCTGTCTCTCACTCTCTCTCTCTGTGTCTCTCTGTCTCGCTCTCTCTTTCCCTGTCTCCCTCTCACTGTCTCTTTCTCTCTCTGTCTCTCTCTCTCTGTCTCTCACGCTCTCTGCCTCTGTCTCTCTCTGTCTTTGTCTTGCTCTCTCTCCCCCTCTCTCTCCCTGTCTCCCTCTCACTGTCTCTTTCTCTCTCTGTCTTTCTCGCTCTCTCCCTCTCTCCCTGTCTCCCTCTCTCTGTCTCTCACTCTCTCTCCCTCTGTCTCTCTCTCTGTGTGTCTCTTTGTCTCTCTCTGTCTCCCTGTCTCTCTTTGTCTTTGCCTCGCTCTCTCTCCCTCTCTCTCTCTCTGTCTCTCCCTCTCTCTGCCTCTGTCTCTTTCTCTCTGTCTCTCTCTCCCTCTGTCTCACTCTCTCTGACTCTCTCTCACAGGTGAGACTTGGATGTGTGATACATATTTACACTTTATTCCTTTAGTCACAAATCTAACAGTTGCAAAAGAAACAAACTGCACTGGGTTTATATTCACTGCACAGTGTATACAGAAAAGTAGTAGTAGTAGTAGTAGTATTATTATCGGTCGGATTCAAAAACAGTTACTCTATGTTCTACAGGAAAAATATTTTACATTTAAATTGAAACTAGAGGACGACACCACAGATACAGAACAGTGTGGACATGAGACACAATGCAGGATTACACACACACACACACACACACACCCCTACACACCCCCACACACACACACATATATATATTCGCTCGTATAAATGTGTTATGTGAATGTTTGGCTTTGGAAATGTTATTGCTTTGGCTGAAATGTCCCACAGTATTGCATTAACTATCCATACATTATACAAAACAAACAGGTGACTCCACAGGATTTTATTGAGCATCAAAACACACGTAACTGAATAAATCCAAGAAAAACAAGTTTAGTGCCGCACATTGTAGGCGTAACATCTGTGCGGCGACCAGTAGGTGACACGCCCTCCTCTAGAAAAGTTACAGAGTGCACCTTTAAATAGCTTTAACAGAAAAATGCGACATAACCTCGAGTAATTATTGACCCAGGGCTCACCACTCTGCCAAAATTTCATACCAATTAGCTTCATAATAGACGAGCCAGTGCCAAAATGACCTTAAAGTTTCTTTTCTCTGGCACAGTTTACTTGGATAAAAAAAAGTTGTATTTTAGGTATACTTGTAATTATGAGGCCGATTTCAGCAATTCACCAAAAGATGTTTAGTAATTCCAGGTTTGTGATGCTGTGAGACGCCGCTAAAGCTAACACAAACACAAAGTTCTTCTGGTTTATCGTAGCTTTTTCTGCATTTATTCCACTTCTCTGCGTCTCTACACCGCGTCTGAACCTCTTTATGTAACGTTAGATGCATTTTACACCGGAAATATTACATTTTCACTCTTTATACGCGAGTGTCGTGCATCTATAAACAGGAAACGGCTGATGCTAGCGTGCTAACTGTGTTTTGCAAGATCAAGTCGGCATTTGAGAGTGTATTATTTTATATTTGCGTCTGTTTTTTGCTGTTTTGTTTCTGCGTTCACTCTTGTCTGATCGTCTTGTTTCTCGTGTAGCCAGAACCTTAGCTCAGGGGTGTCCAAACTTAACGTATTAAACCATTTTCAAAGCACCGAGTCATAAATAAATAGATAAATGCACATTACACAGCTTTGACATAGCCACAGTGTCTTTAATAAGGCTTGAAATGCTCGTATTAGCTCTGTATCACGAGATTTTACTAATAAAATGATTCAAATATGCAATAAAAAGTACTATAAGGGCCACATTTTGCTCCCGGGCCATAGTTTGGACACCTCTGCCTGCTCGTACAGTTCACTTTAGACATCGGACACAGCCCAAACCGATCCGATCCGACGCAAAACCGGTGGAAACTCGGCTTAAGTGACTGTTTGAACCCGGTTGTTGCTCTTCTTTACCTCAGATTGATGAGGACGGCAAGTGAAAATTGGCTTATGGTCTTTTCATTGAGAGGAAAGTCTCCAGGGAGGATGAAAAAGTACACGGCAATCATTCAATTCATGACACCGATCCCGACGTCGATATGTTCAATGCGACATGTCACAACTGTCATTTCTAAAGCCTAAGGATCTCGACGGCCTGGAGACTTTGCGTTTGTGTAGCACCAGTGATGTATTTAAGGAAAAGAAGTGCGTTTAAACGGAAATCGGTAGGTTAAGATGTTTACGTTTTGCAGCCATGTATTCAACAGCGTCAGGTTTGGTTTATACAGAAATACAGCAGCTGTGAATCGCCCAAGAAAAGCTCTAACCGTCCGTCGATCGTGACTCTAAACACCAAGATATTTCGTTTTACTGTGTATTTTATCTGGTCATTTAAGGATTCGTCCACGTCGTTCTGAGTGCTTGTTGTCTCTCTGTTGATTGCGAACCCGCTCCGTGAGTTTTGACGACGCAAAGGCAGCAGTATCATTGCATATTTCTTTACAGTGAAAGTCAACTTCAGCTTTAATATCACCCTTCGTGTTTTCTCTGAATGCATCAAACTGTTTTTTGTAGCTTCGCGCGGCGCAGTATCCCCAGTGAGATGGGTCCCTCCTCATCTACAGGCCCGGTGTTAGCAGTGTTAGCGGAGTTAGCATACGTTTTAGCAGCCTTTACCCATCCCCGGTTGACGAGGCGAGCAGCTTTCCTTTTCTAGTGTCCATCTTCAGTGCTTTATTCGCTTTTCAAATGGTACAGGTGAAATGTTAATGATTCGGGTTCGGAGCTGGTCCTCGGTGCTGCTTACTCCCTGCGGCCGGAAGCGGAAGTCCTTACTGTGTATTTTAAAGTACGGCTAAAGTGAAAAAGAGTCTAAAACCACCGTCAGATGGATGGGAGCTTACCGAGTTGGATCAGGAAGTGAGAGAAGCTGAGACGAACCCACACGAAGGTAAACGAAAGTTGGAAGCGCTTTGGCCGATCTTCAGACTGCATCATCAGCGAAGCCAGAACATCTACGACCTTTTCTACAAACGAAAAGATATTAGAGAGCTTTATCATGACTGTATTAAAGAAGGTGATGCTGGTAAAACGTTGCAAAGTGGAAGAAGCAGGACTAGGAGAACCTCTGCTGCCTGCGCTCCATCCAAACAAGGGGCACCAACTTTAGAACCAAGTGCATTTGTCGTGTTCCCAAAAGACAAATGAGAAGTTGGAAGGATCATTGAACGCACTCGTGTTTGCAGAGAATGTTCTGCTTAAATAATTTGTTGCTTTCCATCACTATTATAAGAATATTAGCGATCACATCAAAGAAAATGGGGACTTTTTATGGGGCTATTTGTCATTTTATTCATGATTTTCTGTGATAGGTTCTTAACACCACCTAAACCTTATAGAAGACGCTCATATGTCTGGATACATACCGTGCAATGTTAATGACTTTTTATTTAATTTTTCAAAGATTTTTTTAATAAACTGACTTTGATTTCTAGATATTTACTTAAAGAACATGCAGACGGCACAGTTTGACGTGAGTAATCAGAGCCACTGTGATCAGAACGGTCGTGATTTTGCCGTTTACGTTTCATTTTAATAATCTTCTAGCTCTAAAAAGGTGATACTAATCTGATTTTCTGAGTGTGCATGTCCCCTGAGCCACTGACCACCTGCTATAGCAACATACAATGAAATCCCAACACATGAAACAGATTTTGGACCTATGATTTTTCATTTTTTTTAAACATTTTGAACAATGACTTGGATTTCTGTGTAATCCCTCAGTCGTCCTGATCTGATCTATAGTAAAAACCAAAGTTAAATCTGTCAAATGGACAAAAAGTTGTAGGAGAGAAGACGTTTCACTGCTCATCCAAGCCACTTCTTCAGTTCTGGGCTGATTACTGCTGGACACAGGCTTCCTCTGTTCTCTTTGTTTCCTTGGTTCGCTTTGGGTCTGAGGATGGAGTTATATATGGGGAACAGGTGATGTCTAAGGCCATTCCTGTTCAAGAAAGGATTGTATTTCCTAAGAAAACTAACAAAAATAGCTTCTTTAACTCTCCTTTCAAATCATTTTTTTTTTCTCTGGCTAAAATCTGAACTTCACTATGTTCTAAGGAGCGGTTAGTTGCTTTAAGACTTGGTTATTTGCTTTAAGACTGGCTTGAAATGACTTGGATTGTTTCACTTTGGTCAAACATGTATCAAACAAATCCATATGGCAGTTCTTACATCCGCATTTACCTTGGGATCAGTGTGGTTTGTGCGTGTGGTCGTTTTAACGCTGCGAAACTGAATGCAATCAAAAATAAAAGACGTTGCACCTGAATTTTACTCATTTAAAACCAGAATTTGTTCATTTTAAACATTGCCGAGGTCCTAGGTTATTCCTCGCTTACGTTATCCCTCCTGAGCATTTTATTCTTCACCACAATGAGTTTAAACACTTTCAAAAAACACTTTCAGGGACCAGTGCGCAGTTTTGCTGTGATCCTAATCGATTTTCACACATTAAAACGCTTTATAATTACATTTTGACCTCGAGAGCTGCTTAAACAATATTCTGAAAAGACCATGGGACGTGTCGGGGCCGTGGTCTGAGGCTCTGCTCGTTACTGCGTCGTTCTGATTACTCTGGATGATTGTGCGTTTATTTTATTCAGTGGATTTAAAATAGTGTAACATAAAACTGTAAAAAGTCAGTTGTAGGTTTGCGAGGTTTATTGCGTATTCGGTAACATTTCCATCACTTTATCACGTCTAAAACTACGTGTATTTTTGAGGAAATTGTCTATACGATTTGGCATTTTTCTGTTTCTGTTTTTCTGTTTCGAGTTTATCTGAAAACCAAAGATCCGGGTTTGAGAGCGGCTCAGTGAAGTGCAAAATCAAAGTGACAGGTGTGGGGGTCCTGACGTCCTATTTCATTTGTAATAAAACCATAAATAACACGGCGCACAAAGGTAAACAAAATAAAACATCACGTGAAATGCCACAGAGAGAAGAGCTGCTGAAGAAGACGTAGATGATATTTTTGTGTTATATTTGACGTCTGCAACTAGTGAGACGGAATTAATTTGTGCCGCGCAGCAGAACAATTAATTCAGTGCGGATCCCAGGCAGCTCATCGGGCTCATCTCAGACGGTGATGAGTTTGTCGACAGGAGACGGAGACTGCAGCGGAGGATTGTGTGCTCTGTGGAGAGGAGAGCGGCTGCAGGACTCAGGGGTGAGCGGGTCTGATCACACCTGACCCCTCTCACCCCGGACGTGGATTATTTAAGCCACGCCCCTCGAGCAGGAGGAGGAGTTTCTTTCCCTCTGCCGTTGGACTCATGAACAAACCTGTCACTTCAACAATAATCATGTGTTTGCAGTGATGGAGCTGCTCTGTTCTGTCCACACTGTGAGTTTATAGTAGTTATAGTTATATTGTGTTATTTTTAACGTTGATTAAGTGAGAAGTTTTTATGTTTTTATGTTTTTACAGTAAGTAAGAAGGTCAGAAAGTCATTGGTTTGATATAATGATGAATATGAATGAATGAGTACACAGTATTCCACATGGAAGTATAGATCATTCCACATGGGAGTACACCACATTCTAAATGAGAGTACACAACATTTCACACGGGGGTACACACTATTCCACATGAAAGTACAGAACATTCCATACTCAGTACACAATATTCCACATGGGAATATACATCATTCCACATGGGAGTACACAGCATTCCACATGGAAGTACACAACATTCCACATGGAAGTACACAACATTCCACATGGAAGTACACAACATTCTACATAGGAGTACAGTACACAGCATTCCACATGGAAGTACACAACATTCCACATGGAAGTACACAACATTCCACATGGGAGTACACAGCATTCCACATGGGAGTACACAACATTCCACATGGAAGTACACAACATTCCACATGGGAGTACACAATATTTCACACGGGGGTACACACTATTCCACATGAAAGTACAGAACATTCCATACTCAGTACACAATATTCCACATGGGAATATACATCATTCCACATGGGAATACACAGCATTCCACATGGGAATACACATCATTCCACATGGAAGTACACAGCATTCCACATGGAAGTACACAGCATTCCACATGGAAGTACACAGCATTCCACATGGGAGTACACAACATTCCACATGGAAGTACACAACATTCCACATGGAAGTACACAACATTCCACATAGGAGTACACAACATTCCACATGGGAATACACAACATTCCACATGGAAGTACACAGCATTCCACATGGGAATACACAACATTCCACATGGAAGTATACAGCATTCCACATGGGAGTGCACAACATTCCACATGGGAGTACACAACATTTCACATAGGAGTACAGTACACAGCATTCCACATGGGAGTACACAACATTCCACATGGGAATACGTGACATTCCACATGGGAGCGCTGGTTGTTATTCTGTGTACAGTCTCACACAGCGGCTTCAGGTGATAAATCCTGGAGGTGTGACAATTGGATGGATTTCAGCTTCACAAGCGTCTTTCTCACCTCCGCTCTGATTCCCGAGGTGTCAAACTCCAGCAGAAACAACGGCACAGACTGGAGCAGACGCAGTTTCACTTACACAGTCCAAAATCTCAAAGACGACACAATAATGCAATTTCTGGAAACATCAGACGTTTATAAAAGTCAGTATGGATACAAAATATTCTCCTTTTATTTGCATTTTGGTACGGCATGCATTTAGACCAGATGCCCTGCCCTAAACTTCCCAAGCACCAGTGTTTTTATTTGTCTTTCGTTTTGTGGCATCAACATTAAATAGAAAATTGGGTTGAGTGATATTTAAATGAACATCACCTGCTTCATTCCACTGAAATACAAATTTAAACCATAGATACATATTATGCCGAGAGAGATTATAGCCAAAGGAACAACATTCCCATGGAAACAAGCGGGAAGAGGTGGATCCAATTTGCATTAATCATCACTTGTTCTTTATTTACTGTGAGACACTTTCACACAGGCTCATACAGAGACGTTTCTGTGCCAGACTTCTGCAGTTCCTACTTGTTTTTAATCAGTCTTCCGTAGAGTCTTTGTGGATCCAATCATGGCCCTTTAGAGGAAAATTCAATGCGTAACTTTTCGGCTGAGCACGTACACGGCAGAGCAAATGATCGGCCAAACATCGGGCGGATGGAGAGGAGAGGAACATGCCACAAAAAAAAAGTGCTGCTCATGTTTCCATCTGAGCGAGAACCTTTGGGATTTGAACATCTCCACAAACTTGTTCCCTCGTTTCGGAAGCTCCCGACAGGCTCCATGTTACTGCTGTTTGGATCATCTCTCTCTCTCTTCCATGCTGTCTTTCCTTTCTCTATCTTTCTCCTTTCCTCTGTCACTCTGACTTCCCCTCACTCATTCTTCTCCCTTCTCCCAGTGTACCCCGTCTCTTCCTGTCTCTTTCTCACCTCTTTTCAGCTCTCAATCCTGTTTTCTCTCTCTCTCTGTACTTTCCTTCCTGTCTCATTCTTCCTTTTTGTCCCTCTCTCTTATCTCCCTCTCCCTCTTATCTCCCTCTCCCTGGCTTCCCTCTTTCTTTTCTCTCACCTCAAACTCTCCCGCTCGCTCTGGTCTTTCTCACTCCTCTTTTCCCTCTCACTCACCCTCCCTCCCTTTCCCATCCTTTTCATTCTCTCTCTCTCATCGCCCTTTTTCTTTCCTACCCCTTTCTCTTCTCTCATCTGTTTTCCATTCTATTCTTTTTCACTCTTCTCTTTCCGTCACTTCCCCATCCCCTCCCTTGCTCTGTCACTTCTTGCTCTTCTCTCTATCCCTCTCTCTTTTTTCACTCCTCCACCCTCCCTTCTCTGTCACTTCTTTCTCTGCTGTCTTTTCTCTCTCTCCATCTCTCTCCTCTCACTCCCCCCACCCTCCCTTCTCTGTCACTTCTATTTCACTCTTTTCTATCTCCTGTCTTATCTCCCTACCTCTCTTCTCTCTATCGCTCTCTCTTCTCTCACTTCCTCCACCCTCCCTTCTGTCACTTCTCTTTCTCTACTCTCTCTCCTCTGTCCCTCTCTCTTCTCCCACTCCCACCACCTTTCCTTCTGTCATTTCTTTCTCTACTCTCTCTCTTCTCTCTGTCCCTCTCCTCTCACTCCCTCCACCCTCCCTTCTCTTCTTTCTCTTCTCTCTATCTCTTTCTTCTCTCACTCCCCCCACCTTCCTTCTCTGTCACTTCTTTCTCTCTCCTTTTTCTATCTCCTGTCTTATCTCCCTCTCTGTCTTCTCTCTATCCCTGTCTCTTCCTCCACTCCCTTTCTTTTTTCCCTCTCTTCCTCTCCTCCCACCCCCCCTCCCTTCTCTCTCTCCACTCCCTCTCTTTTCCCCTCTTCCCTCTCTCTTCTTACATCACCGGTGTCTCATACTTCCACATCTTTTCTCGTCCTCTCTTCTTGTCGTTCAGTCCTGTGTGTGTTTGTTTTCTAGCCGGGGGCACTTTGTGTCTACACTTTGTCCCAGAGGAGGACGGGTGTACGGGAGCGTGTGTGTGTGTATGTGTGTGTGTCTCTGAGTGGAGTGTCCCATCGGGGGATGAGGACGCCGTACCCCCGTCCACCAGTGGAGTAATGGTCCCGGAGGTGGACACAGGGACGTGGAGAGTTTGTCCTCAGGGTCTTTGGACGTGTCTCAGAGTCGATATTTGACATGTTCAAAGTGCATTTAGTGATGGATCTGTTTATATCGGAGTGTGTAGATTTTATTTTTTAGGCCTGACGCTGTGACGTTTCCAGATGTGCCCAGGAACTTTATCCTGACATGTATCAAATTAATGAACCAGCGTCAAGTGTGTGGATATAGAAAACAAAATAAAACTCACGTTAGAGCCACATGAACCATTTCACACTCTGACGACTAAAACAGGACTGAACCGGGACTGAACCGGGACTAAACTAAAGCAGGACTAAACCGGGACTGAACCGGGACTAAAGCAGGACTAAACCGGGACTGAACCGGGACTGAACCTGGACTAAAGCAGGACTAAACCGGGACTGAACCTGGACTAAAGCAGGACTAAAGCAGGACTAAAGCAGGACTAAAGCAGGACTGAACCGGGACTAAACCGGGACTAAACCGGGAATAAAGCAGGACTAAATCAGGACTACACTTAAACCAGGACTAAACCAGGACTAAACCAAGACTAGACCAAGACTAGACCAAGACTAGACCAAGACTAGACCAAGACTAGACCAAGACTAGACCAAGACTAGACCAAGGACTACAGATGGAAATTAGCATTTTGCTAAATCTGGAGCAGCCATCTTTTTAATGTATCTGCACACTGTCCTTCAAATAAATAAATAAAATAAAATAAAGACGAAACCAAGACAAAACCGGGACTAAAGCAGGACTAAACTAAACCAAGACTAAACCAGGACTTAACTAGGACTAAAGCAAGACAAAACCGGGACTAAACCAGAGGAATCAGCGTTTCAGTTTTGTGCAGCTAAAATCGACTTAGACAAATCAGGAGCCTTCAAAACAGAACCGTTTTGAACCTGGATTTAAACTGTGTCAGTTATTAATGTTCATATCTCAAATCATGGACAAAATAGCGAAATAAAAACCCCGGGATCACGTAGAGCGGGTAAATATGAACATTTTAAAGCCAAAACGACGAGTCTGACAGCAGCGTTTACAGAGAGAGAGGATGATATTTTAAAATAAAGTAAACTGGAGCCGTGTCGATGGAGCTGGACGTGCCCATGATCACTTCTTGTTTGTAACGCACCGCTAGCAGGTTAGCTATGTCCGTTTATATATACAGTCTATGGTCAAAAGGGGAAGTAAAAAAGCGTGCTCTGGCCACCTTGAGTAGAGTAATATTCAATTTTCCAGTATAATTGCCTTTAAATCAAATCCCACTTCACCGCCCATAAAAGTTTTCATCTCGTCCATGCATCATCTCCGTGTTGTTTATGTATCGGCGGCGCTCAACAATCAGCATAGATCAGAGCTGCGCGTCTCCACTGCGCCGTAGAACATCATTAGATCTGGCATTTAATGGCTCCTGAACCGACCAATCAATGAGTCCCATCACCAAATGTCACACATAAAATCATTTGACCTTCTGCAGCGTTTGGACCCGGGCCTCTCCCTGTGAGACTGATAGACGCTCGGACTGTCCACCGGCGCAGACTGCCGATGGAAATACAGCCACGGATCAGGAAATCAACCAGTTTCAACGTGTTCTAGTAATTGGTTGTAGGTTATATTACAGTTTATCCCCTCGAAAAAGGTCCTGTGTCCCTTAGTATGTAAATTTTTTATTTTTTTCCCTGCCAAAATGTCCGCTTGATGTAAATCTACGACATATAAATATACAGACTAATAATTAAACCTGTCAAATTCCCGAGTTTTCCCACTACAATGTCTTCTGGATAATGACAGTTTTGACTCACACACAGTTCAATAAAATGCTAACGACACTGTACCTGATTTTTACCGTCCTAAACGTTAAAAAAAAAAACAGAACCACTTCATTTTAAACAGTTTGCAGCAGTTCAAAAGTTATTCCTCACTTACAGTAAAAGTAAAAGCAGTTCGTCCAAGCCGCTTCTCCAGTTCTGGTCAGATTCCTGCTGGACGCCGCCTTATATCTGTCTGAAGGGAGGAGCTAACACCACTGAAGCTAACACACCTGTTGTTGGCTAGGTCTATTTAACTACCCTAAACGTGCACTGTGCCTAAATCATATTCATAATCATATTTATAATCATATCTTACACCGATTAGCATACTGGCTAGCACTATTGTTTCTTTGTTTTGATTTAGGTCGAGTTATAAATAAATAAATGACGCCTAAGCCGCTCATTCCTGTTCAAAAATGGAGTGTGTTTCCTAACAAAAATGGCCTCTTTAACTTCCCTCTCAGCCAGAGAAGAGAAATTGTTTAAGATTTGAACTTCACTATCTTCTACGGAGCGGTTAGTGTCTTTGAGATGTAGATGTACGGCAGATTGGTGTCCCGAGCTGCTCTTGCGATGATTTTGCTGCATTCTCTTATTAATTGTCTGCTTATTTCTCCAGTGTAACGCTCACTGCACTCTTCAAAACACTAAATGAAGTAGAGACCACATTACTTTATTTGTGGGATTCGGGGTTTTTGTCCTTTGGGTGAACCAGTTTCTGTTTTAAAGTGTTTGTCGGTTTGAAATAGTCCAGGATTTCATGCTGTCTGAAAATCCTCTGCAGCTTTCCAAACACACCAGCTGTGTGAGGAACGGTTACACCTTTACTTCTACGTTTTGATTCTCTGTTGTCCTGTTTTTCAGCTCTGAGAATCCTAAATTTTAACCGTGATGAGTTTACAATCCCTAACGTTAATGCTAACAACTAAAAGCATGCTAAGAGGCTAAGATGCCTGACTTTCAAACAGTAAAAATAAAACAAAATTAAATGAACACAGCACAAAGCGGACTTATTTTGACCTCCTGAGCTGCTTATACACTACATCTGTACTAGAGTGAGACACATTTTGCTTAAATATATGGAAAAAAATCAGGTACAAGCCCTTTAAACGACATTACCCTCACCTTGGCTGCTATTATCTTGTTCCTTGATGTATTTTGAGACACTATTCGAGCACAAATTTGACCCAAAAAAGTAGTCTAGGTGCTTTTCTATGGATAGGGACCATTTAGCGAAAGGCGAGAGCGTCATAAAACACAGTATAGAAGCAGATCAGCTCAATGACCCGTGGTACTGAATCTGCACATTCTCAGAGTAATTTAGTGATGATGTCCTTTCTTTGACTTTCTGTGAGATTTGGAAATGTTGCCGTGTTTTGTGATACAGAGATTTTGGGATAAGTAAGAAGTAAAAGGACAAAAGTGAGAGAAGGATGGAGCGTGAGATTGACAGGCGCAGCGCATTGTGGTTTTATATTGATCGGTGTAGTGACCAGCGCTGGATAAAGCTGTTCAAAGTGCATTGTGGGGAATTTTGAGTGCGCTACTGGACATTTGGACGACACTAAAAATGGAGTGACACTTAAATAGTGCTCAAAGTCGAGAAGGAGTAGTGTGGATGTTTGTTTTTTTCCACTGACTGTGACTTGACTGATGTAAAACTGTGATAAAGTGTAGCGTTTAGCTCCAGTCAAATGAAGCGCATCGATGCTAGCAGTTAAAGCGGCGAATAAAGAGTTAGCGCAAGTATCATAGCAACCGAAGAGCCAATCTGGAGCGAGGATGTTGATGTTAACGTCCCTTCCCGTCTGCACTTAGCAACGCTGTCAGTCAAACCTGTTGCTAACGCTAGAAGGAGCAAGAAAGAAGGCGCCTGATATGTCTGTTATTAATGTTTATATTTTGAGTCATGGATAAAATGGCGAAATAAAAACACCAGGATCATGTTGAGAGGGTTGATACGAATATTTTAAGACCAAAATGACAAGTCTGACTGCAGGAGTTACAGAGAGAGGGTAAAGTGAATTGGAGCCTGAGTTGATAGAACCGGGATGATCACTTCCTATTTGGCAGCTAGCATGTTAGCTATGTCCATTTATGCACATAGCTAAAAGTCACACACTCTAATATTTGGTTGTTCCGTCTTTAGCTTTGATTACAGTACGATTTCACTTCTGCAACGTCACAACATTTATTTCCATCCAGTGTTGCATTAATTTTCCACCAAGATGTTGCATTGTCTCTCTTTCTGCTTCTCCCTCTCTCTGCTTCTCTTTCTCGCTCTGCCTCCCTCTCTCTCCCCTCTTTCTCTTCCTCTCTCTCTGTGCATCTCTCTCCCAGTCTCTGTCTCTCCCGCTCTCTCATTCTTTCTGCTTCTCCCCCTCTCTGCTTCTCTTTCTCTCTGTCTCCCTCTCTCTCTCTGTGTATCTCTCTCTCTGTTTCTCTCTTTCTGCTTCTCCCTCTCTCTGCTTATCTTTCTCGCTCTGCCTCCCACTCTCTTTCTCTGTCTCTCTCTCTGTGCATCTCTCTCCCTGGCTGTTTCTCCCTCTCTCTCTGCATCTCTCCCTCAGTCTGTCTCTCCCTCTCTCTCTCTTCCTCTCTCTCTGTTTCTGTCTCTCTCTTTCTGCTTCTCCCCCTCTCTGCTTCTCTTTCTTGCTTTGCCTCCCTCTCTCTGCCTCTCTCTGTTTCTTTCTCTGTGCATCTCTCTCCCTGCCACTGCTTCTCCCTCTCTCTCTGCTTTCTCTGTCTCTCTCCCCTCTCCCTCTCAGCCTCCCTTTCTCTCCCTTCTTCTCCCTCTCCCTCTCTCTCTCTCTGTCTCACACTCCTGTCTCTCTCTTTCACACTTTGATCCCGTTGAATCCTGTCATTCTCATCTTTGAATCTGTCCGTGTCATCAGGGAAGAACAAATCCACTGATGTAATAACCTGGTCATTCAGTATATTCAGGTGTCAGCTGACCTCATTCTGCTGAACCTCGACCGGACCAACTGCAGCAACACCAACATATTTGCTTAGTTAAATCCAGGTGGCGACTTTTTTTCTTTGGTACAATCCGACCAAACCAAGTCGAGATTCCAGGGTTGGACGCCTAGAAGCCTCACTAGAAACTGACATATAGTTTATAAAGTATCTACATTTTAAACGCAGACAGTATTTATATCAGAAAACCGTGAAATACTAATCCCAGAGTGACCAACAGCAAGTGTAAAGGCACGAGAAATGATACTGTGACGTTTAAGTGACTCTACGTCTGGATAAACTGCAGGTACACTACTGTCTAACCCAGAAAAGCCCTTCATCTTTATCCGGCGAGCACAATGCGAGACACGTGCTGATTTTCCCCGTTGCACCACATGATGAAAGCAGCCAAGCAAACTTCACAAACTCCCGCCTGATCCGTGTGCATTATTCATTCTGTCCTCTCCTCCCACTCCCGCTCCACAGCTTCCTCCGCGGCTGACGAAAGGCGAGAGTTGTGACGGTACGCTGCATGCGAGCGCGGGGTGATCATACTCCCATGATGCTCAGGTGCGGGCGGTTGTGTCCAGCGGAGAGTCGGGTGGCGCTGTCACCGTGCGTGTTTGTGTTTGTAGTAGCTCGCCTCAGATGAAGAGACAGACGAGTCCTCTGCCTCCCACAGCCCTGTCAAATATAAATGTACTTTTGTGTCACAGTCGAGGCCTAAACACACGTCCTGTAGAAGTGGGTTTCTTTTCAAAGAGCAGTGCAAAAGATGAGCTTTTCTGTGCTGACGTTTGTGGTTGTTCAGTGTAAATCTAAGTAAAGATGCGCATAGTTAGAAAGAAAAAAGGTTCAGTTTGGTTAGATCCATTTCGAACAGATCATGTTGAAGAACCGTTCAAAAGAGCCGACTCATGAATCGTCGTGAATTGTCATATCACAAATACGGAGTCTAAATGGCAAAATATTTATGATTAAACTGGTAAAAATAATTAACAACATTGTTTTTGTGGTAAATTAGAAACTTGAAACTTGTAAATGAGAAATCCTGAATGATACGTCTCTGTATTTTTTTTTACAGATTGAAATATGACACATGTGAAACGAAGCAGCTCATTGGTCACCTGTGATTTCCCAATAAAACAAACCGATTTCACCTCAGATTAACAATTTAGTAGTTTGCTTGTTGATTCTACAGAAATCCGCCATGTTTTTCAGCCTCGTGTGACATTTTTTTCCTTTATTTTTTCTGACACAGATGGATCATACCTGTCCCTGATTGGCTGATCCACCTGTCAATCAAGTTTCCCCAGTGACCAGACTCACCTCTTCGTAAAGTATTTTAGAGGTATGTGTTCGGTTTAATCCTTCCTTGTGCCTAAACTGTCCCTGCATTTTGGATGACACAGGCTGAGTTATTCTGTTTTAGGAGTTTCATTGTACTTTTATGAACTATGATAGATGTTTACCGCAGGCGTTATGCTAAAACCACACAGGTACTAGGAAAAAACCTTGAAACCCTGTCAAATATACTTTAAACGCAGTAATAACTCCCCATTACTACAACAAAACATGTTTTTGTCATCAAACTGAACAATATCATGTATTTATAGCCTGTTTGAGCCTGTTGTTTGGTCCGCCCACTAACACTACCTCAAAACATCTGCATGATTCATCTCCTCCTCTTCATCACCTCTTCATCACCGATGCGCTCCTAAAATATCCATACGACATTTACATAAAGCCTCAAGTGACCCCCACCCCGTCCTTCAGATGATCCCACCAAATGTTTCACACAGAGCGTCTGTCAGACCTGCCCTCGCTCTTAAAACCATGAATAATAAACTCATAGACGATAAATGCAATAGTTTTATTGTAAAATTTCACAGCTATGTGCAATACCCTTATGAAAAGGATTTTTTCAATACATTTATTATAGTATGGAGACCCTAATGGACTTCACCAGTGCCCTTTTGTACAAGAAAGATACTGAGATGGTAAACAACTGATGAAAGCAGCTCTGCAATCTGGGCACGTATCTGAAAGAAACACATTTTCATAAAAGAAATGATCCACGTATGAGGTTTATACTGTCTGGCCTAAAGAAAAGAAAAAGAAAAAAAAATTAAGCAAGAAATGTCCATGAAATACCAGATGAAGTAGCATGCATACTACTGCATAGAAACACTGCAGTCTAATACTTCATGTGCAGAAAATAAACCTAAAATAAAAAAACAAAAGCAGAAATCGTTAAAGGGTTGACAGATAAAATACTTTTTCCAGTCTGGGTGTGTTCACACTTTATTAATCCCAAGTGTAATTCATGTTGATTTAATTTGACTAACTGCAGTAACTCCCATGTTCTGTAGGGGGCAGTGCATGAATGTTTACTTACAATAAAACAGAGATCAAGAAATCCTCATCTGGATCAGGCAACTATGAAGAGGGAAATAGACCTGTTAGAGCAGAAGGTTGGGGGTTTCATTTCCAAAGCGAGTTGTGAGTTGTAGTTTTGTCACTGAGCAAGACACTGCACTGACTTTTAAATAGTGGTTTCTATTTTTTAACTTAATTTGTTCCATTCTATTTTACTAATTTATTAAAGTTGCACTGTGTCTTGGAACTGTGTGGAATGTTCTACAGCAGGATCTCAAACACATTTTCACCGAGGGCCACGTCAGTAAAATGGCTGCGTTCAAATAAATTTACTTTTTTAACTTGTCAATAAACTGTTTCTGTATTTATTACTTATTCATGTTACAAATATTGCAGATGCATTTGCCTAGATGTAAAAATCTGGCTGTGTAACTGTGCATCTCTTGATAAAATGACATGTTAAGACGTCGTACGTTTTAATTTACCCTGTCGAGGACCACATAAAATGATGTAGAGGGCCACATTTCGCCCACGGGCCTCGAGTTTGACACATGTGTTCTACAGTTTCATTTCACAGGCTAATTTACAAATCAGATCAGTGCAGAGGTGACCCCGCTCAGAGTTAGATTGCACGTTGTGATGTATTTCTGCGACATAAATCACCAGTAATCCAATAAACGCAAGATAACTAGAATGCCATACTGCGGAACATTCCAGGCAAAGCGATGTAATCTCCGTGGGCACCAGCAGGGGGCAGGCCTTACAAATATTAACACGATTAAGCCCAATTGACCTTATTCTGCCCGCCCACGTTTGCCTCTAAATGCTACTAAACCGAGCTTCCTTTATGGCGGCGATCCCGTTCATTTCAATGAAGAATTTGCGGAAAAAATCTGAATTTGCCTCTAAAATCTGACATAAAGTTGGTTAATTTGCGTAAAATGTCGTATGTTCACGTGACCAACGAGTCAACGCTGCACCGATTCTCTGGTAAACTTTAAAACGGCTCTGTAGTCCGTATAAAACGTATTTACTGTCAAGATGAGCAGCCCCATGTAAAATAATACAACCGGAGCGACAATAGCAACGTTTACGGACACTTCGGGATTAAAATGAATAAAATGTGAACACACCTTTACAAAAACATCCTTTCCAATATGAAGACTTTTCAAAATAAGAGTCTGGTATGCCTGCATATTAATGTTTGGTCTGTCCTGTTCCGTATCATCTCACAAATGGTGTTATTAGCGATATTAACCATTGCATGTTTGATTTTTTATTTTTTTTTTGGCACTTTTAACCGACTCTCGATACACGTCTTTTATCTAGTACACAGGTGATGACCAGTCTAATAGTACACACAGTTACACACATCCAGTGATACTATTGTTTAATACTTTTAAGACAGGTTTAGACTAACAACGCTTTGCAACGGGACCCGGTAGAGATCAGGAAATAAACTCTGACGAAAAAAGTAAAGATTGTAAACCAAATAAACGGTTGTAACTAGGTCAAGAAGTTATTGTTCTTTTTGTTTTTTTGTCCCTGAAAAAGTATGACTATAAGCGTACTACTTTGAACATAGAAACTTGCTAAACTCAGACGGTAACTAACAGTATAGTGAAAGCTGTAGTAGTTAGTGTACATTGACAACAACATAAAACACAGGATAAATAAGTCAAGTGCCATTGACACGAGTTTTCTCATACATGATAGTGACAGCATTCGGTGAGTATTTTAAAACCAGGGGCTATACTTAGAAGTCAACATAAGTACAATTTTCTCTCAAAAAAATAAATAGACCATCAATAAATAAGTAAATAAATACCTTTTTGCCCTTGTTTTCAGTCTAGCATTTACAATTATTACCGTAATTAATAAGATGTGATACGACAACAATGCGGAAATTACAAAATATATACCCCTTTACAAAAGTCCCGAAGGGTTAGAGCTTTAGCAGTTGTTCTTTTTTCATATATTTTTTTCGTATGTACAGAACGTAAGCACGGTGATTTACATATATTGATGAAACGGTATTAAAACGCCCCCGGTAGTTGCCTTTATATCAGGTTGGAGTTGGACCCTTCGATTGGTCTCTTCAAGCAACGTCCAGAGCGTTTGCGTAAGGAAAATAATGATAAATAAATGATATGATGCTAATAATGACGTTAGCCTAGCTTCTTGAGACCGGATGAAGTGTTTTACATTCAAAGTGGTGCGTTTCTGAAGCCAAAAAGTAGAATAAAAGCAGTACGTAGTAGTAAGGCATACAAAAATGTACGGATTGGCAGTTTATTGTTGATTTTGAAGGGCAAATATTGCGCGAAATTAACTTTTTTGAGCTTTTGTTTATGTCTTTACGCTCAAAAATTAGCCTATTTAAATCTTCCTCGGATTGTTACGTCATAGGTAAATCCTGCAGTTTTAAAATCCATAAAGTGCCGCCATGTTTATTAGCATGCCGGACAACGAACCTTAAATGGCTAGTTTTTTTTGTTTTTTTTCCCCGTGGTTCATTCCCACTTCTGCCAGTAGAGGGCGCGCTAGCACCAAATCCAAATAATGCGTAATATTTGTCCTTTAAACCCAGTCAACTCATACGAATAATTTGAATAGATATATGTAAAATTAAATAAAATAAAGTTACATTTTTTGACAGCGAAATTACAAAAGTTGGAGGTTCGGTTCCCAGCAAACGGGCGTGTTGTTGTACCCTTGAGCATGACATTTTTGACCTCTTTTACCCATTTTTACCCTCTCGTGACTGAGATAAAGTACTTCCACAGTATTTTAACGTTTCCGTGTAATGAATAAGTCGCTCAACGGTCACATATGAGATCAGTCTAAGCTTTTTTACGAAAGACAGATGCACGGAAATGCGAAAGTAGTTTGATATCGGCGCTTGATCCTGGGGTGATGCAACAACCTTTTTACCAGACGATTGCTGTAAACAAAAAGGTTGCATAAGCGTATTATGTAAATGCTTTTAACAATGAAGATGGGGTCAGTGCCGTCCATACGCTAATGGCTGGAAAAATAAAATGGCTACGCGGTTTGATGTCCTCATATCATCCACCCACCAGCGTTAAAAGAAGTAACAGTGATATATATGAAATCCCACTCACCTTTCGAGACACTCCATGTTCATAGGTAGACCAATTTTTCCCCCATAATCGTCAAAAAGATAAAATATGGTTCGTTTTTTTGGCCTGAAAAGATGCATGCAATAAATGTAAACCACTATGCATGTAATAATAAAATATATACAGCGTCTGTACAGTGGAGTTTGTGGATAACGTTTAAATTGTGCTAGCGTCGCAGCTAAACCAGAGTGAGTCCCAGCGCTTGAGTTTTATATTTAAAGTGCTTCAGGGTTGTTGGTCGACAAATGAGCTTAAAAAAGGGCCAGTTTCACAAAAGTTTCCGTTGGTATTGATGGTGAAGAATGTAACAGAGGCAGTGTACGCAGAAGTGGTTGTAAACTGGTACATTTTCGTGATGAAACTGAATTTAAGTTGTTTTAGGATAAAATTAAACATAAAATAATTGCGTTTTGTAAAGGGATACTGTTCTCTATGCTCCTAATATAGTGGACTTTTGTAGCTGCCCAAAGTCTGGATATGTTAAGCTAGGGCTAGTGACATAATAAAGATAAATTTAACACACACTAAACCAGGACTAGACCAGGATTTAGTGCTGTCACGATACTAAAACTTCAAACTCGACTTCAATACTAAGGACAATACTGATTCTGATACCAAGATGGTAATAAAAAAGCAGTTTCTTTAGACAATAGAGTGTGATTTTCAACATTAAATAATAATACTTTCATTTATATTACCGTAAATGTGTTATATCTGTGTAATCCCTTCGTCGTCCATGGGCGTATTTACTGGTCTATGTGTCTTATACTTGTTCTGATACAGCTCAAGATCATTCTAAAGCTATTCGGGAAAGATTCTGTCCTGTGAATCTGCTTTTTTACACTTTAGCCTCGCTCAAATGAGTATCTAGTTTACTTAACACTGATTTTCGATACTTTTGAGACCTCTACTAGGATTAAAACAGGACGAAAATCAGTCTACACCAGGAACAAACTCAGTTCAAACCAGAACAAGTAAAAATGTAGTAAGAATGGAAGTGTCTGGGGAGGGAGAAGTCCACATATCACTCCTGTAAGTCGACCGTACGCACCAGATTTCGCACATGAAGATAGATCTGTTGAATATATACTGTTGGTAATGATACAAATGATCAACCTCTTCTGTGAAACTGGTCCAAAATCAAGTTTACAATATTTCCTATTGATCTGAATTGCTTTTAAAATACTGAGAATGTATGATTTACAAAAAAAGCAGCAATAATTCTGTAATTTTCCCCATAAAATGATAAATGTTACGTCCACATACAACAATATTCTCACAACAATCGTTAAAACCAGTTCATGCCGTTTAAGATGTAATGCTACACGATTCGCAGTGTCTTTAGTTGTTCATTTTTAAATATAACTTACATTGAGTGAAACCGAAAACGAACGCAAAATAGTTCGATAATCAAGTCATTTCCGCTTCCTTTCTGAAAGTCCGTTCGTTTAAGCTTTAGTAGGGGGGGGACATCAAAACGAAAAAACGAAAACCCGATGGATACCGACTCGTAAGGCTCGAAGGTAGCGACCCCGCGAGCCCTAGAGGTAAAGGTAGGACACCCAGTAGACCAGGTTGAAGAGGCCGAACGCGGTGGGGAAAAAAATGCGAGCGTAAGAGTCTATTTTGGCGATGCGGATGTGGAGGCGCCCGTGTCTCCATGCGCCAGTGCGGCAGTCTTCGAAGCAGCAGAAGAAGCTAGTGCAGTCCTTCCCGTCCAGGCATTCGTAGCCGTACTCCTCGTCGCGTTCGGTCATGTGCGTGGCGTTGTTCATCTGGATGGCGGTGGCGGAGCGCGGGCGGATGTCGACCGTGGGCGTCTGAGAGAGAAAAGGGAGAGAAAGGTCAGAGTCTTTTTTTAAAAACCTTGTCAATTCCTAATAATGTGGTCCAAAACAAAAAAAGAAAAACGTGAAGTGTTTTGGTGCGAAGTTGCTGAAGTCGGACGTAAAAGTTGGTGTTTGGGCTCGCTGTAAAAGTTTGTGTTGTTGCGTCCTTGGGCAAGACATTTTAAACCTTTTTTACGTTTTTTTTTTTCACTTTTACGTAAGTAGATTTAGGTATATCCCAAAAAAGGCAACTAACCTTTTTTGAAGTACATTATACAACCACGGGCCGTTAAAGAGAAACCAATTAAACTAACTTTCAGCAAGAGGACGAGGACAAGGACGCCGAAGACATTTTGTTGGTCTATAAAATAGTATTTGAATGCGGTAATAATTTTGTCATTAGTTACGTGAGTTATGGCGTCGTTGTCCTGTGCTGAGCTACGCAGAACACACCTTTCTCAGCCCATCAAACGATATACATCTAGTCGTGGTCCTTTTTTATTTTTCCGCTAAAGTTTTACGTCTGAACTCTAATCGGACAAACTCCAACTTTACGAACTCAAATGTCACCCCGACTATCAAAAATACGCAACAGTTTAAGACACTGTACCTGATTTGTACTCTTAAAAACGTGAAAAACAGAACGAGGTCATTTTAAACGCTTTGCAGTGGTTCAGATTTCTTTCTTTCCTTCCTTCGTTCCTTCCTTTATTCTTTCTTTATTCATCAGGGACCATGCGCAAATTGATTAATCTAACAAAAGAAAAGATGAATTTCACTGCTACTTTCCGTCGTAATTACTCAACGCAATGACTTTTTAGGCGTTTTTCACAACTTTAAGAGACCAGAACGCTAACGAGCTAACAGCACCTACCATGCTAACAGTGCACTTCCTGAGTACAGGTATGGGGCCTTTATCGGTCACCTTAATAAGTCACATTTGCACTGTTATGCTGTTGTTGTTAGAGATGGATATATACAAGTATTTTATTTGATTTTTAAGCATATCTTCTGTAACTTTTGTGCGTATTTAGTGTTTTTACGTTGCACTTTATCACCAAAAAAAGTTCCTAGTTCGTGAGTTGTGTTCACCAACAACGGCGATTAAAAACTCTCCTGATTCCGATTCCTTAAAGGATTTGTTTGCCACATGGAAGTCCTAACCCTCAGAGCTCGTTTACGTTTTTCCCTATCTTCACTCTCCTTCCTCGTTTTCCGTCGTCATCCTCAGAAAAGCAATTTGCACCTCGCGCTCGCCCGAGGACCTTTTTAATGTCATGGAAACACAAATACGCTCGTAAGTGGCACCTATGTCTGCAATTAGTGCGAGTCCGGCGACAAAGGCGTCGTCCTCGTAGGCCACAAAATGCAAATTATACACTGGGCTGGGACAGAGCTGGCAGCAGCGTCCATGATCATATTTATTCTGCGTTAGCGTTGTTGCTAGTGCTGGGCGTTTTGCTTTTAATTGTGAATAGCAAAGCACTTGGAAAGACGCGGTGACAGACAGGTGCCCGCAGGCAGTTTCTTACAAGCACAAAAACAATAACGTTAAAAGCCGCGTGAGTCAGCAGAACACTATTATTATTATTATTATTATTATTATTATTATTATTATTATTACCAATATGGATTTGTCTATTGTGCTCTGACCTACATTAGACAGAGGAGGGGACTGGAACAAAGCCAAGGCAAATCAGAGCCAAAAATAGCACATAAATAAGATTTAGAAAACTACTGTGTTAAAAAAAATTGAATTAATCTATAAGTGCAAAAGGAACAGTGGCTTAATATTTGAGTAAACACCATTAGTAGGAGCCAAACTTGACGTGGAGCTTTGACTTTTTGGAGCTTTTAACCATGTTCTAGGCCTTTTGTTCGTCAAAAAACATACATAGAGTTGGGTTTTTTTTGCGTTTTTCATGCTTGTTTCATTAATCCTGTTTAAATTTTCCTTGAATTGTTACGTCACAGGTAAAAATCCGTGTTTCTCGTGCACAGTTTTAAATGTAAAAATCAAATTTGGACTTGTTCTGAGGATTTCTAAAGTCATATTGTGTTTTTTTTTCTTGCATAGGAGCCATGTTGACGTGTTTTTCCAACTGTAGACATTACTTAAGTTGGTTTAATACGTCCGCTCCAACTTTTACCATTTTGTCTGTCATGCATTTTATCATTTGAAGGGTTTGAATAGGTTAAAAATCCTCACTGCAAATACCCAGATAGTACTTTTTGATCAAATTTTCACAACGCCGCTCAGGCAGAGATCGACTGATATGGATTTTTTTCATGACTGATTGTTTAAAATATGGAGAAACCGACCGCCAATAAGATCTGCTGATATTTTTGAGCCAATATGTCGGGTTGATTTGGATTATTTTCTCCAAATTTTGTACTTTTAATTCACAACAAACTCACCCACAGTCCGTTTTTGTACCACAAACCTTCAACAGAGCAGTGTAGTCACGTTTTGAATAGTCATCTTTTTGTATACGAGTGTTCAGATAAAGCTTTGTGTGTACCAAAAACAAAATATCGGCCTGTAGTGAAGATTTAAGGCCAATATCGATGCGGTAAGAAGTGCAAATATCAGCCCTCTGCACTTAGATGTAACTTTTTTCTAGGTTTAAACACTTCAAACACTTTCGTTTAAAAATAGTACTGATAAAGATGGTGCTACCGTTGAATTAGTCACAGTCACATCGGTGGTGAGGCGAGTTGTTTGGTGTCTCTTTTCACCACTGTAGCTCTACGTATAAGATCTATAGTAATCTGACAGATAATCGACAAAACTTCTTTCACTACAGAGTAATTCAGAGCCTCTTTTTATCCACATCTCAGTCAGAAAGTGGTACAAAGTGTGAGCGTGTTGTCGCAATACTAAACTTTCAACCTTGATTTTGTTGCTAGAGACTGATTATGATACCACAATGGTTCTTTTTAGTTAAAAATGTCATTTTTATATACAAAATAATCGTATTTTCTTTATCTTCGCATGTGTGCAGGAAAGCTCAAATTTTGTCCCGTTAATGTGATTTTTTTTTTTGCATTATTAACACGTTCTCAAATGATTTTCTAGTTTTACAATTGTTTAGTGTCTTATTTTCGATACTTTTGACGACCCCAGTACAGAAGCATCAGAACCTGCCCTATTCTAAACGGAGATAATATAATACGTGCTGATCTTTCATCTCCAAATACCACGACACCTTTGCACAGATAGGCCGTTTGTCTGATGAAATTTGCGGTGTCTTTTTAGCAGAGATTTGGTCGACTTCGATGATAAATCCTGTTGTCAGACTCATCATTTTTCAAAAGGCAAATCCAGTCGAAAGTTCAGACTGTGAAACTTTGCACCTTTTCACTTTCAAAACAGACGTAACATGAGTCATTTTGTAAAGAAACTGTATTAATTGTGCCATTTTATAACAACTTAATTAAGAATGATTCACGCTTAGTCATTTAAAGTGGGACTAAACACTTAAACTCCGCCCACAACCGCACTTCAGTAGAGCGGCTAAACGGGGCAGTATTTGGACAACTAAAGAAAAAAAGTGACGGGGAAGGTGTTTGTCAGAAACACCTGGCTGTAATCATTTATTTAATTTTTTTATAAAACAGAAACAAACAGATTTTTCTAGACTGGACATTCAGAACTCCTGCTCTATTTTATTATTATTTTTTATTTATTGTATAATTTATATTTTTTTCATGCTACCATCCAATTTACCTTTTTTTTTTTTTTTTTTTTAAATAAAACAGAAACCATCAGATTTTTCTAGATTGGACATTCAGAATTCTTGCTCTTTTTTATTGTATAATTTATATTGTTTTCATGCTACTATCCAATTTACCTTTTGTTTAATGTTAATGTTTAATAAAACGGAAACCAATGGATTTTTCTAGATTGGATATTCTTGCTTTTTTTATTATTTACATTTTTATTTTTTATATTTTTTTCATGCTACTTTTTTTTTTAATACAACAGAAACCAACTGATTTTTCTAGATTGGACATTCAGAATTCTTGCTCTTTATTATTATTATCATCATCATCATCAGGTCAGTCTTTCATGATGTCACCAACTACATGAAATTGAAGGCCATTGGAAGCAACACAAACTTATATTTATGTTTTGTTTTACCAGAAAGCTGCAAATGTACCTAGTTTGTGCTAAAACTGCCAAAACATGACCTGAGACAGTAGATAATTATATCAAAACACCATTTACAGTTTAGTTGTGAAAGTTCGCATTTAGTTCCACGTAAATAAAGAGTTGGGGCTTGGAGTTAAGTATTAATTAGTTACTAGTTTCTATTTGTTCCTTGCCTGTAGCAGTATTACAGCTCATTTATGTCTTATCAAACACAAAACTCTCTTCATAATTTAAAGCTGCACACTGCCGTCGGGCGTCTGTAGTTATACACGCGGTTATGCTAATGTTGCTAATGTCAATAAAAGCAGAAATTCACTCTTAAACTTTGCTTTATTAAGTATTTGTGTAGTAACAATGTCTCTGGGTTACTAAATTCCATGTAGTAGTAGTAAAGTATCGCACTTAAGTCGAATTTTTGGGTATCTGTACTTTACCTTAAATTTTACAGTGGATACTTTTTACTTTTACTACACGAAATTTAAGAGCAGTATCTGTATTTTTGAACAGGACTGTAAAGTAAAACGTACTTTTTGTATGATTTGAGGGGTTATTTTGACCATGACTCTAACGTCTTGACTAAAGTTTTTGAGTTCAAGCTTCAACTTTGAGCGAAACAAAAATAAATACACAAAATTCATAATAAAAAGTAAGAAATTGATCAAAATATGTATCAGTATCACTACATTTAACACAAAAAAAATCAACAACATCGTGTGAAATAACTTGACTTTTTACTCTTAAAGTATATTTTTAAATGAATACTTTTACTGAAGTTGATTTTTTTCATGTCATACTTTTCCTTGAGTAACTTTTTACCTCCGTATTTGTACTTTTAAACAAAACTAAATCCGCATTACGCCGTATTCAAGCACATGAGCAAGTATTTATTATCACTTAATTGCATCTTCCCTATAATGTAATGGTCATTTTTTTCCCCGAACATTCCCGACATTTGATCTCGGAACGGTGTAATGTCCAGGTTAGAGTTCCCACATCTGAGAGCGACTGGAACGCAGCATTAAATACCTGAATACCTGAATATATTTGAAATAACACACCATAGATACAGTAAATAACAAACAAATACAACATAGGTCAACATAATTTACACAACATTTTCTCTACAGCTACAATGTGAACCATGGCCATGCACCAAAAACAAATAGGCCATAGTACTTTTGTATATTTTTAGTACTTGTAGCATGCATCCTCAAACAAGCATCAAAAGCAACAGTAAAATTAACCAGTACGACTTGCCCAGCACTAGCATAGATAAAGTTTCCCTTTGAAAACTGCATAACCAACACGAAATAGAAGCATGTTATTGTTTTTCAAATGGTTTTAAGTAAAGAGGTTATGAGTCAGTTTCAAAGGGGGTCAGTGCCACCAAAAAAATGTGTAAGCTCAAGCAGAAGGCGCAAGAAAAAAGCTGTAGTGGCCGTAGTTTTTGAAGTCGTGTCGACCGGTGTTAGCAAAGAAAAAGGTTAGAAAACAAAACCATACAAGACAGTGGCATCGTCAACTTTAACCGGCTGAAACTGGAGACAACCCTTTGGAGCGTGGGGAACCCGGCACGGAGACACTTTCAACGTTTCTGAATAAAAGTTTTAAATTACAGAGTGGAGGAAACTGGAGGTGAAAGTGAAGAGGAGCGTTATGTGAGGTCAGAAGAGACACTGGGGTTCAGAAGTCGGAAAATCACGAAAACCACTTTGCTAAATGCCCCATACGCTGAGATCACTCACATGTAGCTAAGGCAAAAGTTAGGTTTTTAGGTTTTACAAATACTTTCACAAATACTGACCCCATAATATATATTTTTTAATCTACAGATAACACGTTTTTTTCATGCTACCATACAATTTACCATTCTTTTTTTTTATTTTTTATAAAACAGAAACAAACTGATTTTTCTAGACTGGGCATTTAGACTTCTTGCTCTTTTTATTTTATTTTAGAATTTATATTTTTTCATGCTACCACACAATTTACCATTTAATTATTATTAGATTTTTCTATATTGAACATTCACAATTCTTGCTCTTGTTATTTACATTTTTATTTTATAATTTATATTTTTTTCAAGCTACCATACAATTTACCACTTTTTTTTTTTTAAATATAACATAAACCAACAGATTTTTCCAGATTTTCTAGATTATTATTATTTACACTTTTATTTTTTAAATTTTATTTTAGAACTTATTTTTCATGCTACCGTACAATTTACCACTTTTAATTAAAAAAAAAAATATAACATAAACCAACAGATTTTTCTAGATTATTATTATTTACATTTTTATTTTAGAATTTATATTTTTTCATGCAACCATACAATTTACCTTTTTTTTTATTTATTATAAAACAGAAACCAACTGATTTTTCTAGACTGGACATTCAAAATTCTTGCTCTTTTATTATTATTATTTTTTTGCTCATTAATGTCAATAATACCCATCATCATTAGCAGTTAGAGCCCATGTGAGTTTTTATGGTCTCCTTCACTCTACCTCCCGTCGCCTCCAGTCTGGAATCGTGAACATTCCGATTCCACAGCGTTTCAAGGCTCCACACCTCAGACCTGTGCGTGTAAAAGCAGATTATCTCGTTGTCTTAAGGTATAAATTTAGCCGTGGGGTTAGCCGTACACGGGCATTTCCTTTAAAGATTAGGCCGTGCTCTAATCTCGTGAATGGGCCCGGCGAGTGTAATTAGCCCCAGTGCCTTGTGGGTTGTCCGTTTCAGTCCGTTAAGGCTCTGCTGACTCGGTGGGAAGTGTCAGGTCGAGAAGCCCAACAAAACAGCGCAGGCGTGGACAAACGGGAGAGTACGGATCAACTCAAGGATGAAAAACACACGTCCACTCAAAGAACCAGCAACTGACCCAAGATACAGATTTAGAATAGTAGCACTTTAAGGAAGCAGTTACCGAGCCTGAATCATTCATAAAAACGTATTTGTTCATTATGAATTAAGTCTTTCTTCATGCTATATTAACGCTAATTAAAGTGTAGTTATCATTAAGCTTTACCCAAATAGTTTTACAGTAGAATTTAAATCCTTCATCAGTGTAATTTGGCTCTACTAACGTGACATTTTGAATTTTAAGTCATTTTGTTCCACGCAGAGACGATATAAAGACGTCGCCCACAGCGTTCGGCTCCAGTCAAATGCAGCTCGTCGAGGCTAGCGGTTATAGCGGCGAATCTAGAGGCTGAGTTCCTTATTTGGATTTACGACTTCGAGTATCACAGCAACCAAAGAGCCAATCTGGAGTGAGGATGTTGGAGGAAACGCCCCTTCCCTTTTAGCAGGGAACGAGCGCTTAGCAACACTGTCAATCAAACCTGTTGCTAACGCTAGCGGGAACAACCTCAGGGAAAGAAGCTCTTGATTTTTCTGTTATTACTGTTCATATGTTGCGTTACGGACACAATAGCGAAATAAAAACGCGAGGATCATGCAGAGCGGGTTAATACGAACATTTTAAGACAATCGAGCTGGAAATGCGCCCGTGATCGCTTCGTATTTGGAACGTGGCAGCTAGCAGGTTAGCTATGTCCTTTTAAATATACAGTCTATGTTTCCACAGTGTAAACCTAGCTTGTCGTTTAGCGAACAGCGTTCTCCTACAGAAAAGTTAATATTCTCTACTGATTTTTGACCATTGGACTTTGGATTGTTTATTTTTAAGTCATTTTTCCCAAATTTAAATCCATCAAATAATAATTAAAAGAGCTTTTATTCTCAAAATGCAACACCCGTGAAATCTGTAGCTTGTTGTTGGGCGAAAAAGCAACAACAAGCAGTTAAAAACGCCTTTAAACTACTGATTGTGCCAGCTGCTGACAGATTTTTTTAATTTTCCTTTTTTCCCCGTGAATCATCTTTCCGTGTTTTGGGTAAACTGCGAGTTATTTGAGCGGAAATTGTGTTTTTCATCTTTCGTATCAAATTGTACCCACGATTTTGCCCACATCTGTAGGAAAAAAATCAGGAAAAGAAGAGAAAAAGCTGTGGTTACAACAACAAGAACAAAACGAGTGAAACAGGGCAGAGGGAGCCAGAATTGACGGGAAAACCGGGATTTGATTTAAGCTTGAAGACAAGTGAGTGCATCTGGCTAGCTGCCTCTGCACTGTGCACAAACAGCCCCACTGTACTCCCTGTTTTGGTGCGTTTGTGTTGGGTAAAGAAAATGCATTGCGGGTAGAGATATCGAAGGAGAGAAGAGGGAAGGGCCGGTCTGTCAAAAAACAGTGAAGCCAAGTGCAGCAGACACATGCATTAGACACGGGCAGTTGTATACCTTGGAGGAAAAGAGCCGCAGTAGCTTTAATCCAGACGGGAGACAAAGAAAACATGAAGTTAACGAAAAAACAACAACACATTTCAGAAAGAAGGAACTCAAAATAAAGGTAATGTAGAAAGAAGTGACAATTATATGTAAAAATAGAGATATAACAGTACAGAGAGATGCATGATGGGAAACGTAGTACATACATAATATGCTCTACGTACAGGACATGAGCACAGTTATGACAATCTTTACCATATTTTAACGTACAAACTTCAATAATTTCCTCAGCTATTTTTTTGACTTTTTAAAGGTGCACAACGTAACTTTCCCAGACCTGCTCGTCTCCAGGGAGATGTCATTTCTTCGCCTGGGATGTTCCACAGTGTATCTGACGTTTCATTTGTACTTGTAGAGATTTTACAGGTCAAAAATACCTTGCGAATGCGTCTTTACAGTCCACAGATCTGACCTGTAACTTCGTCTGATGCCGTCACTTGTTTGTCTTTATGGAGATGGAGAAGTTTAATGCAATACTGTGGAACTTTCCAGGCAAAGCGATGAGTTAAACGAGTTCCTTGCGGGAGTTTTACCTGTTTTTTTTCAAATGTGACTCAGTTTTTGCTGTTACAAAACTGTATAAAATAATAATAATTCTATAACTTCCTTACTAATTAACTACAATATAATAACACAAAGATAAAGTTACATAATCCATCTTAATCCAGTGGTTTAATATAAAAGACCAAGACAAAAATCTGCGGGTCGTTGGCCAAAAATACCCAAAATGGCGATTCTGTGCGGAAAAAACATTCATATCACATCAGGAGGTTTCTCATTTTGAACTATTCATGAACATCCAAAATAAATTCCATCGAGTTCATCCCAGGAAAAGGCCATCGAGGTGGGACACGGCGCTGCACCTTCCTCTTCATCGCTCATTCATCCACAACAAACTGAATCTACCGTCGAGACCAGACTGTCCTGTTTTTTGTTTTATATAAACTCTAAAGTCTAACATTTTTTACGTTTTGAAGTTTGAATAACACTGTATAGTTTTGTTACACTATCAGTCAAAAGTTTAGACACAGTTTTTCATTTATTTATGTATTTTTTCTTTATTTACGTTCCAGATTTTCACTGAAGGCATCAAACTATAAATGAACACAAGTGCAGAGATGTAAACAAAAACAAAATGAAATAAACCAAACATGTTTTAGATTTTAGATTCATGAAAATATCCAACTTTTGCTTTGATCACTACTTTTTACTCTACACTTTTCTCCTTTAATGTTCATTTTCTGATGATTATTTGTGATTATTCATGTTTTTATTGTGATTTTAATGTCTTTTTTTATTATTTAAATTACCTTATGTACAAATAACCTTTACAGAGCTGTCAACAAAGCAAACAGTGACAACTTTGAGGAATCTGAATCTAAAATATAAAACATATTTCATTATTTAACATGTTTTTTGCTACATAATCCACGTTGCGTCATATATTTGATGTCTTCAGTATGTATCTGTAATCTAGGAAGATGTAAATATAAAGAAAAAAACATTTAATGAGAAGGTGTGTCCAAACCTTCAACTGTGTATACCAAAATTATTAAAAAAAACATTTGTAATAGTGTTGTTCCAATTCTAAGTTTGATTTCAATACTAAAGAACAGGCTCTTGATTTAGTAGACTGGGAGAAAAATAAAAAAATAGCCATGAACATTGCCCTTTTTTATCGTTTTGTGAAACTTTCCAGGCAAAACTATATCTCCATGAAGAACAGAATGCACATAGTACCTCTGTAAAGGTCCTATATTACACAAAATTGACTCTTTTGAGCTTCAAGCCGTGTTATAATGTTACTTTGTTGTGTTTTGTCTTATTCACACATGTTCAAACCGCTCCGTTCCACCTTGTGATGTCATGTAGTGGTGGTTTTCAAGCTAACAGCTACATTTTACCTTTAGTTCAGTAGAGACTGGCAATTCCAGGGCTTAAAATGATTCTAGTGAAGGCGTATGACATGCCCAAACTGTGGCCCAGGGGCTAAATGCGGCCCTCAGATCAATTTTCTTTGGCCCCGAAGCTTCCAGGTAAATTGGCCGATAATATCTTAAACAGTACTTTTTACTGTATATTTCTGAAAATCTACTTTAACAAGACGATATCGAATATTTAATGTGTCCCATTGAGGATGTAAACATGAATAAAGGTCGAGTGGTTCAGTTTAACTTGTAATAAACACACAAATTTGAAGTATTTACTGTATTAGCGACCAGTCTGTTTTTTATTTGTGGCTTTTAATGAGAAAAGTTTGGACACTCCTGGCGAATGGAGTTTAAAAACACAATGGAGCACTTCCTGTATTACCACATGACACCACAAGATGGAGTGTTTTCTGTTTGAGAGAAGAACTTGTGCGTTAAACGTGTGTGAATGAAACAAAACACAACTCCAGGTGCGTTTGTGATGAGGAAACAACATTATAACACAGAAAAAAACAGAAAATAGTGTAATATGGGCCATTTAAGGCACAAATAATATCATCTTTTCATCATAATTAAAATATAAAAAATGAAAAAAGTGATAGAGCTACAGGACTGGAGTAACAGTGTCCTGGTTTATTCATCACTCATTTACTCACTGGGTTCTTCTTCTTCTTGTCCTTCTTGGCGCTGGGCTTCCTGTTGCTGACAAAGTAGTGCAACGTGCCGTACTCGATGAGCGCGGCGAAGACGAAGATGAAGCACACGGACACAAACAGGTCCATGGCCGTGACGTAGGACACTTTGGGGAGGGACTTTCGGGCGATGGTACTCAGGGTGGTCATGGTCAGCACTGTGGTGATACCTGCGGGACGAAGAGGAAGAAGAGGAGGAGGGGGGGTTAGCGTGACGAGGAAATGGGGTGTAATGTCTGTAAGATCTCGTATCGATTTGTCCTTTTTGTATTTCTGGACGGTTTATGGATTTTTTTAGTTTTCCGTCCCGTCTAAAAACGCTAATATCCCTGACAAAGTGGTAAACGATCACATTTTAATATAGTGCTTTTCCATCTTAGCACAAGACCGCGGATACAAGCGGATGGATGTTTCCTCCGCGGGGTGGCTGGGCGCTCCCTTAGAGATTGGGTCAGGAGCTCGGTCACACAGCAGGAGCTCGGATTAGAGACACTGCTCCTCCACGTCGAGAGGAGTCAGCTGAAGTGGCTCGGGTGTATGTTCTGGACGCCTCTTTAAGAATGTGTTCCAGGCATGTCCCACTGGGAGGAGACTTCAGGAAAAGACCCAGGACACACTTGGCTGGCCTGGGAACACCTTGTGGTCCCACTGATGGAGCTGGAGGACGTGTCTGGGGTGAGGGAAGTCCGGGAGTCCCTGCTTAGACTGTTGCCCCGGCGATCCGGCGCCGGACAAGAGGCAGAAGTTTATTTGTATAGCAAGATTCGCACACAAAATAATTCAAAGTGCTTTACAGAATAAGAAAGACATGAAAATCACACAAATCAGAACATAAATAATCATCATAAAATTAACATTAAAACAGAAGAGTGCAGAATAAAACGCTTTCAGTCGTATGCACAGATAACAGAACTGTTTTGTGTCCTTAAACATTGTCAGTTTAGGTTATTTTTGAGTATAAATGGTAAATAGTCACATTTTTATCCAGCTCTTTTCCACCTTCAAGTCGCTCAAAGCGTTTTAAATCAAGGAATCAAGTGTACACAGACACTGGGGGCGAGGTGGGTTAAGTGCCTTGCTTAAAAACACAACAACAGCATTCATCTGTGGGAGCTGGAATTGCACCGTCAACCTGTGGGTCAGTGGGCAGAACGACCGTAATGACCTAATACGTTTTAGTTCTCGCTCCTCTGCCCAACTCCTCATTATCTCATTTTTAACTCTGACAAAGGGAGATCGTTAAATTTAAACTGGTCCTAATTACCAGGGGTGTAAGTGCCAAACTCTGGGCCCCGGGGACAAATCATCATCGGTGGGTCGTCCCTGCGTGTCGTCTAATGAAAAATGATCATCTCAGACTTTGTGAGGGGCCCCTCTCTGCACTGGGCCCGGGGTAAACGGTTCCCTTTACCCCACCAGTCTGACGCCCCTGATAATGATTCAAATGGATAATTATTTGCACGTTTCACAGCTGTCAGATGATTTTTTTTACAGTCTGGAAGTGCGTTGTTGAAACACTATGTAAAAAGTTGCTAGCAAAAAAAAAAAAAGTTTATGTTTTATTGCTTAATTTTTCACAGAGCTGAATACAAATGTGTGTTTTAATATTTGAAAACGGGGGATTTCTGGTCAAGACACGCTGTGCTCATGCAACTTTCAACGCCGTGAAATTTTTATCACATGGATCGACTTTTTCAGCCCGTTACATGTGAAAAGCCAGTGGGAAGGAAGAATTCAACTCCTTTAGAGCCTCAGAAAACATTTATAGATCCACATATAATTTTACGTTTTATTAAGTGAATTTAACTTGTTTCAGCTGTATTACATAACATTTTAATATCAGATAATGTGGATTTATTTATAAGATCATTGTGTTGTGAATTTGTATTTGATATAAGATGAAATACAGACATTGCAGTGTGTTTTTTTTCATATTTGTGTATTTTGTGCTAAGTTGTAAGTATGTTGTATGTTTGTAAGTCTTATAATGATCTAAGTGGCTCTGTGCAGGACAGTGTCAGGCTGGTTTCAATCAAAGGGACGGTCTGCAAAAACCTCATAAACATCACATTACTCCAGAAATGTTTGAGCCGAGTCGCACTAAAATCCCTAAATCCTCACAGATCAGAGGACAGATCAGAGGACGGGTCAGAGGACAGATCAGAGGACAGGTCAGAGGACAGGTCAGAGGACAGGTCAGAGGACGGGTCAGAGGACGGGTCAGAGGACAGGTCAGAGGACAGGTCAGAGGACAGGTCAGAGGACGGGTCAGAGGACAGGTCAGAGGACAGGTCAGAGGACAGGTCAGAGGACGGGTCACTGACGACATGTGAAACACTTTATAAATGTGAGCAAAACTTCACCTGAGCAAACAATCTGTGTATATAAAGGTATGTCTTTGTGCATCAGGGCTAATGCTAATGCTAACTTCAGAGCTTAATAAATATTTAAATAACGCCACTGACTGAAATAATCTACACCTAAGAATAACTGGGTCGTCCTTAAACAAATTAAATTGTTATATTACATTTAACGTTTTAATAGAAGTTAGCATACATGTTTGTAAAAGCAGAAGTGTGTGCTCCAGTGAAGTGTTCCTCACATTTATAACATGTTTAACACATTATCAGTCCCGTCCCCCCGCAGCTCCCCGTCCACCTCCCCGTCCGCCCACAGCTCCCCGTCCACCTCCCCGTCCCCCCTCAGCTCCCCGTCCACCTCCCCGTCCGCCCGCAGCTCCCCGTCCACCTCCCCGTCCACCTCCCCGTCCACCTCCCCGTCCACCTCCCCGTCCGCCCGCAGCTCCCCGTCCACCTCCCCGTCCGCCCGCAGCTCCCTGTCCACCTCCCCGTCCACCTCCCCGTCCCCCCGCAGCTCCCCGTCCGCCCGCAGCTTCCCGTCCACCTCCCCGTCCGCCCGCAGCTCCCTGTCCACCGTCCGATCTGTCAGGATTTATTGATTTTACTGTCACTCAGTAAAAACTTCATAGGGATTAGGCCAGAAAAGGTCGAGCCGACTGTCCCTCTGATTGGAACTAACAGGCCACCGTAGTGCACAGAGCCAGCTACACTTACACACTTAGATCAACTTTTCTGGTGGAGGGAACAGCGTTTGCTTGTAACCATGGAGATATTACTGCATTAACAGGTTCCAGTGTGGCATTAAACATCTATTTTATATTCAACTTGTAACCAGCATTTTTACTGATCAAGAAACAAACTTGAATTCTTATTATGAGTGTACCTCCAGTGATGTTATTGCTTTGCCTGGAATGTTCCACAGTAATGCATTAAACATCGACAAGCAAGTGACGCTACTAGGCCGATTTACAGCTCAGATCTGTGGAGAGATGGGCCCCTTCACTGCACATGCATGATTTTTTTTCTAGCAATAAAAACACCTGTAAATAAATAAATGCAAGACAGATACGTTTAATGCAACACTGCGGAACATCCCACATCCTACAGGCAAAGCAATGACATGTCCCTGGAGTTAAGCTAGTAAAGACAGTAGCTAAATTGGGAGTTTGTCCAATGACCTAAAAGCTGCTGGTTTGATTCCCGCTCTCAGCATAAAAAAAAACAACAAAAAACACATCATTGGTCTCACAGTCGGATCCAACGTCATGCGCAGTTTTCCGGTGTGATTCCAGCTCCCACGGATGAACGCTGTCGTTGTGTCCTTGGGCAAGACGTGACCATTTACCATTTACCGCAGGAGAAACCCCGCCAGGACGTTTACATAAGCACTTACGCAAAAACTTGATCGTATTAGTTGTTTCCGTGCTAAAACCAGTCTCAGCTGAAACGTAACCTTGTAAACATCGCGCGTAGATCATGACATAATTAGCCTAAAAGTCGATACATTTCTCCGTTTTTCTTGTACCCACAATAGAAAATAGAGCGTCCCGTGTTACAACAGCAGCGACTTGTCTTATTTAGTA
Organism: Periophthalmus magnuspinnatus; assembly: GCF_009829125.3. NCBI lineage: Eukaryota > Metazoa > Chordata > Actinopteri > Gobiiformes > Gobiidae > Periophthalmus > Periophthalmus magnuspinnatus. The sequence continues at coordinate 5,691,971 of NC_047139.1, read as the reverse complement.
ACGATCAATAAGAAGATTAATGGGCGTAGTTTGATTGCAGTTGGGGGAGGAGCGAGCATCTGTTTTGCTATCGTCTTGATCCATAGACTTTACTGGTTCATGCTTTAGCAGCCATTAACCGGTGCTCAGCTTTCCTACGCTCCTAAACGCACCATCTGCCAAAGCTCATGTATCTTCCAGCGCTTTTACTATATTCCCATCTATCTGTGTTTTCAATAATGGGGGGAGCGAACCGGATCACGGCCCATTAAAGGAGGAACGTGTCCGTATAATCTAAGGCTGGGACAACAGATTCGCAAAAAAAGCCGACTTCCTACGTAAACGGAACGCTTGTACGGAAAAAAAGATTATTTGTGTCTACATTCATTGTGGATTGAAAGAAATCAGTCTGACAGAGATTAGCACCGCGGCATTGTGGGTGAATTGATATATTTCAGGACAACCCGTAGAAGGATTATAAATTATGTTGCGTTTTAATCCGGTCCCGAACCACCTGGCTGGCTCTACCTCCCGACGAAAGGGAATTGCGAGTTGTGATTTGGAATATAGGTGTGGAATCTGTGGGGAATCGTCTCAAACTATGATGTATCGCTAACGTCGACTGTGGAAATAAGTGGACTGAGCCTGTGCGACGTCGGCCGTGGCGTTCGGCGCAGTCGAGCGAAGCGAATCGGGGCAAATTTGGAGCAGAGTTGCGTATTTTGAGTTCAAAGTCCGTGAGTATCATAGCAACCAAAGAGCCAATCCGGAGCGAGGCTGTCGAAGGTAACGCCCCTTCTCACCGACAACACTGTCAATCAAAGTTGTTAACGCTAACGGGAGAAACTTAAGGGAAAGAAAGCGCCTGATTTTTCTGTTATTAATGTTCATATCTTGATTTACGAACACAATATTGAAAGCGTGATTTTTGTTTTATTTGTTTTACGTTGAATACTGTGCGTTACAAATATTGAGGTGAACTTGTTTCTCTGTAAGAATACGACAGACTTATTTTAAGATGTCTAGACTGGAACCTGCTACTTTGATTACGTGACACAGGTGTTCATCTTCAGGTCTTCTAATGTCTTTTCAGTGACGTATTCTACCTCCCTGTAAACAGCTAACGTATATCCATTTATCTTGTATGTACAGTATGTAAAATGAGTTAAGTCCTTATAAAACCTGCCTATAGATTGTACCTTTCTTGGAGTAGAAGTACTGTAAAACTCCCTTGAAACGCAACGTATGTGCTGCTGTCCGTGACTTCCTTCATCTGATCAGATAAACTTCTTTCAACTCTCTACCTGGTATGCAATCTCTTCCTTCGCAATTACAAATAGCTAAATAAAAATACCGAGATCATATAGATTGGGTTAACTCTATAGCGTCGGATGCTATCGCCGCCCATAGACTCACAGTTGTGGACTTTCCATTACCGTAACTCCGCAACCGATTGCGTCTCAAAGCAGAGACATGAGGCTCTTTAAGGACTGAGCACATTATAGACCATTATAGCTCACCGAGACTTTTTATCTTTTTTTTTTTTAGCCATAAAAATCATGTTAAGGGAAGTATCAGTGTGTACTTTTGCCTTTTTTTTTTTCAAGCAACTTCCTCTATTTTACATATCCATACATATTTTTCCTTTGATACATCGAATAACTGGCTGGGACTGCACTCTGATTGGTCGTCTTCGAGGGACGGCATAAGCACATTAAATATGTTAGTGTCATTACGGTAAAGAGCCCCATGTCTCTGAGAATTCAAGCGGCGTCTCAAAGCAAATTACGGTAATGGAAAGTCCGTAACCGCGAGTGTATTGGCGGCGATAGCATCCGACGCTACAGAGTTAATATTCATATCTTGATTTACAGACACAATAGCGAAATAGAAATACCAGGATCGTGTAGATTGAGTTAATACGGACAGTTTAAGGCCAAAATGACGACGCTCATTGCAGAGGCTTTTTCAATAGAGTCGATGGAGCCAGAAGTGCGTCCATGCTCACGTCCAACTTGGAACGCGACAGCTAGCAGGTTAGCTACGTCCATTTACATACGCAGTCTATGTGTCTAAGTAAAACGCATGTACTAATGACAGCTTGCTTGCAGAAGGGGAGGTTGTGCATATCCTCTTAGTATCAGCAACAGCACCGGGAAGACAAAACAGCTTTTTTTTTTAGTTCTTTTAATGATGGACAAAGTAATGGTGCTAGTAGGCCCTGGAGGGACAGCTCTGTACGGCTTTGCTCTCGCTAATGATAACATCCTGAAGACTGAAGGTCAGGTTTGAGGCTCCAAAGAATGCTGAATAAGGAGGTAGGGAAAGTCAACTTCACAGAGCGGCCACTAGGCGCCAAGGGCAAGTTCAAGGCGGACGAGTTTTTTACTGTAAAGAGGCTCTTCTGCCCCGGTTCTGTCCCCCTCCTCGTCCTGGTTGTGCAGTCAGCGAAGACGGCACCTGCATCGTGAGAGTGCTGAGGAGGCATGGCTGTGCTGCTCCTGGTCTTCTGCATAATTAACGTCTCATTAAGGCGTGTGTGGGAACATATGTGCCGTCCCAGGTCCTCTAATCATAAGGTTTTGAAGTTTTGCGTCGAGGGGGGAGCAGGAGAGATGAGGAAATTCGAACGGGCAACTTTAAGTAACGCAAAAACAACAATCTTAATGCACATCGTGTAACTTTTTATGATTATTTTGGTTGTGTCTGAGTGTTTTTTGCGCCTCCACAAACCTTACAAACTCTTATCTGGCCTTTTAAAAGGTTCTGTTTAGCTGTGCATATGACTGAAAGGTTTTTGTTCTGCGCTTTTCTCTTTTAACGTTAATTTTATGATGATTATTTCAGTTTGGATTGTTGTATTGTGATTTTAACGTCTTCCTTTGTGTCACGGCTCAGGCCTCCAGCTCCTTCCGCAGCCGTAAACATCAAGTCCCTGCAGCTGATCCCTGTTTTTCTTTGCAAATTTTGAAACCACAGGCCTCTCCTGTGATTGGTGGATGGCTCTGATTCTCTCCTGGGCTTTGTGTTGATTGGTGAAACGTCCCAGAGCCCGGACACTCCTGAGTTTCCACCTGTGGCAGTCGCTCCTTAAAAGGACCCGCCCCCTGCCATTCCTTGCTGCTGGGTTCTTTTCGGGAACAGCAAGTCGCCTTTGTTGTTTATCTGCGTGATCCTGGTAGCTTTGATTTTGAAATTAACACTTGTAGACCTTTCTGTATTTCTGTTTTGTTGGCTGTTTTTGTTATACCTTGAAAACGACTCTGTTAAGACCCTCTTTTTGTTCGTTTTTACTTTAACATTCCTTTTAAATGACTTATACCTTTAGTTTCACGATTTTCCATCTTGTTTTGTTACTTCCCCTGTCCCTAGACAAGCTGGGTTGAAACACTTTGCATTACTTCATGTACAAATAAACTTCCCTTGCCTTTAAACGGACCTCATCCTGTTTGTTTCTATGTAAATGTTGTTCCGTTGGCTCTAATATTCCACAGTATGGCATAAAAATGATCTTTTAATTTGAACTATTTCCATGTAATCATATGGAACGTGCCACCTCCCAAAAAGTTACATACTGTACTAAGTGTTTCTCCTGATTAAACGACGAGTTGCACCGACAAATTTCAGAAACGCTTTGGACATGGGAAGTGTTTTTCTGCACAGAGAGGCGCCTCTGCGGACACCGCTGGAGCAGACGCACGTGAATGACACATTTAAAGCGATTATCGAGGAAGAGGGATATAATCTACGAAGGTTTGAACTTTGAGAGAGTTTAAACAAGAGAGAAATGTGAGAAAATGTTAACGCCTGTGTGAGAAAAGTGTATAAAGTGTGTGGTGAGGGGTTTTACAGCAAAAAACATAGAATAATTGTAAAAAATAAAGCTGATACTTCGCGGGTTATTTTTAGAATGTACATAGAATTTTTCACTTGACATAATTAAAACACATTTTTCATTGACCGTTTAACATCAGGAAGACACTGCTCTTAGTTGAATCAATATTCTCTCATTTAAGGTTTTTCAACACTTTAAGTTACTTTTTAGGCTGAACTTGGACATTTAAACACAACGACGTAAGTAAAGTAGTGGTGTACATTTTAAATATGGTGTAGTAATGCCAGTAGTCATGATCCTAGGAAGTAGTAATGCTAGTAGAACCTGAAGTATCCATAAAAAAACTGTCGTAACGTAACTTTTGACATGTTTTTTTTATGTTGTGGCTTAGTTATATCTATGTCAAACCTAAACTGCCAAATGAGGACAAAGTATTTAAAAGTGAACGCCTTGTGCCTGACCATCAAAAACTTGGGCAAACAAAACGAAGAGTGTCTTGTATCTAGTTAAAGTGGATTGAGCTGCTGATGTGAAACAGTGGGGAGCTATTAGCAACTGGGCGCTAAATGAAGCCGCTAACTGGATGGTCCTCTGAGCGTTTGTAATGAAGGACGTGGGGAAGGTGTCTGCAAAGAACTCCACCGCCGTCGAGCCATTAGCCGGAAGACACCGGGACATTAGCCACGAGGTTATGTGGGGCATTCAGCTAAGTATGACAAAATGCTGTTGTAAAATTTAGAAATAAACTAGTTCAGTTCTGTTTTTTCAGTATTTGTTTGCGTAATCTGAAAAGTTGTCAGACATTTTAGCTTCTTTTTGAGTGTAAATGGTTTTTATTTAGCGCTTTCCCACCTTTAAGTCACTCAAACCGCTTTACATCAACGACCGGGAGACGAGAGACTGAAGGAAATGTGCGTTAAGCGTCTTGCACGATGACACGACGACAGCGTTCATCTGTGCGAGCTGGAATCGCACCAACAACCTTCAGATCGGTGGAAAAACGAGCTCGCAACTGAGCTACTGTCGCCCCTTACAGATTAGAGAATAGACTTCATTCAGAATTTGTTGCTTCTGAAATAATGAGATTAAAAAATTGAGAAACAGGACTGGAAATTTAAATCACAAATAGAATAGTTAGATATAAAAAAACAAACAAAAAAACAAGAAATTGTGTTGTTTTTGTTGTCTATATGGGGTTTTAAAACAGCCAAAGTTGTAGTGTGTAGATTTATACAAACATGTCTTAAATGTGCACATGAACCTAAGCTAAATGTTCAAAAAAATAAATCACAAATCATATCCCAGAATCTGTCAGAAAAAAGCTTGACTTTCAAATAATATAATCACTGTGTTCACTGTAACTTTTCTGGTGGAGGGTCTGACACCTGCTTGTGTGACTGCTTTGCTTCGAATGTTCCACAGTATGGCATTAAACCCATCTATCTCCAAGCAGGTGACGCAGGTGCAGGTCAAATCTACGGAGAAGCGAGTCGACCAACAGTAAGAATGCACTTTTTTCATGCCACTTTTGAGGAGCGAAAACACCCGTGGATAAAATTCAATATAGATCGATTTAATGCCACACCTTGGAGCATTCTCAAACAGAAAAGTGACACAGTGCAGCTTTAACTTCTGAAATGTTACCTAGAGATGTCCGGGCAGGCACGGCGTCCTTGTTGATCCAGAAGGAGACCCAGGACAGGACCACGATGAGGGTGCAGGGGATGTAGGTCTGGATGGTGAAGTAGCCCATCCTCCTGCTCAGGTCGAAGTACACGGTCAGCACCACGTAGTCACCTGGACCGGGACGAAACGCAAAGTCAGGACCGCCAACAGAGCCGTAAGAGTTTTGAAGTATGTTTATCGTGTCGTTTTATATAACAACATATTAATCATCATGATGACGACTCATATGTTAATAAGTATTAGACGTTCATACACAACACATTTCACACAATGGACATCGTTGTTCCTTGTACAATTTCTTTATTACGGCTCATGCTTTTTGGGTATGTTCTTTTGGAGAAGAGTTTACAGAGACTTTTATGTTATAGGGCAGACATGTCAGACTCAGGCCCGCGCACCAAATTTGGCCCTCGATATAAATATATTTGGCCCGCAAGATCATATAAAAGATGTATTAGAGCTGGTGCGGCGGCTGCACCTCTAATACTACAAATCCCAGAATGCTTTGCAAATGTGTTGCCGCTGGCCCCCACCACTTCTGTTGACGATCATTAGCATCTGCTGCCTGTCGCCTCACTCAAATTTCATCCACCCCTTCTGAAAAACATGCAGATGTTGTTGAAATTTTTCAATAAATATTTAGTTTGGCCGACAACTTGGTCACAGTTTTTGATTTTGTTCGTGTGTGAATTTGAGTTTGACGCCTCTGCTCTAGGGTCACTCAGGTCCACCTCTTGCATATAGCCTACGTATACAGTATATTTATTATATTATATTATATTGAACATGTAAAAATCTGCGTATTTGTGCCTTGATTGACCCAAGTATTCAGCAGTTTTTGGTATTTGAGTTATTTTTGTAATTTGAATTCTTGCCATCTTTCATCTTAGAGCTGTGAGTTTGTAGCGACCATCAGGACTGCTCTTCATCTTAACATTTGTGTTTACGTCTTGCAAATGTATAAAGTATTTGACCCAAAGTAAGTACATCAAATTTACCCTCAATGTACACATTTTTATATACCGCTATTCCAACTTCAAGGAACTCAAAACGCTTTACAGCAACGAACCACTCACCCAATCAACCAACGTGGATTAAGTGTCTTGCCCAAGGACAAAACAACAGCATTCATTCACAGGAGCTGGAATGGAACCACCAACCTGTGAGTGAATCCGACCGTTCAACCAATAATGTTTACGTCGAGAGCGGGATTTGAAACACCAACCTTCAGATCAGTGGACAAAAATCTTCTACTAATGAAATATTGTCGCCCCAGAAAATGAAGTACAAATATCCTTCAAGTACTTCAGCAAGCGCCAGAATAAGTCACAGCAGCACGGACATCTGCCCTCCACTCAAACGACAAACAGATCTACTTAAGTGTGTATACTAAACGCATAATCATATTACACTGAAGTATTGTAAGGTTAGCTGCCAACGCCGTAAGTAAACGTTAATTAGCATAAGATCAATACACGACGTTATACCAACAAACCATTCAAACAGTCCTCCTGCCAAGAGCAACCCGACACAAGATTAAACCTGAAATCAAAATGCAAAATCATGAGTGAGAATGCCAGCTCCCGACACGCTCAGACGCAACAACGCTTGGATCCCGGACAACGGCGCTGGCGTTTATACCTGCGCCTGACCCCGGCAGATGTTGTGTAGACTTTAGGTTAACTCCGCTCAAACGTAAACTAGAACTATTGTGAGCCCGGTTTAAAACGCAAGCTAAGCGGGAGTCACGTGTGTGCGAATTCAAAACGCATCACCCAATCCAGAACAGAATGGAGAGACAGGCGTGTAAATGAGCTCAGACAGGGGACATGGTCGACTGTCTGTCTGCCAACGCGGAGGAGGCTGCCAAAGCATTAGCCGCCGCAGCTCTGTACCTATGGGTCGGTCTATAAATTGGCCGAATAGCATAGTTTCCCGAACACAAAGTCGTTTTTTTTTTTCATAATTCCATCATTTTTTCGTATTTTGAAAGCAGAAACCCATCGTTCAAGGCTGCAAACTGACAAAAACTCTTTAAATCGCCTGTTTTTTTTAACATATATTTCAGAAAAGGTTGTTTTAGCCCAGTACAGATGTATTGGAAAAGCAGTTCTTGACGTCAAAATGAGTCTTTTTTTTTATTTTGCGATGATAAGGAAGTGCACATTAGGATGCTAGTTGTGGTTAGTTTTACTGTAACGGCAAAAAAAGCAAAAAACAAAACTGCTCTGCCTCTGAAAGCTGTGAAAAGTGGTGAGAAAATTGTGGTGAATAATTGGGATTGGGATGTTTTTTGGTCTATAAATTGGTCAAATAGCATACTTTTACAAACACATAGTTGTTTTTTTTCATAATTCCATCATGATTCAACAGGTACACCCATTTTAAAAGTTGTCCTCTCTGTACATGACCCATCGTTCAACGCTGCAAACTGCCAAAAATTGTTTAAAGTCTTTTTTTTTTACATATATTTGAGCAAAACCCGTCTCAGCCCAGTACAGATGTATTGGAAAAGCAGTTCTTGACGTCAAAATGAGTCCGATCCTGTCTGAATCTACTTACACAGCGTCTTTTTTTATTTTGAGATGATAAGAAAGTGCGCATTAGCATACTAGTTGTGGTTAGTTTTACTGTAACTCTGCTCTGCCTCTGAAAGCTGCGAAAAGTGCTGATGAACTCATTGCAGTGAATAATTGGGATTGGGAAGTTGTTTGGTCTATAAATTGGTCAAATAGCAGTTTCCCGAACACAAAGTTTTTTTTTTTTTCATAATTCCATCATTTTTTTCACACGTACACCTATTTTGAAAGCAGAAACCCATCGTTCAATGCTGCAAACTGACAAAAACTGTTTAAATCGCCTGTTTTTTTTAACATATATTTCAGAAAAGGTTGTTTTAGCCCAGTACAGATGTATTGGAAAAGCAGTTCTTGACGTCAAAATGAGTCCAATCCTGTCTGCATGTAATTATAAAGCGTCTTTTTTTAATTTTGCGATGATAAGGAAGTGCACATTAGCATACTAGTTGTGGTTAGTTTTACTGTAACGGCAAACAAAAAAAAACTCTGCCTCTGAAAGCTGCGAAAAGTGCTGATAAATTAATCGCGGTGAATAATTGTGAAGTTTTTTAGACGGTAAAAATCTGGTAACTGCAAAACTAATCTAGTGAATGAGTGAATAATGCCGAACAAAGTCGTTTTTTCATAATCCAATAATTTTTTTCACAGGTACACCAATTTTGAAAGTTGTCCTCTCTGTATATGACTCGTTCAACACTTTAAAGTCTTTTTTTTACATATATTTGAGCAAAAGTTGTCTTAGCTCAGTACAGATGTATAAGCAGTTCTTGAAATGAGTCCGATCCTGTCTCAATCTAATTATAAAGCGTCTTGTTTTACTTTCCGATGATAAGGAAGTGCACGTTAGCATGCTAGTTGTTGTTAGTTTCACTGCGATGCCTCTGAAAGCTGCAAAAAGTGCTGATAAACTGCGGTGAATAATTGAGATTGGGAATGTTTTTTGGATGGTAAAAATCAGGTCACTGCAAAACTAATCTACTGAATGAATGAATAATGCAGTGTACAGTGTTTTGACTGTCCAAAAAAACACAAAAACGCAGTATGAATCCAATTAATTATTATTATTTTAACTTTCCTAAGGAGCTACTATATACTTGAGTTCATATTCCAGCGTTCACTCAAATGTTAACGCTCTTGGGTGAGTTTAAAATGTGCATTTTGAACAGTTCAGCCTTTCTAACTTATTCCTTTTTAAACCCAAAAAACAGATTTTCAAAACTGTCTAGAGATTAAACAGAACTGACTGAAAGAAATCAATAAAACCACAATAAAAAATCATAAATTTCAAAATATGCTTTCATTTCCAAATAATATATTGTAATTATTCAGATTTAGTTGTTGAAATTCTAGTTTCTGGCTGTTTTTTTTTTTTGTTTTTTTACAAGGAAATAACAAATCCCTTAACCTTATAGTAGCTCTGATATGAACCAAGATTATTACGAAACTATTAGACGCAAATTTGTCCGATTATTGTCATTTTTGAAGGCGTATCCTTTCACAACAAATACATAAAAATAGCCATTGGACCATGTACCGAAACGCACAACTTCCCCACCGTTTGCACGTCTGCCATCACAATCCATCGCCCTATTTTTCTCCAACGTAATAGGCCGTAATTTGAACCAGGCATTACCCGGCGCCCCTGTCCTCCCAGTCATTACGGCGTCATTAAATAAACCAATGTTAAACCCCAGCTGCCCCATCAACTGTAACTCCTCGTATCTCCGCGCGGGCTTCTGCTGATACAGTCCGCCCCGCGTTTTACCACCTCATTTTGTCAGAGCGCCGTAGACACATGAAAGCTGTTCTCAGGAGAAACACATAGTTCACTATTTAGTTTTGATTAACATTACATTAGCGGAGGCCCCAGCTGAGAGAGGAGGAGGGTAATACAGTGAATACAGCCTGGTCAGCAGCACTAAGCCGCACTCACATTTACTCAGGCTCCTAATGATAATGGTTTTTCCCACTACAGTGAAGAGGGAGGTGTGAGTAGGTAGCGAGAATAAACCGCTATCCCAGATGTAGTTGGCTTTGGATTTCATTAGAAAACTTTGGATGGAAAATAGAGGGGTAGAAGCAAGAGAAAGTAGATGTAAAAATGGGAGAATTCTGGTAAAACGGTGAATTAAACCCGTGAGACAGCGGGTCTGAGCGCTCAACGAACGATGTTTTTACATGTTGGGAGTGGGATTTGAACCGTCAGCTTTATTTATGATGAACAAATCTGATTATTTCCGTTTACGTGGGGAAGATTTGTGGTGCCACAGTACTGATTCACACTATATAAGTAGTTTTTGAGATCTAAATAAGTCAGCTGTGTGCCGTTTTGTGCTTTTAATCAAGTGTTTTATTGTCCGGTAGTCCAGAAATAAGTGGTTAGCATGCTAGTTGTTGTAAGAAAACATGGCTCTCGTCTCTGAAAGTTATGAAAAGTGCTTATAAAGTCATCATTGTGAATAATTAGGATGCTCAGGATGCGTAAGATGAGTCAGGAATAACTTTGGACCACTAAAAATTGTTTAAAATTAACTGAACTAATTCTGTTTTGTCACGTTTTAAGGCAGTAAAAATCATGCACCGTGCCTTTAATCAGCCCTTTAAGCACATCATAGAGCAGGAATGTCCAAACTTTTCTCATTAAGGGCCACATATAAAAACACAGACAAACTGAGGGCCGACTGAGGGCCATAGACTGGTCGCCAATACAGTGAATACTTCAAATATGTGTTATTATTACAAATTAGACTGAACCACTAGACCTTTATTCACACTTACATCCTCAAAGGGACACATTAAATATTTGATACCAGCTTGTTAAAGTAGATTTTCAGAAATGTGCAGTAAAAAGTACAGTTTAAGGTAATACGGGCCAATTTACCTGGAAGTTCGGGGCCAAGAAAAATTGGTCTGAGGGCCACATTTGGTCCCTGGGCCACAGTTTGGACATGCCTGTTATAGACCATTATAGCTCCCCTAGACTTTTATTCTTTTTTTAACCATAAATATCATGTAAAAAGGAAGTATCAGCGTGTACTTTTGCCCTTTTTCCCCCCACAATTAACTCTATTTTACATATCCATCCATATTTTTTTCTTAGATGCAAATAACCTGCGCTCTGATTGGTCGTCTTTGAGGGCGACATAAGCACATTACCGTAATGACAGTAACATATTTAAAGAGCCCCATGTCCACGCTTTGAGACGCCGTTTGAATTTACACGATAGTACAGTTGGTTGCGGAGTTACGGTGATGGAAAGTCCACAACCGCGCGTCCATCGGTGACAAATCGTTCTTAATAACGAGTGTTGTGCATGAACTCAGTCTTTGCTCGTGCTAAATTAAAGCGTAGTTAATATGATGTTAGCTCATATTCTCAAAGCTCGACACCGCTCTATATTGTATTACACCACGGCCGACATCAGAGCGGGTCAATTAGCATGTGAGGACGCGCTAACTCCACCTTCGCGGTACAGTAGGGAGCAGAGACTTCAAACGCGCGGGTCCACATGCGCTAGCGTCGGCCTGGCTGCGCGTGATCAAAGTCGCGGTGGTGATTTCTCCGAAGGCCACATCCCTCATATCAAAGCCCCCTCCCTCCCCCAGCATAAGCCCTCCAGGCACCCGTAGTCACCCCTTCCCATCTGTCAGCAAACTCAGATCCATGACCATAAGAGCTCGACAAAATCAAACTCTGCGTGATGAGGGTAAAGGATGTACAGAGAGGAGTATGTCTTAGCTAATTACTGGTGTTGATTAGCATGGAATCGCTAATAGGTTAACAGGGTTTTTCCAGAGATGTGCATTTTTACGGCTTTAATTCTCCTTTTGAACAAGCGTTTGGTCAAGTATTTCACATTTTCAAACTTAAAATAATGTCTGTATTCCGTAAATACACTTTATAAACACCTCCGTTTCCAATGAGGCGTTTGGCCATTGGAGCTTCCTAAACGGGAATAAACACTGGGAAAGTAACCAAATGAAGTCCATATGCACCGTGGATGCTATGCTAACAGAGCTATGCATTCGTTGTGAACACAGTTTGACCGTAGAATGAGTCCGGTGATGGTTTGTAGACTTAGAAACTGCACGGGAGAAGTTTGAAGTTTTGTCTGTGACACGACTAAACTGGCAAAATGCAACTTTGGCTTAAAAGATTAATGAAACAGGCAAAATACAACTCAAGCTATGTTTTTTTGATGAGGGGACAACAGTGTAACATGGTCAAAAGCTAAAAAAAAAGTCAATCTGGCATAAAATGTGCTCTTTAATGAAATCGATACTCAGTCATTTCTTTTTTGTAATTTTTTTTATTGCAAGACAAACGTAGTGACCGTACATATTCAATAGTGACAAGTGGTGTGTTTTGTACAGGGTCCCTCAGCTTTACAGCTTCTTGGGGCTCCGTGTTTTTACAGTGTCATTTATATACTGCATGTACATGTAAACAGAAATATGTGTACAATATACACTACTGCATGTAGCATGTACACGCTGAGTGTGTAGATGTGTATGTTGTTACGTGTGTGTATGAATGTGCCCTACATATGTTGACCATTGTGAAAAATAAAAATAAAATTGGAATTGATTGAATTGAAGACAAACAATACATAAGAAGATGTAACATGGTTTGTGGACGTAACAGCTATTTACAGTTGTATGTGAGAAGTCTGTGTGCGTGTGTGTGTGTGTGTGTGTGCGCGTCATTTCCATGATTTTGGAGGGGGGTAAGGTGGAGACGGCAGAGGAGAGCGCTAGAACTAGTAATTCGTAAGTGAGAAAGGAGGGTTTAGAGCAGGGGTGTCCAAACTTTTTGCACAGAGGGACATATTTGGTGTGGTGAAAATGCGCGGGGGCCGACCATTGGCCTGATCATTCTTTGAACCATTAATATTAAAAACAAATGAACTATTTAATTTTTTTTTTTACTTTTTATTGCAAATGGCGTTCACCTTTCACAACCAAAATGAATGATACACAGATTATAAATATGAAAAGCGAACATTTAAACTGTGGTTTTGATAATCACAATAAATTGAGATCTGGACTGTGGTAAAGCGTGAGAGTCAGTCAGTCTTGTTCTCGCACGTTTCTTAAAAAAAGTAAAGTTCATAACCAAAAATGTCTTCTCACATAAATATGTCAAACCAAACAAACTCAGCACTTACGTAGCAAAGGTTTGAATTTCTTTAAACTCGTCTTTATCCAGTTGGCGATAAAAGTCAGTGAGAGCGCGGCCTCGGATTCTGCCATCTTCTGGTAAAATATAATATCGCTTGTACATTTGTATTTTAACACTGGTCAACACATAATTATTTTTATTCCAGAGGCTGGGGGCCAGTGGAAATTAGTACACGGGCCGCAAATGGCCCCCGGGCCGGACTTTGGGTATGCCTGGTTTAGAGAATATAGATGAGGGAAAAATAAATACAATAATAATAATAATCACAACATAAATAATGAATTGGGTGTTGTGATGGGTCATTTCTAATCGTCAGTGATTGCGTTGGTTCTTTTTCTTTTCTGAGGTCCACAGTCTTGTGTCTGTAAAAACATGTGGTTTGGAGCAGAATTCAGGATTCAGAGGAAGAAAATGTACAATATTTTGTGTTAAGTGGCAATTATTATCAGTGTGACTTGTTTATGTTCACTAAATTAACACTGGAAGACATTTTTATTCATTTTTTTGATGAAGACAAAATAAAATTGAACTGAAAAATGACGGCTGGTCCGTGTTGTCAAATTTACCTGACAAATTACTGTGAGTCCAGTTGTTATTAACACTGGTTATGTCGTAAATGTGATAGAAATGGTTTATTTAGGCCCGTCGGGATAACACATTTTGAACTGTGATTTATCGCCAAAACATTGTTCAATCTAACATTTATTGAACGATAAGTCATAGAGTAATTATCATGACAGGCCTAGGTTTGTCCTCACCTAAACAAACATATTTCATAGACCTCTGCACGATTGCGTCTCATTTCAAAACAATATGTCCGCCATTTAAGAGTCTAACGTTCGGTTTATAATAGATGCACGAGTGTCAGGCGTGAAAAATGGTCCTAAAGACAACAACTTTAAAGCAGCGTTTGTATAAAGATATGGTTTGAAGTATTTTTATTATGATCACACATCTCAGCGGCAAAAGGGATTTACAATGAGCTGATGTAATCTTCGGAAAGCAATAAAAGCTCGACATAGATGATCATTCATCAGGAAACGGCGAGGCTCTGTTGTCAACGGCGACCGAGAAAAAAAAAACGATGCACAACACGAGAGAAGAAGAAATGATCATTCTTCAAACGGGATACTTTCTGCATTACAACACCGACGACTTTGTAATGCTCGGTAAATATGGGCAAGACGGATGTTTATTACTACAGCGGAACAGAGATTGCTATAGCGTCGTGTATTTCCAAACTGCAAATGCAAAATCTAGTGCTGAAATATTAAACGTTTGACTTGTGACGCCGAAAAACAAAATATACTTAAAGGGACTGTGCGTGATTTATTAAAGTAAAGAAACATTTGCAACAGTGCGTCTGCGTCTAATCCACAGACTGTACAAAGACGTGGACGTGAGTGAGTGTGACGTCAAACGAAGCTAATCGAGGCTAGCGGTTATAGCGGCTAATTTAGAGCTGAGTTTCGTGTTAGGAATTACGACGATGAGTATCATAGCAACCAAAGAGCCACTCCGGAGCGAGGCTGTTGAAGGTAACGCCCCTTCCCGCACGTACCGCTGTGTTTAGCAGGGAGCAGGCGCTTAGCAACGCTGTCAATCAAACCTGTCGCGAGCTGATTAGTCTGGTATTAATGTTCATATCTTGACTTAGCAACAAAATAGCAAAATAAAAACACCAGGATCATGTAGAGCGGGTTAAAACGAACAATTTAAGACCAAAATGATGAGGCTCACTGCAGCAGTTAGAGAGAGAGGGGCCAGGGGTTTTTCAATAGAAAGTGAATTGGAGCCAGAGTTGATGAAGTCAGAAGCGCACCCATGATCACTTCCTATTTGGAACATGGTAGCTAGCAGGTTAGCTATGTCCATTTATATAAACAGTCGATGGTTTAATTATAAAGCATCACTATCGTCCGCAAACCAGGTGTTGTGCTAGCGTTAGCATGCAAGTTGTTGTTAGCATCACTGAGTCTTTAAAAAAGGTAAAAAGGATGTTACAGATACAAAAACATCAGGGCTGTGTTCCTTTAGTCGATTATTTCAACATTTTTGTCTAAAATTTGTGTTAGTCTAATAATCATTTTATTTGGACTATAAGGATTTATATGAGACAACAGCAGAAAGGTGGAGAGAAGTTAGCGAGTGAACGAATTAGCGGAAGATTTTGTATTTTCTGGCATTTATACGTTAAAAAAAACTCATGGTTCACAAGTTTTATCTATATACAAATAGATTTTACATATATTCCTAGTACTTTTCCTGCATAAATAGTTTCTAATCCCCCCTTTTTAGTCAAGAAGTCGATCTGCACGGCGTGTTTTTAGTCGACCAAGAATTTCATTTTTTTTTCCTCTTTTTCTCTTTTTATCATGCAGTAAGTGTCAATACTTGTACAATACTCATATCGTATAACTTTTTTTCAAATAACATAACAAAATGAACAAAATGACCCCACCCACACACAAAAAACAACAAACTACTGACCGGCTGAACAGAACAGAAATGAGACATACATATAATAATAATAATTTAAAAAAAAAAGTAAATAATAATAATTAATAATAGTAAAATATTTTAAAAGCTGTGTAATAATCTTAAATTATAATGAAGAGGCAGAGGGGAGAGATTTCTCAAATAAATCTAAGAAACGACGCCATAGTTATACAATTTTGTTCCCGATATGCAAACAATTTTTCTAATTTTTTCCAAATCCATACACGATTTCTGTCTTTTTATCCTTTGTGCATGGGACGGAGATGCAGGGAGATCCAGAGACTCATCATTTCTTCACTTGACTACTTCCCTAAAATACACAAACGCTGCAACAACTGTAGAATCTTGAAAGAAAGCGAGTTAAACACAGCTAGAACGTGCAAACTCCACTTCATAATGCCACACACGCACCGAGCTTTAGCGAAGGTCACTCCAAGTTCAAAGCAGCAAAACGCACGTCACGTCAACATACTCTACCGTTTTTGTTTCGCATTACACCAGCGACTTCATATTATTCCGTATTATAAACAAAATGGAGGCTCCGTTATTCAGTGCAAACACAGAAACGACCATCACGCATCTGATCGATCTTGATGTGGTTGTACATTTTGGCAGAACGGCCCTTAGGGGGGAGAGAGCCCGTAAATGAAACATAGCGTACGGAGATCGCTGACCAAAGGAGGAAATATCCTGTCACACCAGAGAGGCATTGTCCGGGTTGGTGTAAAGTGGAGCGAAGTGGAGAGAGAGGAAGCGTCTGTCGGAGGAGGAGGACGGGACAGGTTTGCTGACGGTCGGCCGCTGCTGTCAGGTGTCATCTGCGACGGGGACGACGGGCGACACTATTGTTCACCGGGGGAAGGAGTACGACGGGTTTTACTAATGACCGGGAAATTGTCAGCGCAACAGAGTCTTAAAAAAGTGAAAAAATACAACGAGAACTAGTCCATTTTAAAGTCAGTTGTCCGAAGTTCCATTTATTCACCACAGTTAATAAGTTTATACGCTTTTTATTATTATATTATTAGTTTAACATTATAGAGATTTGATTTGAGCGCAGCCGTAATGACGTACAAAGTATATATAATCATAAGATAACACGTTTACAGATGTTATTCGAACAGAAAGAGAGAGAGTCAATATCATCTTGTGTCAAACTCAAGGCCCGTGTGCCAAATTCGGCCCGCCACGTCGTTTAATGTGGCCCGTGACAGAGTAAAATAAAAGGTTTGACTGTCTTAAAATGTCAGTTTATCAGGAGATACAGTTAAACAGACTTTTTTTCATGTCTACGCAAATCCATAAGCAATATTTGTAACTTGAATAAGTAATAAATATAGAAACGGTTAATTAACGAGATTAAACGTGGTGACATTTACCGTACAGTTACATCTGGTCCTTTGAGAGCGACTTTTTTGTTGATGTGTCTTAGAAGAACAGGTATATTTAAAAAAGTAAGACTAGAATCAGTAAAAAATGTCGTCGTACTGTGTTTCTGTTCGAGGGGTTAAATGTGTGGAACAACCTCGATGATAAATTAAAAAGCTCCTACACAATAGAAACATTTAAAAAGACGTACAGTATAAAACATTACTTTTTGGAAATTACAGGACTCGGGAATGATTCATGTGAACTGTCGTGGTTTGTAGTTTTTCTTTTGTGTTGTTACTGATACTTTTCTTGGAATTCTTGTGCGTTATTATTAAAATGGATTAGACATTATAAATCATTTTTATTTCAGCCTAAACGCTTTTGGTCATGATAGAAACGTTACGTACAACCTTATACAACTCGAATAATGTAATGACCAAATAAAATACTACTTATTTTATTATATTAAAGGAGACATATTGTGCAAAATCAGCTTTTAACCATGTTTTATTTTATCTTTACCGCAACGTACCATAAAAACGCAGATGGGAATCGCCTAAAACCTCATTGGACAGTGCAGTTTTCCAGGTTTTTCCAAGTTTTTATTCTGCTTTTCTCCTTTAATTTTAATCTTATGGTGATTATTTGTGATTATTTATGTTTTGATTTGTTGTATTGTGATTTTAACATCTTTCTTATTCTGTAAAACACTTTGAATTATGTTGTGTAGGAATTGTGCTATACAAATAAACTTGCGTCGCTTTGCTTTGCTGATTTTCCAACCTGGAAATCAGCAACTTGTTTCTCTTAAGTTGTTTTAGAGCAATCTTCCAATTTAAGACGTCATAACTATATAAACTGACAAAAGTATGTTTTTTAAAGTACCAATAATAACAAAACTGTGTAGTTGTGTGTAGTTATGCCACAGGCCCATAACCAGCTGTCAGGAAGGGCATCTGGCTTTAAAAAAATGTACTCACGACGCACAACAGAAGACGATTATTAGCTAAGCCGACATTTTTAGATTACGTGAGAAGTTTCCGGTGTTATTCCACATTGTGCGTAGAATACAGAAGCAAACAGGACTCATGTTTATTATTTTTGCATCGTTTAGCTGGAGGTTGAGGCAGAAAACACAGACTTTTGAGGTCGACTCATTCCCTCGTCACGTTCACACAAACACAATCAGGTTAAAGTGTCTCTGCGCATCAGAAATTCAACGTATTGTTAAAGGTAAAGGCTAAAAACGACGCAACTTTTCTAGTTAGAGGTCGACCATCTGCTCGATTCCACAGTATAACATTAAAGTCTGATGAATGCTGCTGGAAAATGTCACGAAAACCACGCGTTTGAACTGTAATAGTGTCACCTTTCCACAGATCTGACTCGTAACAGCAGTGAGATGTGGACTTCCCCCTCCCCAGACGCTTCCATTGAGAATACGTACATACATTTTCAGTTCAGAACGTCTGGTTTGAACTCAGTTTGTTCCTGATTTAGACTAATTTGTCCTGTTCTAGTCTTCGTTTAATCCTAGTACGGTTGTCAAAAGTATCGAAAATCAGATACTAATCGATGCTAAAACTAGTATCGAAACTAGATATTCATTTGCGCAGGTATCGATACTGAAAAAGTCACATTCACAGAGCAAAAATGAACCTTTTTCCTGAAGCTTTAGCATGATTTTGAGCTGAATCTGAACAACTATAGGACACAGACAGTTTAAAATGTTAGTATCGTGACAACTCTACTTATAACTTGGCCTGTTGGCATCAAACACGCACATTTAATGCCATACTGTGAAACATTTCAGGCGTCGCACTCCCTCAAAATCCTCACAGTGCACCTTTAAGCTACAACAGAACTATTTTCAGAACGCCGTTGGGTAATTCTCCCTTTTTTTTCCCTCTCTCTGCATGAAAAGATGACGTCACTCGAAAACAGTCACGGCTTCGTCACCGTGAGTAACCGTGGCAACCCCCGGCGCCCCGTCTCTCTCCCGGACTGCGGCGGGTCCCTGATTGCCTCGCTGTTAACACGGTGTTTAGTTTGACAGGGACGACGACGATCGCTCCCCCTCGAAGACGCGCCAACAGCTCACGGACGATCCCGGTCTGTTTAGGAGATTTATGACAGATTTATTCAAGTGTAGGAGTGTATTAGACAAACAAAGATTCCGCTTTTTTTTTTTTTCTTGCAGGATTGCGTCACTTCAACCCACTGTGGACACAAAAATAAAAATTCTTAATATAACCCGGCAGCACAGCGGCGTCTTCAACCCCCTTTCCTCGCCTGTTTCTCTGCTTATCTAAAGCTCTGGCTCACCTCGTCTAAAAATGGATTCATTATTTGGTATTCACACTTTTTCGAGATGAGATTTTCACTCTTATATAAGTTCGACTTGGCTTTTACTTTGCAGGTGTTGTACACAGTCAGGGGGAAAAAAAGTAAATTGAGCGCAAACGGCATATGTCTGAAACAAGAGGCGAGTTCAGAGCGAGGTCAAGATACGAACCTCACACTGTACGGCATTAGATTTACAACGTTACACCGGAGTTTATTTACTACACAAATAATGGATTTTACTATTTTTTAAATAATTTTTTGTCAATTTTGTTATCCTATAGTCCAACAAAACCCACCACCGAACCCCAATACCTAATATTTCTAACTCAAATATTGAACAAATGAACAGCTTAATAATGGTAATAATGGGACTTTTAGCTTCCGTTCAAAACAAAGTTACTCGAGTAATTTTATTTTGAAGCGACGTTACTTTTACTTAAGTAGAAGTACAGTGGTCCCTCGTTTATCGCGGGGGTTACGTTCTAAAAATAACCCGTGAAGTATCAGCTTTATTTTTTACATTATTCTATATGTTTTTGTCTGTAAAACCCCTCACCACACACTTTATACACTTTTCTCACACAGACATTCACATTTTCTCACATTTCTTTCTTGTTTAATGTCTCTCAAAGTTCAAACCTTACTATATTATATCCCTCTTTCTCGATCGCTTTGAATTTGAAACCGCGAGACGGTGAAAGGTGAAACGCCTTGGTGAAAAAAGTATTTGGGAAACTGTCTACTGGATGATTTATGATTTGACGTTATTGTAATTTGAAGGACAGACATAAATAAAACATGCAGAGTCTCGTATTTTCAAAGATACAAACAAAAATGATTCAAACTGACTCATATCTGAAGGAGCTGCAAGAAACACAAACATTCAAATCATTTTATAAAGATTTTGTCACTTGGAAACTTATTCACAGTGGGAAGAGAAACCAAAACTTTTACTGAAATAAGAGTTCTGTTATTTCAATAAAAATATGACTCAACGGAGAAGATTAGATGTTCCAAGAAAGGTTTTGTAAACAAATGTTATAGTGACAACCATTTATTCACTTTTTTAAAACTGTCTAAGCCAAACTCCACCCCCCACCCTTTTTTTGGTATTATTATTTTTATTTGTTATTATTATTAGCATTGTATTTATGATTTATGTTTTTTATTATTTATTATGTGACGCTCTTATTTATTTACAGTCAAAATGTGTGTGATTATGTAATTTATTTATTTTTTATTATTATTATCATTTTATTTATGATTTATATGTTTTTTATTATGTGACGCTCATCTTATTTATTTACAGTCAAGATGTTTGTGATTATTTAATTTATTTTTGTATTATTATTATTATTATCATTTTATTTATGATTTATATGTTTTTTATTATGTGACGCTCATCTTATTTATTTACAGTCAAGATGTGTGTAATTATTTAATTTATTTTTGTATTATTATTATTTATTATGTGACGCTCTTCTTATTTATTTACAGTCAACATTTGTGTGATTATTTAATTAATTTATTTTTGTATTATTATTTTATTTATGATTTATATGTTTTTTATTATGTGACGCTCTTCTTATTTATTTACAGTCAAGATTTGTGTGATTAATTTATTTATTTTTGTATTATTATTATTTTATATTATTTATTTATTCACTTTTTAAGTTTTAGTTCTTGCTATATAAAAATGAAAAAGGTGTGTTTGTATTTGTTGTTTTAAATGACAGTGTACTGTAATACTTGTTTACACATCGATAAAAATATGAAACAAAAAAATGTATATGACTGAAGCAGGAGAGAAAAGATTATTCTTTCTTCGTTAAATTATTTATTTATTATTATTAAACTACATGTGAGTAAATTTACTGCCAAACTTTGCAGAACTGGGAAAACTGAGCTTTACCAAGTCGACAAAACGAGTGGATTTTCATTTATGTCTTGACATTTGAAAAGTACCGCACATGGAGTCAGTAGAGGGACGTGGGCGGGGACAGGGGGTAAGTTAAAACAGGATTTTCTACGTGACGTGATTACAGTTATCCCATGGTTTTGCATCGCTAACGTATTTATTTTAACTTCCTCTTTTGCTCAATTCACATTTTCATTTCGACACAGCAAAACACACGAAGCAACGGCAATTTTCTTCTCAAAGTTATTACGTTTTAAACCAGATGCCCTGCCTAACGCGAGCCTCATTTTGACAAAAGACTGCAAATGAAAACAGAGGGAATCAATGCTAATAAAGAATTATAACTTATATTTACAGTATTATGAAAGAAAAGCAGGGACAATACATGTGAAGTCAAAGTAATTAGTGAATACAATGAATATAAAACATGAACCAAAGACTCGTTCATCCGGATCCTTCAACGCCGCAATGACTGAAGACCGTGACTTTAAGCATTTAAAATAGAATTAACGTCACTCAATAAAATAATTAGCCTTAAGTGTAATATATGCCTGTGCATGCTCTGAACTCACCATCTGTTCACATGTGCATTTCATTAATCAAGAATAAATTGGCACGAAATGAAAACTGAATTATGAACGATTAAGACAACGCCGAGACTAGCCCTGAGTCCACGTTGATTTATGACGATTTGGAGTGAGGGCGCTACAAGCCAAAGACGTTCAGTTCAAATAATGGTGAGATTTAAAGGTGCAGTTTGTGACTTTCTAAATGTGGTACGTCTGCGCGATTCCACGGAAACAGAAAGTTAAAATCATACTGCGGAATATTCTTCATGGAGATGTTTTATGTCGTACTGTGGAAGACGGCAGTATGGCCAAAAGAACATTTTTTATGAAAACGACGAGGAAGAGTCGTTCTCCAGATCAAGTAAGAGTCAGGTTTGTGGAGATGCGAGCCCATGCAAAGGAAGGACGCATGTTTTTAAAAGTTTTTTTTTTAGTACATGACCAAACTGTTTCGCTAAAAAGTTACACACTGTGGGTTTAATACGGTTCACCTTTCGCGGTCTCGCTGTTTTGCGGATTTTTTTGTGTGCAGTTTAGACCATTGTCCATCAGTCTCCTCTGTGCCGTGTTTCCTGTACAGTACAGAATGTGTTCACACAAATTTACATAAACGTTGGATCTCAGTGTGACTCTGAAGTGCTGTACGTTTGCAATTTGTTTTCTCCCCGACAAAACCCACAATGTCGATGAAACTTTCTGCACCGACAAAGACGCCTACGAAGCTTTGAACTTTGAGAGAGTTTAAACGAGAGAGAAATGTGAGAAAATGTGTATTAAAAAGTGTATAAAGTGTGTGGTGAGGGTTTTTACAGCTGCAAAACATACAGAATAATTGCAAAAAATAAAGCTGATACTTCACGGATTTTGCCTGTTTCCAGATCAACTTCCTTATAGCAATTTTGGGCTTATTTTTTTGGAAAATCACTTGTAAAGTTTGTCAGTCGTGGCGAGCAACCTGAACGCTTTAAATCCATTATTCATGTTAAATATTCTAACACAAATATTTGCATCTCATTAGCATTTGTTCAGCTGTGACCCACGACGTTTAAACTTCTTTTAGCTTCAATTTTTAGCTCAAAGCTACAATGTCGATGAAACGTTCTGCACCGACAAATTTCAGAAACGCTTTGGACTTCACACACAGAGGCACGTGAACAACAAATTTAAAGCGATCATCGAGGAAGAGAGATGTAATATACGAAGGTTTGAACTTTGAGAGAGTTTAAACGAGAGAAATGAGAAAATGTTAACGCCTGTGTGAAAAAAGTGTATAAAGTGTGTGGTGAGGGGTTTTACAGCTGCAAAATAAAGCTGATACTTCGCAGATTTCGCCTATTGCGGGTTATTTTTAGAACATAACCCCCACGATAAACGAGGGACCGCTGTACTAAACTTCAATAATTCTCATACATTTTTAAAACTGTATTCTTACGCGTTAACTTGCGTGTAACAGTTTGCCAATTACACCTTTAAAACCGCGCGGCGTGTGGAATATGGACTCGCTAAATGAGTGATTTGAGCACCATGTTTGAGCAGGGAGACACTGTGTTCTCATTTTTCCTTGTAGTTAATTACTTTGAAAGCCGCACAATATTACACAAGGCCAATACCCTACGTGCCGAGGGCGTGAGGACCTGAACGCATTACTAATTCACGGAGAAGTAAATCCGCAGCCAAGATGAAACTGCTCTAATGCGGGGACAAACTTAAAATAGACAAGGCTGGAACCAACCTCAGTGTTTCTTAAAAGCAAGCTAGGTGTTCAGTTTGGTTCATTCCCGCAGCAAGAATAAGATAAAATGAAGGAGTATTGAATGTATGTGTGCATTATTTATTTTTATGGGTGTTAATTGGTCAAAAATACCTTGAAAAACGTTGCTAAAGTACTTCCTTCATCCAGGAGTCCACGGTAAAGAAGGTTTCAAAGGTATTTACTTCAACAATGTTTTTAAAATCAAGATGTTTCGGATGCCATTTTGAAGTCATTTTCAATCTGAAGGTATGAGTCAGGGTTGCCAGATTTTTAGACAACAGCAAACGATTAAGTCTTTGTAAAAAAACAAAACAAAAAAAAGCCCAAAACAAACAGTGCAAGCCTTACAAAAAGAAGCTAAACGTTGTGGGTCACAGCTGAACAAATGCTAATGAGATGCAAATATTTGTGTTAGAATATTTAACATGAATAATGGATTTAAAGTGTTCAGGTTGCTCCCCACGACTGACAAACTTTATAAGTGATTTTCCAAAAAAATAAGCCCAAAATTGCTGTAAGGAAGTTGATCTGGCGACTATGGTACTGATCTGAAGAGCTAGAATGTTTACAGCGGTCCGTCGTTTATCTCGGGGGTTACGTTCTAAAAATAACCCGCAATAGGCGAAATCCGCAATTATTCTATGGTTTTTTTTTATGTGAAACCCCTCACCACACACTTTATACACTTTTCTCACACAGGCATTAACATTTTCTCACATTTCTCTCTCGTTTAAACTCTCTCAAAGTTCAAACCTTCGTAGGCGTCTTTGTCGGTGCAGAACGTTTCATCGACGTTGTGGGTTTTGTCGGGGAGAAAACAAATTGCAAACGCACAGCACTTCAGAGTCACACTGCAATCCAACATTTATGACTTCGTTTACTTGCTAGCTTCGTGTCGTTCTGCAGTACTTTTCTCTACCAGCGTTTCAAGAACTTGGTTACTTATTACTCTCTGAAAACCTGGCAACTCCTGACTAAAAACGTAAGTAAAGTTAATCCTTAATCAGGCAAACTTTTCTCCGAGGAGCTTAAGATTCAAACCTATACGACCTCCTTTCAAAGAGACAAAAAGGCTAACGACTCTGCAAATACACAACGCGCCATTCAGGCCTTCTTTGTTTATTCGTGCCTCTTTCAAAATCAACGAACCGCCGTATATTTGCCGCCTTTAAAGTCTCGCAAATGAGACAACAACTCCGCTCTGAATGTATTCTGCCGTGCCCTAATTTACAGCACTCGGCTCAAACTCTTGGTGGTCTGTCCTCAGCAGATATCTCCATGACAACAACAAGAAGGATATAAAAAAAAAAAAAAATACACAACAGGAAGTAATCCTTTTTCCCAGTAGTGCATCTCCCTTACTATGCAGACCACGAGTCCTGTTTGATATGCAGGTGCCCGTGGACAGGAAGAAAACAGTTTTATGTTCTCAAAGCAAACTCTCTCTCCTCAGCTTTTCACTGGTCCATGCTTTCAGGTGTTAATTAGCTGCTCATTAGCCTGTCAAGCTAGCAAAGCAGAGTGGGAGAAGAAAAGACTCGGGGTTACAAAGTAGGACACGACACAAAATGGTGGTCCTTTATGAGCCGTATGCAAAAAAAAACGATTTGTTGATGTTTTTCGGGCCTGGCTTTATTGGGCAGGACAGATTTGTAGAATGGGGGTGAAGAGAGGGGGTGACATTCAGGAAATTGTTGGTCAGGGATCAAACTTGCAGGTCTGTTTCTTGAAATGATGTGCCTGTGATTGTATTTGCAGTATATTTTAAGATTACAGTGGTCCCTCGTTGATAAAAATAACCCGCAATAGGCAAAATCCGCGAAGTATCAGCTTTAGTTTTTACATTTTCTCTATGTTTTTGTCTGTAAAACCCCTCACCACACACTTTATACACTTTTCTCACACAGGCGTTAACATTTTCTCACATTTCTCTCTCGTTTAAACTCTCTCAAAGTTCAAACCTTCGTCAGCGTCTTTGTCGGTGCAGAACGTTTCATCGACATTGTGGGTTTTGTCGGGGAGAAAACAAATTGCAAACGTACAGCACTTCAGAGTCACACTGCGAATTACGTGGATTTAAAACAATTTGTAGAGGTCTAAATATGAAGGTAAGAACTTTTTTAGGCATAAAATAAACCCCATGGAGACAGGATATTTTGTCAATTCAAGTTACAATGTTGATTTGACTGATTTTAATTCTTTTTTTTACATCACTTGATCTTATTTATTTCATTTGAGTCCAGGGTCGGTTTAGACGAAAGACGAATAGAAGCGTAAAATGATCTTCGGGTTGACAAATGCAGGATTCAGGCTCGTGACACCTACTTGAAATGAGCTAAAATGGCAGAATTTCGAGCGTAGTATTTAAAAATGTAATGAAGTATAAACATTTCAATGATCTTGTGTCGATATACAATAAAAAAACAAGAACAAAACCAGGGCCTAAAATGGACTAACTCGAAATTTGCAGCAGTCAGTGAATAAATATAAATACAAACATAGCAAAGAAAGTCGCCTTGTAAAGATGTTGTGATACTGGACCATTTAAAAAGCTGTTCTTGTCTTGTTTTGTCTCTGCTCCAAATGATACGTGGTATTAAGGGCAGCTGTAAATGGCGTGTTTTTAAATAGCACCATCAGTCTGATATTGGCAGGGCTCTGTAGCTCCATGTTATCCCACATACCAACCCACACGAGGAACTGGGACAAACTGCAGCGCTCTCCTCCACAGAAAAGAAACGTCCAAACTGTCCACTTTGTTTTAGATCTGTTCTGCAAAATCGACTTTGAGTGTAGAGTTGTTTCCTTCTCATTTACGCTCTTGAAGTTGGATTCGGAGTGATTCGAGCACGTTTCAGCGATCTTTACTCATTCTTCTTCTGAGTCTTATTTTCGAAACACCGATGAACACCCGTTTTCACCGCCACAGACGCACACGCCCACTGCTCTGTACTCGCTGCGTTCTCCAAATTTATTTTCTTCTTTTTCTGTTATTTCGCAATGTGTCAGTCATTTTGGAACAATTACAAAAAAATAAAAAAAATCCACTGCTCATTAGTCTGATGTGCAGTTATCCATAGGAGGTGTTTGACAACTTCACTGCTCTTTATAATTCATTTGCAGCAATGCTATTAATGTACACTGTCCCTGTCAAATAAACCAATAAATAAATAAATAAATAAAGGTACAGTATGTAACTTTCTGGACGTGGAATGTCGCCTGCAAGGTTCATGGAAACAAAAATTTGAATAAAAGTGTGCAGAACTAGTACAGTTGGTCTTCACTATAATGTGGTTCACCTTTTGCGGACTCACTGATTTTTTTTTACAGTGTCTGATCGTGCATCGTGTTCTTTGTCCTGATTGGCTGTTGGACTGTAGACCATTGTCCATCAGTCTCCTCCGTGCCGTGTCTCCTGTACAGTACAGAATGTGTTCAGACAAATTTACATAAACGTTTGATCGCAGTGTGACTCTGAAGTGCTGTACGTTTGCAAGTTTTCTGTGTGATCCCTCGGTCGTCCTGGTCAAATCCGCGGCAAAAAATGAAGTTTAAATCTGTCAATTGAACAAATTGTTGTAGGAGTGAAGACGTTTCGCTGCTCGTCCAAGCCGTTTCTTCAGTTCTGGTCAGATTCCTGGTGGACACTGCCTTATATCTGTCTGAAGGGAGGAGCTAATGACACTGAAACTGCTATTGTCTCCAGTTTCAGCTGATATAAGGCAATGTCCAGCAATAATCTGAAGAACTGAAGAAGCGGCTTGGACGAGCAGCGAAACGTCTTCACTCCTACAACGATTTGTCCAGCTGACAGACGTAAACTTCATCTTTTGCTATGTATGTTTGCGAGTTTTCTCCCCGACAAAACCCACAATGTCGACGAAACGTTCTGCACCGACAAAGACGCCTACGAAGGTTTGAACTTTGAGTTTAAACAAGAGAAAAATGAGAAAATGTTAACGCCTGTGTGAGAAAAGTGTATAAAGTGTGTGGTGAGGGGTTTTACAGCAAAAAACAGATAAAATAAAGCTGATACTTCACAGATTTCGCCTATTGCGGGTTATTTTTAGAACGTAACCCCCAAGATAAACGAGGGAACATTATCGTTTTAAGTTTTTTGGTTTTTTTTTTGCCTAAACTGTTGCAATAACTAGTTACGATTATTCCAATGAATCGTTGCAGCTGTTACCAGTTCATACTTTTGCCGTTTCCCTAAAAGACACTTCAACCTCCATTACCCACTCCATCCCTGTATCCTGGGGTGATTCTGGGGAGGACATCCGGTTTAAAACACCACCAAATCCCCGCGCTACTGCTCTACGGTGACGACCCCAGACAGAAGCACCTGTTTAACATCGTAAATGTACATATCTCTACTAATATCCTACAGTGTTGTATTGTATCATGAATTATTCCGAAACCGTGCCTCCGGGCGATTTCCGAATTGAAAACTCAAATCATGCGCTACAATAATCCGGGTGCATTCACAGGTGTTTGATTTGATGTGGGATGTAATGTCTCCCTATTGGCGTTTGGGAGTTTATTGCGTTTTTGCCTTTCCGAGTTCCCAAGATTAAACCAAGCAACCGACAACGTTCACCCGCGGCCTCATATTTTTATTTGGGAGTTTCATAAGACTTCACATGTGATTTGTTTTAGATTTCTGCTCCTTAAACCGTATTGGCCCCGACAATTATGGCAGGGGGTTTTACGGAAGCCTCGAGGTGCCAAAACAATAACGCCACACGCTTGTCCCAGGTCGCGTTTAAGTGGATTCTGTCAAAAGTAGCAGCTTATTGGTGAGGAAGAGCGTTAAGCTAGCAGATATTTGAGGTTGGTACGGCGCTTTCTTTCAACAAAGAGTCAATGAAAAATATTATACGCTGTACATATTAATTCAAAAACTACATTTGTAAATATTTTGAGTTGCAGAGCACGTGTAAAACTGTATTTTTGTGGATTTTTATTGGGACTAAACACCTAAACTTAGCCCACAACGGCATAGTAGAGCAGCTAACTTGGGCAGTACCTCAAGGAAGAAGACTTTAAAGAAATTGGTGTTTTAAATTTAGTTTTATAGTTTCTGTTTGTTAGCTGACTCATAGAACTAGCTAACAAACTGATATAAAAGGCAGTGTCCACCAGCAACCTGACCAGAACTGAAGAAGCCGCTTGGATGAACGTCAAAACGGCGAAACGTCTTCACTTGAAAACCTCTGTCCGGTTTCTTTTGCTATGGATTACACCTGGACGACTGAGGGTTTACACAGACATCTTTATAAAGAATTGGTCTAACAGGTGTCCACGCTTCAAACGCCACTCCTGCGGCCAAGCGTTTGTAATCACACACACACAGCTGTAATCAGGGCAGTCCTATGTAATGTCACCAACTACTTGAAATTGCCAGTGAAAGCAGCACTCACTAAAATGAAGGCGTTTTTTTTGTTTGTTTGTTTTTTTTAGGAGAAAGCTGTAAATTTACCTCGTTTGCACTTAAACAGTCGATAAGGCAATTAAAACACGATATATAAACAGATTAGCAGCAAAAAAGTGGATTTAGCGTTAGCAATGTTAGCGACGCAAGAACATCTCGACAGAAACAAGCTGGTTCATCAGAAAAATGCAGAGATCAGATTGGTACGACGGAGTATAAGGGTCAGTTAAATAAAAATAAATTACGCGTGCACTACGAGAATAAATTCGTAGCATTTCGACATTAAAGGTGTAATTTTACGAGAAAACAGTCAAAACCTGAAAAAGTCATAATTTTACGAGAATAAAGTCATAGTACTACGAGAATAAAGTCGGAATTTTATGAGGATATAGGCTCCTGTGCGTTATGGAGAGTTTGCACTTTCAACTGGGGTTTACGCACGATGAAATACTGCGTCTTTTAGCCCATCATCACCGCACTATCATCAGTATAAGTACTTTGAAGCGACACAGCAAACGTTTGAGTTTGTTTCGTCGGAGGAACCGTACGGATTTTGAAGAAATGGCTACTTTTGTGGAAGAGGAACTGGAACTGGACTGGAATTGTTCGGCTGCAGGGGTGAAATGTCCGTCCAAAATCGAATACATTAATATATCGCAGTAACAGACACAGTATTTCATCGTGTGTAAACCCCAGGTGAAAGTCCAAACTCTCCATTCTCATAGTACTGTGACTTTATTCTTGTAAAATTGCGTCTTTAATGTCAAAATGCTCCGACTTTATTCCCGTAGCGCCCACATAATTTATTTTATTTAACTGACCCTTATACTCCGTCGTAGATTTGAATAGTAAAACGTACTTTTAAAAATACACCAAACGCTGAAAAGGGCGCAGACGCTAAAGTTCTGTCACCGCTAAATCATCTCCTCCTGTAGGTCTGCGCAGCTAGCCTCCTAATAGCGCACATTTCTCTCGTACTTTCCTTCACGCCGCACTAAAATATCGATTCGAATTTCCTTAAAAGATCTGCAATACGAGCAACCTACACTTTTTATCCGCTGTTACAACCGCTACTTTGACTCTGGCTCGCGATCAAACCAGTGCAGCCTATGTACTAAATCCCCATCTAGCATTGAGAGTCCAGTAGCCGCCGTTATTTCACCTACGCGTTCATTTATCGCCAATAAGCCGTTACCCCCGTTGCCGAGGTCACCGGTGGAGCACTAAAACACTAAAGATAGAGCTATAGCACTCGGGCTATAGCTATAAAGGGAATACTCCGGCTAAGAGCTTTAAGCGAGTGTTTATATGCGGTGTATTGTAAATTAAACGTGACTTTTTTTTGGACCGGACTGGCCATTTTCCCTTTTCTTTTCGCAGTGCCTCGCAGATTGTCCCAAGGCTCTCTCCACTCAAAGCGCATCACACAGCCTGCCGCACACGGACAACAGGGCGGCCGACACGACGCCACGAAGGTCACGCTAAGAATAGACTTTGATATTGGAAAAAAGGGAGAAAAAAAAAAAAATCATACTTGGGTATAGTGGCAAGCAAATGGACACATAAAACATGTATTGATTCGTGGAAAAAGGATGGAAGTATGGAGAGAAAAGCTGGACGGGAGAGTGGTTGCCCTGGAGGATACGGGCCAGGGTTAATTCTTCTGTCGACTGGGAGTAGTTCTTGAAAAGCGCCGACAAATTTGCAACAATAAACATGTAACAAAAACATAACGTAAGGGAAATGCGTTGACAAGATGTTAATAAACTGTGAGGATTTAAAAATGGTGATGAAAACTGCAAATTTCAGCCGATCAGGAAACTATTTTAGATTATATATACACCGAATATCCAAAGAAAAAGTCTCAAAATGTACCTACTACCTGGTTGTATTGACTTGGTTCTAGTTCCTTGTTTAGTTTTGGTCTAGTCCAGGTTTAGTCCTTTTTCTAGCCTCATTTTTCGTGTGGTGTGTAAATTGTGTGACTAAAAGTACGCTAGCAATGACATTTTATTCAGTGACAAAAGCTAGTTTTACTTCATTTTACAGCAGATCTATTCAACAAAATCGACTTTTTTCGAGCTTTAAACCACGTTATAGCCATTTCCCCTCAACATTTACTCACCCGAAGTTGCATTTGGAGCGATTCGTGCGTGTTTGAGCAATCTTTAATCGCTTATTTTCACGACGCCATATTGCCGATCAACTTTCGTTCTCACTGTGACGTACTTCGTTCTACAATTTTATGTTCTTAATCGATGATGCGTGTAGGATTCAGCAGCGTCGTGTAGTAATTTTGGTACAAATGAAAAGAAAAAATATGCTACTCGCTAATGTGAGCTGCAGCTGTGCCGACTTGACGCTGATGACGTTTACGGCGACGTCAGCGGAAGTCATTTTAGATCAGGGGCGTCAAACACATTTTCACCCAGGGCCACATCAGCAAAATGGCTGCGCTCAAAGATGTAAAATAAACGTAACTACTTTTTTTTTTTACTTTTTAATTGTTTCTGTATTTATTACTTTCAACTTTTATTCAACTTACAAATATTACTTATTTATTTGCATAGATGTAAAAATATAACTGTGTAACGGTATCTCTTGATAAAATAACATGTTAAGACGGTCATACTTTTTAATTTATTCCGTTGAGGGCCACATAAAAAGATGCGGAGGGCCATATTTGGTCCACGGGCCTTAAGTTTGACACGTGTTTTAGATAAATGTTGGGGTTTAAACTGTGCAAATTAAACATAATGATCCTATTTATTCATTATTTTAATACTTTTTACTATTTTCAAAGGCCGGGGCAGAGCTTGCGCCATCACGGTAATGCTAACAACAGCTAGCATAATAAAAGAAACTACTTCCTGGTTTGTGCGTGATAAAAACGCTTTAGAAGTAGACGCAGACAGAGCTTCGTTTATGCTATATCTGAACTGACAAGTGACACAAAAAAAACAGGTACGCTCCCTTTAATTGACACGACGTTGAGTAAAACTGAAGTGAACTTTAGCGAAAAGGCTGCGGGCTAAAAAAACTCGCACTCAAAATGAACACTGGCGCCTGCTTTAGTGTGTTTAGTTAATAGCAAATTAACCAGCTCACAGCCCGCCTAAACGGCCTCATCATCCAAAACAGACGGAGAAAGAAACTACTGCAGAACAAGAACTGTATTGATTTGTTTTATACTTGAGAGAGAACGCTTTGAACGCGCTAAGTGAAGCTTCTTGTGCGCTTGTTTACACCGTTAATGTGCTGTAAGACGCCGCCAGAAGGAGAGAGTAAAAACGGGTGTGCGGGTAATAAGGGTTTAGATTTGTGCCAGCTCCAAACCGGGATAAATGTGGAACGACGCGACTAACTGCAACTTTAGGGATGAATCACAAAGAAGAAAGATACATACAGAGAAACAGATGGATGGATTTTGGTTATGTTCCTCAAATTATGTCATTTAAATTTCCTACAAACTGATCCACAGCTTTTTTTTTAAACCACACACCTTTAAGAGAGCAGTGTATCACATTTACTGCAGTTGATTTACCAAAACGAAATATCGGCCTGTGCTGGAGATTTAGCCGATATGTTTAAAGTCCAAATATTGGTCCGATATTTGAGTATATTTCTAGTTATATCACTACTGGTTTTAATGATCACATTAGGTTTTCAATCAGAGTTCAGTTTTGTAAATGTTTGTAAACCTTCTGTTTTATGATGTGTTACCAAACTAGAAATGGCCAACTAAATACTAGAAGAAGTAGAAGAAGTAGAAGTAGAAGAAGTAGAAGAAGTAAAAGAAGCGGAAGAAGTAGAAGTAGAAGAAGAAGTAAAAGAAGTAGAAGTAGAATTAGAAGATGAAGAGGTAGAAGTAGAAGATGTAGAATTAGAAGAAGTAGAAGTAGAAGCAAAAGAAGAAGTAGAAGAAGTAGAAGTAGAATTAGAAGTAGAAGATGAAGAGGTAGAAGTAGAAGAAGTAAAAGAAGTAGAATTAGAAGAAGTAGAAGAAGTAAAAGAAGAAGTAGAAGAAGTAAAAGAAGAAGTAGAATTAGAAGTAGAAGAAGTAGGAGTAGACGTAGAAGATGTAGAAGTTGAATAAGAAGTAGAAGAAGAAGGAGAAGTATAAGTAGTAGATGATGAAGAAGTAGAAGTAAAATTAGAAGAAGTAGAAGTAAAATTAGAAGTAGAAGAAGAAGTAGAAATAGAGGAAGAAGTAGAAGTAGTAGAAGATGAAGAAGAAGTAGAAAGATAATTTCACTGTCAGTTATTTTGCTGACATCGTGTTTGTCGGTGGTGCAGCGGTTAAAGCATTCAGTCACACTCCAGGAGGTTTCCAGTCAAATTCTCCAAAACACTTACTTCTCCCACACATTTCCTACAACTGTAAACTCTGGTCCCAACCGAGGAGTCGAACCCGAAACCTTGTCATTGTGAGGCGTGTGCTAGCGGCTCATCCACCACCACCAGGTCTGTCTCATTAACTTCTGTTTCAATAAATAGCAAAAAAGATGGTGTTTTTGCTGTTATTTACCACATTAAAAAGGTTTAGCGTAGCTTACATTTAAGGCATACTGTGTAACCTTTCTTGTCTCCATGGCGATGTTATAGCTTTGCCTGGAATGTTCCACAATAGCACATTAAACATCTCCATCTAGTATTTACTTAAAACCCCTCGAAATACAAACATTCTGGTCTCTTCACAAATATTGACCTTGAACTTGTTTCCATGGATATACAGTAAACTGGTTTAATGTCATATTGCGGAACATTCCAGGCAAAGCAATACCTTAAATCTCCATGGAAACAAACTGTTGGTATACCCTGTGCCAGAAAAGTTACGCAGCGCACTTTTTAAATGTCTCTGATGAAGCATAAAATTCCCTCTTGTTCACATACGTCAAAGTCAGGCCTGGGGGCTAAATCTGGCCCGCGGTTCAAATATATTCGGCCCGTGAGATCATATCAAACTGGTTCTCATTAGCAACCAAGCTACTCGTCACTTTAGTCAAATTAATTAATAAAGAAAGAGACATAATTTATTGTATTTATGTTTTATTCTTTTTAATCTTTCTTTTATCTCTAATTTATTTCTCGCCGTTTGTAAAATAAATAAAACTTGAGTTGTTCCAGATTCCAGAGTTTGTTTCCGTATAAAAAGGTTTAAAA
Organism: Periophthalmus magnuspinnatus; assembly: GCF_009829125.3. Lineage (NCBI taxonomy): Eukaryota > Metazoa > Chordata > Actinopteri > Gobiiformes > Gobiidae > Periophthalmus > Periophthalmus magnuspinnatus. Next base: position 5,657,657 of record NC_047139.1, on the reverse strand, counting down.
TAAATATCAGGTGCAGTCAATTTTTAAATAAATAATAACAAGTTTGGCCCCGTGAATTTAATTATACCTCATTGTGAATTTGAATTTAACACCTCTGCTTTTGCTAATTATGCGACGCGTCTATAATCCTCCTCTCCTCTAGGGGGCGCATTAAAAATACAACCTTTTATTTGCAGATTTAGGATTTAAATAAAACACTACCGTCGTTGACTTTTAACTACACTTTCTCATACGGTAACTTAGCGACGCTCGAATAAAAGTCATATTTACGGCTCGACGGTTGCGGTGCAGCTGGCGTAGCGGCGGGCGACCGTAAACCTTTGAGTGCGGCGCCAGAGCACTGTCCTTCAAACAGCGTGACCCCGATTTGACCCCTAATCTCAACATCTGCCACTGTGGGTCTTGTGACGTGCCCATGAGCAACGCACCCTCTCTGCGGGGTTATCTCCAGACACGACCTTGTTTTAAAGTGTCAACATCAAACGCTCCACGGCCAAGAATAACTCGTCTTTGCCCCGTGTCAAAATAGTTGGGGTCAGATAAGGAAATGTGCCAACTAGCCTGTACTCGTAATACTGCGAGTACTACGACTACGACTACTGCTACTACAGTACTACGACTACGACTACTGCTACTACAGTACTACGACTACAACTACTGCTACTACACACTTTTACTATGATCTTTAGTGACAGGAGATAAAGTATTTCATTCATTTATTTAGTTACTTATATCATTTCAGTCACTATTTTAAAAACATAAACAGTAGTATACTATTCTACATATTCTACTACTACTACTACTTGTCATCCTACTACTACTACTACTACTACTCATTCTACAACTACTACTACTACTACTACAACTACTACTAGTCATTCTACAACAACTACTACAACAACTACTACTACTAGTCATTCTACTACTACTACTACTACTAGTCATTCTACTACTACTACTACTACTCATTCTACTACTACTACTACTACTAGTCATTCTACTACTACTACTACTACTCATTCTACTACTACTACTACTACTACTACTAGTCATTCTACTACTAGTCATTCTACTACTAGTCATTCTACTACTACTACTAGTCATTCTACTACTACTACAACTACTACTAGTCATTCTACTACTACTACAACTACTACTAGTCATTCTACTACTACTACAAGTCATTCTACTACTACTACAACTACTACTAGTCATTCTACTACTACTACTACTTCTACTAGTCATTCTACAACAACTACTACATCATTCTACTGCAACTACTACTACTCATTCTATCATTCTACTACTTGTACTTTTTACAATGTGTTGCAAAAATATAAACTTATTACTACTTGTGATTTTACTACTTATGTACGAGTACTCTGTAAATGCAGTACACGTGTTATAACTGTGATACTCGTTATTCTCACTGTCCTCAAACGCGGTTCAAACAGAACGACTAAAGTCTCGTCCGAGTTTACGACGCTGCAGTAAAACGTCTGTGAAAAGTTATAGATCTGCAACAAAAACCAACAGTGCGTCCAATTCACAGAGTCGACCTGGACATGAACACATTATTATTTATTTAGACGATAAACACTCGACACGCCACAGTGTGTTTGAGAGAGAGTCCTCAAAATGGCAGCGAGGAAGACAGATACAGTAGAGCAGACAGCAGGATACAGTCAAAATAAAATATAGGGATGAATGAATAAATGAATGAATAAATAAATAAATACATAAATGAAAAATAAATAAATGAATGAATGAAATAAATGAATAAATAAATAAATAAAAAATGAATGATTGAATGAATAAATAAATGAATAAATTAATTAATGATTGAATGAATAAATAAATGAAATAAATAAATGAATAAATAAATGAATGAATGAATAAATGAATGAAATAAATAAATGAATAGATAAATAAATAAATGAATTAAATAATGAATGAATGAATAAATAAATGAATGAATAAATAAATGAATTCATAAATAAATAAATGAATTCATAAATAAATAAAAATAATACATTTAAAAAACATATTGAATTCAACAGTCAGTCAGAGGTAATATTGTCACCATATTAAAATTCCAAACAAAATTTTATAACGACCTGTAACTTGTCCTCATGGCTTCACCTGCCTGTTTTATGCCACACTTTGGAACATTCCAGGTAAAACCACATCTCCACGGAAACAAAAAGATGGTAAAGCAACTCTCTTTTAGTATTAGGTTCCCCCGGGATTTTAACTTTCCACTCTCTTATACGTGCACTTGTTTCTGGAGCTAAAAAAGGGCGATGAAAAGTGTCGTGTGATTAAAGAAAGATTGAGTGATATTATGAAGTGACGGGGGCGGAGTTTGTGGCCCGCCATCTGCTCCTCCTGCAGCGTGGTGTTGTAGCGCTGCAAAAAAACACTGTCCAAAATGAATGATGAGGCTGTTTGGATTAGACTGGACCTACACTGGGCTCCTGGTTTCACGATATTTCTGTTCCAACGTGTATATTTTTTTAATTTCAGGCAAAAACAGCTACTGTAAAATAACTTAGAAGTATCTGGACTTATTACAGACAGATGATTGTTTTGTTAAAGCCCCACAGAGTAACATTTTAGCAGAAAAATTCACTAAAATACATGAGCGCTTTTATCATTTTGTGTTTTTATTGCACCGAAAAACAAGGATTATCAGGAGGCCAAGTTGCATCTGTGTGTTTGAGAGCCCCTCCTTCTAAATTCTCTTAAATCTAAGTTGTAAAAAATAATATAAACGTAAATGTTTTGACTGAAATTACTGTCCCATGAATGAGAAATGTAAATGTAAACGTCTGATCCGTCGTCTCTTGACCAGGTCACTCTTGACGTCAATGAGTTTTTAACCTGTTTAAATAAAAGTCAAATTAATAAAATAACTAGCTCCACAAAGCTGACTCTTATTTGGCCTGGACGGGGGCCTCTTCTGGCTTGTTTCCATGGAAATATTGTTCCTTGGGGTATAATTTTCCACAGTGTGACATAAAACACGTCTATCTCCACAGAAAATGAACTTTTAACTTTATGTTTCTATGTGATCCGACAGGTGACTTTACTTTACATTTTAGCAGTCGCGATATTGAGATATAAAGTTAAGAGCCACAGCAGACTTCAGATGGATGGTACAGTTAGACGCCTTTAAAATACAAACAAAACACAAAATTACTGCATCAAAATGACACAGTTACAATGGCAAGAGACATTTAATCAATCAAATTTGAGCTATTCAGCACAACACGTTTACTTTATAAATTTGTGAGCTACTTGGAAGGAGGTGGAGAGCTACGATTATCCTGAAGATGTGACTCAGACCTCGACTTTGACGATGTTTAAATCCAGACTCCAAACTGTTCTGTTTATCTGTGCATATGACTGAAAGGGTTTTATTCTGCACTTTTCTGTTTTAATGTTAATTTTATGATGATTATTTGTGATGAGTTATGTTCTGATTTGTGTGATTTTTCTTATTCTGTAAAGTACTTTGAATTACCTTGTGTATGAATTGTGTTGTACAAATAAACTTGCCCTGCTTTGGTTGCTCCTGAGCTAAAAGGTCAGAGATCGCCGCTTTAAATAGACCTAAGTATAGAAAACAGTCAGTAACATTTTAAAAAAAAAACTAAAAAAAAACAAAAACACATTAATCTAGGCTTTTGTTTGTTTGTATCCATGTTGCAAAAAAAAAAAATTTAAAAAAAAAAAATCAAGGAATCCTCCACACTAAACAGTAAAAATAAAATTATTTTTCTCTAACTCAAAATTTCTCTAAATGCTTTATTTTATTTTTAATATTTATTCATTATTATTATTATTATTATTATTATTACTACTAATATTTTGTATTATTATCATCATTATTTTATCATTATTATTATTATTATTATTATTATTATTATTATTATTTATTTTTATCATTATTATTATTTATTTATTTTTATCATTATTTATGCATTTATTACTATTATTATCACTATTATTATTTATTATTATCATTATTTATTATTATTATTATTTATTATGTTTAACACTATTTGCCACATTGTTATCAGTCTAATCACTTATAATAAACCTGCCTGTTGTTCAGTTCTGGTCACTCCATCACCCCGTCATTATTTATAGCATCTATGTCAGTTTATATATAGCTCCCTTTGTGTCCACAGGCTCGCTCCACATGTCACTTCAGCGGACGTATAATCTGGAGGATGAACCGTGTAGTTTCCAGTGGCCTGTGCTCATTGGTGCGAAACGCCACAAAAGATTTGTTCTTCTGCATCACTTCCTGAACACCGACCTAGCGCCGCCCCGACGTGTGACGACAGAAACGTGCAGCAGCAATCAGAGCGATGGGTGTTAGAGCGGAGCTAGCACGGGCTCAGAGCGGGGCTAAGCTAGATCTTACCATGCTAACTTTTAGGCGCTTCGAGGATATAAAACTAATTCTAAAAAGTTCATGTGAAAATACAGAAAAATCCATACAAAACCCAACCTTTGTGCGAGATGTGGATGCCCCCCCAAAAAAAAAGAAAGGATTGTGCTCTACGGGAGGATTCTTTCTGGGTCGGAGCTCCCGGGAGCCGCAGTACCTATGGAGCAGTCACTAATCGATCTCGCGCGGGGACGGGGGGGACGGATAGCTCGCGGTGCCTGTGCGACTACACCTGCATTTACAAACAGACAAGCACCTATTAGCATGCGCACTAGCTAGCCACACTCCAGACTCCAGCAGAAAAGAGGGAAAATGAGAAGTCCTTGAAGCAACGCAAGGACAGGAGACGGAGATGCTAACAGTTCGAACAGCTGAGACAATGGTGCACGCGGAGCTAGCATTGCTGTTAGCTTAGCCGCTTAGCTCCTGTGTTATAGACGGATTAGGGATTCAATCTGAGCAGAGCATTTGGTGGAGATGTGGTTGAAAGTCCAGATGGTTAAAGTGCAGCTAAGGCCAAAGTAGGACAACACAGATATAGCTAAACAAGAGTGACATTTATTGAGATTTATTCGGACGTAGAGGTCGGCGGCGGTAATGCACTTTTTCACGGAAGCTGCTAATGTCTGAACGATTGAAGAGAAAATATCTACTGTATTTTCCAGAGCGTAAGTCGCACTGGAGTATAAGTCGCACCAGCCAAAAAATGCAGAATAAAGAAGAAAAAAACAAACATAATTTCATATATAAATCGCATCTGAGTATAAGTCGCACCCCCGGCCAAACTATGAAAAAAGTGCGATTTATACTCCGGAAAATACGGTAATTCCAATTTTCTGACAAGCGTTGGGATTTTAGATTTTGCTCAATGTTCAGATTTTAAAAGAAAATTGACAAAAAAACTGACACACGTATTTCAGATGTTTTTACAGATATAAACTACAACGTTAGCAGTTTTTTATGTAGAATAATGCAGGATATTTAGTTGTTTGTGGAGGGAAATCATGGTACTAGTCTTTGTTTTTTGCTAATTCCGCCCATTCAAATTGCGATTAATTATTCTCGCCTAAAATTCAACAGAATTTTCTTTTTCGTTTTCTTGTTCATTGTTTTTTAATTCCAATTACATTTTCACGCTAGCTAGCCCACTGTGTCTCCAAGCTAACAGTCACAACCTATTAAAATTCAAATTAATTAAAATAAAGTCCACCCGATCATTTTTATATGTAGAATACTTCAGTTTGTGGTGTTGATTTGATACTTATTATGCCTCAAAATTAGCATTAGCGTTAGCATTGGGACACAAACATGTCTAAACACAGAAGTGCCCTCCGGTGAAGTATTAATTTTATTCGTGTTGTTTTGTAATACTTGAAACTCCCTGACCACTGCCTTATCTTTAAATACGTTTTCATTTTAGCGTGACTCGGCAAAAATCTCATAGATACACAAGAGATACAACTGGACTAGCATTAGCGTTAGCATTGGGACACAAACATCTATTTTCTAAACACAGAAGTGCCCTCCGGTGAAGTATTTATTTTATTTGTGTAGTTTTTAACACTTGAAGCTCCCTGTCCACTTCCTTATCTTTAAATATGTAAGAATTAATAATGAAAAATATAATAAAAATAAAATAATAATAAATGATATAAATATAATTTAAAAAATAATGTACCAATAAAAATAATGTAATGATTAAATAATGTAATAATAACAATAATAATAATAATGATAATAATGTGAATCAACAAAAATCTCAGATACAATTGGACAGGAAGTAGTGACGCTAACAGTGAGGTTCCCGGGCGCTACTGTGCAGAAAGTCTATTAATTATCATTTTTTCATGTCGATCGCATTAAAAGGACAATAATCTACAAAATTCCCTGTAACGTTTTAGTTTATTGCTGCATAAAAACACTTCAACATACCACAAAAAGTCCAAAACATGACTGATATCACACTGTCCCTGTTATTTTTATAGTTTGTCGTCAGAGCCAAATTAACAGGACAAAAGCTCAATAGAAAGAGGGACGCTTCGGTTTCAAAACAACCCACTTTGATTGGGTGGACCCTGTATTTGCGCCAGGCTTTGTCATGGTAAACAGCTCTGGTGAAGTGGAATAGCACTTACATAATTGATTCTCCGACAAACAAGCAAAAAAACAACAAAAAAACAGAAATTCTCAGACATAAAACACTTTATAATTAGATGCAGACAGTATACAGTCGACTTAGTTTGACCTCGAGAGCTGCTTATACAATATATCTGTACTGATATCAAACCAAGGACAGGTCTTTTAACTGCGTTTGTACTGTGGCAGGGTGGTTAGCTCTTCTGTCATTAAGCAAGAAGGTTATGGGATTGATTCTCAAGTAAAAATACTCAAAAAAATCGACTCAATTACAGTAACGTGCATTTGTAATTACCGTATTTTCCGGAGTATAAGTCGCACCAGACAAAAAATGCAGAATAATGAAGAAAAAACAACACATTTCACATATAAATCACATCTTAGTTTAAGTCGGACCAGCCAAAAAAGATGCATAATAATGAAGAAAAAGCATATATTTCACATGTAAATCACACCTGAGTATAAGTCGCACTGGAGTATAAGTCACACCACCCAAAAATGGCAAATAATGAAGAAAAAAAACACATTTCACATATAAATCACATCTGAGTATAAGTCGCACCAGCCAAAAAAGAAGCATAATAATGAAGAAAAAGCATATATTTCACAAGTAAATCGCGCCTGAGTATAAGTCGCACCAGCTAAAAATTGCAAAATAATGAAGAAAAAAAACACATTTCACATATAAATCACATCTGAGTATAAGTCGCACTGGAGTATAAGTCGCACCAGCCAAAAAAAGAAGCATAATAATGAAGAAAAAGCATATATTTCACATGTAAATCGAATCTGAGTATAAGTCGCACCTTCGGACAAACTATGAATAAAAGTGCGACTTATACTCCAGAAAATACAGTACTTACTTACCGGTCTTGTATTTATTGCCGATTCAAAGCAGTTTTTCCGTGACTTTCTACTTAATATTGCTCTGTCCCGTCTGGGTTGGGGCGACAGCTGTTGTGTTCATGAATGCGGGATAGGGTCAGATACTCGGGCTGACTGCTAAATGAGACAAGGGCCATCGCGCGCACACTCAAGGATCCTGCTCTGACAAGGCTCCAGATGGCTGTTCCAGAGCAGAGCGAACCCGGCCCCTACGTACAGTTAGCCTTTTTACCGCCCAGACAGGATGGAAAATTGAAAATACTGTGCCTCAAGTGTAGTTTAGGGATTTTGTCACACATTGAACAAAGGCTGCTATGGGAAAAAGTCCAGCTTGATTCTTTAGCCATAACTGAAATTAATATGTGACACGTTTAATTATGTTCCGTCAAATAAGCAACTTCGACATAATAGTTAGAGCGGCAGTACACGAGAACCCAGTACATATGTATACGGTATAAGTAGTTATTACTGAAGAAATGAGAATGCTATGTGCAGCTGGAAAGTGTTTTATAATCTGAGAATCAGGAAGTGTGCTGTTAGCATGGTTGTTTTTTTACATTTTTTTATTTTTAGCATTACCGTGACTGGAAAAAATCTGCTCTGGTTCCAGAAAGTTATGACTATTGTGTGCCGTTTGCATCTAGTTGTAAAGTGTTTTACTCTCTGAGAATCAGGAAGTGTACGGTTAGCATGCTAGGTTTTGTTTATTGTTTTTTTGTTTTATTTTGTTATGGGTTTTTTATTATTATTTTTGCCTTACCTTGACTGGAAAAATCAGCTCTGACCTCCAAAACGTATGTCTGTTGTGTGCCATTTGCATCTAGAATCAGGAAGTGTACGGTTAGCATGCTAGGTTTTGTTTATTGTTTTGTTTTGTTATGGGTTTTTTTTATTATTATTTTTGCATTATCTTGACTGGAAAAATCAGCTCTGACCTCCAAAGCGTATGTCTGTTGTGTGCCGTTTGGATCTAGTTGTAAAGTGTTTGACTCACTGAGAATCAGGAAGTGCACGGTTATGGTAGTTGCATGCTAGACGTTTTTTGGAGGGGGAGTTTTTTGGGGGGGGGGTTTTGCATTACCTTCACTGGACAAATCAGCTCTGGTCTCTGAAAGTTATGATTGTTGTGCGCCATTTGCATCTAGTTACCCTCTGAGAATCAGTAAGTGTGCTGTTAGCATGCTAGTTGTTTTTGGCATTATTGTGATGGCAAAACTCTGGGAAAAGTCATGAAACTCGCTTAAATAAATTCACTGTGATGAATAATTGGGATGCTAGGAATTTTTTTGGGAAAAGAAGGAATAAACCAGCCAAAATGAACTAGTTCTGACTTATTTTTTTTTGTAATTTATGTTTTAAAAATCATTAGATCAGACAAAACGCTTTGCTCCAAAACAGAATAGATTTTCTTCCCCTTTGAGAATCAGGAAGTTAGCATGCTAGTTGTTTCCAGCGTGATATCATGAAATGATGGTTTTCAACAGCTACTTTTTACCGTTAATAATTTAAATTTCAATACTTCTCGTGATAATACCTTTAATCCTTCAATAACTTTGGTCAAAATAATCGTTTAAAGTCTAAATTTCAATATCGTCCCATCCATGGTATCTAGCGTATCCGATTACTACCATAAAATTAGCATCAAAACAAGTACTTTTATATTTAATACTAGTATCTGGGTGTCAATTAATTTGTAAAACCTGTCAGAAATTGTTAAGTTTAGCAGCACAAAACATGAAACTGTTGATTTTTGCACAGTATATTTCAATTTTGAAGTTACACCAAACATATTTATTTTGCAACCTTGATTTTCCTCAATATCTCACTACAGAAACACACACTTTCCCTTGAGCTTGGACACATTTCTATATGAACAGGTGGTACGACGTTACCCGCTGCGCCACCCCAGAGAAATCCATATCCGCCCCGCTGCGTCTCAGGAAATTAAGATTTAAACAGGCTTAATCTGTTCACACCTCACACCTTCTTACACCGGACCGGGCCTGTCAATATCAAAGGGACACACCCCGCACGGAGACGGGACCATCCATCTGGAGTGAGTATTCTGTGCGGTAAAATCAACACGCAATCCTTCATTATTGATCACGTCAGGTACAGGTGAGTTTGTCTCGTGTCTGCAATGGACCGACGTAATAACACCATCCATCATATAGAACGTATTTAAAGCAGAGACATTAGGCAAAATTGGCGTTTCAGAGGTTTTAACCGTGTTACAGTTGTTCGTTGACGCTCTCGAAGTTATATTTGGAGTGATTTCGTGAATGTTTGAGCAATATTTAACTGCTTATTTGTATTTAAGATGCCATATTGCCAATCGACCCAAGTTTTTTACCGCAATCAATACACCCACTTACTGTATTTTCTGGACTATTATTATTTTTTTATAAGTCAAAAAATGCATAACAATGAAGAAAAAAACACGCTTGTCAAGTTGTCAGTGTGACTGTAACGAATATGTGAAATTATACACTCAAATGCGACTTATATTCCACATATAAGTCGTATCTGAGTATAAGTCGCACCCTCGGAAAAACTATGGAAAGAAAAAAAAGTGCGGCTTATAGTCCGGAAAATACGGTACTTTGTTCTCCAATCGTGTTTTCTTAATGGGTGATATGTGAAGGATTCGGCAGCACATCGTAGTCATTTTGGTGTAAATATTTAAAAAAAAAATCCATTGTTGGCTTACGTAATAATAATACTACATTTTATTTATATAGCGCCTTTCAAGATACTCAAAGTCGCTTCACAATACATACAAGAATAAAATATCACAAAATACGTTATCTACAACTATCCAACAATTATCTAACACGGACTTGTTTCTTTTATTAAGTCGTTTTAGATGAATATTGCGATTTAAAATGTCCAAATTTTAACATAATAATGCACGGGTGTCATAGATTAAAGCTACATCGCAGACACAAGCACAATACGTCTACTTTCACAGTCTGTTTACTTATATTTAGTTGGAAGGGTTAAAATTCAAAGGTAGAACACAGATTTTCGAGTAATATCATGGTTATTTTTAAATGAAAATGTTCAGAAACTGCTATTTTAATCTACATATTTGGAGACGAAACAGATGTACGTTTATTGTGAAATTCTAATGAGCAGTGAAATCTGGGAGAGGAGACTCTAGAACATTCCCGACAAACCAATAATATATCCATCGAAACAAGCAGTTGGTAGATTTCCCCACCAGAAAAGTCACATAATGCATCTTTATCATAGTTTGACTTTGGCTTTTTATATAATTCCATGTCAAAAGTCCGAATATTATTTCTATAGGAGCATTGGTATTAACGTTATGTATCTCCATGGAGACACCACCAGGCCATGTTAGGTCACATCTATGGAGAGGTGACTCCTGATAAACCAATAGTATATCAATCGAAACAAGCAGTTGGTAGATTTCCCCACCAGAAAAGTCACATAATGCATCTTTATCATATTTTGACTTTGGCTTTTTATATAATTCCCTGTCAAAGGTCCAGACATTTTTTTTCTAGGAGTAATGGCGTTATCGTTATGTATCTCCATGGAGACGCCACCAGGCTAAGCTAGGAATGCTCCAGAGTCTCCTCTCCACAGATATGACCTGACGAAACAATAACACATCAATCGAAACAAGCAGTCCTCACCAGAAAAGTCACATAATGCATCTAACTGCACCAAATAAAGTAAGTATCTAGTGTTTTCCACCAAAGTTTGAACCAAATCTTTGCACAAACTAAACCCGAACCATCTTTCCTCGCTTATTTTCTCCTCGGACTGTGCCAAGAAACACCCCCTCCCTCGTTCTGATCAATAGGACCATTAACTGAGTGAGCTAGCTGCATCGAACGTCTCATAAACCAGAGAATTTACCATAACTGGCAGCGCGAAACACAGACGCATTCGTGTAGACGGCAATACTTTAGCTTTCCATTTTAATTTGTCAACCTGGAATCAAATCGTATACGTTCTGTTTTAATGAGACGGCATGTAAACTGCGGTATGTTTTTCGTTATAGTGATTACAATCTTGTTTTAATTCCTCCGAGTCTGATTTAATGAGGATAAATGGGTTTTTCCAATCTACACGGCGCAGACGGGCATAAATGAGGTTGTCATTGAGGAGCAGCTTGGTGAATGGCGAATATTAAGTATTGTTAGCGTTACGGGCTGTACACAAACGTTCGTGGACAAAAAAAATAGTGCCCAGAGTAAGCAGTTATACGTCCCCGAGCTTATATTCAAATTCTCGCATTTCGTCACAAATTGAATGCGACCGAAGCGTACAATACCGTGTTTCTACGAGCGGCGTTTTGGATAGAAATGAGTAGCGTGAATTGCCCAAGGTGGAATCATTTATACGGGAAGATTATTGGCAAACAAGTTTTAATGCATTTTAGATTTCAATAAGTTTATTTTAGCTGGCGAATAACAAAAATATCTAACGTTTCGGGAAGGTTTTGACTGTTATTGCGAGTGTTTTGTGTGTGTGGAAAGCGAGCTGTGGTTAAAAAAAAACCCCAAAAAACTTCATCCTGTCATTATAAAATCTTAGTTTTAAAGATAAGTTATGATTTAAAGGTGCATTATGAATGAATTAATGTATTTGTTATTGTGTCTCGAATACAAAAAAAGAAAATGCTAAGAGTTTATAAGACGCATTTAACAAAATACAATAAAACACAACCACCAAAAGACTAATTTAAAACAAACTAATTTCCCGCTTCTTCCAGGCTTTACGTAGAAATGATGCAAACTTATAAATATTAGCATAAAACAACCGTTTCATCTTGTCGTCATTACACCAGGACATATCAGGGCGAACGTTGGATGAACATTTCATCAAATTCATCAAAAAATGGACAATATAACAAAAAATGAGCTTCACTTTCCACTTCTCCCAACTCAAATAAACCACAAAGTCTAAATTTTTCTTCTTCAGGGGCTTGAGAAAACCTCACAGTTTCGATTATGTAAATTTTTCACTTTCACTTTCTCGATGTTTCACAGTACGGCATTAAAGTTAAAGTCAATCTAGAGTTTATCCGATTGTTTTTATTATATATGACATGCGACTTTGACATGAAAAGATCCAAACATTATTTCTATTCTATTCTAGTGTTTTATTGCCTTTTAAAGTTAACTCTTACTCACTGAATGATCTTCTCTTCGGAAATGATGGCGCTAACTATCACGCTAACTCGACAAGCACTTTATTCAAGCACTTTACCCATTTATTTATGCTTGAATCTACTCAGCGTTTGCTACTCAGCCACAGCAACAATGATACGTTTATTAAATCTTGTTAAACGCAAAGGCAAATATCATTACGCTGAATTATGACAGTGATTAATAATGTTTTTGCAGTTGCTATTTAAACATTCTGAACATCGCACTGCAAGTACTTTCTAAAGCGACTGGTGTTATAAACTGAACTGTGCGCGCGACATTATTAGAATTTATTAGCCCCTTGGATATTACTGCTATATTTTTGCACGTGTACATGGTATTCAACAGCGCTTTCGTCCTTTATACAGATTCGTCAGCGCAGGTTTAGTCGATCCAAAAGCGAGCTAACGGAGCAGAGCTAGCGCCAAATGACCGAACTTGAACTGAAGCCCAGATAAACTCTCACCTCAAACGAAAACTCTCCAAACCTACAGCCACATTCCTCTTCACACAAACTCTCTTTTTGCACTCGTACTTCTGATACAAAGCTATTATAACCTTAACGTGGGTTATCGATGACCTGTGGGTGGGTTGGGTTAACACTGGACTGGTTTTATTGCCATTATTACTCACATTACTGTTACCTATTGTATTGCAGTGTTGTTGAATCGAGTTGCTGCACTTAATGGTGTATGTATTGTCCATTTACTATTCAATATCCGGTACCAAACACATTTTTTTCCTCATAACTAGCCTACTACGTATTATATCGCAACTGTATTACTCGTTTATAAACACATACGCTACGTCAAAGCCTGGCACAAATGTCTATAAACTGACTCCCTGTTGAAAGAAGCAGGTCTGTGTCACAGGGGAAATAAGACAAACCAGTCCTGGGAGAGTTCGCCGGGATCTGAATAAGATTGAAACACACTGCGCGCGGCTGACAGCGCTGTAACCATGGCAACAAGGAAGGCCTGGTCATTTAAGGCTGTGTCCGACTGTAAAACCCGACAGAAAATGGTGACGGTGAATAGAAAAGCAGTTTCGATATGGTTTATTTACGGTTTGTAATATGTAAAGCCTGGTCTTATCCATACAGGTTTATTCTATCTCTATATCACATATGTCAAAGTCAGGCCCAGGGGCTGAATCTGGCCCGCGGTGTAATTATATTCGGCCCGTGAGATAATATCAAATGTGCAATAGAGCTGGCCTGCTGGTATATAGCGCATTGTACCACTAATACTACAAATCCCAGAATGCTTTGCTAGTTCGCTGGCACACAGTCGAGACCGGCACGCGCCCCTCCTTTTCTGTTGACGCTCATTAGCGACCAAGCTACAAGTCACCTCGGCCAAATTAATTGGTACAGAGAGAAATATAATGTATTTTACCTATTTAAATAAGAAATGAAACTACTGATGTGTCTTTTATTTCAAATTTAATTTCTCATATATTTATAACATCAAGCTTGATTTGTTCCAGATTTTGTGTTTAAGCAAAACTAAAGTTTGTTTCTATATGAAAAGGTTAAACATTACACATCAGGTGCAGTCAAAGTTTCAATAAATAAAAGTTTGGCCCATGAATTTGTTTCAGTTTTAAATTTGAGTTTGACACCACTGCTCTATATCAATAAAAATGGTGCATTGTGTAACTTTCCGGTGAGTTCCGTGAATTCTGCGTGTATAATTATTATTTCTTTGACCAGCGTAGTATAGGTCAGATAAAAAAATAGGAAAAAATAGATGACATAATCCTTCATTTATCCGTTTTTATCTGGGTTTTAAATTATATTTTAACCATAATTTGGCGAGAGCAGAGAGGAAAAACTGACTGAAGGCCCCGTATAAGATTTTTTTCCCATGTATTTGAGCAATTTTTGTCTCGCCCTGATACAAATATGATGTATAACCCACTCTCAAGGTCAAAATATGTTCGCTGCGAGCTGTCTGCTTTTAATTACAAAGCGGTTTATTGTTCTATAATCAGGAAGTTTGTGTTAGCAGTCTGGTTGTTGTCAGCTTTGACGGCAAAACTCTAAACACTAATAAACCTATCACAGTGAATAGTTAGGATGCTAAGTGAAGTGAAGAATAAAACAACATTAGCGCAGTTTTTTCACGCTTTTAAGATGGTAAAAATCAGACACTACTATGAAAAAAGATGGATATTTTGGGCGGCTGGTTCGTTCTTTCCTGACCTAACATACGTTCAACACACAGTAGCTTATGCAAACGCCTATAGCTAACACAATATGTCCCATCTTGCACCTGCAGCCTTGTTCTGACAAAAATAACCCCAAAAGCCTCCAGTGTATCCGAAAGTGTTTCAGAATGTTCCGTCAGCTCTTCTTTAAACCCACAGCTGATGACCACTAGATTACATTTCAAAGTTTCACGGCCCGGTGGCGTGCAGCTGAAACGGGGGCAGTTAGAATGTCAAATACGACGTTAGCATAGTAGCCTCACTGCGCGAAGGTCCCGGGTTTCGTTCCCAGATGGGGCTTTTCTGTGTGCGGAGTTATCCCGGTGTCTTTGTAGCTGCTTTTTGGTTTTGTTTTTTGACTAAAGATGTATATAATAATGTCCCTGCTGAGACTAGCACCCGATAACGACCTTATCACTGCGGGACGATGATGATAAAATGTCAAATTTGATTTCCGTACCAAGGAAAAAGGGTTGTTACTAGATGCGTATTTCAGTTCAACATAAAAAAGAAAAAGACTGCATAATAGTACAGCATTAATGATGTGGACAGAAGAATTAATGTAGCTCTATGAAACATTATCAAAGCAATTTATTTAATTTATACTGATGTTAAGAGCAGGTTACAACCCAATACTTCGTAAATGTCATGTTTTTAATGCTTTATATGTATTAAATCGTCTGCTTTTATATTTAGGCCGAACTGTTTTTTAAAAAGTTTTACGTTTCAAAAATCAGTTTAATCTAAAATGTATTATCGGTTTTACTTTATCGATTATTAATGACAAGGAAAAGGGTTGTTACTAGATGCATCTTTCAGCACGACATAAATAATGAAAAACTTTATTTTTTAGACAACAAAATACATTTTCAACAAAAAAAACCCCCCAAAAACCTCAGTCTGTTTGCCCTATTTATGTGACAGTTATCAGAGTGTCTAGTTTTGATTTTGCAATTTTGTGTAGAGATTATCACGGCCAAAATAATTGCAATTCACGATTATATCACGGTAACGATTAAAGTTGTCAACAGTTTAAAAATATCATGGATTTGAATAATTATAATTTTAATGTTATGAGTAAGTCCCATGTCTTTGTTATCAGTGAAAATAACTATGATCCACGTTGTGAAAAAACAGGGCCGTCCACAGAAATTTGGGAACCCGGGTCAAGAAGCCTCACAATTCTGGGCCCCCTAAAACCCTGGGGCCCGGGACAACAGACCCCTTTGTCCCCCCCCGTCCACTCCCCTGTGGATATGTAGCTTTTTTTCTGCTGTGATTATCTTCATTGGCGATTATCACAATTATATAAAATGTCCCACGAACGATTATTGAGTTCCCTTTTTAATTATGATCAATGATATTATTATTCATCGTTCCATTCCACTGTGACCTACATAAAGAAACCAAATCACAATGAGACAGTTTGCAGAGTTTCTCCAAGTACGATCGCGTTGAAACACCAACCTTCTGTCGACCAAATGAAAAGAAATTAAATAAAATGCAATAAAAGCAATAAAAACACTGATTGTATTAAGTTTTATGTACTGCCACTGCACTAATCAAGCTGGGCATATTAGCAAATAAAAAATAAATAAATAAATAAATAACAAAAAAATAAAAAAAATTAAATTAAATAAAAAATTAAATTAAATTAAAAAAACATTAAATAAAATAAAAAATAAAATAAAATATAATTTAAAAAATAATAAAAAAATAAAGATAAAAAAAATAAAAATAAATCCCTGACATAAATATTTGAGCTCAAAATCTGTGTATTTTTGGATGATTCTTATGACACCGTTCACTCAAGACAAGAAAGAACCACTCGGTGATGTACCTGAAACGGTGCGGACGACCTCGGAAGTGTTCCTCAGGCCCACGAAGGAAAACTGGTAGAGCCTCCAGGAGCGGATGTCCCCCACCTCCACTGAGCTCCTCTTCCACTTGTACACGATCTCCTCCCTGGGGTATCCATCTGTGAGGAGACGGAGAGAGGACGGGTCAGCAGAGACAAGGACGACGGCACAGTACTGAATGTGTTTTACGCTTTCAGGTTCTCCTCTGTATAATTAGGCTCTGGGGCTGCTGCTGCTAACGATTTTTTCAATTAGGCGACTGGTCAAGCGATGATGTCTTTTGTAAATTTAGATGTTCAAACCACATTTTTGACCAAATAAAGGTCTTTTTTTGACATTTTGATGTAATAATGGCCACCGTCTTTGTTATAAAAAGGTCTTTTCATATGTGTTTAGAGTCTGTACAGTCCAGATAATCATTACGATGTAGTTGTTGTAAATCTGCTAAACAAATAAAGTTGACCTTGATCAAAACACTACAGTTATTTTCTATAGTCGACTAGTCACGATTATTCGATTAATCGTTGCAGCTCTGTTTCAAATATATAACACGTCTTATTGAAATATCGATATTGTGATACTAAATTTGGTCATATAGTATCATTTTCGTGAACTGCTGTACTGTACTGATATATCTCCAAGAGTATTTTTTGGTATTATGAAATTATTTTGTGACCGTGCTACAATGTTTTTGCTTGTTTAGGCAAAGGAAACCTGCGTATGCCGTTTATTTAAGACGTTCACTCTGACTTTCAATGATTAAAAAGTATTTGACATTGAAGCAGACATATTGTGCTTGTGTCTGCTCTATAGTTATAATCTGCAAAATCAGTGGATCATTATGTTATCTGGATATTTTAAATCGCTATATTTATATAAAACGACTTAAAAGAAACAAACCCACTGACTTCCGTGTTAGAAAACTGCGATGCCCAATGGGAGCTGTCGCCACCGATACATAACTATTGAGCTGCGGATTTTTTTTTCATTTGTACCAAAATGACCATACAATGCAGCCGAATCCTCACTGATTAAGCTTTAACTTTGAGCAGGTACTGGATTAAAAAAGAAACACTTTGGTTCAGTGTGTTTGGTTCATAAAAACATTCCTCTCTCATGTGCAGTGGCTCTTATCACATGTATCGTCATATTGTGATATTATCGTATCATGAGCCATGTGTCGTGTATCACATCAAATGTGTGAGCCTGTGATTCTCAGCCCTAGTGTGTACAGGATGTAATATATGGTGCGGAGGTTCACGTTTCTGTGGGGAACATAACATTATCTGGATGTATTTTCTGGTGCAACCATCTCCGTTTATCCAGGATTTTCAGTAGTAAGTAGGTTTGAGTGAATTAACTACATAGTACTGTGTATCCTATTTATATCCTTCAAATTACAGGTAATTTCCCCTGGAGCAGCCATTTCAATATATTTAATAGAACTGAACATGTCTGAATGGCATTGCTGTTAGTCTTTGTTGATCTAAAAAAGCAAATCATGCAAAAGTTTATGAGAGTCTCACACCAACATAAGCCTCTTCAACCCCCTGGTCACAATTGTGACCATTAAAAAAGGTTTACTTTTGAAGCTCTAAATGTATTTGTGTGTATATTTTCAATGCATTTTCAGTATTTTCTAAAAGAATAAGGGGAATAAGGGGAAATGTGTGCAATCTTAAATGTTTATAGCAAATTGTTACATGACCAGAGATGGTTATGTAAAATTACACCTTGAAGAGAAGATGATGTCCAGAATTCTCGAAATAAAAAGGTAGAAAAGTGATTCAAATTCAACATAGGACTATGATTTTCTATGATACACATCATCTTCAGGGGCTGTAGTAATGACAAATGCATTCTCATCCTCACATTTCACTTTATTTTGGTCTGATTATAGGATGAGAAACATGTTGGTCACAGCTGTGACTGGTGAGATAGAACCTTATAGGGAATATGACCATTTGAACTTTTTGAATTCGTTTATATCGACCCTAAGGGAATTCATGATGTGTTGGATGAAGGTGGTGGCCTCATTATAATCTGGAACTAAGGAATTGTTCCAAAAAATTGGAGCTTGGGTTCCTCATTGTTATTGACTGGCCTGATATAGAGTGTGAGGGGGGGATGTCCACAAGGATGTTCAACACAACATAATGACCTGGTGGAGTCAGGTGAGGACACCAATAACATCCACCACTAGCCCCGCCCCTTCTCCGTTACGCTCAGATACTGAACAGCGAAGGTCACCCAGCTGCTACAGGGACATGTCTGAAGAACTTCCAAAGTCCTTTAGAACCTATAAAGATAAATCTGAAGACCATCTAAGTTCTCTGGGAAAAGTCGAAAGACCATCTAAGGTCCTCTAGCTGCTACTGGGACAAGTCTGAAAAACATCCAAGGTTCTCTAGAGCCTAAAGAGAACTCTGAAGAACATCGTCTAGCTGCTGCAGAAGTAAGTCTGGGGAACATTAAAGATCCTCTACCAGCTATTGGGACAAGTCTGAAGAATATCCATGGTCCTCTCGCTAATCTCCTAAAGAACGATATTTCTGCACTTTTGTTGTGCAACACTTGAACCTCGACCAAGACATTTACAGGCACATTTTAACACATTCTTGATGCATTGTTAAAATATTGGCTGAATATCGCTATGCAAAAATATACATAAAATAAATAAATAAATACATAAATAATCATCATAATTATAAATAAATACAATTAAATAGAAAAAACATATATTTTCAGTGATTCAATAGAAGGTCCAGCTGTATAGACTTATCATTTTCACTGTGGCCCTTTTAAGATTGAAGGTATAAATGTCTTTTGAACATCAAAGAACAATAAGGTTACCGTCTCGTATACCATCCTTTCAAATGCTAATATCGCCTTTGTCAATACCGGCCTTGTGTTTTTGTCAAGTCGATGCCCGCAGGCTGCAGCGCAGCTAGTTTCTTTCATGGAGAAACTGTTACATAACTAAATTTATCGACCAAGTCGTCTCCCCATCTGTGAAGAGTGAAACTTTTTTTTTTTTTTAGAGGAACAGAGTGGACGCTGAAACAGACATTATAAAAAAGGTCCAAGACTATTTTATTCTTGAAAAAGACTATTTGTGAAAATGAAATTGAGCAATCTGAGGCCACTTGACCACAGCTCGACACAAAGGACGAAATCTGCTGAAATGAACTGAACCTGCAATTACTCAGAGGTTTGGTATATACTGAAGTATATTTGAATTTATTTATTTATTTTTCAATTTAGTCCTAGCTCGGTTTGGTCCTGGTCTAGTCCTGGTTTAGTTCCAGGTCTTATTTTGATGTGGTTATGACACACTACTATTATTAACCTTTTGTGATTTTAAAACTTTCTTACAGTTCTATATAAATCTGTTATCCGTGTATTTCAGAATGATGACAGCCATGGCCACAGTGATTCATCTAAATTTAAAAATAAAGCATTACATCTTTTGAATGGTGTCCACTGTGACGCTGAATGAGAAAATGGTCCTCAGAATTTATTTCAGTAGTTATTTGGGTGATGAATAACAGCTACATAACACATGTGGGTCAGTTTTGTGTCATGTTATTGTTAAGGACATTAAAAAAAAGCGAATAAATGCTGTTTTACGTCTGGTATCTGCTGATATCTGGCATGAGCAGATACAGAAACTATCACAATCGGTATTTAGTGATGTATTAGTGACAAATGTAGTCGTCATTCACGGAGTTTTGCTGTTGATAGTCATGCTGCTAACGTTACTGCATTACTGTCCATTACTTCTTATACAGAAAGCCACGGAGATGAAAGGGAGGAGCTTAAATTATGCAACTTCTTCCGTCCACACAAACTTTGCATGAGAGCACTCAGAGCCATTTACAGCGGGCATCTAACCATCTCCCACATTATGCAGAGCCGGAGTCTGCAGCTTGGCTCTTCACTGGCAGCAAATTATTGATTCACTTTGTTCTTATGGGAACGCTCTGTGCTTCTCTGGCCCAGTAACAGGAAAATCACTTCTGGAAGCCTGGCTGGCATCATCTTCTGTTGTCACGCTTCCAAAAATCCTCCATAAATACTGTACAATGGAAAGAAATAATTCACTGATTATATTGTTAGCGAATGCAACTAAAAAGGCGTCTGCGCTAATTGAAATTGTACGTTTTATTCTGACATACTTTACGTCAGGGGTGTTTAAAGTTTTTTTTTTCACTGAGGGCAGCATACTGAAACATATTTGTCGATACAGGGAGTCAAAAGGTGCATTTAACGCCGGTTTGACACAACCATTGTACCGTTAATACGACTTTGAAGATTATTTTTAAGCCTGTGTGATGTTATTCAGGTTATAGCGGTAAAATCTCTTCAATTTGTAGTAAAAAATACTTCCTGATCAATTGGGGCAGTTTAGGAGGAGGCGTGAGGGCCGACAAAGATTGGTCTGAGAGCCGCATTTGGCCCTTGAGCCGTAGTTTGGACAGCCCCGCTTTAGACCTATAACAAAGATCTATAACATGAACTGGATAAAGCCCCGCCCCCTCGACTTGGAAGTTTGATTAGCGTTCACTCCGTATCAACTGCTGCACAAAGGTTGGATTTTGAGGCAATTCTTTTCTATTTTCGCAGCATGAACTTTTTAGAATTTTGAAAACCTCAAAAGCGCCGAAACGTTAGCTTTGCAATATCATTTTGAGCCCGTGCTAACTACGCTCTAGCCACCACCGAGTTGATCGAGTCGTCATGTGGTGGGCGACGCCATGTTTGATTTATCTTCCAGATCTTAATATACCTCCATGGCCAATAAGAAACATCTGTATTTTCTACAAACTATTATTATTGTGTTATATAAATGCACAACAAAATGCAGCTCTAAACAATGTAGTGTAACGATGATGATTTGCTTTTCCAAGATACTTTTGTATTTAACATCCATGGATTTTAAAGGTTCTATATTACACTGAACTTTGTGCGTGTTAGATTATTGTTACCTCTTCAAAAACAGACCTAGAGTTGTGTTTTGTTCCATTTACACGTTTAACTAATCCTTTATTATCAGTCTGTTTATATCTCCAAAGCTCAAAATGCTCCGTTCCACCTTGGGATGTCACCAATTGGTAGTTTTCAAGTTCAACAGCGACATTTTACCTTTAGTTCAGTAGAGATCGGCAATACCAGGAGCTGAAATGATCCAAATGATTCTAGAAATGAAGGTGTGTGGAGTTTAAAAACACAGTGGAATCACCACATGATGACATCACAAGGTGGAGCAGAGTGTTTTCAGTTTGAGAAAAGAAGAACTCAGCCTAAATCTGCATGGTTTTGTTTGTGTGAATGAAACAAAACACAACTCCAGGTCTGTTTGTGATGGAAATATTATAACATAGATCAGAAAACAGTGTAATATTTGCACTTTAACACGCGTTAGACAAATTATATTTACTAATTTATTAATATATTTGACACTAAACCTGTCAATTTAACAAAGCATGCCCCTAATTTACATAAAGAATTAGTGATTATGATTTTATAAATGAGCAACAAATTAAAACCTTACACCAAATTCATTACCTGAAAAAAATCACTGGTCATTCTGACTTCTGAGCCACTTTAAAAGCAACGCAACACCTTCAATAAAAGATACAGTATTGCGTTGCCTGGAATGTTCCGCAGTATGACCTTACGCTTCTCTATCTCCACGGAAAAAAAGTTGGTGAGACCAGCCGGCCAAGTTATATATAGGTCAGATCTCTGCAGAGGCAAGCCCACTCGCAGTATGTCTTTTTTTAACAACAAAAACACCTGTAATTGAGTAAAGACAGATACGTTTAATGCCATACTGTGGAAAATTCCAGACAAACATCTCTATAACATCTCTATTGACAGTTTCCCTCGCTTTCAATATTCTACTTGCCTAATCAAATGTTCAAATTACTCAGACCGTAGATGTAGTACAAATGTATTACCCAAAACCACACTACAATCAACGACATTTCTGCCACACTGCAAATTTACGCCCCGGCTAATTAGCATCGCAAACCCCAGCCCCGCGCCGCCGTGTTGCTAATCTTATCTCCGCACATCAAAACCGGGACTGTGCTCCGTTTGTAGTGCCACGTTCGGTTTCCTGCTCGCGCCACGTGTCGAGAAATTATGCCTCGTGATCGGCACCGCTGCTCCGCTGACTGTAGGCTAAATCGAGCGCGCCTCAAACTTCTGAAAAATATCCGCGCAGTTTCATCAAATTTAAATGAACGCTTGTGTTCCACTTTTTTGGCTTGCTTCTTGTTCTTTTTGCATATTTAGAGGCCAGTTTCTCAAGGGAATTTTCAAACGGTGCGTCTCTTTCTGCGGATCTATAGTAACCTTATTAGCATAACTTAGCCGCCGTACGTTGCTAACGCGTAGCGGGGAGTTACTTGGACTTGGGTTGCTTTCTGAAAAATATTCTGAAAAAAAAAATCGATCAAAGGCAAAGGATCAATTGTCTGCCTTGGGACGAGGAAGAACTATTTATTATGAAATCTATAGCAACGAACAAAAGCGTTTTTAAGATTAAATAGAAGCGTGTGAGCAGATTTATGATGAAAAATACAATTTGACACACGCCACTGCAATTAGTTTTTCAAGTGTGTTAGAAAGACACAACTGACTGTTCTATTTTAGGAAGGGGGGTGGATTTATATAACCTTGTACCTGATTTCAAACCATGAGTCACGCTTCTTCATGCTTCAGTTTGAACGTTAAGCCCCGCCCACTTACTCATTTCTGACGCTGCGATGATGCGCCATGACACAGGCAGTCTCCTTAATTCTCTAACTACGGACGCACCAATCCAGCTTTTATTTCACCTCTGATATCGATACTTAAACTTGAAGTATCTGCTGATAGCCAGGTCTGACATGATTAGGGATGGGACGGTAAACAATAATATCATTTATCATGATAAAAAGAGACATTTTTTATAATCGTGATAATCGCCAACAAAGATAATCGCCATTATATCACCAGAATGTGCACAAAAAACGACTTATCCAGAGGGGAGTCAACGCAAGGGACAAAGGGGTCTGTTGTCCGGGGTCCCAGGGTCTTAGGGGGCCCAGAATTGGACCGTCTTCCTATTAATCTGTATTACAAGAGGGCCCATGTGAGGATTATTGCACCAGGCCTCCAAATATCAGTTGACGCCCCTGTTTATCTATAATATTTTCTGTTAAAGTTATAATTATTCACATTCATAACAACTTTAATCATTATCGTGATACAATTATCGTTAATCGGAATCGTTTTGGCCATGATAATCGTCACACAAAATTTCAATATCGTCCCGTGCCTGGTCATGATAATTACTGTATCGACTTATTTATCGTGTGCACAATTTCTTTGCAATAGTGGGAGATTTTTGTTATTTTTGTTGTAATATGAAAAAATTTAAAGGTGGAAAAAGTCATTTCTATGGCAGCTCATGTTTTTTTTTTTTTTTTTTTTATGATATTGCCCATTTTAAAATACTTTACTAGGACTATTATAGGTAGTATAGTAGTTTCAATATTATCGTTTATTGCAGTATTTCTGTTTAGTGACCGTGTTTCAAAATGTGTTAGCTAATATTAGCCAGTGCCAGTGTAGGGACAGAAAATGGCTTTTATTTCCTTACAACACCGTCATGATAATTACTATATTGACTTATTTACTGTGTGTACAATTTCTTTTCATATTACAACAAAACTAACAAAAATCTCCGCACTATTGCAAAGATTTGAGCAGCAGAGGTTTGAAAAAGTCATTTCTATGGCTGTTCACTACTTCTTTCTGTCTGACATTTGCTGCAGCTCATGTTTTTTTGAGATGTCTATTTAAAAATGGTTATTGTATTGGTATTATAATTTTCAATATCATCGTTTATCACAATATTTCTCTGTAGCGATAAACCGCGCTTCAAAATGTGTTAGCATAACAGCCCGACCGATAGCTAATATTAGCCAGTGCCAGTGCAGGGACAGAAAATGGCACTTATTTCCTTACAACACCGTCATGATAATTACTCTATCGACTCATTTATCGTGTGCACAATTTCTTTGCAATAGTGGCGGGATTTTTGTTATTTCTGTTGTAATATGAAAAGATTTGAGCAGCAGAGGGTTGAAAAAGTAATTTCTATGACTGATTTGCTGCAGCTCATGTTGTTTTTTAATCATATTGTCTATTTAAAAATGGTTTACTAGAACTATCCTGCATTATTGTTATTGTATCAGTATTATAAAGTAGTTTCAATAGTATCGTTTATCACAATATTTCTCTGTACAGAATGCACTTATTTCTTTGCAACACTGTTAATATATTACACCAAAGATCCAGCTGTGTTATGTAACTGTTATTTATCTTTCAAATAACGACCAAACAGCTGCATACGAATAAAAGTTCAAATATTATGAGACGTTCTATGCTAATACCAGGCTTTAAATAGTCTTTTCACATCCAATTAAAGGCCCAACCAACGCATCCCTAGTAACAATGTACCTGATTGGACAAAATATGTTAATTCCCCAGTAAAATCCTATGTAAAATGAATAAATTATGTTTTACAGCCTCATTTTTCTTTCTTATTTAGCAGCTTTTACCTTATAATGCATGATGTAAAGAGCATTTATGTTGAGAATAAACTAAAACCCATAAAGTACAGGCTCCTTAACCAAACTTAAATATTGATTTGTTATTTATTTCAGTCCGATGTTTTCTGAGGTGGCATTACATGTAACAGTACTGAGAATATCGTAGCTAATTACCATAAATCTATGTATTACTTTGACTTTATTCAGCCAAAGTGCTAAAAATAAAGTGAACAGCTCGTACACGAACGGGCAGCATGAAACTCCCCTGTGACACTTACGTCTGCGATGTGCTCGTGTTGCTGTATGATGCTAGTGGGAGTTATGTAAGGAAAGGCTGAGTGAGGACAAAATCAGAGAGTAAAGACTATGACCAGGTCTGGGTTTGACCTGGTACAGTCTGGGTCTCATTTAGACCTGGTTTAGTTCTCCTTTAGACCTTGTTAAGTCCATGTTTAGTTCTTATCAGGACCTTCTGTAGTCCTAGTTGTCACGATACTAAAATGTCAAACTCTATTTGACCTGGTCGACTTTGATTCTCATTTAGACCTGGTTTTAGTCCTGGTTTAGTCCTTGTTTAGTCCTGATTTAGTCCTGGTTTAGTCCTGGTTTAGTCCTGATTTAGTCCTGGTTTAGTCCTGGTTTAGACCTGATTTAGTCCTGGTTTAGCCCTGATTTAGTCCCGATTTAGTCCTGGTTTAGTCCCGGTTTAGTCCTGATTTAGTCCTGGTTTAGACCTGATTTAGTCCTGGTTTAGACCTGATTTAGTCCTGGTTTATTCCTGGTTTTGATCCTGGTTTAGCCCTGATTTAGTCCCGATTTAGTCCTGGTTTAGTTCTTGTTTAGCCCTGATTTAGTCCATGTTTAGGTCCTGGTTTAGTCCATGTTTAGTCCATGTTTAGTCCATGTTTAGTCCATGTTTAGTCCATGTTTAGTCCATGTTTAGTCCATGTTTAGTCCATGTTTAGTCCATGTTTAGTCCATGTTTAGTCCATGTTTAGTCCATGTTTAGTCCCGCTATAGTCCTGGTTTAGTCCTGGTTTAGCCGTGTTTCAGTCCTGGTTTAGTCCTGGTTTAGTCCTGATTTAGTCCTGGTTTAGACCTGATTTAGTCCTGGTTTAGACCTGATTTAGTCCTGGTTTATTCCTGGTTTTGATCCTGGTTTAGCCCTGATTTAGTCCCGATTTAGTCCTGGTTTAGTTCTTGTTTAGCCCTGATTTAGTCCTGGTTAGGTCCATGTTTAGTCCATGTTTAGTCCATGTTTAGTCCCGCTATAGTCCTGGTTTAGTCCTGGTTTAGCCGTGTTTCAGTCCTGGTTTAGTCCTGGTTTAGTCCTGGTTTAGTCCTGGTTTAGTCCTGGTTTAGTCCTGGTTTAGTCCTGGTTTAGTCCTGGTTTAGTCCTGGTTAGGTCCTGGTTTAGTCCCGCTATAGTCCCGCTATAGTCCTGCTATAGTCCTGCTATAGTCCTGCTATAGTCCCGCTTTAGTCCTGGTTTAGCCCTGGTTAATCTTGGTTTAGTTTTCATTTAGACCTGGTTTAGTTCTCCTTTAGACCTTGTTAAGTCCATGTTTAGTTCTTATCAGGACCTTGTGTAGTCCTAGTTTAGTACACTGTTGTCACGATACTAAAACTTCACACTCGATTTCGATACTAAGGAATAAACTTGATGTGCAATACCAATTCTGACGCCACGATGACAATTAAAAAGACAACAGAATGTGATTTTCCACATTAAATGATTGTACTTTGGACTCTTTTTTAAAGGACTGGTCTCATCTAAGTGACTTCTTTGGCCCAGGATGGTGAACAATAACACACATAGAACTAAATCACACGTATGAACTAAAAAAGTAAACGGCCAACGTACCTCCTGTGGTTTTGTGAAGTGAATCGGATCGTGGATTATGTTAATAAGTTACATAATGGTGCGATAATGTGGTGCCTCTTGTAACTCCATAATTTATTATTTATCTGTCCTATGAATGTACAGCGATTTTACGGTGAAAATGATGGTATAAATCACACTTCTCCCTCAAATGTAGCTTTATCAATGTGCCACTAATGTTTGGCTCCTGTTGGTAATGACAGCGCCCCCTTGTGTGTGTTTTTTTATTTATTTTTTATATGTATATGTGCATTTATACTTTCATTTTTTCATTCCTTTCATTTTTTTATGCATTTTTGTTTGTATATTTGCATTATTATTAATATATGCATGTATGTATCCATTTTTTTATTGTGAAAACTATGAAAATAAACTGTTAAAATATATATATATAGTACTTTCTTTTATATTCCTGTCTGTGTAATCCCTCAGTGTCTTCTATTTGTTCTGATACAGCTCAAAATCATTCTAAAGCTTCAGAAAAGGTTCATTTCCATCCTGCGAATGTGACTTTTTTTAGTATCGATACTCGCTCAAATGAGTATCTAGTTTCAATACCAGTTTTTGCATCTATTAGTGTCAAACTTGTGATACTTTTGTCATTCTCTGAGTTTGTCCTGTTTTAGTCCTGGTTAAATTCTTTGGTTTAAACCCGATACAAAATCCCGGTTTAGCCTCATTTCAGTTGTGTAATCCACTTTACCACAACCTAAGCCAACTCTCCCCCAAAATACTTCCACTTTACCGTATCGTAATTGCTTCGTTTGTGCGTGACGTCCCCCCGCGTCTCTGTTACGCTTAAAAAAAACGTTCTTCTTGGACATAACGGTTGTGTATGTGCATTATAAAGAGAGGAGAGAGGGAAGAGAGGGAAGAGAGGGAAGAGAGGGATAGTCACAGTTGGGTTTCCGGAGCATATGGCCAAAACTTACAGCTCGAAAACTCCAGGGGACACGAGTGCTCATCCATCGGGAAGTTGTTCAGTTTAAGCTGGCACTCGGCGTCGATCGTCAACCTGCGGAGACACAATATTTAGATCCACGCGAGCCGCCTCTGTCGCTGTAGTTAATGTGAAACAACCATAACACAAGATGGATGTTTAACCAACGCAGCCTGGTGTATGGGAAACCGCGGCGCATATGGGCCGTCAGCGGAGCGGTTTCAATCTAGATTTTGAATAGCTCAGGGTGTTGGGGAGTGAAAACAAGATTTAGCATGATGAAAAGTAAGAGGAAAGACATGGCAAACACAAGCAAGAAGCAACTCTGTAGTAAACATTTGGAGTTTGAAAACACATTGGGTGTCAAAAAGAACAGTGCTACGAGACAACATGTTATGTTTTTTTTGTTTTTTATTAAATATTACACCAATAGCAAGGTAGCAGTTGAGTCGTAGTAGCAGTTTTTAACATTAAAATGGACCCGTTTTTATTATCAAGCAGTTTTACGTCAATATTACAGATGAAACTAAATCCGCCGGACTCATTATCGAAGCCAAATTGTTTCCGTCTCGTGCGACTTTCCAGACTCTGTTGCATCTGTAAATGTGATTGGCTCTGTCCTCAGCCAATCAGAAGTACTTTTACAGAAAAAAAAGCAAAAATAAAAGATAAACAAACAAAAAAAAAACAGTGGTTATTGAGATTGCCAGTTTATTTTTTGTATTTTTCCTCAAACCTCGAAGGATGACTTGGGTAATTATGCTATGTTACTAAAACTAAATACCAAAAAAAATCTGCAAATGTTATTTCTTTCAAATGGAAACAGTGCAGCGGAATCTGTGTTATCTATAGTTAATGTAGAGCCATTTCCTCAGATCAATGTCATGTCAGTGCTTTTGATAAATATCTACAGATTGTGTGAATGCAGTGTCCATAATTACAGCTCCCCGGTGAACGCACGAATCGGGTTTGCAAATGAATCTATATTGATTTCTGTGAAGTTTGCTGAATTTTTTAAACACAATTTCTGTAGTATTGGCTGTACATTTGCAAACTGTTATGTGAAGATCTACTTTTATGTTTAAGTGACAATTGGAAAATGTTAGAAAATCATATTTAAAGCAATAAATATTAACTCAATACCATTCCTTGTCTTTCTGTTAGGGCCGATATCTTACATATTTTTAAAGATTTACTAAAATAAAAGCGTGTTATAATTATGGTTGTGTTTTATGCATTGAAAAAACAGTGTTGTTACTCAGGGCGGGCTTGCCTCTCCACAAACCTGACTCTTATTTGGTCTAGAGAAGGCCCTCCTCCTGCTCGTTTCCATGACAATGTTGTTCCTCTACCGTACGGCTTAAAATGTGTCTATGTGTCTATGTCGAATGTTCCGAAGTATGGTTTTAACTTTCTATTTCCATGGAAGCACGCAGGCGAATTTCCACACCAGAAAGTTACATACTGGGGCTTTAAATCAGACTGAAAAAATAGTTATTGGAAAAAAAAGATAATTTCTGAATCCAACAACAATCTGTGGACCTTTTCATTCATTGAGATAAAAACAAATTGTGTTTTTTTCTAAATTAATTTCAGCAAATATCAGTTATCAGTCACAAGAGAAAGACAAAAATCTGATAAAAACTGGTAATAATAAACCTGTGTCGGACCATTTTTACTTTCTATAGTTATTCATTTCTCTTACTTTTTTACTTTACCCATATCCCATTATAATTAAAATACGTTGCCACAGTCATTTTATGTTCTTTTCAGACATTATAAGCTTTGAAAAGTTATTAAACAGTGTCGTTTTAACCTCATCGACACTGACATCATCAATCAAATCCCGTCAAATAAAGAGCGATATTTCTCCACAGACACCTGCGTTTCTTCTTTTCTCTCTCTACAGACCCCTCCCCCTTTTAATCAACCAATGACCTTACCCGACTTTACCCATCCGCGCAGTCCCGTCATAGATCACGGTCCCGGGGTCATCGTAATTACATGCTAGTTAAACCCAGACTTGTTTAAAACTTTAATGAGCTCGTGGAGGTGGGTTTGTACATCGCGGCGCATCCATCAAAGCCGCGTCGAGTCCGGGAAACACTTCACTCGGCTTTCCTCGTTACTGAGGCGAAGATATTGCTTTGTCAGTGTACCGTCGGTTGTGTTTATGATGGCAAGGTACATGATAATAAGCTGCATTATTTCACTCCAATCAAGCCTCCTTATAGTACTTGACGTTTTGCTTAGTACTACAGATTCTACACAATGGGAGCGCAGCTGGCTCAGTGGACAAGCGCCAAAAAGTATTTCACGCTGACTACGTGGGCAATATATTTGAGTAAAAGTCGAAAGCGTGTTTTCTTGAGTATTATTTACGTTTCTTACACATAAATTAACTTATGTTTTGTATTTTCTACGACTGAATATGTTTCTAGGGAGTGCAGGGAGTGGCCTGGTTTAAAACGATTGGATTAAATTAAACATATAAATGATTTAAAATGATAATACGGAAGTGTGTTAAAAGGGTCTGCACGCTTTTCCTCAAAAAAAAAGAATCAAAAGAGTAATTTCAGCATTCAATATAAATTAAAATCATCTTTAAAAGTACAGTGGGCAGTCGTCAGCTTTATTTTTTACAGTTATTCTATATGTTTTTTGCTGTAAAACCCCTCACCACACACTTTATACACTTTTCTCACACAGGCGTTAACATTCTCCATGGAAATAAGTTTTATTAAAGCCAAAGGAACCGCATTTCCATAGAGTAACAGTCAGGTTTGTGGAGATGCGAGCCCACTCACAGTACAGACACATGTTTTTTTTCTTCTTTTTTGTGCAATAAAAGCATCTGAAATGAAGAACATCATTTTTTTAGGCTATTTTTTGGTTAAAGAGCTACATGGTGGGGCTTTAAATACAATTAGCTCAGTTAATTTAGCAGGTTTAGCGTGTACAGAGGTCCCTCGTTTATCGCGGGGGTTACGTTCTAAAAATAACCCGCAATAGGTGAAATCCACGAAGTATCATCTTTATTTTTGACAATTATTCTACACGTTTTTGGCTGTAAAACCCCTAACCACACACTTTATACACTTTTCTCACACAGGCGTTAACATTTTCTCACATTTCTCTCTCGTTTAAACTCTCTCAAAGTTCAAACCTTCGTAGGCGTCTTTGTCGGTGCAGAACGTTTCATCGACATTGTGGGTTTTGTCGGGGAGAAAACAAATCGCGAACGTACAGCACTTCAGAGTCACACTGCGATCCAACATTTATGTAAATTTGTCTGAACACATTCTGTACTGTACAGGAGACACGGCACGGAGGAGACTGATG
Organism: Periophthalmus magnuspinnatus; assembly: GCF_009829125.3. Taxonomy (NCBI): domain Eukaryota; kingdom Metazoa; phylum Chordata; class Actinopteri; order Gobiiformes; family Gobiidae; genus Periophthalmus; species Periophthalmus magnuspinnatus. Next base: position 5,626,145 of record NC_047139.1, on the reverse strand, counting down.
GACAATGGTCTACAGTCCAACAGCCAATCAGGACAAACACCACAAGCCATGTTCATATGCTATAAAAAAAATCCACGAAACAGCGAGACCGTGAAGGTGAACCGCGAGGGACAACTGTGCACTATATAACTTTTCTGTTGGAGACTCTGCCGCCTGATCGTTTCCATGAATACGATGTTGAAAGACGAGCTGTAGTCACACAAAGAAGAGCCGTGCGTCGATGTCCATCTGCTCCAGGGTCTTCTGTTGAACTGTTCTCCTTATGCGCAAACTGGTAAGTGTCAAGCGATGGTTTTATTGACGTATCTGATGACCAGTCTCTCCGGGTATTTGTCGGGGATGGAGGCGAGCGGCAACGAGGAACGAGTGCCACGGGTCTGTAAGTTCTTTGACGTTGGACTGTTTAGGTCTGGGACTATTGTGACTGTTCTGAATCAGGTTGGGACTCATGATGTGGACAGCGACGCGTTGGAAATGGAGGTCTCCCGGCGCCCGACCCACCGCTCTGGTCTGGTCTGGCTGCTTTCTCAGAGAGTCAGTCGAGAGAGGAGGGAAAGGGGAAGGACAGCGTCGATGTTCTGTCTGTCAAAGCGGGCGTAAAAGATGTTTAGGTTCTCAGTTAAGCTTGTACAGTCAGCTGAGGGACGTGTTGAGTTCCTCTTAGTCCGCGATGGCCCTGATGCCCTCCCAGACCTCGCTCGAGTTTGTGGCGGCGTCAATCCTGGCCTCAATCTGCCTCTCGTGTTGTTTGGCAGTATTGATGCCTCTCCTCAGAGCAGCCCTGGCTCTGCTGTACGCCTCCACGTCTCTAGAACTAAAGACACTATTCCTAGCTCGGATCAGTCGTTGCGCTCCGTTTGTCATCCGTGTGAGTGGCCGTTTGGAAGCACACGGTCTCCGGCATGTTACATTTTCCACACAGAAGGAGATATAATTTAAAACAATGGAGCTGTAGTTATCCAAAGTTTCACTGGCGTCCGTGCTCTGCTCTTTAAATACATCCCAATATGTGTTGTGGTGGTGGTGGTGGTGGTGTAACTTCCCCTGGTCACCTGTTCAATGCCATACTGCGGAACAATCTAGGCAAGGAGTGTCCAAACTACAGCCCAAGAGCAAAATCCGGCCCTCAGATTAAGTTTTGTTGGCCCTCAGGCTGTTAGATTGGCTAAAATACTGATCGTAGGTCATACTTTTAATAGCAAATGTAAGTATTTCTACCCCTAAAACCTCAATAACATCTTACTCCATTGTGATAAACCTTATTAAAAATGCAGTGGCTCTGTCAAAACTATGTAAAAGACGTCTGAACGACTTGTTGTATTGCATATGTCGTATTGAATATCTCTTCTCTTTTGAACTGTAAAAAGGTGAACCTATAAGTCTCAATATGGGCCGTTGGTGAAAAACATTTGATCACTCCTATTCTAGGCAAAGCAATAGCATTTTGTGACTGACCCATCATCAGAACGTTACATAGTTAAGCTACACAATCTCTGACGCATTCGATTGTTTAGCCTTGTGCCGTAAGACTCCATTTTAGCACCTCAAACCGTGTCAAATGGCAAATATTTAAAGAAGGCATTTTAAGGGTGCCTAAGGCCTGAGTAAGTTAATCAATACAATGAATCATTTATGCAGATGGGTTGTAAATTGCGGGCTATTCTAATTGCTTTTAGTTTCCCCCGAGCCAATGATTTAACCAGGGTGACGCTCAGCAGCTCAATGCATTTACGACACTGACAGAGTGTTTCAGAAAACGTCTTGTCCTTCAAGGAGTAAATACAGTTTGGATGGTATTGTAATCTAGTGAGTAATGGGACCGTTTCTAAAAAAGATGTCTAAAAATGTGTGGGTAACAGCAATTTTTCATAATCTGTGGTTTATCTGCTAAGAGCTAAAACATTAAAAGCTTCCTGTGTAATGTAATACTTCCAGCGCAATCAGATTTAGAGGCGTTGAGAGACGATCAAGCCAGTGGATTCAATTATTTGAAATCTTATCCATATTTTTTAAGTGCGTCTGACAGGTTAGACTACGCATTTCACTAAAACATCATTATATTTAAGATTTTCCAAAAGAAAAACTTTGCTAATTTACTTCCTGGTTGGATACGAGTAGCAGCATTGACATACGTAGAGGTAAATCCATCATCGTTATGTAGCAACAATAATGTTTTTATGGGCAAAACTTGGTAAACATTGCACAATAATCATGATTAGACCAATAAAAATAAATTGTAGCACATTTGTTTAGTTAAATTTGAGCTGACTGGTGTGTAACAAACATACGTTGAGGTATTCTGTTGTACAACTCAGCACTACTTCCTGTATCTTAGTACTTTTCTTGTCAAAATTACTTCTTTTTTTTTTACCACAAACTGCTACTTAACTGATGTAAAACTGTAAAACCTCATATTAACCTCAGGTACTCTCCCACTGAGCCAAGTAATAATCAGAAAAAAACATGAAAACCTGTCATAAAAAAAGTAATTTGTACCTAAGTGTGTAAAGTATCCGTCCGTCGTTCCAGATCCGGAGCATCCGGTTGGGCGTGGTGATCCAGTGGGCGTCGGCCTTCTTGGAGTTTCGGAAGAACGTGTCCGGGATCCAGATCTTTCCCACCATATTGCTGTTGAGCCGCAGGACCTTCATCGTACTGTTGAACTTTAACCTCCGGTCGTACCAGGTCTGAGCGAAGAAGATGTCAATGGTGTACTCCTGAAAACAGAAATGAAAGAGATTTTTACAAGATTTCTGCTTTAGTTGATGTTAGTTTTGATCAGTTCATATCTTTAGACAATCAGACAGAAAGTAATTTTATTATTTTTGTTAAGAATTTGTGAAAGGGTCACGCAGAAATAATGGGACTGAAAAAAGATTGATTAAGACTGACTTTTTTTTTTTTTTTTTTAAACTACAATTTTTTTTTAATTTTAATTTTTAAAAAAAGATTACATAAGACTGGATTTTTACTATTTTTTTTAACTACTTTTTTATTTGAAAAAAAAAAAGATTACATAAGACTGAAGTTTTTCTAAATTTTTTGACTACTTTAATTGAAAAAAAAAGATTAGACAGATGTTTTAGTTTTTTATTATTATTATTAATATATATTTTATTATTTAATTATTTTTATTTAATTTTATTATATTTTATAGTTTATAAATGTTATTTTTTTTTCCACATTAAAGCAACAGTACGTAACTTTGTGCAGGTTCTCACTTGCACGATTCTATGTAAATTTAAAAAGAAAATGATACTTTATCATTCTCCATGAAGATAGATCAGTCATATGTCATACTGTGGAATATTATAGGCAAAGGAGAAACATTTCCATGGAAAGACGCAGGAAAAGAGAAAAAAAGCCTCTTCCGGGTCAAACAAAAGTCAGGTCTGTGGTGATGCAAGCCCACTCACAGTAAGTAGATACGTTTTTCAATGATTTTCAATGAGTGCAATGAAAATCACCTTTATTTTTGCCTTAAAAGTTACACAGTGGAGCTTTAAGCAGTCTAGGCAACAACTGGTTTCCTTCATGATTATTTTATGGCTTTCTTATCACTACTTCAGTTTAAATACGTGCCATTGTCAGTACATGTACAATCTCCCATTATAATTGCACAAAACCCATGAAATCAGACTCTACGCTTGTAATCTTTTTATGCAAATGAAACTTTTATTCTCCTGTTCATTCTTAGAGTATCTCCGTAGACAAGATGGCACCCCTTCAGACCGCGGCGTCCTTTTGTCCCTGGGTGAGTACGCCGTTGAAAAAGTCCATCTTGACGCTCTCAACCTGAAAATTAAATGTTCACCGGGCCAATTAATAACACGCCAGTTTGTTTGGAGGGCCGGAATTATCAAACGGCGTAACCCCCTGACTCGGCGTCGCCTCGTCCGCGTTCACAGACAAAACCTCAACAGTGTCTTCTATTGGAATTGTCATATGAGGTCTGGTTAATGGGCTGAGTCGAGGATAACGGCGGTGTTCCGATGTGGGAATAGAGAGGAGTTATCGAGAGCTCGGGTTTATTCTGTGCGGAAGCCTTGAGGTTTCGGCGTAAAGACCAGAGATGGAAGGAGGGAGAAAATGGAGAATTGTGGGGATTTGAGGGAAGAGACATTAGCGCAACAACATTCTCACTTCCCGCCCAACAGGCTTTGATAGTCGCCGCAGAGGCTGAGGATTTTAAAGGCGCCGTGCATGATTTTCGTTGTCTAAAAGTAGTATAGATAGTAAGAAAAAGATTCGATGCAAAATACAGATTTGATGGTGAAACGGGGCAACGTGGCGTCTTGAAAATAAGCGATTAAACATGCACGAATCACTCCAAAAACAACTTCAAGACGGTAAACGGAAAGAGGAAACGACTAAAACATGGTCACGGTTGCTTTAAGACCTCTTATAATGATTGGGGAAAAGGATAAAGGAGCAGCGACTCCTCTCTAAGCTCTTCGCCAACCTGCAAAAACTCATTCCGCTCGAGCTCATCGCTGCAGACGCCGTATCGATCCACCTACTCGCCCAAAATATTACTTGGGTTAGAGGATCTCCACAGACCTGCAGAGGGAAAGCAACCTTTTTTTTACACCTGATGGACACTGAGAACTGAATCAGAGCGATCGCTATCAACACCGACGAGGGTCATTCTTACTTATTCCGGTTTAAAATGGGGGATTTTCAAATTAAAAACGGGGAAGTGGTTGGATTTACATGCATTCATTTGATCGGGAGGGTGCACAGCTTTAATACAGCTTTTTCAGATGGAGAAGTGATCAGCCAATCAGCTCCCATTTCAAAGTGTCATAGTGATACTAGTGATGGGACAATAAACAATTATATCATTTATTGTGGTAAAATGAGTTGACAATAATCGTTCGTGGCACTTTTTATATAATCGTGATAATCGCCAACAAAGATAATCACCATTGTGTCACCAGAATGTGGAGAAAAAACGACTTCTCCTAAAGGGCTGGGTATCATAAAGAAGTTGCTGATACGACACATACCTTGATACAGAGGTCACGATACGATGCAAATCTCGATACTGTGCACTGTCCGTTCTATGCAATACGATACTCTATATTTCAAATTGATTCGATACGATTCAGTGAAAAATAAAGGCTTTCGGGACACTTAATGATCAACCCGATTTCCACAAAAAATAAACATATATATATATTTTTGTAATCTTTCATTTATTGAAGATAAATTAGACTTAACGTAACAAAGTGCATTTTGTTTTGTGCATTTTACTGACTAGAAAAGCACATCAAACTTAATCGCAGTTATTTCGGTCATGATAATCGTGACACCAAATTTCGATATCGTCCCAAGTGACACACAAGGCTTCAGTTCAAGAAAATGTTTTGCAAGAGAGTACATAGTGACCTGGTTTTGTTTTTACAATACTCTTTCTGGGGGTGAATTCACTAATTTACAGGAGTATTTTCCTTGATCCAGACTTACCAGCACAACCAGACTTAGTTATCAATCGTTATCCATCAATTTTAACAGATTTGTGCGCGTTTAAATCACTTTGACTTTGAGTTGTGTTACGCTCTACAAGCTCAACATCATAATGATTCATATCAACTGTGTATCTTCCACTGAATTCTATATATATATACAGTGGTCCCTCGTTTATCGCGGGGGTCACGTTCTAAAAATAACCCTCACCACACACTTTATACACTTTTCTCACACAGGCGTTAACATTTTCTCACATTTCTCTCTCGTTTAAACTCTCTCAAAGTTCAAAAAATCTTCGTAGGCGTCTTTGTCAGTGTGGAACGTTTCATCGACATTGTGGGTTTTGTCGGGGAGAAAACAAATTGCAAACGTACAGCACTTCAGAGTCACACTGCGATCCAACGTTTATGTAAATTTGACATGGCACGGAGGAGACTGACGGACAATGGTCTACAGTCCAACAGCCAATCAGGACGCAGAACACAATGCACGCTCAGACGATGTAAAAAAGCATGGAAAATTGCACTAAAAAAATCAGCGAAAGTCCAAATGTATTAGTTTGAATAATTATTTTAACTTATCCTTCACACTTTTTACTTAAATTGAAAAACTTAAAAGTATTTTTCTTGAATGTGCATTGAATATTAAAGCTCACCCTCCTGGTCTTCAGAAAACCTCAGAGCCCCCACACTGGTCATGTCCCAGACCCCGCACTGGTCACGTCCCAGACCCCGCACTGGTCACGTCCCAGACCCCGCACTGGTCACGTCCCAGACCCCGCACTGGTCACGTCCCAGACCCCGCACTGGTCACGTCCCAGACCCCCACTGGTCACGTCCCAGACCCCACACTGATCACGTCCCAGACCCCACACTGATCACGTCCCAGACCCCACACTGATCACGTCCCAGACCCCACACTGATCACGTCCCAGACCCCACACTGGTCACGTCCCAGACCCCACACTGATCATGTCGCAGAGAGTGGCCAGAGCACGCCGAGTACAAATGAATGAGCGGCAATCAGTCAGCCTTTCATGTCGACCAAATACCACATGAAAGACTCGAATCATCTGAGGAAGAAATATGGAAGAGCTGAAACTTTAGCATACACGCCATTTAAGGTTAATGATGAACTGTGGGAGTGTCCGGTGGAGGATCAGAAACTGTATTTTCTCTATGGAAATGTTTTGCCTGGAAAGACATCCATGCACTGTAGTGTTTTTGTCTGGGCGATATGACGACGAAAAATGCAACTACAACTAAGACAGAAGCGAAAGAGAACAATAGTAGGGCCATTAAAGGTTGAGTAGGGTCATTAAGGCTGAAACTGGAGACAAAAGCTGTTTACAGTTTCAGTGTAGTTAGCTCCTCCCTTCAGACAGATATAAGACCGTGTCCAGCAGTAATCTGACCAGAAAAGTCTTCACTCCTACAAGATTTTATTCAGTTGACAGATTTAAACTTCGTCTTGCTATACTACAACTAAGTTTTGTGAGAAAATTGTAATCAGATTTTTTAGCCTTTTAATCTATGAATGTGTCAGACCTCATATCAAGTTCTCTAGCCAGAAAAATCTAGTTTTTAAAGTCTGAATTACTTTATTGAACACTTTTGTCAGTCCTATTGAGATGCTAATGTTTGAATATCTAAAATGCTAGATACAAACTAGTAACGTCACAATGCTAACATTTGGACAGTGAGGAAAAGGCTCGGGACTCAATGCAGATTCTACAATGATCATAAAAACACATTTTTAGACGATTATATCTTATTTTTGACTGTATTATAAGTTGATTTAATATTGTCACGTGGTCTTATACCAGTTCAGACGGGTCAAGATCACCGTAAAATTATTCAGGAAAGGTCCAAAAACGTTTTCTCCCAGTTTTAATATTTGCTGAAATGAATGTCTAGTTTTTTGTTTTTTTTTAAACTTTATTTTTATTGGGGGTTTTATAAGTATTTTAGAACAACAAACAAAAAAACAAAACAAAAAAACAAAACAGCAGACCACAAAAACAATACAGAGCATCCAGGAAAAAGTATAGAAACAATGCACAGTTATTCCGTTAACATGATCATATAACTAGTTTTTCAATATAACAAGTCCATTTCTCCCAATATCTTTTACATTTGTCAACAGAAAGTCTCAGTGAAAAGGTCAGTCTCTCCATGTCATAGATCTCAGTGACAACTTGAATCCAGTCAGTGAGTGTAGGTTCGTCCTTACACAACCATTTGCGGGTTATGGCCTTCTTCGCTCCAGCTAGTAGTATTGACAAAAGATATTTATCGGATCTTAGCATCCCATGTGGAAGTTTACTCAAATAGACTTCAGTGAATCCCCATGTCAAGCCAGGCCCAAATATATCTTGGATTACTCTTATCACCGATGTCCAGTAGTGGGCGAATGAATGTCTAGTTTTGATACAAGTTTTAGTTTCAATTAGTGACTGGATATTGATTTTTTTTTGACATCCTTAATACACCGCTTATTGATACTTCGCAGTGACATCACACTGGGGGGTGCTGCATGTATGTCTATAGCATTTATTATGGTGACTCAATGCACACACGAGTAAATACATCTGTATAAAATTAATTTAAACAAAACATTTTCAGGAGCCTGTGGTCTATGTGCATGTTTTTACTGCCATGAAGGTGTTTGATTTTTGACCAAACAGGTGAAAGTGACTGAAAAACTGTTGGCTAATGCTAGCTAGCGTGTGACTGTACTGTTATTTGAGAAGGACTTGTTTAATAGGACACAAAGTTATTAATGGTCAGACTTAGTTAAACAAAGCTCAGATTAAAGTCTAACTTGAGTAGCACAGCTTTAGACAGAACAGTGCCCCCAGTTAGCCCGTTTAGAACGTTGATGACATCAGCCGCATCAATAATGGGCACATAATACAAAGTGTGTTATGTCGGTGGAAGTCACTTGAACCTTTGACTGTAATAGAGCGGCTTCTATCTTACTGACAAATAGTTGAGCTGGAGTTTTCTGCTGCTTGATGTACCGAGCAAAAGACAAAAACAGTCTAACTTACTGACCAAAAACGAGATCTGAATATATTATGTATCTGTTTATTTTATTTATTTATTTTTTGTATTTTTTATTTATTTATTTTTTGTATTTTTTATGCATTTATTTTTTGTATTTTTTTATGTATTTGTTTATGGTTTTTTATGTATTTATTCATTATGTATTTATTTATTTTATTTTTTGCACTATGTGGATGCTTCTGTCAAACTGTATATTCATGAGACACAATATGTTTACGCTCAGTTCCTTTTTATGTCTAGTACTTAATGAACATGTATAATGCAATTTCTGCTGATGTGTTTGGATGGAGGAAATTTGTGATTACTGTATGGAAATAATTCAAACCTGGACGGGATCATTTTCATTATTTTACTTTTTATATTATTATTATTATTATCGTTGTTGTTATGATTGTTCTTATCGTTGTTATCATTGTTCTTATCGTTATTATCGTTGTTGTTATCGTTCTTGTTATCATTGTTGTTCTTATCGTTGTTGTTTTTATCGTTATTATTGTCGTTATTATCGTTACTATCATTGTTATTATCGTTGTTGTCGTTACATTGTATTATTTCTATACGTTTATTTTGTCTTTATTGTGTATTTATTATTATTATTACTAATATTACTAGCTAATTTTTCTCTTCCGTGCATATGACCATCGGGGCATATACACAGAACAGATTGTAACTAGATTATAATCTGTAAAACTGCAGTTGAGAACCATACTTGAATAAAAATTTGATTACAAAAATAATAATAATACTGGGCACACATCGGCCGCTCCCTCCTCCACGCCGGCCTCACTCCCAGCTTTTCTGTGCGGGTGGTTTTTAGGAGTGGGTGTTTTTGAGCTAAGGCTAACTCACACGGAACAGTGCCTCGGCGTAGCGCTCTGTTCTGAGGAATTACAATACGAGTGGGCTCCCAGCGGGACGCCAAACACAAAACAATGACACAAAACACCACCGTGCGCCAACCTCGAGTGAATTCACCGTTATTCTGACAGCTACTTCCAACCTTCAGACTGCAGTAATTACAAAGAAATAGTGCCGGGTAATGTGATACGGTTCGCTTATGAGAATTGATTCTAGTTTATGACATGAACAACCACAGGGAATAACTAAAACAAAGGTAAAAGCAATACAATGCCCGCAATAACTGTATATTACATCAACATCAAACTCCCTGTGTACAAAGTTGGTATCTAATTCACTTAAAATAACTCTATATGTGGATGTGATCGCAGCTACGTGCCACAAAATTAGTATTTCGAACTCGTTTTAATATTAATAAAGACGTGGGTTGCCAGATGCCAATTTTGACGTCACAATGGGGAAAAAACACAACGCAAACACTATCCTTTCAATGAGCTACCAATAAGAACATCGAGGAGAACTTTGAGGTGTAATTCAAGTGTGTTTTGTGCGTTAACTTGCCTTGGATTCAAAGCTACGACCTAAATAATCGAATGAAGAATGTCCGATCTCGTCTCGGAAGCTAAGCTAAGCTAAGTAGGGTTGGGCCGGGTCAGTACTTCGATGGGAGAAAGCAGAATACAGTTGTTCCTTATTATATCGTGGCTCAAATTTACATAAACTTTGGATCGCAGTGTGACTCTGAAGTGCTGTACGTTTGCAATTTGTTTTCTCCCCGACAAAACCCACAATGTCGATGAAACGTTCTGCACCGACAAAGACGCCTTTGAACTTTGAGAGAGTTTAAACGAGAGAGAAATGTGAGAAAATGTTAACGCCTGTGTGAGAAAAGTGTATAAAGTGTGTGATGAGGGGTTTTACAGCCAAAAACATATAGAATAACTGTAAAAAATAAAGCTGATACTTCACGGGTTTTATGTTTAATTTTAATCCAATAATTTTAAACCAGGTCACTCCCTAGAAACATAGTCAATTGTAAAAAAAGCAAAAAATAAGGTACTTTATGTATAAAAACGTAACTAATACTCAAGAAAACACACTTGTTTGTCTGAGAAAAGTGTATAAAGTGTGTGGTGAGGGGTTTTACAGCAAAAAACATATTGAATAACTGCAAAAAATAAAGCTGATACTTCACGGATTTTGCCTATTGTGGGTTATTTTTAGAACGTAACCCCAGCGACAAACGAGGGACCACTGTATCAGATGCCGAAGTTGGACGACGTTAGCTCTAAATCATAGTGTTTTTGCGTCTTTAGGCAAGGCACTTCATTGCACTGTTCCCCTAAACACACTAACAAATCACTATTATTAAATCAATGTATTTAATAATGATAATGTAATTAATTTAACCGGTGGCGAGTTTAAAAAAAAGCTCTCCCACTCATCCTGAATATATTTGCATCATAGAAATGTCATGGATGCTGGGTTTGAAAAAGACATTTAAATAAAAAATAAATAAATAAATAAAAAACATAGAAGTAACAATTTTATACATTTGGGAATCACTAAAACTGGGAAACAAAACGTAAATAAATACATACTGCTAACGTCTCCAACAGGCTTAAAAATCCAAAGATATTTTAATTAAAGGAAGATGATGTTTTGATTTTTTTTTTTATGCTCGTCGACCAAAATATTGACAAAGTTGTATGTAAAAAAATCAGAAGATACGGAAACCCACTTCAACAAATATATGTCTCGCCGCTAGCGTTGTCAAGATACTAAAATTTCAAACTCGATTCCCAAACTAAGGAATAGATTTGATGCTCAAAACCGATTCCGATGCTACGGAACATGTTTCTCTAGACAACAGAAAATACGGTACTATTATTTAATGTTGAAAATCATATTCTAGAGTCGCACCAGCCAAAAAATGCAGGAAAAAAGAAGAAAAAATGAAAAAAAAAAAGCTGGAAAAAATGCAGAAAAAATGAAGAAAACAATGCAGAAAAAAATTAAGAAAAAGCAGAAAAAATTAAGAAAAAATTGCAGAAAAAATGAAGAAAAAGAAAAAAATGCAGAAAAAAGCAGAAAAAATGAAGAAAAAATGCAGAAAAAAATGAAGAAAAAAAATTCACATATAAATCGCATCCGAGTATAAATCGCACCCCGGCCAAATTATGAAAAAAGTTCAACTTACAGTCCAGAAAACACGTTATTTTCTTTTATATTTTACCATGTGTTGTAATAATCCCTCAGTCATCCAGGTTTATACTACTCTATGTGGTGTTGTACTTGTTCTGGTACAGCTCAAGCTCACTCTGAAGTTACTAGTATCTGATTTTCGTACTTTTGACGCTCTACTTTAGCTGCTAACACGCTCATTTCTAAAAGATGTCTAACTTGGCTCTGCGGGGCTGGGTCCAAGCAGATGCATTATACAGTAAACCTTTAAGCGGGCCGGAGCAGAGGCCATGGACGCTGTGAGGATGTGATTGACGCTACATTGTGCTGCTACACTCGAGGGGCAGAGGGCCAGAGCAGCCATTAGGCCAACAAACCAACGCTTTATGACTCCCGGCATCTGCAAGACTGAAGCATCTGAGCATGTGCCAAGTCCACAGAGGAGGAGATAGTCTGTATAATCTAACGTGATCTGTGCAGAACAAAGTGCTCAGCCAGGCTCGTTTGGCTTAGGAATGAAACGCCAACCTAAAATAAAAATATTATCTCACATATTTCCATTTAATTACAGTATTTGACATTGTTACAGAGCAAATTATTGGAGTTTTAAAGGGCCTGTACTGTTTTTTTTGCATCGTATTGATAGTAAAAGCCAAAGTTAAATCTGTCAATTGGACAAAACGTTGTAGGAGTGAAGACGTTTTGCTGCTCTTCAATTCGCTTCAAAACTTTGGCTTTTACAATGGATCAGACCTGGACGACTGAGGGATTACAGTGGTCCCTTGTTTATCACGGGGGTTACGTTCTAAAAAAAACCCCCCAAAAAACGCAATAGGCGAAATCCGTGAAGTATCCGCTTTATTTTTTAGTTATTCTACACGTTTTTGGCTGTCAAACCCCTCACCACACACTTTATATACTTTTCTCACACAGGCGTTAACATTTTCTCACATTTCTCTCTCGTTTAAACTCTCTCAAAGTTCAAACCTTCGTAGGCGTCTTTGTCGGTGCAGAACGTTTCATCGACATTGCAATTTGTTTTCTCAACGACAAAACCCACAAACGTACAGCACTTCAGAGTCACACCGCGATCCAACATTTTAAAAAAAATTCTACGAAACAGCGAAAGGTGAAGCGCGATATAGCGAGGGACAACTGTACACAGATATATCGTACTGAGTTAGCCGTGTACTCTCTGCATTTAGTTACGAAGTGTTTTACTTACAGAGAAGCAGGAATCGCGTGGTTAGCAAGCTGGTTGTTACTGTTAGCTTTAGCATCATCGTAAACGCTTCTGTCATCTCTGAAAGTTGTGAGAAGAGCTTGTAAACTCAATGATGTGAGTAATCAGGATGCTCAGAATGCATAAGGTAAGTGAGGAACAACTTTAAACCCTTTATTAAAATGAACTAGTTTGGTTTTCAATTGCATGACTCCATGGAAATAACTTAAAATCGTACATTAAACATTGGATCAAAAGCAGCAATATTTACATAAACCTGACCCAAGGGTTTGTGGGTATTTTAGTGTTTTTTGAGATATTTTACTGCAGTAAAAACATCCATAATGAAAATATATATTATTTTATTTGAGTCTTTTGAAGCTTTAATGGGCTAATATTACGCAAAACTGACTCTTGTGAGTTTTAACCTCTTGAGACCTGGCGTCCTCATATGTGGACAACACATTTTGGGTTGTCTAGGCCACAATGCAAATTTTTAGAAGAAGAATAACAGCAACAAGAACAGAAACAATGCAAATATATTATATATATTCATTTTTTAACAGTTTAGAATGTTTAGAATATTTTATTTTAATTTTTGTTTATTTTTCTTCCTGCCCCTGTCTGCAGCTCTTCACATGAGACACATTGTTCCAAGAGGCACAATTGTTGTTTCTCATTTTGTTTTTACATTCAGGACAAATGTTGCTGTTTTCAGGGTCTTAATAAATAGTTTTTGCAAATCATTATTCAAATGTTTTATCAAAATGTTTTCTTAAAATGTCCACATATGAGGACATTTGATTTACATAATTTTTTCTCAGAAACTACATAATGTAAAAAGACAATTCTTTGTATTTAGACTCATCAGGTCCCAGTCAGCCCAAATAACAAAGAAAAATTAAAGCATGTCATGGAAGAGCCGGGGTCTCAGGAGATTAAGACATGTTATAATGTTGAGTAATCCTTTATTATTAGCACATATTAACATCTCCAAAGCTCAAAATACTCCATTTCACCTTGTGATGTCATGAAGTGGTAGTTTTCAAGTTCACAGCTACACGTTTTACCTTTAGTTCGGTAAAGATTGGTAATTCTGGGGCTGAAATCATCTAAATGATTCTAGTGAAGGCGTGTGGAGTTTAAAAACACAGTGTATTACCACACGATGACATCACAAGGTGGAACGGAGTGTTTGCTGTGATTTAGTTTGGTTTGTTTGGTTTAATACCTCCTGTGTGGGTTCAGTCCGGGTTTAGCTCTGGTCTCGTCCCGGTTCGTCCTTGGTTCAGTTTGTACTTTCTAGTTTTTTTGTCCGTAGAGAACTTGCTAATGTGCTAATACATAATTTAGTCTCGGTTTAGTGCGTCAGTCCTGCTGCGGGTTTGGTTCAGACGTGGTTTATGTGCGTTTTTTTAGTCGTTGGATCGTGAGTCTAGCAGGATGTGGACTCACCATGTTGATGGCGTTGACCGGCCCAATGCTGTTGACGAACATGTCCGTGTGGATCACCGTGGGTTTGACTGCAAAGAAGAAGATAAAACGAGAGAAAAAGAGTCACTTATTATGGTCTAATTTGAAGCTTTGAAAATGAATGGAAATGTTGATTTTTTTTTTTAAGTATGGGAAGACCTAGTAATCTTTCAATCAGCCTTTCAGTTGTGAAGTGATATTTCTGCATGCGTGTGGTTCATTTTGTGGTAAAAAAAAAAAACAGTTTTTGTGTAAAACTTACGTGAAGCAACATATTTATTCTGTTCGATTGCAAAAATACACATATCTGATCATTTCAAAGTCATATCAAGGCATATCAGCTTTATTTTTAACGATTATTCTATATGTTTTACAGCTGCAAAACCCCTCACCACACACTTTATACACTTTTCTTATTTCTTTTGGCTAAAATCTTTGGCAGTGGGGGTTTCACTTTATAAACATTATTAATAAGAACAAACTGTAAAAAGTAGTAGAATAGTAGATGACTTAACAATAAGGGAAAATGCCGTAACACATAAGTAAAATAAAAAACATGCGAAAATTTAAAAAAGTTGAAAACATTGATACACAAAAATACGCTGTACAGTGGTCCCTCGTTACGTTCTAAAAATAACCCGCAATAGGCGAAACCCACGAAGTATCAGCTTTATTTTTTACATTTATTCTCTGTTTTTTGTCTGTAAAACCCCTCACCACACACTTTATACACTTTTCTCACACAGACGTTAACATTTTCTCACATTTCTCTCTCGTTTAAACTCTCTCAAAGTTCAAACCTTCGTAGGCGTCTTTGTCGGTGCAGAACGTTTCGTCGACGTTGTGGGTTTTGTCGGGGAGAAAACAAATTGCAAACGTACAGCACTTCAGAGTCACACCGCGATCCAACACACGCAGAACAAAATGCACGTTCATATTCTGTAAAAAAACATGCAAAATTGCGCTAAAAAAACCCGCGAAACAGCGAGACCGCGAAAGGTGAACCGCGATATAGCGAGGGACAACTGTAACCATTAAAATAACCACTTAAAGGTAATTTTAAAGGACATGTACCCAGTTTTTTCCGACATATTTGAGCAAAATGTGGCTACGCAGTGCAGATATATTGAATAAGCAGCTCTTGAGGTCTAAATCTGAAATGTACTGCAGTCAGTATCTAATTATAAAGAGTTATAAAGCCTGCAGTTAGCATGCTAGCTGTCGTTCGCTTTCCCACGACGACAAAACTCTGCTGTAAGAACTTATAAACTCATCGCAGTGAATACTTTGGATGCTCGGAGCGTACAAGGTAAGTGAGGAGTAACTTTGGACTGCAGTTCTGTTCTGTTTATGTTTTTAAGGCAGTAAAAATCAGGTTGAGCGTCTTAGCAAAGGCAACGCTAACACCACACCGCTCTATAACCTCTCGCTGATCAATAAGTTGCCAAAATGGAAAACGGACACACAGCAGCGTTAGTAAAATAGATCTTGAGCTTTTTCTTTTTGCATCTGTCAAAAGAAAACTACACCTTTGTCCCCAGCTCTGCCAGTGTCACAACCCACATATTTTGGTGAGTATTTATGTCCCGAGCTACAGTCGTGGTCCATTTACCAGAATACACCACAGAGCTCTCCAAGACGCTCTGTCCTCGACTTAATACGACTCCTTTCCCTTTTATTCTGTCGTTTGAAAACTGCTGGCGCCGTCCCAAAGATCACACACACAGGCCCGTTCTAAGGTTACTCAGAGCTCATAAATATCTTTACAAAGCAATTCCAGTGTGTCTCAATGGAAGGTGGTGAGTAACGGCAGACAAAAACTGAAAATGTGATGTGAATTTGTGTGTGGAAATGTGAGGCGAGGGCGTAATTGTGATTGTGTACTGATGTAGAACTATTTTACTGTTTTTATTATGTTTTTGAAATAAAGAACAAGTGGGGGAAAATTATAATAAAATAAATAAAAATAATAAAAATAATAAAAATAATAAGAATAATAAAAATAATAAGAATAATAAGACCAAGAAGAAGAAGAACCAGAACAAGAAGAACCAGAAGAACCAGAACAGGAAGAACAAGAACAGGAAGAAGAACAACAACAAGAAGAAGACCAAGAAGAAGAACCAGAACAAGAAGAAGAAGAACAAGAAGAACCAGAACAAGAAGAACCAGAATAAGAAGAAGAACCAGAATAAGAACAAGAAGAAGAAGAATAAGAAGAACCAGAACAAGAAGAAGAAGAATAAGAAGAACCAGAACAAGAAGAAGAACCAGAACAGGAAGAAGAAGAATAAGAAGAACCAGAACAAGAAGAAGAACCAGAACAGGAAGAAGAACAAGAAGAACCAGAAGAAGAAGAAGAACAAGAAGAAGAACAAGAATAATAAGAAGAACCAGAACAAGAAGAAGAACAAGAAGAACAAGAACAAGAAGAACAATACTGAATACCTGCACATACACATACATATACACATACAAATCTATACACACATTTATACATTTACACACATAGGACTATCTCAATATTTATCTAGTATTAAAATAATCAATAAAAGGCTGCCAGATGGTATTAAAAAAAAAAAAAGGCTCGTTTGTTTCTCAGAATTTAATTTGTTCTAGTTATAATTATTGTATTATGTCTCAGAAGATTTTGGTGAGTTTGGGGGTTTTTGCTTTTCCAGTTCAATAGAATTAAGTGTCTGTCCAACAGTTTAACGCTGATGTTGAACTATTTTAATTCATTTTAATACATAACAAATAGGTCTATATGGACTAGAATTTGTTTAGATATGGACTTAAATGACACTGGGCTCAAGAGTCAGTTTAAACCGAACAAAATTATACAGATAAAAGTGAAAAACAAACAAAAAACAAAAAAACTTGCAGAATTATGACCCTAACGTACAACCTATAACCTATCTTTAGAAACTGGATAAGACACTCCTCGTCCATCCCCGTTTGAGATCGACTAGTGGCTGCTCCATAGTTACTGCAACTTTCGGGAACTCTCTGCTCTATGGGAGAAATATTTTTGGGCCAGTGCATTTTTGGGGAGTTCAAACTGTCCGTGTTCAGATGAAAAAGCATCCACAGCTTTCAAAAGATCAGATTTTGTTGAAACTCCTCTCTATTTTCACAACATGAACTTTTTTAGATCTTTTAAAACCTTAAAATCACCTAAAAATTAGCGTTGTAAGATTTAGCCTAGCCTCGCTCTGAGCCCGCGCTATCTCCGCACTAACAGATTGCTCTGATTGGTCAGAACTGATCACATGGGGCACGTTTCTGACGTCACACAAGGGGGCGGAGCTAGGTCAGTATTTAGGAAATAATCTGAAAGAAAAAAAATCTTTCGTGGCATTTCAGGCCAATGAGCTCAGACCTTTGAAAACAACATGACGCCATCTTGGGTTCATCCTCCAGATCTTATTAAACGGTTGATTTTTAATAGATTTAGTTTGTTCAAATAATTTAATGATGACAAAGCTTCAGACTTTAAATAGTGCATATAATTTTGCGGAAATGATTAAAAATATATACAAATGGCTTTCGATTTTTGAGGTGAAAACGCGCGGTTCACTCACCAATAATGCACAATTTACAGAGCTTAAGTTTACATGAATGAACACATGACTTACATCGTGGCGGGTTATTGCTTACATCGCTTTGCCCAGTCAATCAAAATGGGACAGTGAAGGTCACATGTGCATCATCTGTCTGCGTCCAATGCACCGTGAAAACTCAATGGGTTTGGGCCAAGTATCTATGTTTGGGCTGCAGAATGTCGTAATCAAAACAGAATCATAATTACTAAATCACAAAGGCTGCAGTTGATTAAATAATAGACTGTTCTCTGCAGGTAGAGCTGTAGTCAATGGATCCACGGTGTCATCTTTTACGTTATAGGGATTTATGTGGGACGGCAACAGAAAGCAGAGGTTAGCGAGTGAGAGTTAGATAAAGATTTGGAATTATTTGGTATTTTTATGCAAAAAGGCAGATTAAACTCATGTGTCAAAAGCAGCAATATTTTCATAGTGAGCAGCAGTCGGAGGGTCAGGTTTGTGGAGATGCAATTCCACAAACCTGACCCAAGGGTTTGTGGGTATTTTAGTGTGTGTGGGTTTGTTTGTTTTAGGTATTTTAGTGTTTTGGGGTTTTTTTTGTTTTTTTAGGTATTTTAGTGTTGTTGTTTTTTTTAGGTATTTTAGTGTGTGTTTTTGTTGGGTTTTTTTTTTTTTTTTTTAGGTATTTTAGTGTTGGGTTTTTTTTTTTTATTTTGTTTTTTTTAGGTATTTTAGTGTGTTGTTTTGGGGTTTTTTTTTAGGTATTTTAGTGTGTGTTTTTGTTGGGTTTTTTTTTTAGGTATTTTAGTGTTGGGTTTTTGTTTTTTTTAGGTATTTTAGTGTTTTTTGAGGTATTTTAGTGTTTTTTGAGGTATTTTAGCAGGGTTTTTTTTTAGGTATTTTAGTTTGTTGTTTTTTTTGCTATTTTAGTGTGGGGGGGGGGGGGGGGTTAGGTATTTTAGTGTTTTTTTTAGTTATTTTAGTGGGGTTTTTTTTAGGTATTTTAGTGTTTTTTTTAAATAAATATATATTATTTTATTTGAGTCTTTTGAGGCTTTAAAAGGGACAATATTACACAAAACTGACTCTTGTGCGCTTTAAGACATGTTATAATGTTGATGCCTGTTTGACTAATCCTTTATTATTAGTCTGTCTACATCTATCAAGCTCAAAATACTCCATTCCACCTTGTGATGTCACGTAGTGGTAGTTGTCAAGTCAACAGCTCCGTTTAACTTTAAGTGAGTAGAGATAAGTGGCAACTCTGGGACTGAAATGATCCAAATGATTCTAGTGAAGGTGTGTGGAGTTTAAAAACACAGTGGAGCACTTCCTGTATCACCACACGATGACATCACAAGGTGGAATAGAGTGTTTTCTGTCATTTAGTTTGGTTTAATACCTTCTGTGTGGGTTCGGTACATGTTTAGCTCTGGTCTCGTCCTGGTTCATCGTTATTAAATCACAAAGGCTGCAGTTAATTAAATAATAGACCGTTCTCTGCAGTTAGGGTTGTTTAGGTTATAAGGATTTATATGGGACGGCGACAAAAAGCAGAGGTTAGTGATTCGTAAGTTTATAAATGCATCGTTTCCTAGTACGTATTTCTGCGTGGACTCCCCCTGCTGGTGTAGTCTTGTGGGTCAGATGCATAAAAATCCGTAGTAGTGAACAGATTGATCAAAAGGACGTGTTTTAGTCGTTCGAGAATTAAAATATCCTGTCTTTTTTATGGAAATGTGTTGTACGTGTAGTTTAGACCTCTGCAAACATGTTCTAAGATGCATGGGATTCTGGTATTAGGTTACGAGTCGAACAAACTCCTCGATCCACTCGGCCTCTGTGAACCCAAATTAGTTCCAAAAACATCCTTCGCTCAGTCGCCTTTTCTTTTCAAACCATCAGACAGAGAATCGGCTCCAGACGGGCTGAAATTGTCTGTAGATTTGATTAATTTTACAAGAAATTTGAACAAGTACATTTTAAATAATCAAACGTGAGTCTGTTTCACTGTAAAAACCTGCACATAATGATCTTTTATATTGGTTTGGACCGTAGGAAACGTACTGTACTGGACATGGGGACATTTTATTGTATTTTCCTGCTAATCTTAACGATGAACTGTTGGTTTTATAATGTAATTGTAATGAAATGTGTGTTTTAATGTACGTTCACCTGCACAGGGACTGCACATGGACAGGAGCAGGAGCTAAATCTGGTACAAATCATCTTTAATTTTGTTAGATTAATGAATTTGTACACGGTTCCTGACAAATAAAGAATAAAGAGTTGTTCACAGTGTGGACTGGGAACAGAATCTCACTTTTTTCAGCATCTGCACCTGATTTTAAGTTATTCTAGTCAAGATAAACGCTCTGTACATCATCCATCACGCATAAGAGCGAACGTAGTCGTCAGTAGAGTGTTTGTCCATTGATCCTAACATTGGGGGTGCGATTCCAGCTCGCACAGATGAACAGTTTCGTTGTATCCTTGGGCAAGACACTTAGCCCACTTTGCCCCCCTGCCTCTGTGCGCACTGGTGTATGAATCTGTGCGCGAGTGGATGAGCGGTTCCCTGATGTAAAGCGCTTGGAATGCCCTGAAAATGGAAAAAAATGCTATAAAAATATGTTCATTTATAGTAAAAGCAGCTAAAAAAAAAAACAAAACATCGAGACATATAAAATCGAAGCATTTTACAAAGCGTTTCGTTGTGTATCCGTGATTGTTTCTCTGTCACGGTGCAACATCCAAACGGCAAAACGGACTAAGTAGGCGGAGCTAATCGTTTAAACATGGCGCTGACTTACGGTTCAAAATCAAGCGCTTTAAATGTCACAAATCGAATCACAATTACGACACTTTCTGCAGCCCTAAACCCTGCCCTCTTATACGTACTCCTTTATTTCCTCTCGTTCGCCTCGTCACGCACCTGTGTATGTTACAGCTCACAGACGGTTGCCCCCGGTGACAGATACCAGACCCGCCGCGCACATGATGTCAGGCTAAAGTGGTCAAGCCTCTGGTCAAACGCATGTCAACGCTCTGTCATCTCCTCTGAGTCACCCCCATCTTTTCTGCTCCGTCTAACACGTCTGCGCGGTTATCGAGGACCGGGGACGGAAAGACGCGTCGAGATGGGGAAGTTTACGAAAATATAAGACGACGTAGACGAAAATATCCAACGTGAACCAGTTTTGAATGTCGTTTTTGTATTTGAATCTCATTTTTAACTCACATTTTTTATATAAATTACTAAAAATGAAAGGTGCACTGTGTAAATTTTCTGGTAGAGGGTCCGCCACCAGTTGGTACGCCTCCAGATGTTTTCTGCTTTGCCCAAAATGTTCCGCCGACGGGCTTTAAACTAACTTTTCTTAACAAATAAAATCTAAATTGTACGTTTAGCAAGTCCAAGTTTGTAAAACGCTAACCTAAACACAAAACTTCAGCTTTATCGTCAGCTTTTTCTGCGTTTATTTCACTTCTCTCCAAAAAAAAAAAAAAAAAAAAGTAATGGAAACGAGGCTTATGTAACTTTCTGGAGGAGGCGCATCACCTGCAAAAAAAATAAATAAAAAAAGGCCCAAATTACACCGTTTATGATCCGTGTTTTAACCTCCTCACAAACAGACCCCACACGTCTAACACTAAGCCTCACACGTGTAAATGTAAAGTTAAAACTGTACTTTGGAACATTCTCCATGGAGATAGACGTGTTTTATGCCAGGCTGTGGAAGATTATAGCCAAAGGAACGGCATTTCCATGGAAACAAGCAGAACGAGGCCCTCCTCCAGGCCAAAAAACAGATCTGTAGAGATGCAAGGCTGTTGAGGATGGAAGCATGTTTTTAAATGTTTTTCAGTACAATAAACGCAACCAAAATGAGAAAAAAAAAAAAAAAACATGCTTTATTTTTTGTTTATTTTTGTCTAAAGTAGGTTACACTCTGTGGCTTGAATATATAAACTATACATTTTAATATTTCAGATTTGTTTTAAGTCAAATCTGAAAATAATCCATTAGATCAGGGGCGTCTAACTCATTTTCACAGAGGGCCAAAATATGCAACTGCTTTTTAATCTTGTTTCTATATTTATTTCTTGTTAAAGTTACAAATATTGCACAGGGATTTGCATAAATATAAAGGAAATAGCTGTGTATCTTGTGTAATTCCTGATAAACTGATATTTTAAGACAGTCATACATTTTAATTTACCTTTTCGTGGGTCACATAAAATGACGTGGCGGACCACATTTTGCCCACGGGCCTTGAGTTTGACACGTGTGCATTAGAGTAAAAAAAAAGCATACAGTAAAATATTCAAATAATCCGATAAAAAGAAAGTTTAATCGTATTTTTATTTTTATAACAGCAAATATAGTCGTCCCTCACTACATCACGGTTCTCGTTTCGTGGTCTCGCTGTTTTGTGGATTTTTTGTGTGCAATTTTACATGCTTTGTTTTTCCTGAGTGGCTCCATTCAGCCAAATTTACATAAACGTTGGATCGCGGTGTGACTCTGAAGTGCTGTACGTTTGCAATTTGTTTTCTCCCCGACAAAACCCACAATGTCGATGAAACGTTCTGCACCGACAAAGACGCCTACGAAGGTTTGAACTTTAAGAGAGTTTAAACGAGAGAGAAAATGTGCGTAAAAAAGTGTATAAAGTGTGCGGTGAGGGGATTTACAGCTGCAAAACATATAGAATAATTGTTAAAAATAAAGCTGACGAGTGAACGTAAACGAGGGACCGCTGTATCCTCCCCTCACGCTCAGGTCTTAACATGTGGACGCAGTGGACGACTAAGAGGAGGCTAGATGCATTTTTCATGTCAGTGGCACAGTGAAGCAGAGCTGATCCTACCCCCCGTGGGCCACACTGAAAACGCCGCATGTACGACTACAGGGACCGCGAGCGTCCATGCGATCACACGTTCACAAATATTCACACACGTACAGCTCTCACACTCCGGCTAACATCATGTTCCTACAATTACACTCGGCTTTTAAGCACATTTAAGTGAGGAGGGCTGAAGGCCTGAGTGCAGACCGGAGCTTTTTTTCAGAAAGTAAACACCAAAACGGTACAGTAGGTGGCAAGTCAGGATAGAAATAGTATTTAAAGCCCCTGTTCCTGATTTTTCCCCCATGTATTTGAGCAAAAATGTGTCTTGCCCCACGACAGATGTGTTATATAAGCAGCTCTTCGGGTCAAAATAAGTCTTGTGCGTGTTTTCTGCATCTAATTATAAAGAGTGTTATTGTTTGATGATCAGGAAGTGTGTTTTTGCATGCTAGATGTTGTTAGCTTTACCGCAACTGCAAAACTCTGCACTGGTCTGTGAAATGTGCTTATAAACTCATCGTGGTTAATAATTAGGATGTTTAGAAGTGAGGAATAACTTGAATCACTGTTAAAAATGAAATAAATTAAATAAAAAAATAAAATATAATTAATTAATAAAAAAAAATAATTAATTAATAAAAAAAATAAATAAGAAATGAAAATAAAAAATAAAGAAATTAAAATAAAGAAATTAAAATAAAGAAACAAAAAATAATAAAGAAATAAATAAAAAAATAAACTAAAAAATAGAGAAATTAAAATAAAATATAAATAAAGAAATTAAATAAATAAATATAATAAAAAATAAACAAACAAATAAGGACTAGTTCATTTTAAAGATGTTAAACATGGCCTTTAACCAATATTTTTTTAAAGTCAATTTTGTTTTGCCCCAGTACAGATGTAACAGCAGCTTTTAAAGTCAAAATGAGACTGTTGCGCATTGTCTACGTATAATTAGCGTGATGTTAGCATGCTAGCTGCTGTTTTCAGACGTCTGCCATGTCCACACGCACAAAACACTGACTTTCTGCACATTTTCGCAAACAAAACAGTCTGTATGTTCACTGAGCTGTCTGTACAGAACACTTGGATCTGGTCTAGATACATTTTATCACAAAATAGTTTATTTAGTAATATAAATAAGGTGCACATAGTATGTGGCGACTTTAATATCAACCTATTAAACCCCCATTTAAACACCAAGACAACAGATTTCATTACAACAATGGACAGCAACAATCTATCCCAGTTATCACTAAACCAAGTAGGATTACAGGTGATACAGCTACATTAATAGATCATATTTTTATAAATATAATGGGTAGCCAAATAACAGCTGGATTACTTATTAACGACATCAGTGACCATCTTCCTGTTTTTGGTATTTTCCATCAACTTCTTAAAATAGATAAAATTAGAACCGTAATTTGAAGTTTAGCTTCAGCCTAGGCCTTTCAGTCACAATGAACAAACTCTATGTATGTGACTGTGACAATGTTTTATTTATTTTTCTGTGTGTGTCTGAATAATCTTACTACTACTACTACTACTACTACTGCTACTACTACTACTACTACTACTACTACTACTACTACTACTACTACTACTACTACTAAGTGTGTGAATGTAGAGATGCAGTGTAAATGTAGTATGTGGAGTTAGAAATGAAGTGTATTAATGTAGAGATGTAGTGTGTTTTTAAGTATCACCTGTGATTGAATAAATACTAGATATTTATTTATATATTTAAAATAGACTGGAGCGCATCTGTCGGCGTCGCCATGTTCGTTTTGCTTTGCTCGGACGCCTCGCCTTTGGCTTCCACACAAACCTCAACGCCGCTCTGTGATTGGTCCATCAGCGGGAGTCGCTCAGGGTGGATTCTCGTGAGTCTGTGAACTCACATCTTGCCGCTCAAAGTTACATTTAATCACCAGCCACGACGAGTAGAGTTTCTATTCCATTCTTTTTTAATCTATGAGCAGTTTTGAATTGTAAGCAACTGGCAATTTCTAAATCAAATCTAAATTATAAAGTTTATCCAGATTGTGCTGCAAACTAAAGAACACAGTTTCATTAAGGCACCTGCTACACTGCGTAACACACAGGAGCATATTACAGTATTTACTCACTCACTTGCTCAAGACAATGTAGCTGCAAACATCAATTTACCCGTCCTGAAGAGCCATCTGCCATTACTTTACTTTGAAGCCAAGAGCCAATTTAACCAGAAGGAGCCGAAGATAAAAGAACGGAAAATATTGCAAAAAAAATTCAAACAAATTAGAGTTTTTGCCAATTAAATCCACACCTGCACCACCGGCTTGTGGAAGATTCCAGTCAAAACGTGAACATTTCCATGGAGATAAGACGGTACCGAAGGCTCCCATCTGAAAAGTTACACAGTGCATCTTTAAAGTCACTGCACCTGAAACACGAGCTGAGTCCGCGTCGTCCGCAGCGATCCAAAGTTATTCCTCGCTTACTTTGCATTCAGAGCGTCCTGATTATTAACTGTGATGAGTTTATAAGCACTTTTCACAACGTTCAGAGACTAGAGGTGCAACAACAACAACAACAACAACTAGCATGCTAACTGTGCACTCCTCTGAAAAAAAACTAACAAACTTATAATTAGATGTAGACAGTGCACAGATGGTTTATTTTGACTTTAAGAGCCGCAAAATGTATGTACTGGGCAAGACAGTTTGTACTCAAATATAATAAGAGGAAAAAGAAGAGGAAGAAAAGGAAGAAGAAGAAGACGACAAACAGGAAGAAGACGACGACGAAGAGAAAGAAGACAAAGAAGAGGAAGAAGACAAAGAAGAGGAAGAAGACAAGGAGGAGTAAGAGGCGGCGAAGAAGACGACAGCAAAGAAGAAGAAGGCGGCAAGAGGAAGAAGAAGACGGCGAAGCAGAAGAAGGCAAAGAAGAAGGTGAAGAAGATGGAAAAGAAGAAGGCGAAGAAGAAGGTGAAGATGGAAAAGAAGAAGGCAAAGAAGGCGAAGAAAGAGATGAAGAAGAAGGCAAAGAAGAGGTGAAGAAGATGGAAAAGAAGAAGGCAAAGAAGAAGGTGAAGATGGAAAAGAAGAAGGCAAAGAAGAAGGTGAAGAAGATGGAAAAGAAGAAGGCAAAGAAGAAGGTGAAGATGGAAAAGAAGAAGGCAAAGAAGGCGAAGAAAGAGACGAAGAAGAAGGCAAAGAAGAGGTGAAGAAGAGGCAAAGAGGAAGGCGAAGAAGAGGAAGAAGACAAGGAGCAGTAAGAGGCGGCGAAGGAGAAGAAGGCAGCAAGAGAAAGAAGAAGAACGGAGCGAAGAAGAATGTGCCGAAGAAGGTGGCAAAGAAGGAGAAGAAGAAGAGGACGAATGAGAGGGCAAAGAAATAGATGAAGAAGAGGGCAAAGAAGAGGCGAAAAGGAAGGCGAAGAAGAGGGTGAAGAAAACAAAGAAGAGGAAGAATTGAATCCAGGCCTTTTAGCGGTATATAGAATAAGCTGAGCCGGTGCAGCCACAGTCACTGGTTCTGTTACATCAGGATCTAAAAATACTGAGAAACTATAACGTCAATACATCGTGTAAGACTCAGTATTGTCCCTTAGACCTTTGAAATAATCCATCTTTAATTTTCACAGGGCAACGACCTTGATGTATGCCATGGATTATCATAAATTACGACTTTTTCCACCCGCTTCACTCCTCTTTTTCTCTCCTCGTTCCCCCTCTCCGTCTCTGTGACTCATTTTCTCTCCACTTTTCACACATGCACACACGACTCCGGCAAACCCAGGGGCATTAAAATTAAATGAGCGCAACAATGGACTTCAAACACTCGTCACAATCCGCGTACGATCTAAATCCTTGGCATTTGAGTCAGAGCAGAGAGAGGAGAGTAGAAAATAGGCCTAGCTAGCTGCTCCGTGATGGCTGTTTGGCTTGATTGGTCGGTATAGCCGTGATGACAGTGCATCGCTAGCTAATTATAACTCCATGTGGCCGGGTAACTTGGCAGCGCAGAAGACACAAGATCATAGACTATTTGAAGATGACGGCTAAACTCGGTAGCAGCTAGCTTTGCAGTAGGCTACACCGCGCCCTCAAAGCATAACTCTCCAATTTAAAAGGCGTTGCTAACCCACTTCTAGCATCATAGGAGGATATACGGGGAACATAGTACAGAATATAGACGGAATACTTGAGCATAAACATGATTTGGATGTGTTGAAGTGTTTTATGTGAGGGTTCGGTTCATTAGCGAGTCCCATGGTTCCCTCAAACGAAGGGTTATCTAAGCACAGCGAGAAGAGGGGGATTGGCCGAGCGATACTTTCGATTGGTTTGTTAGCTTTTGACACGTCATTATGGTGATTTTTTGGGTTTTTGAAATGCGATAACCACCAGAGGGACCAGTTATAGTAATATTTCTGTAAACCAATGCAATAGCAATATGTATTTCTAACTAGTGTTACTCGATTCAGATACTAAGGAAAAGACTTATACCGATTCGGATACTAAAATGATAATCTGATTTCACGTTACATGTACTGTGATATTACCATGTGGTGTTATGTAAACATATACTACTAAATCACTCGTATGACTTATTACAGATGCAAACCAAGTGCTAACATGTTTCGTTCTGTTGTTTATTTATTGCAGCTGATGATTTTTTTAGATTCAGAATAGTTTTTGTGGTTTAAATCTTATTGTTTATCGCAGGGTTGCCCAAACTCTTTCCACCGAGGGCCATATATTTAAAAATATTCAACATGGAGGGCCAAAAAAACAGTTGTCAACAGTAGATTATTCAGATGGTGCATTTAACATAGTTTGACTTCATACTTTAAATAAGGCTTGAAATATTAATATTAGGTCTGTATGACAATGCAATGAGATGTTATTTAGGTTATATTGGTAGGATTACTCAAATTTGCCGTAAAAAGTAGTGATTATGATCAATTGGGCCAGTTCAACTGAAGCCTGAGGGCCATTAAAAATTGGTCTGAGGGCCGCATTTGGCCCCGGGGTCATAGTTTGGACACCCCTGGTTTATTGTCTATATTTACTTCAGCAAAATATCGCACTGACAGACATGCAGACAGCAAACTCTCCACCAGAAAAGTTACATTCTACACCTTTAAAATGAACTTTGAACAGAATCCTAACACAAATCTAATCACAACACAACACTCACAAGTGTCCAAGAAAAAAATAGTCTCTCCAGTTAAATCTACGTAGAGAAGACGGATTGAAATAGAGAAACAAGCGCAGAAAAAATATGGAGGCGGTCGTCTGGAGTCGTATGAAGCGAGTCTATATCATACTTATTTTAGGAGAAAACTCGGCTCTGAACTCCATGAAAAGACCGTTCAGTCCGCGCTGTAATACGTCTTCTCCTTACGACTATACGTGACAGGCCCGTCCATAAAACGCTTTTCTGCAGAAATACTGGCCCCGTAAATCAAGCATTCATGGACTCTAAGCACCTGTCCATTTCCCACTCGCAGATGGATGTCGGGATAGGGATATGTGCCACGGAGGAAGAGGAGGAGGAAGAGGAGGAGCGGGGCCGGAGAGAACACCGCTGTCCGTCAGGATGAAGCCGAGTGGACTCCTGTCTGTTTAGAGCAACTCCAGCACCGTGACGGACCGGAGAAAGAGAGAAGGAGGGAGAGAAAGAGAGGGATATGTCATGTGTCTGCAGCCGTTCACCCATAAAGAAGAGAGGGAGGAAGAGAGGGAGGAAGAGAGGGAGGAAGAGAGAAGGAAGGAGAGAAACAGAGGGATATGTCATGTGTCTGCAGTCGTTCACCCATAAAGAAGAAGAGAAGGAGGAAGAGAGGGAGAAAGAGAGAAGGAGGGAGAGAAACAGAGGGATATGTCATGTGTCTGCAGTCGTTCACCCATAAAGAAGAAGAGAAGGAGGAAGAGAGGGAGAAAGAGAGAAGGAGGGAGAGAAACAGAGGGATATGTCATGTGTCTGCAGTCGTTCACCCATAGAGAGGGAGGAAGAGAGGGAAAGAGATATGTCATGTGTCTGCAGTCGTTCACCCATAAAGAAGAAGAGGAGGAAGAGAGAGAGAGAAAGAGCGATGTCATGTGTCTACAGTCGTTCACCCATAAAGAGAGGGAGGAAGAGAGGGAGGAAGAGAGGGAGAAAGAGAGAAGGAGGGAGAGAAACAGAGGGATATGTCATGTGTCTGCAGTCGTTCACCCATAAAGAGAGGGAGGAAGAGAGGGAGGAAGAGAGGGAAAGAGATATGTCATGTGTCTACTGTCATTCACCCATAAAGGAGAAGGAGGAAGAGAGGGAGGAAGAGAGGGAGGAAGAGAGGGAAAGAGATACGTCATGTGTCTGCAGTCGTTCACCCATAAAGAAGAAGAGAAGGAGGAAGAGAGAGAGAAAGAGCGATGTCATGTGTCTACAGTCGTTCACCCATAAAGAAGAGAAGGAGGAAGAGAGGGAGGAAGAGAGACAGAGAGATATGTCATGTGTCTACAGTCGTTCCTCGAAGGAGGAAGAGAGGAGAGAGGGAGGAAGAGAGGGAAAGAGATATGTCATGTGTCTAGTCATCCACTCAAAGAAGAAAAGGAGGAAGAGAGGGAGAAAGAGAGAGAGAAAGAGCGATGTCATGTGTCTACAGTCATTCACCCATAAAGAAGAGAAGGAGGAAGAGAATGAGAAAGAGAGGGGGGAAGAGAGAGAAAGAGAGGGGGAGAGATATGTCATGTGTCTACTGTTCTTCACCCATAAAGAAGAAGAGAGGGTGAGAAAGAAAGGGAGGAAGAGAGAGAGAAAGAAGGAGAGAGATATGTCATGTGTCTACTGTCATTCACCCATAAAGAAGAGAGGGAAGAAGAGAGGGAGGAAGAGAGGGAGAGAGATATGTCATGTTTCTACAGTTGTTCATCCATAAAGAAGAGAGAGAAGAGAGGGAGGAAGAGTAAGAGGAGAAAGAGAGGGGGAAAGATATTTTATGCATCTACAGACATTCACCCATAAAGAGGCAGAGAGAGAAAGAGAGGGAGAGAGAAAGTGAGAATGGGGAGGTAACAGACAAAGTGAGAGAAGGGGAGAGGGAGAGAGAAAGTGGAGAATGGGGAGGTGAGAGACAAAGTGAGAGAAAGCGAGATATATGTCATGTGTCCAAAGTCATTCGCCCATCAAGAGGCAAAGAGAGAATGAGGGAGAGAAAGAGAGTGAGAGAGAGATGTGCCGTGTGTCTTCAGTTATTCATCCATAAAGAGGCAAAGAGAGAGTGACAGAGGGAAAAAGAGGAAGAGAAAGGTATGTCATGTGTCTACACTCATTCACCCATTAAGAGGCTGAGAGAGACAAAGAGAGAGAAAAGGAAGGATGTATGTAACAGAGGAAGAGGAGGAGGAGAATGGAGCGCTCTCAGCTGTCCGTCAGGATGAAGCCGAGTGGACTCCTGTCTGTTTAGAGCAACTCCAGCACCGTGACGGACCGGAGAAAGAGAGAAGGAGGGAGAGAGAGAGGGATAAAAGTGAGAGGAGGGGGTTAGACACAAAGTGACAGAGCAAGAGAGAGACAGAGAAGAGGAGAAAGCGAGAGATATGCCATGTGTTTACATCCATTCACCTATCAACAGGCAGAAAGAGAGGAAAAGGAGGAGAGAGAAAAAATTTGAGAGACGAAGAGAGAGAGAAAGCGAGAGATATGTTGTGCGTCTACAGTCACTCATCCATCAAGAGGAAGGGAGAAAAAGAGAGGGACAGACAGAGAGAAAGTTAAAGAGGATGGAGGGGGCAGAGAGGGAGAGAGAGATGCCATATGTCTGCAGTCATTCACCCATCAAGAGAGAGGGAGGGAGAGAGTTAGAGAGAGGGAGGGAGATAGAGAAAGTGAGGGATAGAGAGAGAGAGAGAAGGTAAGAGATAGGAGAGAAAGAGGAAGGGGGGCAGAGAGAGAGAGAGATACTGTATGTCTGCAGTCATTCACCCATCAAGAGAGAGAGGGAGAAATTGAGAGAGGGAGAGAGGGAGAGAAAGTGAGTGATAGATAGAAAGAGGGAGAGAGAGAAAGAGAAATAAAGAGAAAGAGAGAGAGAGGGCAGAGAGGGAGAGGTAGAGAGAGATGCATATGTCTATATATGTCTACACTCATTCACCCATCGAGAGAGAGGGAGGGAGAAATTGAGAGAGAAGGAGAGAGATAGAGAAAGTGAGGGATAGATAGAGAGAAAGACAGATGAAGAGAAAGAGGGGGAGAGATAGAGAGAAAGAGAGATGAAGAGAAAGAGGGGCAGAGATAGAGAGAAAGAGATGAAGAGAAAGAGGGGGAGAGATCGAGAGAAAGAGAGATGAAGAGAAAGATGGGGAGAGATACTTGTGTAGTCATTTACCCATCAAGAAAGAGGGAGGGAAAGTGATAGGTAGAGAGAAAGGGGGAGAGAGGGAGAGAAAACAGGAGATAGAGAGAAAGAAAGTGAGAGATGTGTGTCCAGTCGTTCCTCAGTGTTCAGTAACAGAAGCTGCAGCATCAAAATGAAATCACAGTTTGAATGGACACGATCGACAACTAACGAAGGTCGACATGTTTTTTTTTTTATTTTCCTCCACAAACAACAAAACCTCCTGTCTTATTTTGTTCACGTGCAAAAATAAAATAAAAAACAAGTACAATGCCTTTAATAAATATGGGAGTGAGGCTAAAGCGTTTTAACTGAACAGTGAAAACAGATTTGAGATTGAACTGAGCTTAAAATGTCTGTGTTTTAGATGCACATGTTTCTATCCCTCTCTGTCTTTCTCTGAGTCCTTGTATAAATAAATGACGCCACACTGCTGCTTTTCACTCGAGTATTTCACGTGTTTTTGCAGATTGAAAGTGCACTGCTTTTGTGTAAAAGGGCAGACCAGTTTTGTGTGTTTAGAGCGATTAGTGATCTAAACTGCTGCGGCACAATGACGACCGATGGGACAAAATGGCAGCCACCTTTACTCAGCAAAGCGTGAGTGGAGAATTAATAATGTTACAAATTGTCAAGCGACCTTAAGCATTAACAAAGACGCAGATGCAGATCCAGAAGTATTTACTGGATCGGATATCAGTTTCCAAATAACGGTTGGTTGGACTGACGTAATAAGACTCTTTACTGATCGTAGTTACCCCAGAAAGTCTGAATTTTTACTTACACAAAGCTGTTCTTTAGTTACTTGAGGGATAAATAACAACTAAATAACACTTGTACTCATTTTGGTTTAAGGAAATATAATGTTATTTTTCGTCTGCATTGGTATCGGTTGATGCTGCTGCTGTGAGCCTCGTCATTTTCATTTTTTTGTCTTAAAATATTCGTATTAACTCACTCTACTCTACATTTATTTCGTTATTGTGCCTGTAAATCAAGATATGAACATTAATAACAAACAACTCAGGCGCCGCTCATGGTAGCGTTAGCAACAGGTTTGATTGACAGCGTTGCTAAGCGCCTGCTCCCTGCTAAATCAGTCGTGCGGGGCGGGAAGGGGCGTTACCTTCAACAGCCTCGCTCTGGATTGGTTCTTTGGTTGCTATGATACTTGTGGGAAGAGGTCCAAATTAGCCGCTATAACTGCTAGCCTCAATGAGCTTCATTTTCTTCAAGCTATATTCAGTTCAATTCATCTTTATTTGGGACTCGTGGTCCATTTTTATATAGTATCGATATTGGTATCAAAACTAAAAAAGCTGGGTCTGTGTCTCCATAATCATGTGCGCACATTCTGTTCAGGTTCTATGGTTAGTTAATTTGTCACATTATCAAGTGATCAACTATTAACTTTTAACAATGAAGTCTTCACGCTTTATTAAGGCTAATCGCTTTTATAAAGTGTCACCATGTTATTAACTAATGACAGACGATAGCCTTTTTGGTAAAGCATTCTGCAGCTAAACCTCCGGCACGACTATGATTTAAGCAGAAGTGACACTCACCTCCGATGTCCGGGCGCAGCTTGTTGTCGTAGCCGTCCAGGAGGCCGTTGAGGATGTGGGTGACATCGCTCTCGTACACTTTGGGGGTCAGCACCCAGGTTTTGTTGGAAACCTCGTCATCGTCGTCGTTTTGGAAGGAGCTGCACAGAAGAGAACAGGCAAGAAGAAGTTAGCTAACATCAAACTACACTTTTGTTCAAATATTTTTAAAAAGTAACCTTGATTATGAATTTACAAGTGCTACTTTTGAAAATAACTTCTGCTATAAATAAGTCAAAAACATTTTATTAAGGCTGTAGTCGACTAAAGACCGATCGATTAATCAACTAAACCAGGGCTGTGGCCGCAGTGACCGTCTGCAGAAGCAAATTTTCCATTCATTTTTCCCATAGACTTTGGGAAAAATGTAAAAAATTAAGAGTTCAACGGCATTATGGAGGCTAACCAGCTACATGCTAACTAATATCCAGAATGCAGTGATTTTAAGGGGGAAAAAAAATTCAAAATTCTGCTAAATGTGCTAATAACCTCATGTTTTATAAAGTTTCAGAAACAGATTTTAAATAAAACTATAGCTCTTGTGGTCATTAGTTACCACATAGATGATTATCCCTGAGCAAGATTTTAAACTTTTAATATACAGGTTATTGTTTTTTTTATTATTTGTTTTTGTTTTTTTCAGAAAGTCTGTAAGAGAAATTAATGTCAAATTTAGTTCCAGAGCAGGGTGGGCGGTCACTGATGAGCTCCATTATGTTTTTCTATGCATCTACCCTATGGATGTCACAAATTTTCATCGCATTTTTGAGTTATGATTATTGTGAGGAAAAATACTGCAATTGTACGATTATTTGCGATTATTGACCAAAAAAAAGGAAAAAAAAAAAAAAGAAATCAGTGGAACTGAGGCCTGATTACATACGATGCAGCTAATTTATGCAATTTATGTGTTTATAATTACATTCAAACCCTCCTTATAACGTGCACCTTGTTGTATTGCATTGTTCAAACTTTAAACTTAAAAACATGGGGCAAAATAAGGAATTATATAACTTCTAAAATTGATTTAATTCCCATCTGCAATTATTGGGCTCTGGGCTTTTAGTTCAAACAAGTTATGGGTGAAGTTGGTGCATTAGGTTTTTCTGTATCTGCCCCAAACTGCAGTAACAAGACTATTACTGCATAGGAGTTTGAGGGAAAAATATATTTATGTAAGAAAAAAACAAAGACAAAAAAACAAAACAACACAATCTGCCTTTTTACATATGAATACCCCAAAATCTTAAGCTCACTCACACTCCCATATAAACTAAACCATTCTCTAAATAAAGTAATATGTGGACTACTAAAAATATTGGTCGACTGGGTCTGATAAATTGACCAAATGACTGGAAGTCTACAGTTCTACAGTCTCTACTAGTCAAACTTCACATCACGTACCCACAATGTCGTTCAAAATAGAAGCTCTATGTCAGAAACTCAGAAAATTCTAAAGAAGCGTGGGCCTCAGACATCATCTATTCCCTTCCAAGACCCAAAGCAAACAAAGGAAACAAAGAGAACAGGGCTAGCCAGCATGCTAATAGGTGTGAAATCACATATGAGGGGCTTGAAAGACTACGCCAAGTAGGACTCAGGCACATAACAGACCCAGCCTACAAATAAATTTTCTTTTGCGATGATATTTTGCGACCTTGACAACTGAGGGATTACACAGGTATTGTCTCAAGTAAAAGTATTTTAGGCTGTACTTTGCTTCAATTTCATAAGGCAATTCCGTTATTGGAGAAGCTAGTGATTTAAATACCAGGATGCTTGTTATAAACTCTTTTTTTTCTGTTATAAACACTTAACTCACTGTTCAGCTCTTTGTTTCCAATCACTGTGACCTGTACTGACGCAAACTGAAATGTTAAACGTGGCATTAGCGTAGCATTCGTAAACACATGGCTCGCCTTAACGTAATCGTACCATTTCAAAGTTGAACCCTGCATTTCATATCACACACAAGCCAAGACATGTTTACGATTTGAGACATGCTGATAATGTTTAAATCATAGAAATAATAAAAAGAACTCCGCTAATTTGTTCCCATTTGGAGCATAAAACGACACACGTCAACATTACAGATGGCAAATATGAGATTACGCAGGTGACAGGCCTTTACATGTAATTATGTTTTCCGTGTGCGGTTTGATCATGCGTGTTAATGTACACCGCCGCACCAGCTGAGCATCACCGATACAACTGTGAGGGGCCAATGTACAATAAAAGAGAGTGTACGTGTTCATTTATATGTATTTACAGTTACAGGACCTACAACAACAGCATTTTCTCCAGGACAAATACAAGTCATTTTGCTTTTTTTCAATTCAATTCAACTTTATTTATAGAGAACATTTAAAAAAAACAACTTCAGCTGACCAAAGGGCTTCACATAAAAGTCAACAAATACACAGAAAACACGATACATAGGAAAAGATAAATAAAACACCAAGAAACGCAAAGATATCCTGTCTAGCTAGTATTAAAAATGAGATTTCGGACTGTAACCAGCTTCTTTTTTCCCACGATTTCAACCCTGCAGCTTATACAATGATGTGGCTCGTTTACAGATTTTTCAAACGGTCAACGGGGGGCGCTCTCTAGCAGTAAA
The DNA here is from genome assembly GCF_009829125.3 of Periophthalmus magnuspinnatus. Taxonomy (NCBI): domain Eukaryota; kingdom Metazoa; phylum Chordata; class Actinopteri; order Gobiiformes; family Gobiidae; genus Periophthalmus; species Periophthalmus magnuspinnatus. The sequence goes on along the minus strand of NC_047139.1, from coordinate 5,590,846 downwards.
CGCAAAAGTGAGACAGACGTGGGGAAAGATTACGCGCTGAAGAATACACTAGTTTTGATTTTGAACAAATTTTGCGCATCACGCCACAGCCTCATCATGGAAAACACACAAAGAAATGAAAATAATGCAGCTTTTAAGATAAAGGCAATGGATCTGGCGACAAAGAAGGAAATAGAGCCACTGCACGTAAGCTCAGCATCAAAGAAGGAAATAGAGCCACTGCACGTAAGCTCAGCATCAAAGAAGGAAATAGAGCCACTGCACGTAAGCTCAGCATCAAAGAGGAAATAGAGCCACTGCACGTAAGCTCAGCATCAAAGAAGGAAATAGAGCCACTGCACGTAAGCTCAGCATCGAAGAAGGAAATAGAGCCAGAACTTAGTCAATGTAAAAAGGAGGAAAAAACATGCAGGTGTGTTCATCCCGTGTTGGTGCCGTACTGCCGATTTTCAGGGACAGTTTGAAAAAAAAAAAAGCGCATCTTAAATTAAAACAAAACGTGTAAATATCTCACACTACAACATATCTGTAACATGCGGCTTATATTTAAGTGTAACATATTTATGTAAAAATGTATTTTCTTTTCAAATTTAGCTGGTGCAGCTTATATTCAGGTGCACTTAGTAGTCCGAAATTACGATACTTATTTACTAATACTTGAATACTAGTACTTTCTATTAGAAGCTGATTGGGGTTATCTTAAAAGAAACAAAAAAAGAAAAGATATTGAAATGGTTGTGTGGAGATTTGGACTGTCTTTTTAATCTCTTTTATTTATTTCTGATTTTGCATAAGAGATGACTACAAATAATAGAAACAAACAGTGTAATATTTCAAATAAAGAGGGTTGTATTAATTTGTGCCGTATGTCGTGCCACATTTTCGCACTTTTCTGTAGAATTGCCACATTATCTTCATTTTTGTCACATTTTTGTCATATCTACTTAAATTTCGTCGCGCCGTCTCAGGAATCTCCAGGCATCAACATTTTCTATTGAAATATACAACAAATATGAACAGAATTTCACAACTAAGGACAAGTTAAGCTCCAAAAGATTCATACTGAACCAAATAAAAGTATGTGGCGCCTTTTCCAAGTCATGTTTATGTAACGCTTCAGCAGACGTCTCCATGTTGTGACATAAACTGGGTGATAATCTCATGAGATTAAGGTTAGAGTTTTTTTTAGGACAGCCAACCACACACAGCGGCAATGCTCTGGGCTGTAATTATGTGAACAACTTTTTATATTATTGGGTCTGTACACAAGATGTTTGCTTATTTAGGTCTTAAATTGTGTCTTAATGAACGAATGTAAAGAAAAGTAAAACAAAATGATGAATTTAATCTCGCCACATTATTTTAAAGCTTTTTTAAAAGGAACTGTGTAAGATTAAGAGTTTAAATTTCATAAACTTGACTCAACTTGATCAGTATCTCCAGATAAGACGTAGACATGTTCAAATCAAATATAGATTTTACTGATAACAATTGTAACGCTGATTTATTCTGAATTACAAAAACATTGGACATGAAGTGCCATTTATACATCTCTCATTTGGGTTGTGTTATGGCATTTTTTACCCTAAATCTTTACTTGTATCATCACGTACTGTTATGGATCTCTTTGACCGAACCTTCATGATACTATCTGTTATTACGCACGGGTGTTAGCCTACGAGATGTGTCCAGCGACCTCGAGCCACCTGGACTAGACTAAACTGGTACTTTTGTTTTAACGGTATAAACACACTGTACGTCTGTTTATTTGTGAGCTGAGGGCGAGACGACACTATTAGCGACAACAGCTTTTTGACAATTGTGCGCACAACTGATTTGATAAACCAGACGTTTTTGATTCAAGACAACTTACTCTGTTGATTTTATATTTTTTAAGGTTTTTACTATAGAAATTCCACAACAGTTGCCAGTTCCAATGCTGAAATCCAGTTGGTTTACACCTAAAAAGGACTCTCACTGATCTGAATCCTTGCTACGTAAATCCCAGCAACTTGTAGCCAATCATTAGTCAGTGCTAGTGCAGCCTCTACAGCTCAGCGAGTGGATTCTTGGAGGTTCTGAGGTTTCGCACAAGGCCTGGTCAAATATGGAGAATGACAAAAATGTGTACGTGTCCTCTATCTGCAGGTTTAGCTCCGGTAAGACCACAGACCACATACAGCTAGCTTAATAAAGACTAATAAAAGTCATAAAATAAAGTTGTCATATAGTGCTGACGTGGCCCTTTGTTGTGTAACTGTTCCTTTCACAGCTTTGACACCTACAACAAAAACCACTTCAGATGCACTGTCCAAATGCCCACAGCCTGACCAGATGACCAGCAGAGCAAACTCATTATCAAAGTCAAAATAGGTCATTATGTTCTTCTAACGGCTCCAGAAATGCTAAAAAAATAACGGCCAATTTTCCAAACCAGTAAGTGAGCCTGCATCATATAACAGCATGAGTAGGAAGATGTAGTTTGGTATTGTTAAAGACAGTTAAAGACCAGTGCGTGACTTTTTATTAACTAACCTTGCAAATATTTGACACAAATTATTATCTTACCATCTAATTTTTTGCTTGCCTTGTTACCCTTTATTCATTTAAAAATGCAATACTCGCCTAAAACAACGTATTACCTGTTTTATAAGTTTCCCTTAAATCTATGATGCTCTGAGTCTCTCCTCCCTTTGCTCACTGTGCTAAGTCACTCCCCTTTCGGAGCGCTATCCCAACACAATCGATGCGTCTAACAAAACTACTGCACATCGCATCAGGTTTGTGAAGTTGTTTGGTATAGTTTTGCATCAGGTCTTTGTATATTTATGAAGAACAGTTAACAGCAATCGTCTCCAGTTTCAGCCTTTAATGGCCCTACTATTGTTCTCTTTTGTTTCTTTAGTTAGAAACAAAATCACACAACTAGAGGTTAGCAACGTTTTCTGACATGTTAATAAAACTGACTCTTGTGAGCTTTAAAAGTTGTGTTTTGTTTCATTCACACATTCTTTATTATTTGTCTATCTTGCAAAATAAACAAAAAAGAACAATAGTAGGTCCATTAAAGGTTGTATAGGGCCATAGGTTTGGCAGATTTAACTTCGGCTTTTGCTATGAACCGTAAGGAGGGTTCAAATAGGGCCTAAATCGCTAAATTACTGAAACATCAACACAATTAAACACCTAAATACAAGCACAAAGTCATATTTTCTAAGGTTATAATTGACTAAAATAATTCTTGGTCGACTAAAGACATGCCCTGTGCGTCGATTGATCAATTAAAAGGCGGCGTGGCATTAGCAAACGCAATTACTCATTAGTCAAATCTCAATGATCCACCCATATTTGACTCAAAATGCATCAAAAACAACAGAAAAGTACTAGTAAGTTTTGTATTTGTGAGAATCAATCCACTCTGTAATTTCTCCTTTCTCATATTATGCAACACAATCTTTTAAAATCCCCAAATAATTAGGCAAAAAATTAAAAAAATAAAAGCTTGACTAAGACTAGGGCTGAATCAGATTAGCGGTTTGCATATTAATTAGAAGATTCTGTTCAAAGTCCCATTTTAAAACCAACCAGATGCATTAACGTTAACTGAAATCTGAACTGCTAAACCGATCCAAGAACCCCATGCATTTCAGAGCGCGTTTGTAGAGGTCTAAACTGCACGATTTGCAAGTTTTAGACGCGATTAGACAAAATATGTTGTTTGTAGAGGGAATTATGCGACTTAAATACTTGCTGTGTTTGTGATTTGCTAATGCTAACTCTTATTAAAAGCATAAAATGTAAAATAAAACAACCTATTACAATTAAAACAGTAGACGACAGCTGCTCCGTCGGCGTGTGTGGAGTGTTTTTTTCCACTGATCCGAAGGTTGGCGGTTCGAATCCCGCTTTCGATGCAAACGCTGACCCACAAGTTGATGGTGCGATTCTAGCTCAAACAGATGAATGCTTTTGTTGTGTGGATTAACGTAAAGGCTACTTGATTGTTTTATACGTAGATTATTTCAGTATTTGTCATGCCTTAGCGTTAGCACTGAGACACAAACACCGAAGTGTCCTCTGCTGAAGTTTTCACCTCATTCGTTTAGTCTTTAACATGTTTCACCATCTTATCTTTAATTAAATATGTATTATTCTTAGCGAGACTCACCAAAAAACTCATAGGCTGTGTCCAAATGTCCACACTACTCCCTACTTTACTGCACTGCTTAGGGATCGTGCCATTTTTAGCGGTGTCCGAATGTCCAGTTGGTGAAAAAGTCGTGCACTAAAAATTTCCCACAATGCACCTTGAAAAGTAGTGCGCATCGGTGATCACTAGACTGGGCGATATGAACCACAATGCATTGCGAGAGCCGGGAAAACGACAGCAAACAGAGACAGGTGTTTAATTTGACCCAACACGACTGAATGAAGCAGATGGAAGTGCTGGTTTATTGCGCTGTTGATCCCTGATTATGAATAAAACTCTAAAATAAATTAAGTAAACCATTGCTGTGTAAAGTTGTTAGCGTATCCTAGGCTGGACTGTTAAAAGAGCAAGAAAAATTCGTCCGTTTGCGTGAGATCCAGCTTGACAAAAACGTGTAGGGTTATTATTAGTCCATAAATACTTCTGTGCCAGTTCAATCTGACCATTATTTATGACAGAAATCAAGTTTTATCGGAGTTTAATGGACTTTTTTTCCCCGAATATAGTGAATCGCTCTGTGAATGAGGCACGTTACAGTCTGATAAAGAGCGCAGAACTATGTAGTAAATGAGGGGTTAAGGGTGGACATTCGGACGCAGCCGTAGCGACAGAATTGGACAGGAAGTAGCGACGCTAACACTGCAGTTCCCGGGCACGGTTGTTGCACAAATCCAATCGTGTCCACTGTTGTAATTTCGATTCGATTGCGATACATCTTGCCGTAAGACTCCATCGACTTAGCCAACCTAGTTTCTCCCTCATTTACAGCGACGACATGCTTTCCATAACGTGTGCATCCGTGTGCGCATTACGATTCCAACAGAAGGCTACAGACCAAATATTATGCATGGGCCATAATTAATATTCTGTTAGCATCGAGCTGCCAAGAATTAGCATGAGGTGGGAGGAGTGGGGCGGCTACAGAAGGCTGCCTGCAATGTGAATACAATGTTAAATGCATATACACTACGTTATCATTGCAACGCTGCAGACTTCAGAGTACAGCTGTCAAACGTATCGAAAATGAGATACAAAATCGATACTAAAACTAGTATCGACTCTAGATATAGTATACACCCGTGGACCACACAGGAATTACACAGATGGTACTATAAAAGAAAGTATTATGATTTAATGTTGAAAATCACATTCTATTGTCTAAAGAAAGTATTGTTTTTCTTTTAATTGTGGTATCGGAATTGGTATCAAGTCCATTCCTTAGTATTGAAATCGATTAAGACGTTTTAGTATCGTGACACTAGTAAGATCTAAATGGATTAATACTTGTCATTCAAAGCTAGTAACATGGACGTCTATAAATAAGGCAAAACCGTGATTATACTATTTCTAACCTTTTGATTAAAAGTAAGATTTAACCCTGGTAAAAAAAAAAAAAAGAAGAAAGAAACAGGACAGAACAAGAACTTAAAAAAAAATGGGATCAAGCTTCGATCAAACCAGCATTTGCACAGTTCATAATTATCAGGGCCGGATGATAGAATAAAAAAAAAAAGAAAATTAAAAAAAAAAAAAAAGAAAATAAACAAATGTATTATTATTATTAAGGGGAGGCCATGGAGGAGGACTATCGGACGGCCTCAAAGAGATTCTGGCAAACCGTCCGACGCCTCAGGAGGGGAAAGCAGTGCTTCACCAACACTGTTTACAGTGCGGGTGGAGAGCTGCTGACTTCGACTGGGGATGTTGTCGGGCGGTGGAAGGAATACTTTGAGGATCTCCTCAATCCCACTGTCACGTCTTCCGAGGAGGAAGCAGAAACTGGGGACCCAGAGGCGGACTCGTCCATCACCCTGGCTGAAGTCACTGAGGTGGTTGGCAAGCTCCTCGGTGGCAAGGCTCCGGGGGTGGACGAGATCCGTCCTGAGTACCTCAAGTCTCTGGATGTTGTGGGACTGTCTTGGCTGACACGTCTCTGCAACATCGCGTGGCGGTCGGGGACAGTACCTGTGGAATGGCAGACCGGGGTGGTGGTCCCTCTGTATAAGAAGGGGGACCGGAGGGTGTGTTCCAATTACAGGGGAATCACACTCCTCAGCCTTCCCGGTAAGGTCTATTCCAGGGTACTGGAGAGGAGAATCCGACCGATAGTCGAAACTCGGATTCAGGAGGAGCAGTGTGGTTTTCGTCCTGGTCGTGGAACACTGGACCAGCTCTATACTCTCCATCGGGTCCTCGAGGGTTCATGGGAGTTTGCCCAACCAGTCCACATGTGTTTTGTGGATCTGGAGAAGGCATTCGACCGTGTCCCTCGTGGTGTCCTTTGGGGGGTGCTCTGGGAGTATGGGGTCCGGGGCTCTTTGCTAAGGGCTGTCCGGTCCCTGTATGACCGGAGCAGGAGCTGTGTTCGCATTGCCGGCAGTAAGTCAGACCTGTTCCCGGTGCATGTTGGACTCCGCCAGGGCTGCCCTTTGTCACCGGTTCTGTTCATTATATTTATGGACAGAATTTCTAGGCGCAGCCAGGGGCCGGAGGGGGCCTGGTTTGGGAACCACAGGATTTCATCTCTGCTGTTTGCAGATGATGTTGTCCTGATGGCTTCTTCGAGCCAGGACCTGCAGCAGGCACTGGGGCGGTTTGCAGCCGAGTGTGAAGCGGCTGGGATGAGAATCAGCTCCTCCAAATCCGAGGCCATGGTTCTCGACCGGAAAAAGGTGGTTTGCTCTCTCCGGGTGGGTGGTGAGTCTCTGCCCCAAGTGGAGGAGTTCAAGTATCTCGGGGTCTTGTTCACGAGTGAGGGAAGGATGGAGCGGGAGATTGACAGGCGGATCGGTGCAGCGTCTGCAGTGATGCGGTCGCTGTATCGGTCCGTTGTGGTAAAGAAGGAGCTGAGCCGGAAGGCGAAGCTCTCGATTTACCGGTCAATCTACGTTCCTACCCTCACCTATGGTCATGAGCTTTGGGTAATGACCGAAAGGACAAGATCGCGGATACAAGCGGCTGAAATGGGCTTCCTCCGCAGAGTGGCCGGGCGCACCCTTAGGGATAGGGTGAGGAGCTCGGTCACACGGGAGGAGCTCGGAGTAGAGCCGCTGCTCCTACACGTTGAGAGGAACCAGCTGAGGTGGCTCGGGCATCTGCTCAGGATGCCTCCTGGACGCCTCCCTAGGGAGGTGTTCTGGGCATGTCCCACCGGGAGGAGGCCCCGGGGAAGACCCAGGACACGCTGGAGGGACTATGTCTCTCGGCTGGCCTGGGAACGCCTTGGGGTCCCACCGGAGGAGCTGGAGGACGTGTCCGGGGTGAGGGAAGTCTGGGAGTCCCTGCTTAGACTGCTGCCCCCGCGACCCGGCCCCGGATAAGAGGAAGAAAATGGATGGATGGATGGATTATTATTATTTATTTTCTTTTTTTTTCTATTTTTTTTTTATTTATTTATTTTGTTCCATCATCCAGCCCTGACAATTATGAACTGTGCAAATGCTGGTTTGGTCCAGTTTTAATCATGTTTTTTTCTTTTTACTCATTGATTGATCAAGATAATTTTTGTTTTATTTATCTGATTTATTTTTATCTTACTAAAAATAAATAAAAATTGCTTTCCATATTAATTTTCCAAACAGAATAAATACATAATTTTAATTGTTACCACTGAACACATAAAATAGCCAATATTCTTCCTCCAAAGTGTTTTTACAGCCAGAGAATTGGCTGTGGACATCTCCATATAAAAAAACAAACAAAACAAAAAGAAACAAATTTGTTTTCCTGCACAGCGCTAACATGGCATAAACCCAAAGCATAATCAGACTCAGTAGTACTAATATACAGGCCAAAATCTCTCCGAAACCAGTCTAACCTAGTACAAAGCAGATACACGTTAAGCGCTCACACATTGAGAACGCCCCGAGATAATTATATGCACCTTTTATTCCATTTATTCCACCAATCTGCGCTTAATTAGCCTGTGATTTACGATGGCAGCAGTTCATTACCGCATCAAAAGGTCGGTACTGGCTAGAATATATATTCACAGAGCTCAGAGGTGGGATTGGATCAGGTTAGAAGACCCTGAAGAACACAGAAAACATGTGATCGGATTATAACACAGCCTGATGCAAAACACTAACCAAAGATCTCATTAAGGTCATTATTGGCGTGGAGAAACAAGGGATTTCTGCGGGGCGGTCGGTGCAAAATAGATAAAGAAAGTCAAATAAAGTAGTTGACAGTATTGGGCTGAGTTACAGGTGAGATCTGTGGAAAGGAACGCATGATTTGTCAGTTTTGTTCACCAATAAAAGCACATTTAATTGAATAAATGCAAGATACGTGTCAAAAGCCATACTGTGGACCATTGCAGGCAAAGTATACATTATATTTCTGCTCGTTTGTGTTTGATTTTAAAGTTACTTCACGTTCTCGAGCTTCAAAAATCAACGTTTTTCTGAATCCGTAACAAAAAATACGATTGCGATTTGCCTACTCCGAGATCAGTTCATTCCAGAAACGAGCTTTTTTTGTGGGAAGGACGCGTCTTCTCATCGGCCACAACATAAAGTAGTGAAGTTAATAAAAAGCTGTGTTTATTGCAGTTCTGTGGCTTTATTGCCCCATGAGACATTACACAGGGAACCTCAACCGCTCCACTCAAACAACGTCAGTAACATAGAAGCAGTTTATAAAGTTTTCATCTACATCGCGGTTTAAAGTAGTCGGTGTGTTATTGCAGTGTTCGCTCACGCTGTCAAAGTTTTACTCAACGCTTTTATATAAACATGGTTGGGAAATGGGGAATCTTTAATCCGAATTTTGGCGGTTCAAATCCCAAGTATATGCTCGTTTTGTGTCCTGTACGTCGCCTTTCGATGTAGCACTGAGGGACTGGAGGTGGATTTATCTTCCGTAGGACTCTCTACCCAAGCCATTATTATAACTCTCTCTATCTATACGTTTTAATTAATACAAGTTCCCTCTTTGAAAGCACGCCGTCTATGTAAGAGCGTCTGGTGAATGGTCAAACACGTGCTCTTGAACTAGAACACATTTACAATATGTCGGGGTTGCATTTTTATATAGCGCTTTTTCCACTCTTCAAAGCGCTTTACATCAAGAAACCGCTCGCACACATTCATACACCAGTGTGCGCAGACTCTGGGGGAGAGGTGGGTTAAGTGTCTCGCCTGAGGACACGGCAGCGGCATTCGTTTGTGGGACCTGGATTCGAGCCGCCAACCTGTGGGTCAGTGGATAACACTCCAACCGAGCTACCGTCACCCCTCGTAAAAGCAACGATTGACAAAAAGAGACTGGATGACGTTGGTTATACATAATGTTGGGGGAGAACCACGTGGAACCAACTTGCTCGGGCAGATAATTACTCGGTTACTGAAGAAACATTGTTGGATTTTCTCGATTTACAGGTCAATCTACGTTCCTACCCTCACCTATGGTCATGAGCGCTGGGTAATGACCGAAAGGACAAGATCGCGGATACAAGAGGCCGAAATGAGTTGGGCGGCTGGGTGCTCCCTTAAAGGCGGGGTGAGGAGCTCGGTGTAAAGGTGCTGCTCCACCACGTCGAAAGGAGCAGCTGAGCTCAAGCATTTGTCCTGGATGCCTCCCTGGACATCTCCCTGGGGAGGTGTTCAGGGCATGTCCCACCAAGAGGAACCAAACAAGGGGGAAGACCCAGGACACGCTGAGGGGACTACGTCTCTCGGCCGGCCTGGGAACGCCTTGAGGTGCCACCGGAAGAGCTGGACGACGTGTCTGGGGTGAGTGAAGTCTGGGAGTCCCTGCTTAGACTGATAGATTCGGATAAGCGGAAGAAAATGGATGGATGGACATAGTCGGATGAGAACCATGGTAAAACAACAGCTCGTGACCTTTCCAGCGAGACAGTTGTTTCTCTTTCATGGTTCAGTTCAGGCCTGTCACGATAACATCTTGTGAAATACGATAAATTGATGGCATAAATATCGACAATGAACAATAATACTGAAACTAACCTATGCCACTGACACAATACAATACATAGGCCTAGGTGGAGCTAACAGTTCACTCTGAAATACGTTCTATGTCTATGTAAAATGACGACGCAGCATTATATTTCCATCAAAAGAGCGATTATTACAGATATCGATTTAGTTCATCGCGTCCTGCCCAAGATGTACCACAAATCTATTTCTCCTTTAATGTGCAACACACCCTGGGACACTTCAGTAATTACTTGCAGATTGTGTCAAAGGACAGACTGCAGCATTTCAATTAGTCTGCTAAATAATGCAGACTTGTTATTTAATGTCAAGGTAACAACAAAAAGGTGGAAAACAGGAATACAAGCACATGTGACAGTACGCAGAATCGAGTTTTCAGAGCTTTGGACCATGTTTAAACTGCGTACCACTGTCGTATACACAGTCGAAGTTGTATTTAGAGCGAGTCTCATGTTTGTTTTGTAATGTATAGTCTGCTTTATTGCTCATCTAACGTCATCGCCAGGGGACTACAGATGAAAAATAACCTCTTGGCTAATTCTGGCTTTTTTTACTCGTGTCCATTCATGTGTTTTATGAAATTGCACTGTCCCCTTTCAAATAAACTAATCTAATCTAATTCATGTCTGTGTGAGTAATCTTTATCATCCTACAATGACAATTGCTCAGAAAATTCCCATTTTTCCCTACCCACCGTACACGCCAAACTCTCTGTAATGACTTAGTTGACTTTGTTCTCAATATTTTAAAATAGTTTTTGTTAAACAGTGATCCAGACAGGATTCAGCAGTCACTACTCGAGATTGAACAGTTTGAGCTTTTTCATGATGTCAATATCGATTGTTTAGAATCCAGAGCGACCGATGGCCAATAAGTTCTGCCGATATTTTTTTGGTCAATATAAAGGACCGATTTTGATCATTTCCCCCAAACGATGTCATTCAAATTTACTACAAACTCACTCACAACCCCCTTTTTTCACAAGCCTATAAAAACAGCTGTGTAGTCATGTTTCTGCAGTTTTCAATTTGCGCTGAAGTGTTAAAATAAAGCTTTATGTGGAGTCTTTAGACAACAGCTTATCCAAAACAAAATATCAGCCTGTGCTGTGCTTTTAGGCCGATAACCGATGTGCTTAAAAGTGCAAATATTGGCCCGTTATATCAGCCGACCGATATATCAATCCATCTTTAGTCACTACATTTACGGCAGGAAAAATGGATCATTCTTCTAGTCCAATTCAAACCTATTTTTCAAAATGGATATAAACCTGGGAAAAACATTTGAGGTTTTGCGGTTCGAATATCCAGATCGCAAAAACAATTGGATGCCCTCTACGTGTAACAGCACAGTCCAGTTACATATAGGAGCTGAGTAGAAGAGGCATTCAACTGCACGGGGTAAGAAACAGCCAGGAAAATATTAGACATGTTTTATATCTAAGTTGTTTTGGACACTATATTGCAGCCTAAAACATCCAAAAGTATAAATCCATGGGTGCCACAGAGTATAACTGTATCACAGACAAAAGCGCAACACGTCTTTTCTTAAATACATACGAGAAAATGATTTACTGCTGCATTATGAAAGCGTCAGAGCACAGATTGTCCCGTAACCATGGAATCGGACACAAAGATAATTCGACGACACAAAGGGCCAGCCTTGATCATAGCTGTGAGTTCTTTGCAAGGCCATAGCGAGCGCAGACACCTCTTCAATGAAATAATAAAGACGCAGAGGCGAAATGGGACGGCGGAGCGGGGTAGAGATAGCATTCCGGTGTAGCTTAGCCTCATGTTTTGACAGAGAGCTTTCCTGGACTGCATTAAGGCCCATTAGGTGCCATCTTGCGCTATAGCACCGGGCCGCATTAAATCTTCATTGTGCTATTTGGGGTTATTTCGGACACGGGATGGAGATGGGGGTGTGAGAAAAAAGGGCTGCGGATGTCGGGGAATAAACTATAGACTGCGGAATAGACGTGGACTGAGGGAGTGTGAGGAAATCATGGAAACCACAGAGCCAATCCGAAGCGAGGTTGTTGAAGATACTCACCCCTACCTGCATTTTGCACCGCTGGTTCGGCAGGAAACGGACAAAAACAGCCGTCAAAACCTGCTGCTAACGCTAATGGGCGCGACTTTGGGGAAAGAAAAGCACCCGATTGGTTTGTTATTAACGTTCAGATATTGATTTAGGGACAAAATAGCGAAATGAAAACACCAGAGTCACGTAGAGCGGGTGAATATGAACATTTTAAAGCCAGAACGACGAGTCTAAAGGCAGCAGTTTCTCAATAAAAGTCCATTGGAACCAGACCTTGAAGGAACCACTCCAACGCCACGCTCCATGTTGGGTTCACATGACACATTCTCAAGGTTATGGTTAACGTTGAGGTACATTTTATTGTCCCCGTAGGAAAATTTGTCCTCCGCTTTTGACCCCAACGCAATATTGTTCAATCTCTATAGTTTAAAAGTGAGCTCGAGGGCTGTTAGACTCCAGATTTGTTGACGAGGTTCACGGTCGATATCTCTGTAATTACTGGGTCTATCCACAAGAAATAAAAACTGGGACAAAGTTCAAAGTGTTCTCGGTCAGTAGGATGTAAATAAACAAGATTTTTCTTCACAACAGCTTCAAAATGTGGTGCCATTACTCAAAGAGGCCTGTCATGATAATCGCTTCATCGACTTCTCGTTCAATATATGAAAACTGGAACTATATTTTTTGGGGGTCAATATTTATCGTCTCTACGGTTTCTTTGCACTGCTGTTGATTGTTTGGTTATTTTTTGGCTATATGATAAGACCTAAGCTGGAAAAGATTGAATTATTAACTTCTATGTCTCATTACAGATGCAAACTAACGACTAAAGTGTTTCATTCTGCTGTTTATTTCTTGCAGCTCATGATTTTTTAACAGTACTGCGCATTTAGAGTAGTTTTTGTGGTGTATATTTACATCAGCAATATACTGAACTTCAAAATGCGTTATTGTTTTGAGCCTAATCTCAAAGACGTGATTGTTTTTAAGCAATAAGATCAGTATGGAAAGCTTGCGGACAGAATCCCTCAGCAATAATGATGAGGTTCAGTATTTGTCGATCATAATTTCTTCAGCAAAACGATAAATGGAGCCTATATAACTCTTAAATATAAATATAATTCTATGGGAATCGAAGAACGTGAATGCAGCCATTGAATGATAAGCAAAGAACATATGAAAGAATGACTTTCCACTCAACAGCAAAGGAAGGTACAACTTGCAAAACCACAACCAACACGGTTAACCTTCCTTACTAAGCTCCAAAAGTTGCTCCAAAAAGTAAATGTGCTGAACTTATTGAGCTATTTTGGCCATCGTAACACTTAATCAAATCTTCTTGCGTGCTGGCTTTAAAATCAATAAATCTTAAAGCAAAATGCAGCTTATAAAATCCAGTTCTCTTCACCCTTTTCCAAGGAACTTCTACCAGTCTCGAAAGACAGTGAACGCCTCTCTGAATCATTTTAGTGTTTGTTTTTTGTTTTTTAATACACACATTTGAGAAAGAGCTGAAATCTGAATCGCTAAACTAAAACATTGGATTTCAGAAAATGTTTATCGAGATCTAAAAGGCTTAGCAGATTTTATACAGAAACCCAAAGACAGAATATTTTGTTGATCATACTCGGACATAATGGCCTACTAATGTTTTTAATAGTTGCGTGAGATTGCAGACCATAAACTGTATATATGAATGGACGTAGCTAACCTGCTAGCCGCCATGTTCAAAATAGGAAGTGATCATTGGCGCACTTATGGCTCCATCGACTCTGGCGCCAATTAACTTTGCAAAAATGCGTCAATTTTAGTCTTAAAATGTTCGTATCAACTCGCTCTACATGATCCTGGTGTTTTTATTTCGCTCTTGTGTCTGGAAATCAACATATGAACATTAATAACAGACAAATCAGGCGTCTTCTTTCCCTAAGGTTACTCCCGCTAGCGTTAGCAACAGGTTTGATTGACAGCGTTGCTAAGGAAGGGGCGTTACCTTCAACAACCTTGCTCTGGATCGACTCTTTGGAATTCCCTTTGCGATAAACAAAATATCCAGTCTTCTCATGGAAAATCTTGCTGTACCTTGTCTTTTTGTTGTTTAGCATTTTACAAAAAGGTTCTGAAACGCATGAGACTCTTGTAGTACTTTTTCAGTCCAGATTTCAGTCTTATCGCAAATATTAATGTTTTACGACGTACACTCTGAACAGAATCCTACTTTTTAAACGCGATCACAATCCAATTTGCAGCCCTAGTTGGGATAAAGTTGCATCTTAATAACGTTTTCTTTACAGTGTTGAGGCACCGGAGAGGTCCGACGGAGATGGTCCAGATATACTACTGCATTTTTCCATTTGCCGCAGTGAAATTATCTGCATTCATCTCATAGAGGCGCTGGCTCAATATGGAAATACTGTGAAGAGTGGCAGATCAAAGCGGGAGCCATGTGTTCAGCAGCGCAGGCAGGCACATCGGCGCATCTGAGCTAATCCAGTACCTGAGGTCCGCTGGGGCCCGGCTAATGCCTGAACAGCTAACGTTTGTTTTTCGTGTCTTTTTCCATCTCCTACTTTTCAACAAATATGGATGCAGCCAGGGGAAGATACACAGTGTTCAAAGCAGACTGCAAAAACGAGGCTACGCTTGTGTAATATTGTGCAATTAAGTCAAAGAAAAGTGTTTATCTTAGTTGGATTGATGGTCGCACAGTTAGTAAATCACAAAGGCTATAGATCGCTAAAGAAAAAAGAAGAGAGAATACTGTTTAGCTACTTTTCCAAGTCGCTTCTTCTTCAGTTCCGACAGGGTTCTGATACGATTTGTCTGAAGGGAGGAGCCAACTACACTGAAACCGATACACCGTGGATCATCGGTGCCCAATACGACGATCGCGACGTACCGCTCGATCGCAAAGGTAGGTAGTACGAGTAGATCGCAAGACATTCCCCTCAAAGAAAAGACAACCAGGCGTTTGTACACGTATACGCGCCAAACTAAATCAAGCTATCATCTAGTTAGCTTCATTTATTTCTATCTAAACTTAAGAAACGGGATAAAATGAGTGGAGGAGCTGGACCAAGTAAGAAGCCAAACAGCAACCACTTTCATACGGAATGGGAGGACGTCTTTGTTTATTCTTATTCGAATTGCGTTTGCTTCACCTGCCAGTGTACCGTTGCGATTCCGACGAAGGGAAATGTGGAGCTACGACAAAAGCTACGACGCTAACGTACTCACAGAGGAAAAGTACCCCAACATGAAGAAACGTGCTACCTCCTCGACTACTTTATTCGCCTCCACTTATTAATGCGAGTCAGTCTTGTCCCACATGAAGATTATTAAATCCAAATACCGTTCCACCTCGACTACCAGCTGTTATTCTCCGGACTATGGATCCCTGGATGATTCCGTTCAGTGCCAGAAATCACACTGAGGTCATGACAAAAATGTAAGTTTCACTGCTCAGTATAAAACATATAATTAAATATGTTTAGCGTTTTTATAGTAGGTGGTAGATCTTTTTGACGTGGTAATTTTATAAGTAGAGCTCGTGCTGAAAAACTGCGGGCATCCCTGCGTAGATGTTAACAGTAAAGAGTATCTGTTGTTCAGAACCCGATCAGAACTGAAGAAACTACTTGGCGGCGAAATGTATTCAGACTCCAAAATCTTCGTCCAGTTGACAGAATTCAGTTTTCTTTTGTAATGAAATCCACCTGTGAAGGCGTTGTTATTATTATTCGTCGCATTTGTCGGTGTAATCCTTCAGTAATCGATGCCAGAACTAGTATCGAACTCATTTGTGACTAGTGACAAGTATCGGTACTGAAATAATCTCATAAACAAGTCAGAATTTGAACTTTCCTCAATAGTTTCTGAATAGTCTTCATATAGAACAGAGCTACAGAACAAATGACTTCTTTTTTCAACTCTAGACTGGAATTTTCAATACAAAATGAAGTGTTTTTACTCTGAATGTGGTATTGAATTGCGACAACATTATTAGCAAACGTGTCTCTGTGACGTATTATTATGTACAAAACTAACCCTCGTTTACACGGGATCCTGCGTTACTTTTCGTTCCAGTCTTCTCAAACGCCAATACCTTCTGATTTATTTAAAAATTGCAGCACAAACTGACTCTCACACTGAGTCACACACGTAATCGCAAACTCAAAAGCAAAGTTCTAAAATTATTAAGTTTTGGGTCGCCTTAAAAAGTAATTTAAAGGATTTGTTTGGGAGTTTTATGGGTTTGTAAAGACCTGCCACTCGCCGAACTGATTGTAAGGACAAATTGACCACGACAAATGTAAAATCAATATCTAATCAGTCGTAAGTTAAACAGTAAGCACTAAACAGGACTAGCTTGGCCGTTGAGATCTGTTGAATTATTGTGCCGAGCGTCTTATTGAGAAGAGTGACAATGCACCTGCGAACGTGGAACGACATGAAACGTGAACAAAATGGATGACGGCTGACTAGAGTTTCCTGGATGCACTTTTTATTACCAAAAAAACAACAACAAAAAAACATAGATTCTGCATATTCATGAAATACTGTGACTGATGTTTTAAATTTAAGCGTTACCTAAAAGCGCTTATGTCAGGACTTTAACAAGAACTTATTTCCAACAAAGAACAGTTTTTTTGTTACATTTCAGAACATGTTTTGATGATCTACACAGCAGCGTAAACAGATTTAAACATTCTAACATAATTTAGATACCCGTGGGTGTGAGATATAACCAAATTCGTATATCTTGATTTTTTTATTTTATTTTTTTTGTAGTATTTATAGTATTAGATCAGAAATAAAGTGGCTTGGATGAGCAGCGAAACGTCTTCACTCCAACAACATTTTGTCCAGTTGACAGTTTTAACTTTTATAATATTCCAATTATGATCAGAAGAGATTTTAGCAATCCAAAAGAAATGCGTTAAAGCGTCTTTTTGTAATAATCTTTAAAAATATGAAAACGTTACCTACCAAAGCGCAAAAACACACCCTTTTTTGAAAGATT
The DNA here is from genome assembly GCF_009829125.3 of Periophthalmus magnuspinnatus. Classification (NCBI taxonomy): domain Eukaryota; kingdom Metazoa; phylum Chordata; class Actinopteri; order Gobiiformes; family Gobiidae; genus Periophthalmus; species Periophthalmus magnuspinnatus. The sequence goes on along the minus strand of NC_047139.1, from coordinate 5,573,610 downwards.
CTAACCACTGTACGATGGACATAGCTACCCGACTAGCCGCCACCTTCAAAATAAGACGTTAGCAACTGTGACTTCAATTCATAATTCACTATTAAACCATTATCGCTTCTCTCGCTATGCTACTGTCAGGTTTCTCGCTCTGACCTTAAAATGCTGGTTTTAACCCACGCGATCCTCATGTTTTTCTCAATTTTGTCCATAAATCAAGATATGAACATTAATAAAAGACCAATCAGGTGCCTTCTTTCCCCGAGGATGCTCCACTAGCGTTAGCAACAGGTTTGATTGACAACTACCGCGCCTCGTTGCCAATTAAACGAGCATTTTTAATCAGCTTTTCCTTTTTTTTTAATCTTCAAGTCAACCTCCGTGTTAACTGACGAATCAATACGTTGCCCCCGAACGACTGAACGCCATGTTTATAATTTCATCGCTGTGATTTTTCTTCATTCATCCTGATTCATTTCACTTCTGCTCTTATGTCAACGGACCCCGACTCTCCGTAGCACTCCATACACAAAGCCACTTTAACGAGACCGAGCCATCACTCTTAACCGATGCCGTACTGTACAAGGCTCTTCTATTACACTAACGCGTCGAGCAAAAACAATAATAGTCAGGTTTGTGAAAATGGCCTCCAATCACCATCCGCTTGTACCGAGCGCTCATCTCATCATGAACTAATAAAAGGATCCTCATCAGTGACGCTACTGTTTGTAATTGGACAATATTGCACCTATGGCAACAACACAGCCCGCCGACCACACGGATGCAGCTGGATCTCGTTCTGTTCTGATTTCCCCCAAGCTTTGTTGAGATGGATTTATCAAACCTGTTTTCCCGTCAAGGAGATCTGCAAAATTATCACAGATTTGACCTTTACTGATGGATTCAAAATATATATTCAAGTTATATTATGTTATCTGACTGTTCATTTTAAAAGGTACTGTAATGTAATGTTCACTTTTATTTAGTCATTATATTCAACTATGTAAACTATGTAATCTGCACTAATGTTTGTTCTTGAGTCTTGCAGAAAATGTCTTTTGAAAGTTGCAGGATCCCACGGGAAGAAGGTCACTGTGAAACCAAAACAGAAACATCTTGGGAATGACCTTTAGAAATGCAAAAACAAAATATATTTCTCTGTGAATTTCGTCATATGTTTTTATTCTGCTTGCAAAGTATGTAAAGTATGTCCCCCATCCCTTGAGAACGCATTTGTAACTAGGGTCCCTAACTAAATAAAAGGAGGAGAAAGACGGTCGAGACTTCAGAAAGGAGTGAGGTTTGTAAACTGCAGGTTTTGCTTCCCCGCTCTTTCTCCTCAATATTGAGACAAAATAATCTCTCTTGTCTTCTCTTCTCTTTTGAACTGTAATATAGGTTAAAAGGGTGAACCTATCATTTACTTTTTTTTTTCTTTTACAATATTGACTTTTTATATTTTGTGGATTTGATTTTTCTTTTTTTTCTTTTTTAAACGAACAATGTTGTATATTTCTCTTGCTAATAATTTCATTCTGGTAACACATGAAGGATACATTAAGTAATAAAGCTTCTTCGGTGCGTCGCATGTATGTATCAAAAAAATGAATTCATATATTAGTTTGAATACAGTTTGATGAAGTCGCACATTGATTTGAACACTACTTTGATGCTTAAACACTGCGATCTGACCCCAGAGCTCTGTATTAGATTGTATTTGTCAGGGAATAGATTTTTGTGATTTGAACTGACCGATTCCAGTCGCCATTTTTAACAGAACACGTTTAACACACAATAAACTTTAACTAGTCTTAAAGCGGATCTATTTGATTGATTGTTTGAGCTTTTAACCACATTGCAGTCGTTTCCCTTCCCATTTATCTTCTCGAGGTTGTATTTCGAGCGATTTGCGCGTGTTTGACTAATCTTTACACTCCCATATTCAAGACGTCATTGCTCCGATCAACCTCCATTTTTACAGCCACCGGTTAAACCCCCACTGCTCTGTACTTACTTCATTCTCCAATTTATTTTCTTAATGAGCGATACGCGCAAGACTCTGCAACGTTACAAATGAAAAAAATTACGATACTTGCTGGCGTGATATGTAGCTATTTATAAGAGGTGCCCACAACTGCACAGCTCTCAGTTTTCTAACGCGGACTTTTTTCTTTTATTACGTCATTTTAGATCAATATTGCGTGTTAAAAAAGTGCAAATTATAACGTAATGATCCACAGCAGTCATAGATTATAACTATACAGCAGATAAAATACAAGTTCTTTAATAAAGCCTCAGTAACAAAGTAAACTGGACTTATTATACAAATGACTAAAAATAAAAAACAGATCGCTTGCAGCTTGGAGTATAAATACATAAATGAAACTGGACTATGCTAGGACAGATATACCAATGTTAAACTAGGCTAAATAACTAAAACACAAGCGCCAAATTAATAGGAAATGGACTCAGGACTCTAACCAAAAACAGTCCATGTCCTCCACTTTGAACCACTGAGAGAAACAGATAAAAACCAACCCATTACGTTTGTATTTTATTTATGGCCTATTACAGTATGCAAATGCGATGCAAATGGCGTCCTGGTTTATGTGGCGCTCCATAATAATGCTAATAAAGCTACTCTTCAGTTCAGACGGCAGCACCTGCACAGTTCATCCGCCCCATTCTGCCCAATGACCTCTGGCACAAACTGACAGTCTATTTACAGGCTTTACTCAGGCTAAACACATCACGCAGATTAGCTACTATTGGCATGCGCGCGTCTCACTCACTAAAACAAATGTCACATCAGGTACAATCGAGGCGCTGCCAAAACAACACTGGGATATCAAAAACACTGGATTGTACGGCCTAACAATGCACTGGTACTACTGCCAACGCTACTGATATTAACTGTTACTACTAAGGCTACTATAACCTCTACAACCAACATTTATACTACAAAAGTGATAATACTGGTAATAGTAGATACTCAGAACAGGTTACAATGAATCTCTTTAATCACGTACAATATCATTCAGTTGTGGTAAGATACTTTATGGCTTCTATAAGTTAATGGGAAAATGTCTGTATATATCAACCAAACTACTAACTGCACCAGTAAAATGAACCAAAGGATAGATGCACCAGCTCTTTTTCTGTCTCGTATGTGGGCTTTGGATATCTGCTGATCCTCCAAACCATCTGACTCCAGTGAAGAGACCAAACTGAGATTTTTTTCTATAAATAAAACCTGCATACAGTAACATCAAATTAATCAATATAAATATGACTCATTATTCAACTAACAGCCTTGAATAAAGTTGTGAAACAATACTCAAAAAATGAGCTGAAGCCCTTTCACTAAAGGCCGGGGTACTCCAATTTTCTGTTGTCTGCTATGATTAGTAAAAGTGACATGTTTTGTGACTTTAAGTGATCTTATGGAATTGAATGTCTAAATAGGATCAATAAACAACCATCTACTGTATTTGAACAGTACGTGACTTTATTCTGGGGCCAAACGTTGGACACTACTGTCCTAAACCTCTGCACTCTCCTCTTCACAATCAACATTTCAATGCCACAGGACTCACTGATCCAGAAAACAACTGCACGAGGACGGGACCTGACTCTGCTCTAACCAACAACCTCAGAACAAACACGTTTACTGTCCAAACTACACCTCTGTGGGACACAGCCAGGACAAACTACACCTCTGTGGGACACAGCCAGGACAAACTACACCTCTGTGGGACACAGCCAGGACAAACTACACCTCTGTGGGACACAGCCAGGACAAACTACACCTCTGTGGGACAGAGAGGACAGGGTTTACAAACTACACCTCTGTGGGACAGAGAGGACAGGGTTTACAAACTACACCTCTGTGGGACACAGCCAGGACAAACTACACCTCTGTGGGACACAGCAAGGACAAACTACACCTCTGTGGGACACAGCCAGGACAAACTACACCTCTGTGGGACAAAGAGGACAGGGTTTACAAACTACACCTCTGTGGGACAGTGAGGACAGGGCTGACAGAGCTGTACAATCAGATGTCATAATTACACTGGTCCTGACAAAGGACACTGCTGAAGCTGCTGCTTTTCATTAAACTGTGATTCTCACAATGAGGAAAATAATAATAAAGTTTAGCCTTACCTTTAGGAGACACGTGTCTCTGGACATTACTCAAAGTTCAGCTCCTGTTTAAACAGATGAATGTGTCTCCTCTGAACCTCAGCTCACACTGCCAGCCTGATAAAAAGTGGTTTTATTGAGAATATTCTCATGTCACGTGTGTTGTGTTGACTGCTGTCGTCATTAGCCTCGTGTTAGCTAAAACTTACAGATGCTGCGCATGCGCTGTGCCCGTCCTCAGTGACTAAGGAGGACCTGTTCTGTCGTAAAGTCCTGTTCTGTCGGGATTCCGCTTCATCTCCGTGTCCAGCGCTTGATATAAAGTGATCCCCGTGTATTTAGTTTTTATTTTCATCAAATCCACGAGCTGACACGAGCCGAAACGAGCCGAAACGAGCCGCATGTGAATCCAGCGCTGAGACATTTACTTCCGCCTTCTCTCTACAAACGTCCAATCAAACGCAAATATTTGAAAAAGTGACCAATGACAGCACACTTAAGGCGGGACTTACGTAACAGGATCCAATCAGAGACAGAGAATGACGGCCCTGACAGACAGCGAGAGCAGCCAATCAGAGAAGAGAACAGGACACGCGGCTCAGATCACAGAAAGAGGAGAGACTGAGACGCACTCACAGCATCATTTTTACGAAATAATCTTCGCAGCACAAAATTATGAGTTATATTTGAATGTAATGTTGAAATTATTAGTAAAATGACTGGTAATATTCTTACTGGGGCCTATACAATTAAAAAAACATGTCATGGTTCTGAAAGGGCTTGAATAATGCAGGTGTTATTCCACCGGCTTGTGTGGATTTACAACCACACAGCAAAAGGCCAATCAAACATTTATGGGTGATGGACTATTTCTATATTTTTCTGTATGTAGTAATAATACAGCCTTCACACAGTCTATGCGCTACTACACTGACATATAAGACAAAATGGTGACAAAATAAAAAAATAAAAAAATAAATAAATAGGGATGGGGAATATATCAGTTGATTTTATTCATTTATTAATTAATTAATTAATTTATTTATTTATTTTTATCAGTATCAGTCAATATCAGTATTTGATATTCTCTGTGTGCCCATGTCTCATTCGATTTCTCATTGAAGCTATTTATTTATTTATTTTATGTACCTGTCTATTTATTTTTTTTATTTTATTTTATTTTATTGTGATAAATTTGTGGTATCATCTGCACACCACATATGGGATAAGGTTTTGTCACGCTGCCCACGTCTCAACTTCAGGTTTAATTTCACACCAAAATGGAAAAACGCACTTCATTTGCACCATCTCGACTCACAAAATATAATCTTTGACCTCACCTTAATTGCTAAATAGTGAACTAAAAGACAAATATATAAGCGTTTTTAGTGTTTGTTGTCAGTTTGTTGTCAGTCTGGATGCATTGGCAGCATAGAATTAAACAAACACATCTCAAAATATAAATAAATCATGTCATTTCAAGAGGGGTATTACACTTCTACGGGGTATTACCTGCAAACACATAACATATTTAGATCACCATGTTGCCTCTTATTGTTTTGAAAATGATATATTCCCCCAAAACAACGTACGTATTAACATAATTTAATGCATTTCCTTTCCATTTTTGATGCTCTGAGTCCCCTTTCCCTTTGCTCTCTGCACTAAGTCACTCCCCCTTCAGAGCACTATCACATTACAATAGGCGTGCACATTCTTCTAATGGAACTACTGCACATCGCGTCAGGTTTGTGAAGTCGAAGTCCATTGTTTTGTGTCATGCTTTTGTATATTTATGGGATCGTCGAGCGGGGGCGTAGGTGACGTAGGCTTGTGGGCGGAGCTTTGGATAGAACCGTCCAGCTAAACATAAGGTGGGCTCAAAAAGGGCTCAGGAGAGATCACTGAATGACTCAAACATGCACAGATGATATAACCCACCTCAGGCATGTTTTTGATGAGAAAACGACATTATAAGATGGTAGAAAGCTGCAAAACGTTGATTTTTTTGCATTAAATCCTACTCTTTAACATCGTCTGTAGGTCATTGTAATTAAAATGTTTTCTGCAGAGTTTTGGAAGCTGAAATGAGGCAGTGCCCCTTGAGTTTTGTGGTAAGGAAGTGATAATGACTACGAAGAACTGGGGCCAGAAGAAGTTTTAATTAAACACATGTGAATATTGGTTTTGTTTGCAATTAACTGAGCTGCGCGAACATCCGTGTGGGTGAGAGATGTGAGCAAAGCTAACTTTTAGAGAATAGTGAAAGTAAATTAATTATATTTTTTATGAATTTGTGTGTAGATGTGCCTGGTGTGAAGCTTCAGTGATATACAAAAGCTAAACAGTGTAGAATTTCAGAAGTCTAAATATATTTAAATTTGATCAAAAGAATAGTGCAAAATACGGAGCCCCTAAAGTCCCCTAAAAAAAAAAAAAAAAAAAAAAAAAAGGGGAATTTTTAGGGGCTCTGTACGATTTCAGGTAAACAAGAAAATCATTTGAAAAAGCAAGAAATCACTGTAAAGAAAAAAAAAGAAAGGAAAAAGGGATGTAAAGCATATTCCAAACCTGTAAAAAATAAATAAATAAATAAAATAAATAAATAAATAAATAAATAAATAAAAATGTATAAATTAATTAATTAATTTAAAAAAATAATAAATACATAAATAAAATGAAATAAATAAATAAATGCATAATAAATCTCTGATAACAGTAATGGCATGGGACATAAAACTGTTAGCAGTATAAGCTAGGAGGTATGCCTACTTGTTTTGTTGTGTGAATATAGAAAAAAACAAAACACAATTCTGGATTCATGTAAAATGTATTAGCTGCAGAAAGTAGCTATTCTCAGCTTGAATAAAAATGACTTTGTAGCTATGCCAAAAAATCAATGCAGACCAAAAACCCCGCCGTACTTCTAGCCGCTAACAATGTAAACAATGGTTAAGCGTTAAAGACGATCCAAACACAGAAGCATCACGAGAGAAGACGTGATTGTCCTGTGAACGACGTCAGGTGTCATTATGGAAAAGCAGAGACCCATAGTAACGGGCAGTGACTCACAGTGGCATATTTTACAGGCAGGACGCCAGGGGCCTTGAGAAGTCTTATGTAAGAGTCTCATACATGAATCACCCTTCAAACTTCAAACGGAAGCTGAACACGGTCTGCTTGCACTCTATAGAAAAGGCCACGCTAACAATGGCTCTGTAGAACTAAACTCTGTAAACACACTGTTATATTTTCAGTTCTCACACAATATATAACTTTTCCAGACACCTACAGGATAAAAACGTGATCGCTTTGCCTGGAACGTTCCACAGTATTGCATTAAACTTATCTATCGAGCATTTATTCAATAACAATTTACAAAAAAAAACATGGATTCTTAATGTAATGGGCTCACCTCTCAACAGATCTGACCATGGTGGTAGATAAGTTTACTGCGGAACATTATTGGAAAAGCAACTCCATGGAAAAGAAGACAGAGGTGAACCTACTCCAGAAAAGTTACACAGTGCATCATTAACTGAATTGTGATTTATTCCAGTTTTTTGCTGTTTTATATTTAGACCTGGTTTAGTCGTTGAGTTTATTCCTGTTTAAAAACGACTGAATCATTATTTATTTATTTATTTATTTATGCATTTATTTATTTATGCATTTATTTATTTATGCATTTATTTATTTATGCATTTATTTATTTATGCATTTATTTATTTATTTATTAATGTATTTATTTATTTATTTATGTATTTATGTATTTATTTATTTTTACGTAAATATACTGTAAACTAAAAGGTAAACTGAGTAGCTTTAAGGGGGCTTTAAATTTCAAAAAAGGGAATAGATGAATAAATAAATACAAATAAAATGTCTCTCTCTATATATATATGTGTATATTCTGTATTTAGGTATATGTGTACATGTATGTTTTATGGTGTAGTTGTGTGTATATGTGTGTGTGTGTATATATGTATATGAGTTTGTTTTTATGTAATATTTATGTATTTTGTAAGTGTTTTGTTTGTCTGTGTTCCAGGAAGAGGAGGTCGGATGTCACCATGAGCTCAGGACTTTACTTTTTTTTTTACTTTTTTTTTGTGTGTGAAGGGGATGGGGGAATCTTATTTTTGTTATCTTGATTTTGTTACTATACAAATAATTAAAAGAACTATTTCCTTTTAAACAGTTTGCAGTGATCTAAAGTCATCCCTCACTTTTCTTATCATTTCCAAACATCCTAATTATTCCCTTTTATGAGTTCGGACTGTGGACTTTGATTATAGCGACAGTAAAGCTAACAACCACTAGCATGCTAACACACACACTCTTTGACTATCAGACAGTAAACACTTGATAATTCGACGCAGACAGGACGCAGCAGACTCATTTTGACCTTGAGAGCTGCTTATACAACACATCTGCACTGGGGCAAGGCACGTTTTGCTCAAATATAAAGGACAAATAAACAGATACAAGGCCTTGAAGTAAAAAGTAATAGCCCCACGTTATTCAAAATCCAGGTATATTGGTGGCATATTGACGTTTTCTACATAAAAAATAGCTTCTTTTAGTCTCCCGGTATCTTCATTTTGAATACTGTTTGTCCATTGAACACTTCCTCACGCAAACTTTGTATAAGCTTAAGATGATAGTCAGTAATTGTGAGTAGTTTGACGTTCTAATCTAGTTCTTGATGAAGAGATATTATGCAAAAATAGTGTGTTATAGAGAGTTTTTGCGCTTTCTACCACGATTTAACATTGTTTCCTCATCAAAAACACGCCTGAAGATGCACGTTTGGGTAATTTAATCTATATAAACCTTTATTTTGGTTTGCAGTACGATTCTTTCCAACCCTTGCTCCCACACGACAACATTTTATAAATATACAAGAGCAGACACGCTACGACTTCACAAACCTGGCGCAATGTACTGGCGTTTAGGAGCGAAATACACCCAGATTGTGAAAGGGGAGTGACTCGGGGGCGCTCGGACTGTCAAAAACGTAAACGGAAACTTATCAAACATGTTAAATACGTCGTTTTTGGGCAAATACAGCACTTCCAAAACAATAAAAGCTAACACGGCGAGCTAAATATGTTACGTGTTAGCGGCTAATGCCCCGTCGAAGTTGATCTTTTCGTCTTCTCTTAGCGTGGTCTATATATAAAACAGCATACCTCCACCGTCAATCACTGCTAATCCACTGTAGCGTGAAGCGGGACGTACCCACAGACGTCCATTGTGCGCGTGAGTCAGTCAGGTGTGGAGTTTACTCAAGCATGTTGTGTACACTACTTGTGCATACAATTAGCCATGCAGAGATCTACTAACAACAACAACATCTTGGGTTAGAAGCCCCGGGGCAGCCTTCAGACTCACTCGGATTGATTGGAACTGATTTATTTGAGTCAATTCTTCAACGTTTAAGCAGGAACAGCAGCAGAAACGCACCACTTACTCCATAAGTACACGGGCAAACGCTATAAAAAGGGGGATAAGGTGCTCTCTAAGGGCGCTCTCTAAGGGTCCTCTCTGTGCCATATGTGTCTACGAGTCTATTACTACTACCGGACAGCACATTGTCTGCCATTTTGGATTTTCTGTTATTCCTTTACAGCGTGAAACTAAAATATAAGCTATGTTCACGCGAAATGAGCTGTGTATTTCACTTAGTCAGACCCGAGTAATGACATTTAAGCTCTAAAAATAAAAAGACTGGATTCAGGGAGACAGCTTAGCACAGTCTTGATGTAGCCTTAGCTTCACTCTGCTTAGCCTACCACCACTATGCTATTCCTAACAGCGAGCAGATTGGGGCAGACCTCACCAGACAGTGCGCAAAAGAAGATATTTGGTAATAATGTGCAGTTAAAGCCATCAAACCCTGCGTAGTCTACATCTGAAAAGGTTGGAAAAGGGGTGCAAAGTGATGTTTTTAAGGAGAGGCTGATGCTCAATATGTGCTATGTGTAACTGAGGCCAATAACAAATCCAAACAAGGCTGTAGATTTACGCGTAACCATGAAGTACAAAGAGGAACGATGTGATTTTCCCCCTTTTAACCAAATCTCCATCGCTCCAAATACCTTCGCAGTGGCTTTTCTGGAAGGCAACACACACACACTCAGTCGATTCCACACAGGAAGAACCATGTTTCACTCACACACAAATGGAGATAAAGACGTGATTTCAGCCCTTCCTTACCTCGTCGGAAGATTAGCGGCGATAAAGACCCAGAGAAGCAGCTTGAGTGGAAGAGAAGGCTTCGCCATTGCTGCTGCCGAGCCTCTGGTGGCTAAATTTGGAGAAGCCATCGACAGCGACTCGTTTCTCCCTTCTTGTTCGCGTGGCAGATGTCCGTGTCCGTGTTTTAGAGCGTTCCCTCCTGACGAAACATTACGCGCGCTACGGTGGGGTCCGCTCTGCCTTTACGCGCGAGACCTGAGACCCGCAGAGCCGAGACTGTGGGACCGAGCGCGCCCTGAGAGCCGAGTCCGAGCCGCCACAGCGCAGATCGACGCGAGGAGACACTGTGAGGCAGGGGGTTTTGTTGCGCGCTGCTCTTCTTCCCCTCTTCTTCTTCTCGCTACCGCTGCTTCTACTGGTGCTGTCGTCGCCTCCGAAAAAGCAAAACAGCCCCACAGCGAGGCCCCAAACGCACAGCTACGGGCTAAAGGAGGAAGGAGAGGAGAAAAGGAGAAGCTATGGTAATGAGCCAGAGTGTGACGGAGCGCGGGAGAGGATAAAAAGCATGGGACTGTGAGGCTGAGCGCAGATTATCGCGGGGTCAGGGAGCCACTGATGCACGTTGCTGCAGCACGGATCAACACATGCGTGGTCTCAGCCAGCGGAAGCACGGCTCCAGCAGGGCACCCAGGGCTGAGAGCTCACTGGAACAATGTCTTTTTTTTGCATTATGTCATCACAAATATACCATCACGAGACATTTAACGCATTTCTGTGCCAAAACCACTTTAGAAATGACCGTGTATTACTGTATTTTTGTAAGAAATGTGCAAACTATTAGCTTTCTGCACATAAAACAAGTGTAATCCCCGTTTGTATGAGATCCAGGGACACTCCACATGTGTCAAAATGCAGTTTCCATCTTGCACAGGCAGATCTAAATGCCATCAAAGGCTTTACATCCTTATGCAATACTGATTTGTCTATGAATTATTAAGTTATATAACCAATAAATACATTAATTTACACATACAGGTTAACACATCCAGAGCTGTGCCTCATATAAATAAAAATATGATGTGGTTTGAGCCAAAGGAGCCACGTCATGTCGCGGTTGCCATGGTGAGCTCACACACAGAAAAGCCTCTCCTCCGCTCTCTTCTCTCTTCTCTCTTCTCTCTCTTCGTCGCTGCACCAGCTCAGACACGTCTCTATAATTACAGCAGTGGTTTCCAGGTGCGGCATCTGCTTTTGTACAAATGTATTTAGTTTGCTTTAAATGGGACACGCAGAGGCATAAATCCAGCCCCAGTCACGCTTTCAGCACCACGGACAGCTCAATTAGTCTGCTCTGCTTTACAAAAAACAGGAATCAGCACCAAGGACAGCTCCTGCCACCACTGCTGCTAAAGTGTGGGGCATGTCACTCAAATGTGGGTTAGTTTTCTCACAGAAGGAGGAAAAATAACAGGTACGGGGCTTATCCGAGGAGAGGAAATGGAACGAGATGCGACAGTGGTCAAATCAGGTGAATATAAGACAGTAGCCAAAGTGTAGGACAATATTTATGAACGGATTTAGGTCAAGGTCAAGTGGATCAGACGTCGACGCAACATTATATTGGCTCGCAAAAGAATAAGATGAGGGAACGCAACATTGTCTAGGATGTTTGTGTAGTCCTCGAGTCGTCCAGGTTTGATTCACAGCAAAAGATGAAGTTTAAATCTGTCAAATTGTTGTCGGAGTGAAGACGTTTTGCCGCGTCTTCGGTTCTGGTTGAAGATGGAAGAACGCTCCTTTTCCTCTTTTTTGAGATGTTTCCCGGCAGATTATGTGTATTTAAAGCGCAACAAAGTCGAGACAAAAATACATACCCCATTCGACGCTAGCTACCGTTAGCATTCTTGAATATTTATAGAGGTTTGTGCAGTTGGAGCGTGTTCTTCTTCTCCGTGTCTTTGTGTCTAAACTTGGTACAATTATGCTAAAGTTCACATTTGATAGTAATTATACTGCAGTAGTCTTATGTAATGCTTTTCCGGTTGTGTTGTTGTATGAGTTTGTGCATCAGGCCGATTCGTTCACTCCTCATTCAGTGGTGATAAAGTACTATTGTAGCCACAGCTGCCCTGAGACAGACTGACAAACGTGAGCATTCATACGAGGCAATGTGAGTCAAAGTGTCTCAAAAGAGCCTCAAGACAGAACAGAACATCCAGAACAGAACATCCAGAACAGAACATCCAGAACAGAACATCCAGAACAGAACACTGCTGCTCGGGTCAGGACTAGAACCAGGAAGTACTTCACACATGTGTCCTGTGGCTCAGAGAATAGACTTAGAATAAACATAGAACAAGTCTCTCCATGGACCAGCACCAAAGAACATCTCCCACATGAGCCACAAGAACCATCTCACATGAGGAGGACTAAACCAGGACTAAACCAGGACTAAACCAGGACTAAACCACGACTAAACCAGGACTAAAGCAGGACTAAAGCAGGACTAAAGCAGGACTAAAGCAGGACTAAACCGGGACTAAACCGGGACTAAACCAGGGCTAAACCAGGACTAAACCAGGACTAAACCAGGACTGAACCAGGACTGAACCAGGACTAAACCATGACTAAACCAGGACTAAACCAGGACTAAACCAGGACTGAACCAGGACTAAACCAGGACTAAACCAGGACTAAACCAGGACTAAACCAGGACTAAACCAGGACTGAACCAGGACTGAACCAGGACTAAACCAGGACTAAACCAGGACTGAACCAGGACTAAACCAGGACTAAACCAGGACTAAACCAGGACTGAACCAGGACTAAACCAGGACTAAACCAGGACTGAACCAGGACTAAACCAGGACTAAACCAGGACTAAACCAGGACTGAACCAGGACTAAACCAGGACTGAACCAGGACTGAACCAGGACTAAACCAGGACTAAACCAGGACTAAACCAGGACTACACCAGGACTAAACCAGGACTAAAGCAGGACTAAAGGAGGACTGAACCAGGACTGAACCAGGACTAAACCAGGACTGAACCAGGACTAAACCAGGACTAAACCAGGACTAAAGGAGGACTAAACCAGGACTAAACCAGGACTAAACCAGGACTAAAGGAGGACTGAACCAGGACTGAACCAGGACTAAACCAGGACTAAACCAGGACTGAACTAGAACTAAACCAGAGACTAAACGAGGTCTAAATGAGGACTAAACTGGGACTAAAACGGGACTAAAACGGGTCTAAACCAGGACTAAACCAAGACTAAACCAGGACTAAACTAGAACAAAACCAGGACTAAACCAGGACTAAACAACTCTAATCTAACGAATGGTGACGTAGATCTCGCCTTTAACTGAATTCAAATGGTTTGTTTGACCCTGAGGACTCCGTTCCCTTGGATACCGACTTTATATAACGAGCCCATAAACCCCAAATATAAAATAAAAATATACAAAACAGGGATCGCGGATGAACAATACACAATAATATGAAAGGATATCGTCCCCGTTCACCTTGAGGGGGAGTGGACCAGGACTGAACCGGGTTAACACCAAATCCGCTGCCAGAACTCATATTTAAATTTAGGACGTATCGTGAGACATTGTGTTTTTTGAAATACAGACGCTTTCCCCCGTCCCCTGACACGTTTCGAACCCGCTCCAGCTCGCGTGTCCCGGGGTTTGCATTGTCCTTTAAAACCCATTTCAATTCGCTTATGTAAGTATGCTAATGTCTACTCCGGCTTTGGTGGAGGGTAACTTTTTCCCAAGGACTCCTTCAGGGATGTTTGCGGAAAAAAAACTACGTGTTCATAATACAATCTAAAAAAAACAAAATGGCCGCCTGTCCCGCTCTGACTCATAAATTACCCCGCTACTACCGTTTAGCCCGGGCGCTATCTCTCCCGTGGCCTTCTATCGTCTTATATTTGAACGACGCCGTGTTGTTTTGCTCTTTTTTTTCTCCAGCGTTACCTTCAGGGAAAGAGTAAATAAAGAAAAAAGGAATAAAAAATAATAAAACGCGGCGCATGACGGTAACGGCGTGGAAACAGTGTGACGTGTCTAAACTGGGTCACGTTCTCCGCAGCGGATCTGACCCGAGGACGTTTCTCGCATCTGCCAACTTCACGTCGTCTTGGCTCCTCCCCCTCAAACGAAGACGCTCAGAAGTGGCGGATAATGAGAGAATATCGGACCGGATGTTTCCATGTTGAGTTGTGCTGGGAAGAGATGGAGGAGAAAGAGGAGGGAAGGATGGAGGGATGGATGGTGGGAGTAATGAGGAAATGCTGGGGTAAAATCTGACGTCAGGGCGGTGTTTTTGTGGTAAACGTGTGGACGTGTGAGAGAGATGGAGGGATGAGAGGGTAGACAGAGAGGTAGAGGTAAAAAGAGAGGGAGGTGAAGAGAGAAAGAGAGATGTGAGAAGAGAGAGAGCGATAGGTGAGGAGAGAGAGATCTGAGAAGATAGAGATAAATATCAGGAGATGAGAAGATAGAGAGATGCGAGGATGGATAGAGATGGAAGTGAGAAGAAAGAGGGAAAGTGACGGATACATCAGAAGAAAGAGAGATGAGAAGATAGACAGGGAGGTAAATATCAGGGGATGAGAAGATAGAGGGATGAGACGATAGAGATAGAGGTGAGAAGAGAGATAGATAGATAGAGGAAAGAGAGGAGAGGAAAGATAGAGGATTGAGAAGAGAGAAAGTGGAAGAAAGAGAAAGAAGAGAGACAGATAGGTGAGGAGAGAGAGAGATGAGAAGATAGGGATAGAGAGATGAGACGAGAGATAGAGAAAGAGTGGTAGAGCGATGAGAAGAGAGACAGAAATAGAAACATGAGAAGATAGCGGTAGAAGAAAGACAGAGATGGAGGTAAATATCAGGAGATGAAAAGATAGACAGATGAGAAGAGGGGGAGAGAGGGGAGAGAGCGGTGGGTAGATGAGGGGAGAGATAGAGAAAGTGAGATGAGAAAGGAGATAGGGTGATGAGAAGAGAAATGGAATTATAAAGATGAGAGGAGAGGTAGATGAGGAGATAGAGAGATGAGAAGATAGAAAGGGATAGAGAGATTGGAGCACTGGAGAAGAGGGATAGAGGAGAAGATAGATGGATAAAGAAATAGATAGATAGATAGATAGATAGATAGATAGATGGACGGATAGATAGATAGATGATAGATAGATAGATAGATAGATAGATAGATAGATAGACGGATAGATAGATAGATAGATAGACAGACAGATAGATAGATAGATAGATAGATGATAGATAGATAGATAGATAGACGGATAGATAGATAGATAGATAGATAGAGAGAGAGATGGATAGATAGATAGACAGACAGATAGATAGATAGATAGATAGATAGATAGATAGATATATAGATAGATGGATGTGTGAAGAGTAAGAATGCCGTGTATTTTTGAAATAATTTAATACATATGAGATACAGAAGTTGAATGCAGTGGAACATTCTAGACAAATCAATATACCAGATACCAGAAAAGTTACATAGTGAAGCTTTAAGATTGACATATTAAGAAAAATGTTAACCCTGATATTCATTTGCTTTTTGTGAAGTTTTACACTTAACTATCCATTCATCCATCCATTTTCCTCCTCTTATCCGGGAAGCATCCGTCTAAGCAGGGACTCCCAGACTTCCCTCACCCCAGACACTTCCTCCAGCTCCTCCGTCGGGACCCCAGACCAGCCGAGAGACTATTTGTGACTCTATTATGCTAAATCTGCTTCGATCTTTGACTCTTTTCCCCCCCAAAAAAACATGTCTTTCTTTTGAGTTACACCTTCCCCTGCCCGAGAACTGAACCGGCAACCTCCCGTCTGAACTTCTCAACCTTTGAAAACCATTATCCAACCTGCACTTAGCATCGCCTGCCGTTATTTAATTAACAGAAACAGGAGCCAGACATCTCGGGGCCCTTCGTATCCACCCTTAACGCCCCGTGTTCAGTCTCGCCTATAAAACAAACTCACACTTTTGCCCTTGCTTAGCGTACGTGTAAGTTGTGCGACTATAGTTAAGTGTTGCAGAGTGGCAGCTGCGATCAAATCAAGCAGGTGTTAGCAGCTATCTCCGTGCTGTGCCGCATTAGCCTTAATTCCCCTCGGAGTTTTTATAACACTTCCATACAAGCGGTAAAAGGCGTTTTTACAATCCCACAAGGGCACAAGTTTGGGAGCAGTCATCACTCATACGCTCTATCTCGCAACAACGTGAACTCAAATCTACTCCCTCCTCACTGACGCGCGCAGACGTGGCTACAGCGGCTAAAAATACATCCAAGTATACAGCTTTGAGAACGGACGGGACGAGATAATGTAAAGCTTTTTCGCCGAGCTGCAGCAGGATTTTAAATAAACGTAAAGGAAGTCGACGAGCGAAAAAAAACGGAGGTAAAACGACTCGTAGAGCACAGTCTGTACGCAAAGTTTCGACGTGTTTTACCGATCGACGAAGACGCGTTTAGATTAGCAAAGAAAAGTGGATTAGGTCAGGAAAATCTAATCGTTATAAAGTGGTATTCAAACGAGGGGAGTGCGTAGAAAGTTGCGATATGCTAATGCTAAACAGAACAGAAATAGAGGCGTAAGAGTTTAGAAGGAACAAGATAGAGATTGTGTCGCTTAGACTGTAACGGGAAGTGTTTGAAACTATTTTATACTAACAATAAAACAAACAAACAAGCATAAATACATAAATGAAGTCCTATGTTGTACACCCAATTTGAAGTAATGTGTTTTCTGGATTATAAGTCGCTCTGGAGTATAAGTCGCACCAGCCAAAACGTGCATAATAATGAAGAAAAACACATATATAAGTCACATTTTTTGGGGGACATTTATTTTACAAAATCTGAGACCAAAAACTGACATTTTATCTTTAAAGGGAAGTTATAATAATAATAAAATAAAGAACAACAGGCTGAATATCAGTACAGTGACACGAAGCACAGACAGAAATGAACATGTGTCTGGTTTGTTAACGTAAGATATTAACAGTTAATCAGATAAATAAAGCAGAAAAAACAAGCAACACGTTTACTCTGGATCTCACTACAAATCACATATAAGTCGCATCTGAGTATAAGTCGCACCCCCGGACAAACTATGAAAAAAAAAGTGCGACTTATAGCCCGGGAAATACAGCAGCTCTAAACGTGACTTTAGAGAAGTTTAAAAATGTAACATCATGAACTCACTCGTCTTTAATGGTGCGAAATCCACTTTGAGTTTGCAGGAGTTAATTTGTTTGTCTGAGGATGAGGAAGTACATAGTTAACATGCTGGTTGATGTTAGCATGGCCGTGACCGCAAACTCCTCTCGCTCTGGCCTCTGAAAGCTGTGAAAACGCTCATAATAAACTCCGTACACTGAATTTATTTGCATGCTCGGATTGCATCAGGTCCAGTAAGTGAGAAGTTACTTTGGACTGTTTCAAAAGAACAATGAATATTTAAAGTTAGTAAAAATGAAGTACACAACCTTTAACGCTTTTAACATCTCACCTGGTCCTGGTTTAGCCCTGATGGAGGCTACGTTTGCCCCTGTTCACATTTAGTCCTGGTCTAATCCAGATTTAGCTCCTGATTTCAGTTTAAAAATAGAAATAGACACATTTTATAATATTTGGAACAAGTGGATCAAGTATATCACACAAACTAGAACTGATTTTTTTGTGACTTATTAACATTATCATTATTTTATTTTATTTTATTTTATTTTATTTTATTTTATTTTATTTTATTTTATTTTATTTTATTTTGTTTTGTTTTGTTTTGTTTTGTTTTGTTTTGTTTTGTTTTGTTTTGTTTTGTTTTGTTTTATTTATTTTATTTTATTTTATTTTAATTTTATTTTAATTCTATTTTATTTATTTATTTATTTTGCATCATTATTATTATTTTACTGTACAATGCAGACTGTTTGATTGCAATTTTTTTTTTGTAAGCTCACCAGTTTTTGTTTTTCCTTTTTACTCTTTTAATTTACCAAAATGGGATGGGACCAAAAAACATGACCAGTCTTCAAAAAGCACCGTTAAGGGACTTTAAGGGAATAATAATGCTGTTTTATTCTGTATTTAAACTGGAAGAAATGTGTCTGGATAATATGTGTTCTTCCCGAAATAAAAATATAATGAAAAATTTAAAAAACAACAACAAAAAAACAAAAAAAACCCTTAGAATTAGCTTCTTTTTTATTAGACAGCAGAGTTTATTTGTTCGTTGCTTTACATGTTCCCGTGTGTGAGATAAGTCCACACTCCCCGGTCGCGAGTTACGCTCCTTGGACCTCGTTTTTGGATCTCGATGGCCTTTTCTGATTTGTTGCTTTCGACACGGGTGACCTTGGCTTTGTTCCTTCCTCGTTCCTTAAGGAAACGGCCAAGAGACAAACGGCGGCGATAAAAGAACAAGAAGAGCAGGAAAATCTGAAATCAGCCAAACGACCACTGCAAGAGACAAAACACATCACGGACTGGAACGACAAACACCGACACCGGATAAGAGTCGCCAACAAGATCCGCAAATCCCTCTCATTTACAGTATAGTTTTTTACATCGTCTGAGCGTGGATCGTGTTCTTTGTCCTGATTGGCTGTTGGACTGTAGACCATTGTCCATCAGTCTCCTCCGTGCCGTGTCTCCTGTCCAGTACAGAATGTGTTCAGACAAATTTACATAAACGTTGGATCGCAGTGTGACTCTGAAGTGCTGTACGTTTGCAATTTGTTTTCTCCCCAACAAAACCCACAATGTCGATGAAACGTTCTGCACCAACAAAGACGCCTACGTTCGCACCCAAAGAGTTGAGGAACATGCTAACCATCGCAGAAAAAGTTGGACTTCTGGACATGATGAAGGAAGGTGGAAGTGACTTAATCTTCGGTTCGTTACAAAAAGGAGGAAAATAACGTGGTTTCATTCCATAATACTGAGCTTGTTTCTTAAAATCTACGAAGGTTTGAACTTTGAGAGAGTTTAAACGAGAGAGAAATGTGAGAAAATGTTAACGCCTGTGTGAGAAAAGTGTATAAAGTGTGTGGTGAGGGGTTTTACAGAGAAAAACATATAGATTAAATGTAAAAAATAAAGCTGATACTTCGCGGGTTACGATAAACGAGGGACCACTGCACTTTTAAAGATGATTTTAATTTATATTGAATGCTGTAGTTACACTTTTGATTCTGTTTTTTTTTTTTTTTTTGAGGAAAAGCGTGCAGGCCCTTTTAACACATTTCTGTTTTATAATTTAAAATCATGTAAACGTTTAATTTTAATCCAATATTTTTAAACCAGGCCACTCCCTGCACTCCCTAGAAACATATTCAGTTGTAGAAAATGCAAAAAATAAGTTACTTTATGTACACAAATGTAACTAACACTCAAGAAAACACACTTGCCTGTCTGAGAAAAGTGTATAAAGTGTGTGGTGAGGGGTTTTACAGCTGCAAAAACGTGTAGAATAACTGTAAAAAATAAAGCTGGTACTTCATGGGTTATTTTTCTAACGTAACCCCCGCGATAAACGAGGGACCACTGCACTCAGAACGCACGTGTTTTTTGGATTTTAAGACGGTAAAATTCAGGTACAGCGCTTTTTAAAATGAAAAGTTAAATCTATGCGTTGAGAAAACTACAAGTACTTCACCAAAGATGTACACTCGAGCGCCCCTCCCTCGTCCTCGCCACCTGTGATTGTGCGTCTTAGTCTAATAACGCGTCTGATAATCAGGGCCTGATTGCCGGTGCTGTGAGTGGGCGCGGCGCTCGGAGGATGGCTCTGATTTGAAGCCGTGTTGTGCTCCGTGTGTTTATTTGTGGCACGTAGGTTAATCAACTTGAGGGAAATTGAGACACGCTTCATCAGACATCCAGCGCTCCAGAAAACAGAGTAAAACCAGCAGCGCTTTTCAAACCAGACTTCTGCAGTTCCCCCTCTGCCGCAGTGCACTCCGCCGAGGATGTAGGTCAGCCTGCATATTTATGAGGCCGCGATGTGTTGACGTGGAATTCAAACCGGAATACAAGTCTTTTAAACATTAACAGGGGTGAAGAAGAAGAGGGAAAGACCTGGAGATGTAATAATCTTTAAAAGTGCATTATGTAACTCTTCTGGTATAGGGTTTCTTATAGTTTTTTTTAGGATACTCAAGTGGATTCTGATAAAACTCAACACTAAATGCCATTTCTGATACCGTGATTATGATAAAAAACACTCAATATAACAATTTTCAATAGTTTTCCAGCTTTAAACGGTCGTATTTTCTTTTAAATTCCCATGTCGTCCGTGTAATCCCTCACTCGTCCAGTCTCTGTGTCTTAAACTTGTTCTGATTCAGCTCAAGATCATCCTAAAGCTTCAAAAAAGGTTCATTTCTGTCCTGTGAATGTGGCTCTTTCACTATCGATACTTGCTAAAATGAGCATCTACTGCACATGTGTCAAACTCAAGGCCCGGGGACCAAATGCGGCCCGCCATGTCAATTAAAGTGGCCCGCGAGAAGATAAATTAAAAGGCGTGTTATGTTAGTTTATACTGTAATTAGTCTCTGCTGCTTTAATGTTTGCACTGACAATAAAATAATGAGATTTTCCCAACAAGTGGAACTGAGAAATATTTGCAAATAATCATTAAAAAATGTTCATAAAGGGGAAAATTGTCGGCGTGGACACGGAGCTAAGTGTGGAAAAGTGAGTCTGCAAGAAAAATAACAAACTGTCCAATAATTAAAAGTCTGTAAAAGGCTGAATTTGACACAGAGCTGAAGGTCTGTGAGGAGGTGTGTCCCGACCAGATACACACTTTAAAAATGTCAGTTTATCACAGAAACCGTTATTTAACAAATTAAAAAGTAATTACACTTATTTTACATGACATTCGGTTACATTTAGTGATATTTACACTGCGGCACAGTCACATCTGGTCCTTGATGGCGGCCATTTTGCTGATGCGGCCCTCGGTGAAAATGAGTTTGACGCCCCCTGATCTAGTTTTATTTTATTTTTTTCTGATATTTTTGACAACCCTGGTCCCTTAACTCTTTGTTCTCACACGATGGGACAAGTTTCTTCGGTTTTGGTTTTGTAACAACACCTCAGTCGTGCAGGTCTGATCCATCGTAAGAGCCAAAGTTAAATCAAAGTCGTAGTCACTGCTCATCCAAGAATAAAGTATAAATGTTTTTTAAGTATATTTTTTTTTAGACAGAAGGGCATAAGCCACGCCCTTGAAACTGCCTAGTGTGAAAAGGAAACAAATAAAATCGCTACAATGACTTTATTTTCAAATTATAAAATGTCATATATTATTTATGGATTAATAATTGTTAGAATACATGTATTTTTCTCATGGACTGTATATATAAATGGACATAGCTCACCTGCTAGCTGCTGCGTTCCGAACAGGAAGTGAGCACGGAATCACTTCAATTCACTTTCTATTGAAAAACTGTGGTCCCTCTCTCTGTAATTGATTTGTCATTTTGATCTTAAAATGTTCGTATCAACCCGCTCTTCATGATCCTGGTGTTTTTATTTCACAATTTTGTCTATAAATCAAGATATAATCATTAATAACAGACAAATCAGGCGCCTTCCTTCCCCGAGGTCACTCTCACTACCGTTAGCAACAGGTTTGATTGACGGCGTTACTAAGCCTCGCTCCGGATTGGCTCTTTGGTTGCTATGATACTCGTGGTCAGGATTCCAAATATGGTTCTCTGCTCCAATTTCGCCGCTATAACTGCTAGCGACGTCTTTATACAGTCTGTGTTTTTTTCCCTGTCGACGTCGTACACGGGTCACGATCTCTAGTTACTCCGTTATAAGAATACGAGTTAAAAACGCGCACATTGATTTCGCTAACACGGTCCCAACCATTAAAACCGACACTAATGAGCTTTATAGGCTTTTAACTTAATTAGCCCACGTTCTCATATTGTCGTTTCAGTGCGGCTCGTGGGTGATAATTAGACAATAGTGTACCGAAGCTGACCTTGGACAACACCGATTCTACCGCTTCAGTCTGAGTGTGTGATGAATACAGCGAGAGGCAGCGACAGAGAGAGCGTCAGTTTGCACGTGTCTGGGTGAACGAGCACAGCCGGAGGTTCGGGTCCGTCTGGATGTCCCTGTATACATGCACCTGCGCTCCCCAGGACGCACCGATGCAACATGTTCCTTTGTGCAGGCGGTGGGTTGTGATGTAATGTGGTACTGTAAAAGTCAAATGATTGTAAAAAAAAAACAAAAAACCATCATCTTGTGTGTTTACAGGGGGTCCCGAGCGAGATGGAGATGGGGGGAGTAGTGACGGAAACGGGGGCTGAGGTGGATGTGTGTAAAATGAATGTGAGGATTTTTCATACATAAAAATAAATAAATAAATAAACAATAAAATAAAAATAAAATAAAATAAAATAAAATAAAATAAAATAAAATAAAATAAAATAAAATAAAATAAAATAAAATAATTAATTTATTTTTACAGTATTGGGGCTTTGAAACATCATCTCTTGTGTTTACAGGGGGTCCCGAGTGAGATGGAGATGGGGGGAGTTGTGACGGAAACGGTATCTGAAGTAAATCTGTGTAAAATGAATATGAGGATTTTTCATACAAAAAAATTAAAAAATAAACAAGAAAATAAAATAAATGAATAAATAAAATAAAATAAATGAATAATTAAACACAATTTTAAACCAAACTATTTTGTTTTCTGCTATAATTTATTTATTTATTTTTACAGTATTGGGGCTTTGAAACATCATCTCTTCTGTTTACAGGGGGTCCCGAGTGAGATGGAGATGGGGGGGGGGGAGTAGTGACGGAAACGGTGTCTGAAGTAAATCTGTGTAAAATGAATGTGATGATTTTTCATACAAAAAAATAAATACAAAAAATAAACACAATTTTAAAGCCAAACTCTTTTATTTTCTGCCATAATTTATTTTTATTTATTTATTTATTCATTTATTTTTTACAATATTGAGGCATCTGATACTAGCTTGAAACATCATCTTGTGTGTTTACAAGGGGTCCCAAGAGAGGATTTTTCATACTTAAAAAAAAAACAAAAAACGACACAGTTTTAAAAGCAAACTTTTTTATTTGCTGCTATTATTTATTTATTTATTTATTTATTATTTTATTTTTTTACAATACTGACACATCTGATACATACTTAAAATGTTTCATAGTACAGCATTTAACTCTCCATCTTACACATATTCATAACATGTGCTTTTATCCCTCAAAAGTGCATTCTTACTGTGAGCTGGATTGCCTCTCCACAGATCCGGCTAATAGCACGGCACGGTTAAGTCACCAACTTGTCTACGTGGTGGGGAATAAACTCAATGCCTTATTGCGCAACATTCCAGGCAAAACTATAACATCTCCAGGAAGACGAAGAAGAGGTGTCGGACCGCAAGCCAACGGTGCACCTCCTGAATATGTGAGGATAGATATGTTGTGTGTTATAATTAGATTTGATTTCACAATATGTTTGCAACGGGGCGAGACGAATTGTGTTGTACTACGCAGCCACATTAAGGAAGTAAAATGTACGACAAAAAGTACATTTTAGATCGTCAAATGTGTCTAGTTCATTTGTACAGTTCTGTTTCACTGTAAAAACCTGCACATAATGTTTTTTTATGTTGGTTTGAGCTGGACAAAACATCAGGTATTGGACACGGGGACATTTTATTGTATTTTCCTGCTAATGTTAATGATGAACTGTTGGTCTTTTAACCCTCTGATGCATGAATTATGAAAGCCGTGGTCAAGATTTTTTTTCTGAAGTGTTTTTCTTCTTCTCAGGACATGAAACAACATCGTGAACTGCCTGTAAAAATGAATTAACTTGTGTTCTATTGTAAATATACAAACACATGTTTCTTTTTATGCTTTGAAAAACATTTCAACAATTTTTTGGGAAATTTCAACACTGTTTAGATGCAACGTTTAGACCTGAATAAGAAAACCAGAGGACATTTACTTGCAGTTACACCGACTGACCACTGAATTGACCTCAATGGAGTGTGGCAGCAGAGAGCACTCCAGAGGCTCCACCACATAAACCAATGCATTAAAGAGAAAGTTATGTTTTAGTAGCTGTCCACCGCAGTGACCGCTGTGCACCAAAGGGTTAGTGTAATTGTAATGAAATGTGTGTTTTAATGTGTGTTCTTCTACCCAGGGACTGCAGAGATAAAGCAGCAGGAGCCAAATCTGGTACAAATCATCTTTTCTTTTGTAACATTAATGAATTTGTGCACGGTCCCTGACAAATAAAGGATAAAGAAAGAAAGAAAGAAAGCATTTTAAATTCAAAGACAATTCACTTTCACCTTTCTCGGTAACTACGCTGTTCTATACAATACAACGTCCACACACACACACACACACACACACTCACACACACACACTGCACTGCCACAGCTCGGCTCGTGTTCGGTCGATGTGAGAGACGCACACCGGCATCAGCGCAGGGTGACGCAACGATAAAGGCGCAGACGAGAAATAAATAAAAGTACGGCTTCAGAAACATGTCAGACACAGTGAAAAGAGGGTTCCAGAAAGAATTGTGCAGAAGGAAGTTGTATCCGGTTGCGTGTGTGTTTACTCGAGTAACTTTTTAACAGAATTGTAGGAGGAGTTTTCAAATGCTGGACTTTTATACATGTTAAGAATATTCATCTGCGTTAATTAGGGCATAAGCCACGCCCATGAAATTGCGTAATGTGAAAAGGAAACAAAAAAAACAAACAAAAAAAAACAACTAAATTAATCTTTTTTTAAATTGATACAAGAGAATGACTTTATTTTCAAATGATTAACCCGTAAATAATAAATAATACATGTATTTTTGTGGGTTTTGTCAGGGAGAAAACAAATTGCAAACGCACAGCACTTCAGAGTCACACCGCGATCCAACGTTTATGTAAATTTGTCTGAACACGTTTAGTCCCCAGTCTCCATTGCTCTATACTTACTTCAAAAAAAAAAAAAAAAAAGCAAATTGCGGGAACTCGTAGTGATGAAAGAAGAAGAGTTCAAGAGTAATTTCGAGTCATTACGAATCGCATCACGTCTGTATCGATCGCAGGATTAGGCGTAAAGAGCAGTTCCCAGAGCAGGATTCCCAGAGAGAAATAGAAAGAAAGTCTCAGCTGGTTTGGAAGTTTGTAACAGCAGCATTTTGAGCATTTATTAAAAAAAATAAAAGCAAATTTACATATTTTAAGAGTTAGGGGGTGTTAATTGTGTTGAAATAAATACGGCTATGAAGAAAAACGAAAGGAAAAAATACACATGGGAACATAGACTGTATATATAAATGGACATAGCTAACATGCTAGCTAACATGCTGCATTGGCTCTGGCTCCAGTTCACTCTACATTGAAAAATCGTCGCTCCTCTCTCTGTATCTGCTGCTGTCAGACTCGTGATTTTGGTCTTAAAATGTTCGTATTAACCCGCTCTACATGATCCTGCTGTTTTAATTTTGTCTGTGATTCAAGCTATGAACATTAATAACAAACAAATCAGGCGTCTTCTTAGCAACACGTTTGATTGACAGCGTTGCTAAGGGCCCGCTCAATGCTAAACCAGCGGTGTGTGCGGGAAGGGGCGTTACCTTCAACATCCTCGCTCCGGATTGGGTCAAATATGGAACTGGAAAGAAAGGAAAGGGAGGAAAATAAAAAGGGAAGAAAGGAAAAGGAAAAAATAAATAAAAGAGAATGGAGACTCAACCATGAAACTGAATTTCAAAACTAGTCATAACTAAACTCACTCATTCATTCACTTTATCTACTCAATAATAAAACATTAGCTCATTGTAAGACCCCAGACCACCCCCACAACCCGCCCCCACAACCCGCCCCCTCAACCCGCCCCCCTCAACCCGCCCCCCTCAACCCGCCCCCTCAACCCACCCCAATCTCTGATCATTGTTTTATTTCTGTTTCTTTATCATTTTCTTGTCTGTTTCTTCATCTCCTTTGCATGTTTCTATCTCTTAAGTCGTGTTATGTTTTGTACTGTACTGTTTTTTCATAAATAAAATAAAAAAACATAAAAAATAATAAAATAAAATAAAATGAAAAAAATAATAAAATAAAAAACTAAAATAATAATAAAAAAATATTAATAAAATAAAAAATTAAAAAAATTAAATAAAATAAAAATAAAATAAAATAAAAATAAAATACAATAAAATAATAAAATAAAAAAAACTAAAATAAAAAAACTAAAATAAAAAAAAACTAAAATAAAAATAAATAAACAAATAAAATAAAATAAAATAAAATAAAATAAAAATAAAATAAAAATAAAATAAATTAAATATGGAACACGGCTCTAAATTCGCCCCTATAGCCTCAACGAGCTTTATTGACTGGGGCCTGAAAAACACTCCCACATTTCTGCAAACTGAACAATCGAATGAGCACAACTGTTGATCTGAGCTGAGAGAAATTTAATTTTGTCGTAAAGTTATAGAGGACCAATGAGCTCCTTCGTTTCACTTGCATCACTGAAATAAACAAAAGTGACTGCACAGTGGTGTTTGATCCTGACTCGAGATGTGTTTGAGGGAGTTGGGTCTACACTCATGTCCCTCTGTATAAAACACACACAGAGAAAAGATGCTTTCTATAAAATATAAGTCTTTATGGATAAATAAATATCTTGTATTTGCCTAAAAATGCCTGATGGATTCACAAATCCTTATGCATAATATAATCAGCGACACTACAATCTAAAAAGTGCCTCACTGATCAGATTTGTATTCATTTCATTCCTTTGCCTTTCCCGCTCCTCTTGTCTTCCAGTAAGTGTCCTCGAATAAATCGTGTATTAAAGTGTATTAATTTATTTAAATGGAGTTAGTGAATGAGTTTCTTTGCACAATGGAGCGTCAAAATCAATTACTCAATAAATATAATGAACCATATAAAACAGGAAAAGTGATCTATTTTTTTACTGCTAGAAATCTTAGACTGTATAAATAAATGCATATAAATAAATATCTAACCTGTGTTCCAAACAGGACGTGAGCGCAGACGTGTTTCCAGCCTCTCTCTGCTGCTGTCAGACTCGTCGTGTCGATCTTAAATGTTTGTTTTAACCCGCCGTACATGATCCTGGGGTTTTTATTATTCCCCAAGGTCACTCCTGCCTGTTAGCAACAGGTTTGATTGACCTGACTGACCAGTCTATAAACAGACTGTGCAGCTGCTCAGGGCCTCGAGGCCACCAGAGGGCCCCCAAGAGCCCGTACATTTATATTGAAAATAATGATTGGAAAGTGTTTTTCTGAAAACTAAATGGCACCAAATGGTGTTTGTATTAGTCTAAATATCCCTCTTAAATGATTAGATGTGTTTTATTTCCTGTGCTGTCTACATTTGTTTTTGATTCAGGCAGTGGTGAGGACAGCTACATGTGAAGGACCCCTCCAGGTGCACTCTGGGTGTGCTGAGGTAGAGGGACATTTGAATGAGTGTTTTACAGACTGGAAGACTAAAAGTCAGTGAAGTTTCTGAAGTACAGGACAATGCCTCAGAGGGACAGAGGACACACCTCAGAGGGACAGAGGACACACCTCAGAGGACAGAGGACACACCTCAGAGGGACAGAGGACACACCTCAGAGGGACAGAGGACACAGGACACACCTCAGAGGACAGAGGACACACCTCAGAGGACAGGAGGACAGAGGGACAGAGGGACAGCAGGTAAGTCTGTTTATTACTTAGGCTGGTTTTAGTTGTGTCTGATCCTTTTGTCTCTAAACATGATGTGAGTCACTGCTCCTGTGTCAGATTATGATGCTCTTGATTATGGCAGAAACCTCTAATGAGCTAACTGCTAACAAGCTACTGTTAGCAGTTAGCAGTTTTACCAGGCCCACTCTTTCACACACATGTTCTGCTGCTGTTTGTCTTTTTAAATCTCTGATCTCTGTTCAGTCGATTCATTTGTTTGTTGATTATAATAAGTTTCACTGCAGCACAAGAAAATAATCATCAAACCCACTTAGCAACATTAGCAACGTTAGCATGCTACTATTGGAAACACAGCACTGAGCTGATCTCCTCTGAGAACAAGAGGCAGCACAGATACAGTGGCTCTTGGTATCGACAGCCCATTGACGGGTACGAGTACTGGCACCGATACTGGTATCAGTGCCTGTGGATCCTATCCATTAATATGTATATTTACAGGAAATCTCCACTAATTTTATATGCAAATTTATGTCTCATAACTCATCTCTGCATCCAAAGTCTGACAATAAACATAAAAATAATATGATCCTAAAATCCTCTTATTTAATGTTCAGTCCAAATGATCTGATGATTATTATTCTAATGTTAAGTCCAGGCTGTTTCTCTTATGCAGCTCTTAACCTGTGTGCTCTTACTTAAGTACATCGTTTGGTTTGGTCCCCCAACCCGAAGGTCAGAGGATCGAGTCCCGTTCAGACCAAGTTCTATCTTTGTGTCCTTAGGCAAGACACTTCACCCACATTGCCTAGTATGAAAGTGGTGTGTGTGTGCGAATGACAGGTGGTGGTCAGAGGGGCCAATGGTGCAGATTGGCAGCCTCGTGTAAGACGAGGCTGCCAATCTGCACCTACATCTACAAGTGTAAGACTTTTTTTTTTTTTTTTTTTTTTTTTAAATTTTATGACATAAAGAATTGATAAATATAAGCCAATTGGCCAAACTGGAACACATTAAAATGCACCAGAAATCAAGAAAATGCACCAGAATTTTAAAATTTCTCTGGCCCCATGCCTCACTGAGCCGGACGCTGTGGGGGACAGTGGGGACAGTGGGGACAGTGGGGGACGTCACACTCACGTCTTTACAGTCTCTGCTCAAAATTGATAAAACACACATTCTTATTTTGAACAAGTTTGCGTCTCCACAGATCTGACCAGTAATTTGTCTTACAGACACCACCTGTGAGCAAAAACATGTTAGTGAAAATTTGAAAAAGCAGGTGTCACACCCTCTACAAGAAAAGTTACATAGTACAACTTTACAGCACAAAACGACATGCCACTGTCCATGCTGTAAGAAAGGCTTTTTATTTTTGCATTTTCGACGATTTAAACATACATTTTTAAAATCTCCAATCGAGCACCTGTTTTTGAAAATCTTTAAAATGATTTGGATGCACTTTTACCCTCACAGCGAAGAAGAAGAAGAAGAAGAAGAAGAAGAAGAAGAACCAATCCCAGCTGTTTCTCATTAACACCATTTCATTTTTTATTATTTTCTCCTGAACCGGCCCTAAAGCAGCTCTACTGTTTCCCGTGTACATCTGTTCTCCAGTCCAGTGAACTCGCCGCTCTTCCTCCGTTGCCGCCGCTGCTCTGCTCTGCGTTTGGGGCTAAATCTCATCGACTGCCTCTTTCGGTGGTATTGGGCGAGTTTGACGTTAAGCAGGTATAATCTCTGCTCCCAAAGGTGGATCTGTGCTGCTGTTATTGTGTCTCATGTTTTCCTGTTGTCTTTAGGGTCAGGGCTTTATCAGACATGAGCCCCTGGACTCACTGGGGCAGATGGGGAAGATTATATAAGGGCAAAAAAAACAGACAAATGAAATGTAACCAGCGCTGGAAGAAGTACTCGAATTTGTAGTACGGATAATGAGGCAAAAAAATACTATTATCAAATGAAAAAATGTACTTAAGTAAAATTATTTAGTTCCTGTTTAACAATGTACGTGAAAAGCCAAAAGTAGAAGTATTTCACGCATATTTTGAGATCTTATAAAGCTTCGTATGTAGTGATTTTTGAGTTTTGTTCAGTAGAAACAGCTGATACAATCGTTTTTTGTTGGTTTTTTCTCACTGGTTGTAGTTGTTTTTTTTGTTTTTTTGCCCAAATTACGAAAATAAACCCTCAGCCTTTTCTGCAGATTTCAAAATATCCATCCATTTTCTTCCATTTATCCAGCGCTGGGTTGTGGGTTCAGCAGTCTAAGCAGAGACGCCATGACTTCCCTCACCCCAGACACTTTCTCCTGAGACCTCAAGGTGGATGAGAGATGTAGTCCCTCCAGAGTGTCCTGAATATTCCTCCTTTTTGAGCTCTTCCTGGATTTTTGTTTCTTTTTTATTGATTCAAAACTACTTTAACTTTTCAGTCCTGTTCAAAAACGTAGTCGTGTAGAAAGTACAGATACCTGCTCGCAAATGTAGTGAAGTAAAAGTGAGAAGTATCTGCTTTAAAATGTACTAAAAGTAAAGTACAGATACCTAAAATATGTACTTTTTGGTTCTGATGACGTTCACAGTGATGTACCATAAACGAGTGGACAGAAATTGGACAGAAATTGGACAGAAATTGGACAGAAATTGGACAGAAATTGGACAGAAATTGGACAGAAATTGGACAGAAATTGGACAGAAATTGGACAGAAGTTGTTTTAGATCAATTATTGTGATTTAAAAAGTCCAAATTCTAACATAAAGATCCACACGTGTCAAAGTTTATAACTATAGAGCAAACACACGCACAATATGACGGAAAAACAGAATTTAAAAGCTGAAAATATGACAGTGTCTCCATGAAACTTTTCTACCAGTTTGTCTCCATGGAGATGTTATCGCTTTGCTTAGATGGTTCCACAGTACAGCATTAAACGTACACATCATTAAAGTTCTTATTGCTCAAAAATACACTGAAAAACATCGCCTCTCCGCAGATCTGACATGTTTCTTCGGGGATCTGACATGTATCTGTCTCCACGGGCCTATAACCACATTACACAGATTATTTGGATCAGTTAGGCGATTAAAAGGGACACTGTGGAACTTTTCTGGTTCAGGTTTGCCTCTTGTTTGTTTCCATGGAGACGTTATTGCCTTGTCTGGAATGTTCCACTCTATG
Source organism: Periophthalmus magnuspinnatus (assembly GCF_009829125.3). Classification (NCBI taxonomy): domain Eukaryota; kingdom Metazoa; phylum Chordata; class Actinopteri; order Gobiiformes; family Gobiidae; genus Periophthalmus; species Periophthalmus magnuspinnatus. The sequence continues at coordinate 5,542,305 of NC_047139.1, read as the reverse complement.
GCATTTGATTTCTGCGCCCGTGGGGACAGGCAGGGAACACTACCAGACCAGGTTTTCAGTGTATTTTTGAGCAATAAGAACTTTTAATGATAGATAAGTTAAGAAATACAGTAAGAATGCACGTTTTTCTATGTATTTTTGAGCAATAAGATAACTTTAATGTACTACATCGTGAAGGCTGTAATCCCGCCGCGGCCGAGAGTTGTTGGGATAATCTCCAGACAAACATGTTTGGCTTGAAAAGATGAGGTTCTGTTCCGTGGTCAGGGGATTTTTGTTCAATCTCATCTGTTTTGTCCACATCATTCATCAATAAAACCAGCGCAAACATTTTGATCTTTCCTGGAATCGGCTTAAAGCTTCATGCATTTTTGGGTCCAATCTCTTCAGTCGGGTCACTGCAGTTGTTAGCAAGATTAGCTGTTCCTCTGGCAGGACGCTAAAGCTAACGCTACAAGAGAAACACACGGGCGCGGGTCATTTTGACAAGAAATTTGAATTTAGTCTTAGTCTAAAACGATTTTTAGTTTTAGTCAAGACTCATTTAACCCATTGTTTTGAATTTAAAGCAGACATATTGTGCTTGTGTCGGATCTATAGTTATAATCTAAGACATATGTGTCAAACTCTCGCCCGTGGGCCAAATGCGGCCCGCCACATCATTTTATGTGGCCCGCGGCAAAGTAAATTAAAAGGTATGACTGTCTTAAAATGTCAGTTTATCATTAGATACACAGTTAAACAGCCATTTTTTCATATCTATGCAAATCCATATCCAATATTTGTAACTTAAATAAGTAATAAATATAGAAACGGTTAATTAACAAGATTAAAAAGTAGTTGCATTTATTTTACATTAAATTTGGTTACGTTTAGTGACATTTATCTTACAGTTAGTTACAAAATAAATAAAAAAATAAATAAAATAAATAAAACAAGTAGAAAACGTCAGTGCCCAATGGGAGCTGACGTCTCTGTAAACATCCAGTGAGTAGCAGATTTTTTTTTATTATATTTGAACCAGAATTACTACACAATCCTACGCATATCATTGGGAAAAAATAAAACTGAAGAACAAAGTAAGAACAGAGCAGTGGGTGGCAGTACGGTGTCTTGAAAATAAGCGATTACAAATTGTTGAAACATGCACGGATCACTGCTAATACAACTGTGAGAGGGTCAGTGAGAAGGAAAAAACAGCTCCAGCGTGGTTAAAAGCTCTGGAAAGTTGAATTTGCATAACAGCTCTGCTTTAAAGATTCATTATCGTTATTGTATAGACCTGGTTTGGTTTGGTCCTGTCCTAGTCTTGGGTTTGTTGTTGTCTAGTCCATCTTTAGTTTTGGGTTTAGTCCCAGTTTAGTCCCAGTTTTGATGTGGTCTGTGTGTGGACGCAACTTTAAATGAATAAATAAATAACTTAAAAAAAAAAAAGGATTTAGTCAACTACATAACGATAAGTAAAAGAAAAATGGATGAGCAGCAAAACGTCTCCACTCCTACAACTTTAAATAAATAAATACATTAATTAATTAAAAATAAATAAATAAATAATAATAATTATATATATATATATATATATATATATATATATATATATATATATATATATATATATATATATATATATATATTAAAAATAATAATAATAACTACTTTTAAAAAATATATGGATTCAGTCAACTACATAATGATAAGTAAAAGAAAAAAAAAGAGATGAAGAATTTATGTTATATATCTAATTTAAGTCATAGTTTTAGTCTTTATGCTAACTTTTCATTTTATTTTGGGTAACAAAACTATGACATTGTAAAAAAGAAATTCAAATCCGTCACTTGGACCAAAATGTTGTAGGAGTGAAGGTGTTTTGCTGCTTCTTCAGTTATGTTTGGTTTTTTTGTTTTTTTTTTACTCATCATTATGTAGTTGACTGAATCCATATATTTTTAAAGGTTATTATTATTATTATTATTATTATTATTATTATACTTTTTAAAATTATTTATTTATTTTTACTATAATAAATTGTATGCTAATGCCTCTTGGGACGTGTGTAGATTTGTTTATATTCCAGTTTGGGGCTCCACTCTTGTCATTCATTTCTGTTTAATTTATGTATGTAATTTTAGTCACAGTGTTAGGCTTTATGCTAACTTTTCATTCAAATCTGTCACCTGGACCAAAAAGTTGTAGAAGTGGAGACTGCTCATCCAAGCCGCTTCTTCAGTTCTGTTTTTTTTTTTCTTTTACTCATGTAGTTGACTGAATCCATATATTTTTTTTAAGTTGTTTTGTTTTCTGTTCTTTTCTTTTATTATTTTTTATTTTATTTTATTATTTTGTATTTTATTTTATTTTATTATTTTGTATTTTATTTTATTTTATTATTTTGTATTTTATTTTATTTTATTATTTTGTATTTTATTTTATTTTATTATTTTGTATTTTATTTTATTTTATTATTTCGTATTTTATTTTATTTTATTATTTTGTATTTTATATTTTTTTGTATTTTATTTTTTTGCATTTTATTTTATTATTTTGTATTTATTTCTACTATAATGAACTTTATGCTAATGCTTCTTGGGAAATATGTAGATTTGTTTATATTCCAGTTTGGGTCTCTGAGATTGAAAAGTGCTGGTCTCCACTCTTCCCATTCATTTTTGTTTAATAAAGTTAGTCTTTATTCACACTTTGCATTTGTTTTAGGCAACAAAACTATGACATGGTAAAAGAGAAACTCAAATCCATCACCTGGACCAAAACGTTTACGAGTGAAGACATTTTGCTGCTCATTTAAGCCGCTTCTTTGTCAGTTGTGGTCAGATTCCTGCTGGACACCGCCTTATATCTGTCTGAAGGGAGGAGCTAACGACACTCAAGCTAACACACCTGTTGTAGTCCCATACCTGGACGACTGAGGGGTCACACAGACAAAACCATTCGTTCCCCAGACCTGTCCTCACCGTGTGCGTCTCTATTTCGATCTGTTGTGTAGCTGTGGCTTCGAGGTGGCCCAGGTTTCAATGTGAAATCTGAACGTGGGCCAGGCTCACTTTGTCATCTCCAGCACTAATGCACTGTCATACTGTATTTACTGCGCGCTCGGACTTACACAATAACAAATCACTCCGCAGCGCCAAGTTCTACAGCAGCGGGACAGTAATGCGAAACTATTGTTAGTGTTTGTGAGAGACGATCAGGGAGGAGGAGTGACTCTTATTTGTCTCCATCTTAGTATTAAAAGGACTTGTACATCATTTTTTCCCCATCCGTTTGAACGAAATTCATCCCAGTGCAGATATATTGCATAAGAAGCTCTTGAGGTCAAAATAAGTCTGCGGCGTGTTGTCTGCTTTATCCAGGAGAACCCAACGAGAGCACTTGGGCGGAAAACAAACAAAGCAAACCAGTAAACGAGTCCATATAAAACATTAAAAACAGGAGCAGGTGTGAGTATAAAAGTTTATTACCACATTATTAAACTGCGATTGCGTCACCGGCGAATCCAGTTTGGCTTTTCCTTGGAGTGTTTTCCATTTTTGTGAAGAAAAACTACTTAAAACCTCTTTCCTGTTTCAGTTTTGTCGCAGCTCGTCCTTAGCGTTACGCAGTCGTGTGATCTGATATTAAATGTTCCGGTATCAATGACTAATAAAAAGCAGGTGAAGTGGCATAATCGTAGCCTCTCAAAGTTGTTAAAATCGCTTGTAAACTCATCTCCGTGCATAATTACGATGCTCGGATTGCGTAAGTTAACAGAGGAATAACTTTGGACGTCTGCGAACCTTCTAAAAATAAAGTTGTTTTTGTAAAAATCAGGTGTAACTCCGTTAAGTTTGGACTGGAAAGAGCTGGCACGTAAAACATGTTGGCAGAGTTTTCGTTGAGGATATTTCTAGGAACAGAATCATGCGATTAAAGTTGTGCTCTAAATGGTCGTTTCCTAGTGAAGCGAGCTGACTCATGATGCGGGTTTCTGCCAACTAACGTCACTCAGGGCGGTCAGTGCAGATATCAGGGCTTCAGCGCCACGTTGGATCTATCAAACAGCTTTCCCTCGGCTTTGCACGGGCTTATAATGGGCAGAGACACTTACCGATGCTAGGTTAGCACTAAAAACTCAAAATCATCAAACTTAATTAACGTGCAGGGGTATTACTATGCACACAGGACACGTCAGACACTTATAAGACACGTTTCAGGTTTTACAAAATGTCTTAGAGCAGCGGTTTCAAACTCAATTTCACCGAGGGCCACAGCAGCGAAACGGTTCGTGTCAAATTTGCAAAGATATTAAAAATATGTCTGTGTAACGGCGTAACTCCTGATAAACTGACATTTTAACATGACATAGGTTTAAATTTACTCCGTCACGGGCCACATAAAATGAAATGGCGGGCCGCATTTTGTCCCCGGGCCTTAAGTTTGACACATGTCTTAGAGTCAATTATGTTCTGATATTTGAGCAGTTTGAGCGTTTCTCTTTTGGAATTTGTTACAATCTGTTGCGTTTGTCCTCTGATTCGAAGGTTGGCTGTTCGAATCTCACTCTCGACATAAAAAATATCACTAGCATGGGACGATATCGAAATTTTGTGTCACGAAAATAATTACGATTAACGAAACTATCACAATAACGATAAAAGTTGCGTTTAACAATGTAATGGATGTGAATAATGATCATTTTATATTATGAATAAGTTCAATGTTTAATAACTTTTATATAAATGTACTTTATTATCAGTGAGCAGGGCCGTCAACAGAAATTTGGGGGCCCGGGCAAAAAAGCCTCACACGGGCCCCCCCTTTTAAAACAAATGAATAGGAAGAAGGTCCAATTCTGGGACTCTAAGACCTTGTAGCGTGGGACAACACTTCACTTTGTCCCCATTTCCTGTGGATAAGTAGCTTTTTCTGCACTTTCTGGTGATAAAAAGGTCATTATCTTTGTTGGCGGTTATGACGATTATATAAAATGTCCCATGAATGATTATTGTCTCCTCCTTTTATCACGATAAACACTATTATTGTTTATTGTCCGATCCCTAACTGGTAGAGTGGTTCAATCCACTGATCCACAGGTTGGCGGTGCAATTCCAGCTCACACAGATGCATGTTGTTGTTGTTGTTGTCCTTGGGCAAGACACTTAACCCCCCCCCAAATCCCCCAATGTTGAATATCTTAAAGAATGAACCCAAAAAGATATTGTTCACAAAAAAGGCGGGCAATTATGAAATATTAGTGATATATTGTCTTATACGTAGCATTTTTTTATCAAGAAACACACAGCACATGCTAACATAGGATTAGCTTTAAACACAAATGGTGGCTAGCAGTTAGCAAAGTACACAAAATATCATACTAGCGAGCGCAGTATTGTAAAATATTAGACATCGCAACGACAATATTTTGTACTTACAGTGTGATGTGATCCAGCAAAAGGGAATTTATCCAGGCTACAGGTTTAGCATGTGCTAGCAACACAAATTCACACATCTACAGGAAGTCAAGAGGGACAAAACATGCAAAATTCATACTTTGCAAATATGAGACGTGTCCATTTTTAGGCCTATGTCCCCAAAAAACAATATTCTTACACAAATAGAGTGCAAAAATAACAAATAGCGTTAGAATTTTCAAGACAGAAACAAATTAACCTCATTGTTAACTTGTTAATCGTGGCTGAAGTGACAGAAATTGAGACGATGTAGCGCCATTTGCTAACAGAGCACGTACAACTCAGCAGGAGGTGGATTTTCTGAGCAAATGTGTTTATATCAGCGTTTGACATGCTTTGAAAATACTGTCCCGAGTCCCCAGTACGACAGGCCTCGGTTAATATGGCGTATTATCTTGTGATGGAATCGTAGGAGAGTAAATGATAATTAAAATGCTCCTTTAGCTTTGAGAAACACAATTGCCGTCACACGTGTTTGGTTTCTGCGGCTTTTGGGGACATTACATTGACTTACATTCATTTCCTACAGATCATTCCATAGACTGTTTATATAAACGGACATAGCTAACATGCTAGCCGCTGTATTCCAAACAGGAAGTGAGCATGGGCGCACTTCCGGCTCCGTCGACTCTGGCTACAGTTTATTTTTTATTTATTTGGTCTTAAAATGTTCATATCAACCCACTTTACGTGATTTTATTTCGTTCTTGTGTCCGTAAATCAAGATAAGAACATTAATAAAAGACAAATTGGGCGACTTCTTTCCCCGAGGTCACTCCCACCAGCATTAGCAACAGGTTTGATTGACAGCGTTGCTAAGCGGGAAGAGGCGTTACCTTCAGATTGGCTCTTTGGTTGCTATGATACTCCAAATACGGGACTCGCCTCTAAATTCGCCGCCTCGATGAGCTTCATTTGTAGAAGAACGCCATGGTTGACGACATACTCGCTTAGCCCACTTCTTTATACAATCTGTGAATCAATCCTAATCTTAACCATAGTTATTACACGCTCAACCTTATCCTAAACCGGGAATCTCAAACTCGCGGCCTGGGGGCTAATTACGGCCCGCGAGACGATATTTTGTGGCCCGCAGGACAATATGAAATTTTAATGTTAGTCTGGCATTACCATGTAGTGCGTAGAAGGTTCCGCCAAATCGGTAAACTCCAAACACGTGTCACTCTCGCTGTGTACTCTCGTTACAAAAGATTCAACAAATAACAGCGCATATCCATAAAATCCACTAAAATTGGCATATTTTCCTCATATATGTTGAAAAGAGCGATGACTTTTGAGACGATTTGAACAAAGCTTTTTTTTTGTGGAATACCCGCTTCACCCAGACTCTGCCTCCTGCGGCCCCCAGATAATTTGAGTTTGAGACCCCTGATCTAAACCCTATACTTAACATGTGCATATGAATTAATTTTCAAAAAAAGTCCCTCATAGATAAAACCCATTACACATTATTTGCATGGATAATATCTGTAGAACAAAAACTGAGATCTCCATTTTTGTAGTTGACCCATATCTTGATGCTGTTGATCTAATAATAATAATGGATTTACTTGATTTGGACCTGAGTTTTGTCCCCGTAAGGGAGTCCGGGCTCTACATTATGAGTGTGTTTACAGATTTTAGTCTCCACAATGTGTTAAATCCTGTTATGACCCAGCTCGTGTGGGGAGAGGGAAGTAACAAAAGATGGAAAATGGTAAAGTAAGAAGTAATTTAATGAACAGGGATGTTAAGAGTAAACGAAAGGGGTCTAAAATATTGAAACAGACCGTCAGTACTTGCAAGGTTTAAACAAAAACAAAGGTAAAGTTAACTAGAACACACAGGATTTCATGCGGAAAGTCGACGGATTCAGGGACACACATGAAACGTAATGGACAAATACAAACTCTGTGCAACGAAAATAACTTAAGACACATTTGCAGAGATAAACACACACCGCATCAAAACTGAGACTATAAACCCAATAACTAAACTTGGACTGACCCAGGACAGAACCAAACCAAGTCTACACCAGAACTAAACGGGGGGAATCATAACGCACACTCAATGACGTAATGACATGACCTATCACATACATTCCCACAGGTATATACAGTTTCTTTTTGCTTCCTCTCCATCAGTTTGTTACGTAGCATCTTGTTCAACCCAAGGCCGCGTCGCTCGGTTCTCTTCACATTCAGTACATGGAATAACAATACTTCATTTAGCTCGCCTCGTTATGTCTGCTGTGAAGGCGGGATTATTTTTCTGTTTTCTGGCAGTGGACTGGTTTGTTTTTGCCAGACAGCACCAGGGAGAGGTTTCAGCTACCAGAACAAGTCCAGAGCCTCAACCAAAACTGCACCATATGGTCTGGGGACGGGCTAATGTCTGGTATGTTTACCGAAGTTGTGATTTTAGACAATGTGGTGACCTTTCGGAGTTTACATTTTTTGTAAATCTGTATTATTTAATGCCTCTGTATTTATCTATATCTATAAACCATGGCCTTGGGGTTATGTTGTATTTTCAATCTGTATCTGTAAGTGTCCCATCTTATAATATTCAATCTTCAAAGTACAGAGACACCCAGAACAATACCCAGAGAATTAATTTCAAATAATCCAATGTTCATTTATGTATGTATGTATTTGTATTAGTTTTTTAATTTAGTTTTTTACTTTTAATTATTTTTAATTTAGTTTATTTTTATTTGTTTTTTTATTTAGTTTATTTTTTTATTTGTTTATTTGTTTTTCATTTTTTTATTTTTTATTTTTATTAGATTTTTTATTTTTTATGTTTTTTATTTATTTTTGTATTTGTTTTTCATTTTTTATTTTTTATTTTTTTATTTGTTTTTTATTTTTAATGTTATTTATTTATTTATTTAATTTGTTTTGTTTTTTATTTTTTGTTTGTTTATTTATTTATTTTTAATGGTGGCACATCAGCTGCAAAATAAAAAAAATAATAAAAAAAATATTGTCTCACAGGGATGATGATAAATCCAAGTAAACAGAAATGCCCCATGGTCCGGGAGTTGAACCTAATATCTTTTAGCTGGTTTGTGCTTCACCACTGTGCCACCAGAGGTAAAGTGACTTTCAGTGTTTTTTAAGGAGTAATAGTTTATGTGATTTGCCTGTTTGATCCGACACTGGTACAAGCTGTTAGCAAGAATTAGATCTCACTTGAACTTGACCCATTGTGATTTATTCATGACTTTTATTAACTATTAAAACATCTCCGCTCAAAGCTTCAAGGTCATTAAAGACGACAAAATCTTAAGGCAGTTTTCAGTTCTGTTCGGAGCATAACAGATACAGGCCTTCTCATTAACCGCCGTATAAAGTCCAGAAACTGCAGGGGGCAGGCGAGGTACCGAATAATTGGCTCAAAAAAACCTCTTGCAGTCCTCAGCTTTAGACGCACGTTCAAAGTATTCAGCAAAAGTATTCAGCAAACTGCAAGAGTGATGGTTAAGAATGGATTTTAAAAGTAGTTTGGTATGGTATTTTATGATTTTAAGATTGGCAGCGAATAAAGACAGATTCATTTGGCAATTACCATATTTTCTGGAGTATAAGTCGCACGTTTTTTCATAGTTTGTCCGGGTTGTCCATAGTTGTTCCTCTGGAGTTGGTGGAGTTGTTCAGAAGCGACACCGAAGATGAAGAATTCAGTGGATTTATTGATTTGTAGTGAGATCCAGAGTAAACGTGTTGCTTGTTTTTTCTGCTTTATTTATCTGATTAACTGTTAATATCTTACGTTAACAAACCAGACACATGTTCAGTTCTGTCTGTGCTTCATGTCGCTGAATAAATATAAATGTGTTACGTTAGCGTGATGTACTGATATTCAGCCTGTTGTTGTCTTTTTTTAATATTATAACTTGCCTTTAAAGATAAAATGTCTGTTCTTGGTCTCGGATTTTGTAAAATTTCCCCTGAAAACGCAACTTATAGTCCAGAGCGACTTATATATGTTTTTTTCTTCATTATTATGCATTTTTTTGATGGTGCGACTTATACTCCAGAGCGACTTATAGTCTGGAAAATATGGTAATTATTATTATATATATATTTTTAACAAGTTTTCTTAATAACTCTATTTATTCTACTGGTCGATTTCATGTCCGCAACAAAAATATTTTCCGTTTAAAAATGAGTAAAAGTTATTCTAAAGCTACAATGGGTTAAATTCTGAACAACATAGATTTTTAATAGTGTTTTTTTTACAAATAAAAACTTTTTTTTCAGCAATGATTGGATAAAAAGTATATTTGGAATTTTCAAAGCTCGTAATCTTCTGCGTAATTGTAGAGGTCCCATCCTTCGCCCAATTCATTGCATCGAGCGTTCAGTCAGTAAAGTATTCAAGCACTGGCCCATAATTGCGATTAACGATTATATCACGATAATTATTAAAGTTGCAGACAGTTTTAAAAAGTTATGGATATGAATCATTACTTTAATTAACTTTAAGATTATGAATAAATTCAGTTTAAACGCTGTTATAATGTTGTACTCAGTGAAAACAACTACGATTTAGCAGAGATTATCATGGATGAACAGGGCCTTTGACTGAAATTTGGGCCCGGAGCAATAAGTCTCAAATGGGCCTCCCTCGAAAACAACTTCTGGGCCCCTTTGTCCCCCCCGCTGTCAACTCCCCTGTGGATAAGTCATGTTTTTCTGCACATTCTGGTGAAATAACGGGGATTATCTTTGTTGGCGAACCCTTTTTTTTATCATGATAAACGATATTATTGTTTATTGTCCCATCCCTACCCATAAGTTAAAGGCTCAATCGCATCTTCAAAAGCGTCACTGAGCAAGACACTTAACCCGCCTCGCCTCTAGTGCAGTGATTTAGCGAGCGATTCCCTGTTGTATAGCGCTTTGAGTCTCCATCGAGGATATACGAGCTGTATAAAGAAGCCAATTTACAAAGTTCCAAAAAGAAAAAAAAAATCCCACATATTTCTATAATGAATAATGATGTGGTGTGGACGAGCCAAACACCAGGAATCCTCCTTGTGCTCATTCCAAGTCTGCAAAAATGATGGAGATTGTATCAAGAAGGCCATCTGTTGTGAAAACCTATCCCCGATGATGGATAGAAAGAAAAGACCAAATAGACAGAAGAGGCAGAGTAGCTTCTTCAGTTCTGACAGGGTTCTGGTAAGTTACTGCCTTATATCTGTCTGAAGGGAGGTGCACTAACTACACTGAAGCTTACACACTCTGGTTGTTTATGGTAAGGAGTATCTGATGTTATTTAAAAGCGCTGTACCTGATTTTTACTGCCTTAAAAAAGTGAAAAACATATGGAGTTCATTTTGTTTGGCAGTGGTTTGAAGTTATTCCTCGCTTGCCTTATGCCATGGGTGTCCAAACTTTTTTTTTATTTGAAGCGGAGGGCCACAGTCAATACTGTGTGTTCATTTTATGTCCGTTTCACAATAAAATGTGATATTATTGAGGTTATAGGACTAGAAATTCTTAAATTGCTGAGAAAACGTCTGTATGATCAACTGGGCCAGGTCTGCAGAAGGTCTCGGGGCCAATAAAAAATGGTCTGAGAGCCGCATTTGGTCCGCGGGCCATAGTTTGGACACCCCTGCCTTATGCGTTCCGAGCATCCTGATTATTCCCCACGATTGCTGTGAAGGTAAAACAACAATTGGACGATAAAACACGTAATTTGCAGAGAGGATGGAGCGAATATACTTTAGCCTCAAGAGCAGCTTATAAAAAGTGGACTGAGTGAATGTGACGTCAATCGCGGCGTTCGGCTCCGGTCAAACGAAGCTCATCGAGGCTAGCACGGGTGTCATAGCAACCAAAGAGCCAATCTGGAGCGAGGATGTTGAAGGTAACGCCCCTTCTCGCCCGCACCGCTGGTTTAGCAGTGACCTCGGGGAAGGAAGGCGCCTGATTTGTCTGTTATTAATGTTCATATTTTGATTTACGAAGACAACGGTGATATAAAAACCCCGGGATCACGTAGAGAGAGGGGTGAATTAGAGTCGATGGAGTCAAAAACGCGCCCATGCTCACTTCCTACTAGCATGTTAGCTGTGTTCATTTATACATACAGTTGATACAGCCCATGGGCAAGACAAATGTTCCTCAAATACACGGGGAAAAGAAAATCTCACCTAAGTCATGCTCATCTAACTCCTTAGCGTTAGCATTGCCACTTCCTGCGCCAACAAAAGCTTTATTTTTCGATGAAACTTGAAGCTGCGTACGTTGAAATGACGCGGTTGTCAACTTCACGTGATTGTCCTAAAACTACATTTAGTGATTTATTTTGCGTAGTCACCGACAGAAGGGACTCAAAGGACCAGTGGTTTGGCTTCAGACGATTTGCAGAGGACGGGAAACATTTTGAAACCGTTGTCCTGCTAATGCTAATCATACTGGATGGACTTTCATATCAAACACGTGTTAATCCTCACCTTTTAGGATAAATAACCTGGTAATAAAATATAAATAAATAAAACATGACTCCACTGTAGGTGTCGTGTGTGTCTTAACCTCCTGAGACCCAAGCTCCTGCAGGACTTTATTTGCAAAAACTGTTAAGAGCTTGAACACAGACATTTGTGTAAAAAACAAAATGAGAAACAATTGTGCCTCTAGGAACAATGTGTCTCATTTGTGCTGTCGACAGGTGCAGGAAGACATATGCCTTTAAATAAAAATACAAATTTAATTTAATTTAAAAGAAAAAATATAAATAAATAAAATTAACAAAAATAAATTAAAATACAATAAATAAAATAAATAATAAAATAAAAAATAAATAAATACATAAATAAATAAATAGATAGATAAATAAATAAAAATAAATAAATAAATATTCTAAACTCTCAGAAATATTCAAAATTGAACATGTTCTTGTTGCTGTTCTTCTAAAAATCTGCACTGTGGCCTAAACAACCCAAAATGTGCTGTCCACAGATGAGGACACCAGGTCTCAGGAGGTTAAATGAGATATGTGTTAGATTTTATTGGTATTTCTCGTAGAATAAACAGCCAGCTTATTTCTACCCTTAATATTTAGTTTGTATTGTGTTATTTTTGGATGTAACTTAAGATTATTTTGTTGGATTTTATATGGTTAAATAAAATATTTCCAGTCGGTTCTGTACAGTTTAGTGGTTTGAACAACATTACGTGCATGTCTTTGGGCTAAACCAGAGTATTCATTTTGGATCTAGTTTTTTCCATGTTGTTTCTTTTATCATTGATTTTTATTATTTTTATATTTTATTAACAAGAACATCACTTTAACAATATGCATAGACAAATACTCGGGTTACCATGTTCATCTCGTTTTGTTTTTGGAAAAATCACATCTCCCATCCACCCACTCAACCACTTTCCCCTCCCTCCACCCTCCCCCCACCCAACCACCCACTAGAAGTACGACAATGATGCAGGGAATTAAACCTTATCGGAGCAGAACACTTAATAAACTTAACTTAATATCGTTTTACCAGTTCGTTAGTCTGTTGAGAAGAATAAACTCGATAACGGAGAGTCAGTGGTCAATACAGTGGATAATTCAGACTGGTGCATTTAACATAGTTTTGACTTCACACTTTAAATAAGGTTTGAAACATTAATATTAGGTCTGTATGACAATGCAGTGTGACGTTATGTAGGTTATATTGGTAGGATTATTCAAATTTCCCATCAAAAGTACTGATTTTGATCAATTGGACACCCCCTCCTTTAGTCCATAGTTGTTGAACCCCTGGATACCCCATCGTACACCTCACAACTGGTGTTAAATATGCTCTTTGGCAATATTTGAAATGAATATATTGGTGATTGGAATCTTTGGAGGCCCTTTCAACATTACGCCAAACAGTTTCCCAGTTTTGGTTGACGTTTCTTCCTTCCAAACTTTCATTCCCACTGAGCGTATTACACTTTTAGACGATAACTGAGCATATATAAATGGCGCAATCCTTTTGGGGGGGGATTCTTTAACATCTTAGAGATTGGTTGATCCCCAGGAAACACCATAGCACCTACATGCAGAACTTATCCTTTATTAACGTCGTATCTGGAAACCAACTCCTGAAATTCCTAAGAATAGATTCGCAGATTGTTATTTTCTCCAAAAAAAAAAAACCTTTATCATCCACTGGCAGCAGGTTGGCAGTGATTTCATACATCTGTGAGAAAGAGCCGTTGTTTTCCTGTAGTTCTGGTGGTTGGCTCTTGAAATTTTGAGCCAAAAAAGAGATCTGACAATTTGTATGTATAGTTATCGAACAAAATGGCGGTAGATGCTGTTTTTGCAACGGCAGACGTCCCCGTATGTTAAGGACATCTATCTCTCTGGCTATCCCTACTGTTTTTTTTTTGCTTATTTATACATTACACCTCCATTTCTGTTCAAAGATGGATTGTCTTTCCTTACAAATATAGCCTGTTTGGCCCTTCCCTCAATCCTCCAATCCTTTTAGCCAAATTCTGTACTTTACTTTCTTATTAAAATGGGTTTTACGATGACGCATTGGCAGAACACTTCAGAAAGGGAATGCAAATGTGTTTTCTGTTATGATATTGCATTATTCAGCTCCCCTCAGCATCAATAGGATCAGTGTCAGTATCTTTACCCCTGCTGTTTCGATGCTCTTACCTGTATATTTGTTTTGACTGGTATTTCGTCTAAAGGTCCGAGGCCGTCCTACCGAGACTCTTTCATCCCGCTCCCCTAAACAGCGTGAGGTCAGCCAAATCTCCCACTGAGTCCTTTTCTTTAGACCCCAGATGCTTTCCGATGGTTTTGAGATCGTGGGCAACAAACGTGAAGCGTACGCTGTGTCTGTCTGCCACCGGGGGAGCTAAAAGGCTTGAGCGAAGAGTGGAACAAGGACATGAAGGTTTAAAAGTGTCAACTCACATAAGGCAGTTTTGGGGTGTTTTTCGCTTGTAAACTACGAAAACTTTTGCCAAAAAATACATTTAAACATAGAAATAAATAAGTAAGTCATCTGTACCCAATTTCTTCCATGTATTTACGCAAATTTTGGTGAAAATATGTTTGCTGTGTACTGTCTGTATCGAATTATTAGAGTTTTGCTGCTAGAAAAGTATTCTCAAAAGTACATTTTCTTTAAAAAGTGACTCAAACTGACTATAATTAGCAGAATGGGTAGTACTCAATTACATTTATTCAGTTACAAAGCGTTAAATTGTCCGAGCATCAGTGAAATGTGCTTAGTAACTCATCGTGGTGAATAATTAGGATGCTCAGAATGCCTGGGGTAAGTGAAGAATGAGTTCGGACCACTTTCTTTCTTTCTTTCTTTATCTTTATTTAAACAGGGGAACCCAATTTCATGAGCGTCCTGTTTAAAATACAATAGAAGCAGAAAAACCAACACGTATACAAGTCCATATAAAACATTAAGAACAGGAGCAGGTGTGTGTATAAAGTTTTTATACACACACGTGCTTATTAAAGTGCGATTGTGTCACCAACGTGTCCAGTTTTGCTTTTCCTCGGTGTGTTTTCCATTTTTCTGAAGCAAAACAGCTAAAATCCTCTTTCCTGTCTCCGTTTTGGTGCAGCTAGTTCTCAGCCTTATGCAGTCGTGTGACATGGTATTAAATGAAGAATTCTGTCAGCGTTTGAAGTCGTCCCTTATAGATAAATTTCACACGGTGCTGTTCTCTTCTGACAGACAGTGATGGACAACCTACGTTTTCAAAGAGAAACGGTGATGCAGCCATTTAAAGTTTTAAAACATATGCGTGTCAAGGTGGCTGGGCGCTCCCTTAGAGCTTAGTCACACGGGAGGAGCTTGGAGTAGAGTCGATGCTCCTCCACATTAAGAGGAGCAACTGAGGTGGCTCGAGTATCTGTCCTGGATACTCCCTAGACGCCTCCCCGATCATGTCCCACCAGGAAGAGGCCCCAAGAGACATGCAGGACACGCTCTCAGCTGGCCTGGGAATGTCTCGGGGTCCCACTGGATGAGTTGGAGGAAGTGTCTGGGGTGAAGGAAGTCTAGGAGTCCATGCTTAGACACCTGTTCCCACGACCTGACCTCAGAAAAGCCGAAGAAAACGGATGGGTGACTGTCAAGGCATGAGAGGAACTACGTCTCTGGACTGGCCTGGGAACGTCTTGGGGTCCCACTGGAGGAGTCGGACGAAGTGTCTGGGGTGGGGGAAGTCTAGGAGTCCCTGCTTAGACTGCTGTGCCTGCGATCTGACCTCGGATAATCAGTTACCTATAGTTATTATATCCCAAGTCGTGGTTCCTTCTAATTACGTCGCCAGTACTTTCTCAGTTGTGTATTTTCCCAGTTTTTCTTCGTTCTTACTTTGAACTGCACCACACTCGAGTATTTACTGAAGATATCTTGAACCGGCGACCCTCTGCACCGGAGGCGACTGTTTACTGACATTGCCAGGTGACCCCCTCCACTTAAATCTCCAAAACTAGCGCGCAGAAATTGGATCGCTTTATAACGCAAAGCCCCAAATCGTCACGTTATCCACCAAGGTCACATATCCCTGAGACTGGCGCCTTTGAAGTGTGTAAAACTGCTGAATGCAAAAACCGCAAATGTGGGAGGTGCTTGTGTAGGAGGCGAAATCATCTAAGAGAAGTCCCAGCGCTGGAATACTTAGTGAGAGATAATGAAGGCTGAGATGAAATGCTCACTTTCATCTCCATTAATTATTTCAAATGTGTGCGGCTTACTTAGCATGGTAAAGGAATCAGGAATGCTAAGTGGACCGCGCGGCATCCGTGAGCGCGTCGGACCGACTTTTTTATGCACGGCTTTGATCTCGACTCGTTATAACCTTAACAAGATTCAGTAGCGATAAAGATTTGGTTCATAAAAGCAAACATTGGTTGTGCCGTGACAACCCAAGAACACAAAAACAGCTAACGATGTACACCTGAATGTCTTCGCACGCATGTCATTTGTATAGAACTCCAACAGAGGGCGCTAGGACTACATCTGTTGGTGTACTGAAGTGGAAACGGTAGCTAGAAGCGTTGAAAATGCTAAACGACTTGCAGGTTGTTTGGGCTTTAAAATGGAGGAAGTTCAAAAAGATAATCGTACGCTGAAGTCCGTAGTGAAGAGAATAAATACAGTGGTCCCTCGCTATATCGCGGTTCACATTTCGCAGTCTCGCTTGCAATTTAGCTTTTTTTTTTTTTTTTTTTACAGCGTATGAACGTGCATTGTGTTCTGCGTCCTGATTGGCTGTTGGACTGTAGACCATTGTCCATCAGTCTCCTCCGTGCCGTGTCTCCTGTACAGTACAGAATGTGTTCAGACAAATTTACATAAACGTTGGATCACAGTGTGACTCTGAAGTGCTGTACGTTTGCAATTTGTTTTCTCCCCGACAAAACCCACAATGTCGATGAAACGTTCCGCACCGACAAAGACGCCGACGAAGGTTTGAACTTTGTGTTTAAACAAGAGAGAAATGTGAGGAAATGTTAACCCCTGTGTGAGAAAAGTGTATAAAGTGTGTGGTGAGGGGTTTTACAGCCAAAAACATATAGAATTCACGGATTTCTACTATTGCGGGTTATTTTTAGAACGTAACCCCCGCGATAAACGAGGGACCACTGTAATATAAGATTATTTAAACGCACAAAACACAACTCGGTTACGCTTTGTTCAGGGTACAACACTGTCAAATTAATCAGGATAATATGGGACACCATTGCAAGGGCCGCCCAGAAAATTCCACAATATGCCATTAAACTGATCTATCTCTATGGTGACAGTAGATGCGTCAAGTCAGGTCTGCGGAGAGGTGACCCCACTCACTGTATGACTATGTTTTTCAATGTTATTTTTTATTTTTTGGGCAATAAAACACCTGCGCTTGAATCAACGGAATAGATTAGTTTAATGCCGTACAAAGCAAAGGAACAACGTATCCATGGAGACGAGCTGATTTCAGACCCTGCATCAGAAAAGTTCCATAGCACATCTTTTTAAATAACTGGAATTTACAGCGTAGGCGGTTAAGGGACCCCGATCATTGAATTGCAAATCCACGTCCGTCCTGATCCACTCGTGTTGATGCTCCCGCGGTGAAACAACGAACGCCGATAAGATCCACTGTCCATTTATATTTTAAAGATTTTCAATTATGCAGAGCTCCTCTTTGATAGGCGCCGTGTAAAAGGTCAATTTGGGCTTCACACGCCGAAGCTTTGAGTAATTCATTTGCTGTGGCACTCTCATTTTTCTTACTCGTAGCAGAACCAATGAGGACTAATGCAGCGGGCTCGTCTGGACATCCCCACACGCCGCGCTTCACTCGGGCAAGAACGAAGACTCGCAGACGCTTCGAACTTTATCATTATTTATAATTTGTTGTATTAATGTATTTTATTCTATTTTATTCTCTTATTTTTACTGTTTTAGTATGATTTTAACTTGTTTTAATTTGATTTTACTGGAAAGCACTTTGGTCACCTTGAGTGTTGCAAAGTGCTCTATAAATAAATGTTGATTGATTGATTGATTGATTTATTTACACTTTTAAAAGACGACTGGACACGTATTTGGGCGTAGTTATGCGTAGACGGGTTTTAAAGACAACTGAAAAAACGCTAGTAAGAGTTGTGTTGTTGTATTTTACGCAGTGGGGGAAGGTAACGAAGTACAAGTCGTGAAATGCTGTTAAATAGATTTTTTTTTTTAGGTATTTGTACTTTATTTAAGTGCATTTTACAGTGGATACTTTTTACTTTTACTTCACTACATTCGAGAGCAGTATCTGTACTTTTTACTCCACTGCGTTAATGAACTGGACTGGAAAGTAAAAAGTACTTTTCGTATAATTTGAGGGGTTATTTTTACCGTGTTCGTAAGATTCTGACTAAAGTTTTTCGAGTTCAAGTTTCAACTGTGAGCAAACAAAAATAAATACGCAAAATAGATTCGTAATGCTGCTTTTAAAACTTGTGTCTGTGAAATACTTTTACTTTTTACTCTTAAAGCACATTTTTAAACAGGTACTTCATCCACAGCTTATTTTATGCAGTGTGTTTGGAGACTTTGTGTTGGTAAGATGTGCCATATAAAAAAAAAAGGAGTCTAATTATGACAAACTATGACTTATAACGACAAATAAAAATACAAAAATACTGTAAAGATTGTTTGGCAAATCCAGAATATCTCTCTACATTTTTTTTTTTAAGATATCAGTTTGGTCCTCACGCTGGTTTAGCAGGGAGGAGGCACTTAGCAACGCTGTCAATCAAACCTGTTGCTAACGCTAACGGGAGCAAGCTCTGGGAAAGAAGGCGCCTGATTCGTCTGTTATTAATGTTTATATCTTGATTTACGGACACGAGAGCGAAATAAAAACACAGCACTTCCCTCACTGAACCTGCAGAAATACACAATGTTTTCCAGTTAATTGTTTTCCGGTTGGGACGGACCATGTTTCCCTGATTGGTGTGGATCCCAGGGAAGTAAAATGGGACAACGGGACAGAATTGAGAATCAAACTTGCCACCGTCTGATGTTTAGTCGTGTTTAAACTACTACACTCCTTTAAATTCAATGTGTATGGATCAGTAAAAAAAATAAAAATAAATAGTTTGAACCATGAAAATATTATCCTATTATTTTAAACATTGCAAATTATTTTTATTATTAAAGACTTTGTACCAATTTTCTCCCAAGTTTGTGAGCAAAACTATGACAGATGTGTTGTATAAGCAGATTTTGCAGGTTTAAATAAGGCAGCTGTTTGGTCTAATTAGAAAGCATTTTACTGTCTGATAATCAGGAAGTGCGCACTAGCATGGTAGTCGTTGTTAGCTTAGGATGCTCGGAATGCGTAAGGTAAGTGAGGAGTAACTTTGGACAGCTACAAACAGTTTAGTTAAGTCGTTTTGTTTTACAGGTTTTCAAGAAACGAGTGAAAATCTGGTGCAGCACCTTTTATACAATAATTACTAATAAAATACTTATAGCAGAGGTGTCCAAACTATTATCATGAAGGGCCACATATAAAAACACGGACAAAACTGAGGGCCGATTGAGGGCCATAGACGCCAATACAGTGAATACTTCAAATCTGTGTTATTATTACAAATTCGACTGAACCACTAGACTTTTATTCATGTTTACATCCTCAGCGGGACACATTAAATATCTGAAATGGTCTGGTTAAAGTAGATTTTCAGAAATGTACAGTAAAAGTAGTTCACCTGGAAGCTTCGGGGCCAAGAAAAATTTGTCTGAGGGCTGCATTTCGCCCCTGGGCCACAGTTTGGACATGCCTGACTTATAGTTATTGAATTCTGTCAAGTCTCACTGTCCAACTAATGCGTCATTTTGTATATATTCTCATTTATCTTGATTTTTGAGTGCCTATTTCTGCTCTCTTGCTGTTCTTACATGTCTAACTTTTTTAAACCTTAATTTGTAAGATGTTACAAATAAACCCTTAACAATCCCCGTGTCCACAAAAAACAAAGTCACAAAAGAAAAAAAACACCATAGTGAGCTCTACCCTGATAAAAACAGCCCATAAACTATCTCGTACCCAGCAACTAGCATCCAGCAACTAGCACCCAGCAACTAGCAACAAGCAACTAGCATCCAGCAACTAGCATCCAGCAACTAGCACCCAGCAACTAGCATCCAGCATCCAGCAACTAGCACCCAGCAACAAGCACCCAGCAACTAGCATCCAGCAACTAGCACCCAGCAACAAGCACCCAGCAACTAGCATCCAGCAACTAGCATCCAGCAACTAGCACCCAGCAACTAGCACCCAGCAACTAGCACCCAGCAACAAGCACCCAGCAACTAGCATCCAGCAACTAGCATCCAGCAACTAGCACCCAGCAACTAGCATCCAGCAACTAGCATCCAGCAACTAGCATCCAGCAACTAGCATCCAGCAACTAGCACCCAGCAACTAGCATCCAGCAACTAGCACCCAGCAACTAGCATCCTGCAACTAGCATCCAGCATCCAGCAACTAGCACCCAGCAACTAGCATCCAGCAACTAGCACCCAGCAACTAGCATCCTGCAACTAGCATCCAGCATCCAGCAACTAGCACCCAGCAACAAGCACCCAGCAACTAGCACCCAGCAACTAGCACCCAGCAACTAGCACCCAGCAACTAGCACCCAGCAACAAGCACCCAGCAACTAGCACCCAGCAACTAGCACCCAGCAACAAGCACCCAGCAACAAGCACCCAGCAACAAGCACCCAGCAACTAGCACCCAGCAACTAGCACCCAGCAACAAGCACCCAGCAACTAGCACCCAGCAACTAGCACCCAGCAACTAGCACCCAGCAACTAGCACCCAGCAACTAGCACCCAGCAACTAGCACCCAGCAACAAGCATCCAGCAACAAGCATCCAGCAACTAGCATCCAGCAACTAGCATCCAGCAACTAGCACCCTGCAACTAGCACCCAGCAACTAGCACCCAGCAACTAGCACCCTGCAACTAGCATCCAGCAACTAGCATCCAACAACTAGCACCCAGCAATTAGCACCCAGCAACTAGCACCCAGCAACTAGCACCCAGCAACTAGCACCCTGCAACTAGCATCCAGCAACTAGCATCCAACAACTAGCACCCAGCAATTAGCACCCAGCAACTAGCACCCAGCAATTAGCACCCAGCAACTAGCACCCTGCAACTAGCACCCAGCCTTTGTCTATTTTCCAATAAACTCTGCTATTTTCTGAGTTTACTCTGTCTGCCTTGTGGATCCACCAGTCGTTATAACAGTTACTCAGTTACTGGTAAATGTAACTGAGTACTGTCCTCCTCTGACAGGGGGACGGGTGCACGGGAGCGGAGCAGCGTCCGTGGACTGGCAGAGCTGGACCTGTGTGTGGACATGCTCCACTGCTGTTGTGCCTGATGCCCTGTCAATCAGACTCTAACCTGCGCAGTGTATTCAGCCAGTGCAGGGGCGGGAAGGAATCAAGTACAAAAGTAATAAGTACATTTTCAGTGGATACTTAACTATTTTTCTACTGCTTTTTAAACTAGAAAGAAAACAGAAAAAGTACTGTCCATATGATTTGAGATATTTATTCATTTATTTATTTTACACGGCAACATCCTGATTAAAGGCTCCGAGTTGAAATCCCGGCTTTGAGCAAACAAAAATGTACACATAAAATACAGGTGATTACTATTGCTACTGTACATTCTTTAGTACTTTTTTATCTGAGTTATTTTGTACTTCCTCCACTGGGCGAGCGTACAGTGGACTAAAAGCAGGATTGTTAAAAGAAAGAGAGGAGAAATTGAAGGGAAATATATGTGTTCAGCTTCACAAACTTTGTAATAAAAGTGGTTTCAGTGAGTCTTTTATGGGTTGGAGAGAGTTTTTTTTACTGTATGGATACTTGGGAGTCGCACATAACGTATATTAAAGCAGGTTTATTCTGCAAAGTCAACTGTTTCCTTGTCATTTGGACTGATTCGTGCATGTTCGAGCTTCTTTAATCTCATTTTCAACACGCGATTTTGCCGATCAAGTCCCGTTTTCTCCATTACCAGGACTTACTTCTCTGCGTTTACTTTGTTCTACAGTTTTATTTTTTAAAATCTGTGATACACAAAGGATACGGCAGTGTTGTGTAGTCATTTTAGGACAAATAAAACAAAAAAATCTCGCTACTCGCTAGTGTGACGTGCTGCTGTCAATAGGAGATGACGACTTTTTGTTGTGATGTTTACGGCGACGCCAGCTCCTTTTAACGATTAGTGTACGTCGACTTCAGCCTTGTGTCGCAGTTAAAGTACATGTTTAACTTGTAATATTTTATTTATCAATGATAATTTGAGCGTTTGTCCCAGTGTCCCAGTTCGCCAAATGCACCGTTCAAAGTACCCCCCGACGAAGGGTACTCCACGTAGCCGCCTTCGTGCTGAAATGGGACACGGCGCGTACTTTTGGCCCCGGTGAATAAGTTCCCAGAAAAACTCCACCGTCTGCTCGTCGCTCCCTAAAGACAAAAGAATATTCTTAAATAACAACGAATTTTAAACTTTACGACAGCTACGCTAATGTACAAGTGTAAGGGATAATGCCGCTAAACGTTTGGTCAGTTACACAGCGATTAAGCAAATGAACTCGACTTCACTGAGGTTGAGTCGCCTTGTACAAATCTTTACTCACATTTTAACAGTTTCATGTCGCACCGTTGTAGGCGACGCAAACCAGTACTTACATTTGAACGTGTATTGC